>NC_084644.1:26022113-26703779 GCF_019802595.1 Syngnathoides biaculeatus | reverse complement strand
TTATATATATAAATATATATCTATATATATACAATTGAAACCTTGAGTGAGTCGCATTCACCAAGCTGGCTGAACTTTTTATGCACCACACAGACTGACGCTGGTTGTCTCCCAAACGTGTGAATGTTGCGCATGTTGCTGCAATGATTGTAGTATCAATGTTACTAGCCAGCCACGCCCTTTAGTGACAACTCCGGCCCTGAGAACCTGCCTTATTTGGAAAATGTAGTTGTATCCCCCCCCAGACCCTCGACCGGAAGTTTGATGTTATGGCGTAAAATTAACACATACAGCTTCATCAAACTGAAGAACAACATTTCTATTCAAATCCATCGTAAGCTGTGAAAAAGGCTGACAGAACTTGTACCAGCATCATTTGAGAGCGTATTACACACAATGCTACTAAGCTGTTTGAAGAAACGCTGCCTACACCAGCATGGATATTTGAATAAATTCACGTGACAAAATCAAAAAGGCTGATTTTTGCATTTTTGGGAAATGCTGTGGTGTTATTTGACCGCTTTGAAACTTCCATCAAGTTCCACAGAAATATGTATTTTTTTTTCCTGTTTTAGGTTATCGAGGATGACCAAAATTATTTCTATTTGCTGAAGTTAAAATATTGACTTTTTTTAAAGGCAATTTTTCATTGTGTTCATGGAAGTTACATTTATGGTACATATAGTAAGTTACTAGTATTTCCTTTTAACAATTTAAAAAAGCATATTTTTTTGGAAGCTTCTGATGGGTTTAGTGATGACATTTGAGTTAATTGAAGACATACCTGAACTACAGTACGCTTCTTTTTGTAACATCATGGGAAACTCAAAAGAAATCAGTCAAGATCTCAGGAAGAGAGTCTGGTCTTCCACAAGTCCGGCTTATCCTTGGATGCAATTTCCAAAGGCCTGAATCTTCCACATTTTACATGCAAGATGGGTTCTGTGTCCTAGAGATACATATTTTTGTCTGAAATTTACATAACTCGAACAAAATAAAAAGACCTTATGATGACGCTAGCTGAAGCTGATCAGTGTCTTTTATCCACACTGAAATGTTTTTATAAAGTACGATATTGTAGTGATACTAATTATAAAGTGTTACAAAAATACTTTTTAGGAAGAGGATGGGACAAATAGCTCAAGGAGGGAAAGGACTTAAGTTACAAGTCTGATCACAGAACAAATGCCACTCATTTCAAAGGACCATTGTTAGTGCTTCCTCTTGAAATTAAATGCTCTAACAAAAGTCCCGATAAAATCATATTCATCTATGAGGATCATTGGATGCATCATATTATCTGTTTGAAATCTGCATTATTATTTTTTTAAAAAGAGTGTAAAAACCAGATTTGATTTTCAATCTTAACACCAATAAAACAGTAGAGTAAAAGTTAACCAAAGGCATTTAATGATGAACAGTCATCTCATGTCTTAATACCCACTGCGAAAACACGAATTGGCCACGATAAATAAGAACAAAACACTACACTTTAACCTTGATAATAAATGACTTGCTTTGAACGGGATTCTTGTTTAGTTCATCTAACTTTCACCCATCCATTTGTGCTGCTTATTCTCATAAGGGTCACGGGAGTGCTGGAGTCTATCCCAGGTATCAGGCAGGCCCTGAACTGGCTGCTCGTTCACACAGGTATGGCCGGGATTTGAACCCCGGTCCTCGGAACTGAAGGAGATGCTCTAAACAGTCGCTACACCGGACCGCTCATTCTAAGTTTTCGTGCCCCCCCCTCCAAAAAAAAGCATTCAAGAATTGAGGTACTCTGCCTTTACAAGCACTTTTTTTAATTATGTTTGTGGAACTAACATTTGCAAGCAAAGCCAGAAAAAAATTGACAAATCTTTTGAATCCTTGTCCAACTGTTTTTTTTTTTTTTCTCCAGAGTTTTAGCACAAAATGAAAACAAGCTAAACAGAATAATTCAAAACAGGTGTTTTTTTTTTTTTTTTTTTTTTACACAATGTCCACTTTTCTGCCTTTCAGTGACTCTTCCAGTCTCTTCACTGCAACCTCCTGATTGCGACAATTTGCTCAGAGGTCACTTCTCTTTGAGAACATCCTGCTTGGAACCTCGCAATGGCTGAGTTTTTGTTGATCAATCGTTATGGTCTCATGATCTCAGAATGTGAATAAATGTATTGCTCCACTCATGTAATGTTTGCTGTTCAAGTCCTTGTTAGAGAGCAGCAAAAAGGACTGGGCCACTAACCAGTTGGACATATTAAGTTAACCTGTAAAGATGATTGTGCTTTTTAATTGATCTGGAAATTTACCCTGAATATTTTTGTGGTGTGTAAATTAACCCCAAGGCGCATATATTAAGTTCTGACTAATGGGTGGGTTGGAAATTAATTTCACTTGGCTTGCTTTGGTTTCGGCTTTCTTTTTTTCTTTGCCGGGTTCGAAACAATTTTTTTCACTTTGAGATACTGCAGCACGCAGGATGCGGAGGACTCTGGGACTTGACCCTCTGACTCCAGTTTTCTTTTCTTGCCCGCCCTCTGTCTGCCTTCCTCCTCTTTAACGTCAATGTCGTGTTGCAGTTGGGCACCAGGTGCTCCGCCTTGTATCCAGGGAACGTCCAGTGAGGGCACCCTCGGTATGATGGCCTCCACGGTGTCAGCGAACATCTCACCGTCGTCGTCGTCGTTGTTTCCGCCACCTCGGCAGCCGCTGCGCCTGAACCCCAGAGCTAAGACACTCTTGAGCCCCAGCGGCTGGGCAACGGTTTCACTCAACCGGGGCACCTGGCAGGCGGGCACGCCTCTGCTGGCGCTCAGCGCTATCAGGTGGCTGGTCATGTGCTTCGGTTTGACCGACTTACACACCAGCACCAGATTGAGTTGGTTCCTCTCCAGAGCTTTGGTGACCTCATTGATGCCCAGGGCGAGTCGTCGCCTCACGGCCACATCCGACCAGCCGCCTTTGGTCGTATCCTTAGCTTTATTCATGTCCGATGAAGACGAGGGAACGGGAACTCTTTTCCCCCTCCATGGCCGAAACACTTTCACCTCTTTCTTCTCGAGCCCCACTGAAATGAGTTTCTCATTTAAGGTTGTCAGGATGAAACGCATGTCTTCTTGAGGAAGCGGGCTCCATTGCACTGTGAAAGGGGACGTAAACAACGTCTTGACCTGAATGGGCTTTTTGACGGCCTTTTTGCTGACGCTCTTCCCTGGGGTGTCCATCTGCTCTACTGGAATGAAAAAATATATGTAAATCAAATGGATTTTACACAAGAATGACAACGCTTCATGAAATAGGTAAAATTAACAATTGACTGACAGGAAAGAGTGTCTAATACAAAAATAACGTTATGAGTAACTTGATTCACAAGTATAACTTACATAATATGTAACGTAGAGGGTAGGCCAAAACCAAATAATTAAAAACTACATAAATACTGGAGTTTTAAGCAAAGGAAGGATGCAAAATAAAACTCTTCTAAAAACTGGGGAGGAAGGTATGAGAAAGGAAAGGACGTAGTGATGTATTAATTTAAAAAGATTGGTGTGATGGGCAAAAGTTCAAAATGAGGAACGTGTAAATCTAGTGAGAAAATTTACCGTAGCATAAATAGCGACAGCTGTGGCCACTAGGCGGCGCTCAGTCTGGTTTTGGGAGAAGAGCTCCATTTTTGGTTCACAAAACACTTGTTCTATTACGGCGTCTGACGTGAAATTGCGCCTTTTGAACGATCCGAGACCTGGCGCATTGCATTGTGGAGAACCTCAAAGTCATGCGGATTCCAGTTTGGAGGGAATGTGGCGAGAAGGGGTTTTTGATGCGAAGTGAAATGTTTAAAGATTGGGTTTTTTTTTTTTCCCGTGATTTTCAGTGTGAAACACACATATATTGTTAGCATTTGATGAATCATTATGTTATCTTTCATCATAACTAATTATCTTAGTCATTTGTTACATTTTTGGACCATATAAGGTGAACAAATATACCCTGCATGCAGTGCCACCGGTGCTGAGAAAAGGAACATGCCTGGTCGAGGTGGTCCTGAACGAAGATGAGTGATAAAAAGGAAATGTTATAAACTGCATCCAGGCTTTTTACTGCTTCATTCTACTTAAAATTTCTGCACATGGCTCTAAAAAACATGTACCGTAATTTACGGCCTATAAACTGTGATTTTTTTTTTTCCACCCCACACACTTTCAACCCTTCGGTTACGCAGTGATGCGGCTAATTTGTGCATTTTTTCTAACGCCTGCAAGGGGGCACTCGAGCGGAAGGCAACCAGAGTGAGACCGGTGGAATATATGTGCTAAGGAAGTGACTTTTACCGGTGCAGCCCTGTTCACGCTGCACTAGCGTTAGCGCGGCGCTAGCGTTAAACTCTCTGTGTACCGTCCGTCTTTGTAAATATCTGGTGCTTCAATGCGGGTTTCAATGTGGGCACTTGCAGCTTTTACAAAGCTGCGGCTTATGTATGTACCAGATGGTATTTCTTATACAAATGTACTGGGTGAGGCTTATAACCAGGTGTGCTCTGTAGGCCGGGAATTACGGTACATTACATTGATTTCTGCACTGAGGCCCCATAGCTCAGTGGTTTTGTAAACCAGGGATCGTGAGTTCGTATCTCACTAGGGCCTCTACTCCCCAAAAGAGGTTGCGTCAGGAAGGGCATCCGGCGTAACAACTGCGCCAAACAATTATGAACGTTCATCTGAGATGTCATGCTGTGGCGACCCCTAATGGGACAAACTGAAACAAACTTACTTATATTGATTTCAAAACATTGCACTTTGTTATTCACTGAGGCTTTTTTCATAAAATTATGTTTAGTAAAATCTATTTTAATGTAAATCTCATTAGTTATTGAATGAACTAAAATTCATTTACTATTCAATGAAGTTCTATGCCTACATGCCAAATCAGTTTTTAAATACACATTTTTCTGCCACACTAGATACTGCATTGCCAGTTATATCTCACTGTATTTATTCCTTTTGCAGCATCAAAGTAGTGACAGTACTGACATTTTTCATCTAGTGGCCAACAGTCAGTTATGGACTAACCTTGAAATTAAGGAATAAAGAAAGTTGTGAACTTTCCCATAAAATCGTAGACTTCCCCTAAGTTTAAGACACCTTTGGTGTCAATCTTTGTAGTCACAGGAAGTTTCAAATCTTAAGGAAGTTTACTTTTTGCTTAGTTTTCATAGGCGAATTTAAGGAAAATTACACGTAACCTATTTCTTGTTGGGTTTTGAATATTTTACTAAAGGATGGGATAATTTATCATCTGATGTATTCGTGTATGACATGAATGAAAAGTTGAAACACAGACACTGACGGAATATTAATTTGATAGCATTAAACAAGCTCAGACTATTTTTTTCCATGTTTTTGCAAAAAAACCCCACAAAATTTTCGCATGTGGTTTTCTTGTTCTTTTGAGCATGTAGACCAACAATATTAATAGGTAATAAAAAAAAACTGTCATTGAATGATTACCCACAGTCCAAGGAATGATTCTAAAACACCTTCTTCTATCATACTGTGACTCTCGACTTAGCGAAAACCAAAAACACTTTAAATAACTTTACCTGAATGTCACCGCACAAATGTGTTCCAATTTTCTCTATATTTCTACTTCACATACACGTATATCTATCCATCCATCGTCTAGCGATCCTTCGAAGCACACGCTTTTAACACAGGTCGCCGCCATCTTGTTCATATTTGAAGACCTTTATTTAAACGGAAGTGGTAAACAGCGCCAACGGTCGTTCAGGGGACAGTGCCGTACTTAAAAAAAATAATAATAATAATTCTGGAAACATATTTGACTGGACATTTTCACAAACATTATCTCTTAATGTGTGGATTTTTTTTTTATTTAGTTATTGATATACATACGTCTGTTAGTTTTGGAAACACTCATACTTCCACGATATTCACTGTTATTTTTTTCCATTTGAAACTTTTTCCTGATACGATTTATTAAAAAAAAAAAAAAAAAAAAAAGCAAACACACAGAAAGAAGGTCGGGGGTGCATGACACGTCCTGGGTGGACTTTGTCCCAAACATGTCATGTTCTTAGCGGACCGTTCTCTGATGTGCGCGTGCGCCCAAGGCCACGACACCAATCAGCTTCTATGTAGCAGGTTGGCCCCGCCTCTTCATTCAGGCCCTGTCGGGGCGACATTGTGCCATTGAACCGTTGTTTTTTTTTTGCAATTACCGCTGCACCCACAAGAGCGACCCGAAGCACATCGAAGCCGCGGCCTTTTCTCCATCAAAATGACTTCTGCGGTAATATCTCGTTGCCTTTTCGTATCTTTTCGGCCAGTGTGGGATCATCAATGTGGACTGTGATCACGCGATTTCGCCCTGTCCGTCGTTAACATTGACATCCTGTAATATTACAGTACTCTAGTCCAGCGACTCTACTTTTACTTTTAGCTGTCCGTTTGGACCAATACCAGCACTAAATTTCCCAACTTGGGGTCTGGGCCCAAAGGAAATGTTTCTTTTTAGTCAGAGTCGTGTGTAAGCTGCTTTTTAAATTAGATTTATTGCAGTGATTACTTCCAGTACACAACAATAAAGGGTGGGCCAAAAGTAAGTACATTATACACGTTTTAAAATTTAATATCATAAAAAATAGCAACTCATTGAGTCAAAAAGAAAGAGTGGATTCTAGAGCTTAGACGGACAGGAAGGAATTAAGGAGAAACCTTGGTTTAACAAAGGAAGATAGGCTGCAAAATATTAACGAATAAAAAAGTAGAATAAAGGTGGGAAAGTAGAGAGGTGGAAGGAAGAAGTCAAAAGAAGGTGGAAGGAAGCCAGAAGGGAGGATATGAAAAATGTAAGGTCAAGTTAGCTAGGAAAGAAGAAAAAAAAACAGTACAGTATTGAGATGAAAGGAAGGAAGGATGGAAGGAGATGAGGAAGGAAAGAAAACAAAATTCAGTATAGTGGAAGAACGTAAAGGTCGGCAGTAAAGGTTGAAAGAAAATACTATCTAAGATGGAAGGAGGGGAAGAAAGAAGATCAAGCAGCTCTGAAGCAGGTTTAAATTGCAAAGGAGGATGTATAGCTTGTTTGAGTAAAAAAAAAAAGGGAAGGCAGAAGAGATTTACACATATGAAGGAAAGATGCTAAAAAGTCTGAGAGAGCAAGACTCGAGGAGGGAAAGCACATGTACTGCTGAGATGGATACATCTGTTTCTTTTCTACATTTTGAGACAATAAAAAGACACTGTAAATCCAACAAAATGGATGAAAAAAAGTGCATAGCTTTTTGTGCCACCTTGTTGCAAATTTCTAATTTTAGCTGAGAAAGTTTGCAAAACTCTTCTTCAGACTTTTATCTGTCCCGCCGTGTCCTCGTTCCTCTGTGGAGTAGAAGTAGGAACAAAAGCACCAGTCTTGAATAAATGCCTATTGTTTAGACCCTCCCCCTCCCGCGGCATTCCAATAGGTTACTAAGTTCACAACATGTACGGTACTTTAAGTGCTGATTACTTTAGCACCTTTCTTACTGGTTAATAATCAATAATGACCTCTTCCTGTCATCACCCGCAGGCAGAGTTTGAGAAGGCGGCGGAAGACGTGAAGAACTTGAAAACCAGGCCGTCGGACCAGGAGTTGCTGGACCTCTACGGCCTATATAAGCAGGCAATTGTCGGAGATGTCGACACAGGTGCGACGAGAACGCCTGACGTGATGTGTCATTTCTTGGCTAACCCGCTGTGATTTCACATTTTCCAGAGAGGCCGGGTTTGTTCGACATGAAGGGGAAAGCCAAGTGGGATGCGTGGAGCTCCAGGAAAGGTGGAGCGAGAAGAAGTCCAAATATTTCCAGGTGACGTACCACGACTCGATGCTTTTTCACGTGTCGTTTTGTTTTCCCGTGTTCGCTCAGGAATGTCCAAGGATGACGCCATGGCCGCCTACATCGCGCTCGCTAAAGAGCTAATCAGCAAACTGGGTTAATGAAGGGAAAGATAAGATTCTGCACTAAAAAAAAAAAAGAAGAAGAAATAAAAGGACTAAAGTGAGGCTGCTGCCTTGAAGAAGAACCTCTTGGAATGATAAAAATGCTAAACGTTCTTTTGTGCGTAGCTTCTCTATGTTCCACGTTTGCTTACGTGTGAATTTTAACCCGCTTAATGTGCACTAATCTTCATGTTCACGGTTAGCTGAATCCAAATTTTAATCCTTATGAGAACTGAAATACAAAGTCATATTAATGTTCATGCTTTGAAAATAAAACTTCTGCACTGACCTATACTATTTTTTTCATCTTTTTTAGCAGAATTTGTGATCCAGGAGATTTTTGACTCATGATTCCATCACAGAAATGACATGAAACGGTGTGCTTTTGGAAGAAATTTATTCGTTTAGATTATGCTACATTTTGGGATTGTGAGGTTTTTTTATATACAGGATGTCCACAAAAAAGTATACACACTTTAAATAATTGTAAACTTGATGTTTATTATCCATCCATCCATTCATTTTCTTTTTCCGCTTATCCTCACGAGGGTCGCAGGGAGTGCTGGAGCCAATCCCAGCTGTCAACAGGCAGGAGGTAGGGTACACCCTGAACTGGTTGCCAGTCAATTGACCCCTCCGTACAGGGCACGTAACCACGCCTCCTGAAGGGACGTCACGCCACGTGTGCTGACGTAAGACAAACAGTAAAAATGGCAAATACAATACAATACATTCTGAACTGAGACAGACTCCATGCTTCTGATTTCATTCAAATCAACGATATATTATATATTCTAAATACAATACATTCTTAACTGAGAGAGACGCCATGCTTCTGATTTCATTCAATCATTCACACGTAGCAATGTTATGCTAGCGGAGAACGTCTCATTCATTTATACGAGACGTGTATTAAAAATCAAATTTAGGGCATATCTTCGTGCAAACACAGTCTGGTTAACTTTCGGCCGCGAGCCAGCAAGAAATCAATACGTTTGTGCAGTCCGATCATCGCTAAATATCGCTCAACAAAGAATAAGTGTGTCAATCGTTCACACGCAGCAGTGTTATGCTAGCGAAGAACTTCGAATTCATTTATACGAGACATGTATTGAAAATCAAATATAGGGCATACCTTCGTCCAAACATATGTGTTCCGGTTGATATTAGATGGATTTAGTTGATGATGCGGTCTTCCACAAAGTTTGATCCATTGAAGGCATTTTTCGTACTTGGTCTTAGGTTTTGGAAAGGGTACGAATCGAACTCCACCAACTAGCCTTTCAGGATACCTGTCGTCACTATTACAAAGTCCGTGACTACACCTCTTAACCATATTTTTTGTTAAATAACCCAAATACGCGATTAAACGCTAACAAAACCTAAACTGGACCATTCAATGTTGTCTGAGAAAATGGCGGGAGCAAAAACGGGCTTTGGTTTATGCAGATCTCTGGCCTCTGATTGGTCAGCGACGCGGATGACGCAATTTCTACAGAGGGGTCAATTGCAGGGCACATAGAGACAGACAACAGTCACAATCACAATTACACCTAGGGGCAATTTAGAGTGTTCAATTAATGTTGACCCCTCCGTACAGGGCACTTAACCACGCCTCCTGAAGTTACGTCACCCCACGTGTGCTAATCTCAGACAAACAATTAGTAAAAATGGCGGCGCAGGAAGAAAAGACTAGAGCGAAATTGTCCGATTTACCAGCTGATTTCTCACTCGCATTTTTAGCGAATAATGAAAGATCGTTGAAGAGCAGACAGCAGGGCTTCAAGTATTTCAGCGAGGGGTATTTCAATGGTATTTACATGCATATCGACGGAGAAACCATTGATATTAGTGCGAGATCTTTCCAGAGTCAGAGGAAGACCGAGAAGCCACATAATATAATATATTATAACCCAAAGACAAATTCGTCATTGACAGTTTCCTATTTTCGTGTTACATATCACATTTGTATGCAGAATCTGTATGTGTATCTGTATAGCCGTTTGTGAACCGCCATATGAAGGAAAAGAAGGCGAGGCTTGATTTACGAGTTGTTTCTCTCGTTTTCTTTGTGTAATGTCACGCGCTCCCCTCAATAATTATTCTTAAATTAGTGCCGAACCTACGTAAGTCCCGACTGAGTACGACAATCACTACTTTAGTGTCCTCAAACATCCTTCCTTCAGTCTTGGTGTCTCGGTGCACGTCGAAGGCTTTTAAGACTGCTAGTCCGGTTTAGCTTAGCTCCGTAGCCGGCAACAAAGAGACACGTTTGTGCAGTCAGATCATCGCAAAATATCGCTCAACACAGATCAAGTGTGTCAATCGTTCACACGTAGTTATGTTATGCAAGCGAAGAACTGCTAATTCATCTATATGAGACATGTATTGAAAATCAAATATAGGGCTTACCTTCATGCAAACATATCTGTTCCGGTTGATTTTAGATGGATTCAGTTGATCATACGATCTTCCACAAAGTTTGATACATCGAAGACATTTTTCGTACTCTGTCTTCTGTTCCGGTTGGTTTTAGATGGATTCAGTTGATCATACGATCTTCCACAAAGTTTGATCCATCGAAGACATTTTTCGTACTTGGTGTTCGGTTTTGGAAAGGGTACGAATTGAACTCCACCAACTAGCATTTCAGGATACCTGTCGTTACTATTACAAAGTCCGTGACTACACCTCTTAACCATATCTATTGTTAAAGAACCCAAATAAGCGATAAAACGCTAACAAAAGCTATACTGGACCATGCAACGTTGTCTGAGGTAATAGCGGACGCCAACAAGGGGCGTGGTTTATGCAGATCTCTGGCCTCTGATTGGTCAGCGACGCGGATGACGCAATTTCTACAGAGGGGTCTGTGGTGTTTACATAATTCACCCGCGGGACCTCGAGTTGGGGTGCGGGGTTCCGCACGGACTGTTTTTGTTGTTGCGCTTCCGGAGTAAAGGTTAACAGAGTTCCCGCCGTTATGCGAGTTTTGTTTTGATGTCGAACAATAAAGCAAGTTCTGTTCCTGTGTCCGACACTCCGCCTCCGACTCCTTTTCTCCGGCTCTACACTGGTGACCCCAACGTCAGTCCCGGCGTTTTCGAGACTGAAACGAACATGGCAACCGCCATCCTCAAATTGCCAGAGTTTTGGGAGACGTCCGCGGCAGCGTGGTTCGCACAGACTGAGGCTCAGTTCGCCCTCCGTGGGATCTCAGATGATTCCACGCGTTACTACCACATTGTCTCAGCACTCGGGAGCTCAACGGCGGCCAGAGCAGTGAACTTCATCACCTCTCCCCCGGCCCGAGATAAGTATGCTGGGATCAAGGCTCACCTTCTCAAGGTTTTTGAGCTTTCATGGACTGGGGGGACAGCAAACCTTCCGAACTCATGGAAATGATGCTAAACCTGCTGGGCACGGAAGAGCCCAATTTCATTTTCATGGAACTGTTTCTCAGGCATATGCCACCGCATGTTCAGACGGCGCTCGCGAACAGTACTGCCACTGAGCCCCGGGCCCTGGCCGAGGAGGCCGACCGTTTCTTCCTGGCAACCCAGCGCTTCTCCCCTGAGACGCTGGCCGCGACGCGCAGTTACTCACCTTCGGGCGCGGGGGTAGCATCCAGCAGGGGCCCCTTCGGCACCGACGGCCGTGCTGGCACAGGCTTGTGCTACTTCCATGCCCGTTTCGGTGCGAAAGCGAAGAGGTGCCGCGCCCCTTGCAACTACGACGCGTCGGGAAACGCCAAAGCCCACGCTTCGCAGCAGCCGTGAGCGTGGGCGCGAAGAGCCGGCTGCTGTTCGTCAAGGACAACCTTTCCGGGCGCAAATTACTTTGCGACACCGGCGCCCAGAGTAGCGTCCTGACGGCCACTGCGGAGGACGCCGCTGGCGGGACTCATGGGCCACCCCTACTGTCCGCTAATGGCTAATGGCTCCCCTATCCGCTCTTATGGCATGAGGACCACCCCGGAAGGAAACCGTCCGTGAGGCTGGTGGCCCAGAAGTTCGTGTGGCGCGGTCTCAAGAAAGATGTGCAGGCCTGGGTCGACTCGTGCGTGGCCTGTCAGCGGGCTAAGGTGCATCGCCACACAAAAGCCCCCTTGGAGCCCTTCGCTGTCCCCGAGAGGAGGTTTGACCACGTCAACGTCGACTTGGTAGGTCCACTTCCTCCCTCGCACGGATTCACCTATTTGCTCACCATGGTGGACAGGACGACCCGCTGGCCCGAAGCCGTTCCCCTCTCCTCGACAACGTCGTCAGACGTGGCCCGGGCGTTCATCGGCACGTGGGTTGCACGCTTCGGGACACCGTGCGACCTTTCCTCAGATCGTGGCCCTCAGTTTACCTCTGAACTCTGGAACGCAGTCGCTGAGAGTTTGGGGGTCAAGCTGCACCGCACTACCGCCTATCACCCCCAGGCGAACGGTCTTTGCGAGCGGTTCCACCGCTCCATGAAAGCAGCCCTGCGTGCCGGCTTGACGGACGGCAACTGGTTGGATAAGCTCCCATGGGTCATGCTCGGCCTCAGGTGCGCCCCCAAGGAGAACCTGTTGTCCTCATCCGCCGAACTCGTCTACGGCCAGCCACTGCGGGTCCCCGGCGAATTCATCCCGGACGCCACAGCGCCCTGGTCCGCAGCCAAGCAACGGTCCTCCCTGCTGGAGGCCGCAAAAGGGTTCACGCCGGTTCCCACGTCGCAACATGGCACCCCAGCTGCCCGGCTGCCCCGTCACCTGCGCTCTGCGGATTTTGTGTTTGTTCGTCATGACGCCCACCGTGGACCTCTCCGCCCCCCATACGACGGGCCGTTCAGGGTCCTGGAGCACGGGGATAAGAGCCTGCTCGTGGACATTGGCGGCAGACCCGAGACTGTTTCCGTGGACAGGGTCAAACCCGCGCACCTGGACATTGCCCAGCCTTTGGGGTTGGCCCTCCCCCCGCGCCGGGGTCGTCCCCCTTTGCCCTGTGCCCCTGCGCCTGCCGGGGTACCCTTGACCCCGCCTGAGCCCTTGTCCCGTGACTCAATGGACAGTGCGGCCCCGCCCCCCTCGGCCCCTACAGTGCACACCCGCCGGGGTCGGGTCATTATCCCTCCACGGCACAAGGATTTTGACTATGGGTGAATTCTGGGGGGCTTGTGTGGTGTTTACATAATTCACCCGCGGGACCTCGAGTTGGGGTGCGGGGTTCCGCACGGACTGTTTTTGTTGTTGCGCTTCCGGAGTAAAGGTTAACAGAGTTCCCCCCGTTATGCGAGTTTTGTTTTGATGTCGAACAATAAAGCAAGTTCTGTTCCTGTGTCCGACACTCCGCCTCCGACTCCTTTTCTCCGGCGCTACAGGTCAATTGCAGGGCACATCGAGACAGACAACAGTCACAATCACAATTACACCTAGGGGCAATTTAGAGTGTTCAATTAATGTTGCATGTTTTTTGGGGGATGTGGGAGGAAACTGGAGTGCCCGGAGGAATCCCATGCAGGCACGAGGGGAACATGCAAACTCCTCACAGGTGGGTTCTCAGAACTGTGAGGCCAATGCTTTCCAGCTGATCCACCGTTCCGCCATGTTTAATATAAATCTAATAATTTTTAACATGTATAAGATTTTATAAATATCATTATTTAAAGTGAGTACACATTTTTGGGACACCCAATATCAATAAAGTATTGACAAAAGAAATGAAAATTAAAAAATGTGAAAATTGTATTTATTGTGTACATTAGAAATACATTATTTAATAGCCGCATACATGGGATTATTTTGAGTTTGCCAATATTGTTGAAAATGGACGCCGCTCTGCTGCTGTTCCACATCCACTGCCATTTATTGATCACGTCTTAACTATGTAAAGCTGAGCGAATTGGATTTATGTCACCACAGTTTTTAATGTTTCCAACTCTACTCCCCCCCCCAAAACGCCTAGTAAATGATGAATAGTTAATAGTACGAAAATAATAACCGAAAGACGCAATCTTGCCCCCACGTGACCGGTCCAGGCTTCCCTCAATGCTCTGGGAATGTAGGGCAAGGGCCACGGAGCTGCGCATGCGCGGTAGCCTCTTCCCTTCCGGGCTGCTGGAAGGGGCGCTGGGTTAAAGGTGAACAATGGGAGTACGAAAAAAACACTCATCCAAAGGTTTGAGGTTTGCCTTACAAGGAGAACTGTCGACATACGGCCTGAAGGTGAGCTGACCTTTTCGTCCTACATACGAAGCAACGTGAGACATAAATTTGCAAATCATGTAAACAAGTCTAGATGTCAGACAGAGTAAGCTGTCTAATGTTGTCCTGTAGTTTGACTATGATCTACATGCACTTTGAATGTCAGTGTGTCTGAGTTTTAAATTGGGAAGTGTTTATAAAATGGACGCAACTTTAAAACCTATTGCTGGTACCGACATGGTTAATAACCCAATTCACTGTTTCCATATATATATATATATATATATATATATATATATATATACACACACACACACACACGTATGTATATATATGTGTGTATATATAGATATATATATACGCGTGTATATGTATATATACATGTTTGTGTATATTTACACACACGCGTGTGTGGCATGTTTTTGCTCGTGTTGAAGTGATTTACTGAGCTACCTGTCTTTTGTCTGTGTGTATGTCTTTTCTTTGTGTGACTCGACTCACTGCAGACAGAATAAGAAAAAAAAAATGGCAAAGCATTCACGAGATGCACAGCATGAGAGGACCTTCGAGTACCAAAGCAGCCTCCCTGCCCTGCCTGTTCCCACACTAGAGGGCAGCCTTTCCAAGTACCTGGATGCGGGTGATCTTTTGCTTTAACTCAAGGATACAGAAATCCCGTACACTGACACTGTCTTGCCTGTATTTCTGTCCTTCATCACTACATTCTAATCTAATGAGATCCAGTCCAAAAACTGCATTTACAAAAATAATCTAATATTATGGTCCTCTCCCGTAGCACAAAAAAACGAACCAATGTCAGAAACAGCACGCCGCAGTGCAGTAATATGACGCTGAAAACTATAATCACAACTTAATATTAGTAGTTTTAAAAATAAATCACAAACCTGTCATTCATCATTTTGAGGTTACGAACAGTGGGTGTAGTGATACTATGTCGTGGCATGAACACGCAAACTTTCCAAATCACTGTTATGCTTAACTCGTTAAATGCCACAGATGTAAAATTAGGTCTCGGAAAACCCCTTCGTTTAGTGCCATGGACGTGAAGTTACATCTTTGGTGTTTTATATTAAAGAATAGTAATAAAGGGGTTGGTGCATCTCCTCAGTAAGTATCAGTGATGAAAGTCCTCGGGATTTTCCCAGAATTCCGGCTTTTCAAGTTTTCATGAAAATTGAGGAAAAATTGCCTAAAATTAATCCGGATATTAGTTGATAACATTGAATGAACATGCGTTTGAGTTTTTTGTTTTGCTTTCACAAGCGTAGCCATGATGAGGCACTAGAGATGAAAGTGGACGTTTGTGAAAATTCCTGAAAATACAAATGTGAGCACTGAAGGTGTGAAGACCTGCAAGGGGGTCCGGGGGCATGCACCCACCCCCCACCCCCCGTGAAATTTTTTGAAAAATGGATGGCTGTGGTGCATTCTGGCGATATCTATGAACAAAATTCAGACAAAAATTTCCAAGTCCTGAGCATAAAAAAAATTGGGCAGAAGTTCACCAAGGGCCAAGCCCAGATTTTTTTGCTCCCCATCCCCATATCACTGGATAGCACAAAATCACATTTGTCATTAAAATATGCTTAAAATATGCCAGTTTATCTCAAGACCAATGAATTAAGTGAACTATTCAGTAAAAAGATATCTAAAATTGTCATTTTCCCCACATTATACATATTATAGTATAGATATACGTGAAAATATATCCTAGAATTTCTACATCGTACAGCAAAACATGTAGAAGTTGATCTGTAGTAATTACTATTAACGTTTAAGTCTCAAACTTGTTACGTCGCGTTGTACTGATACAGTCGACCACATTGCTCACTATCGTAAATATAGATCTAGTAATACTAATAGGATAATGAGTTGCCTTTATTATTTTGATATATATATATATATATATATATATATATATATATATATATATATATATAATATCGACGTGGCTACGCTCATGAAAGCAAAACAACGAACTCAAATGCATGTTTGTTCAATGTTGTCAACTAATATCCGCATTCATTTTAGGCTATTTTTCCTCAATTTTCCTGAGGAATTACCATGAAAATTTGAGGACTTTCATCACTGAGGCACTAACACGAGTAACAGTAACCCCCCCTACCCTCGCATTCTCTCAAGACGTCGCTTATGTTGTGTAGTCTTGACATTAATTCACGTGTTTATTTCATAAACGTTGTTCACTAAACAAGCCTGCTCCAAAACAACCGGTATTCACCTGGAAACAGGAAATGCAAGTTAACCGTACTGAGCATGTACGGAAGTTAGGCTGAAAGCGCATGTTCAGACCTGCTTCACGTACTCTGAGCGCATTTATGTTGAAAGTCATCCACATCACGAGGCATGTCAAAGGAAATTCAGTTACACCAGGGGTGCTCATTGCGTCGATCGCGAGGCAGTGTGAGGGAGTGTCCCCCCCAAAAAAGACGTTATACTATCATCCACCTCGTCGCTTGATTCAGGTGTGGCTGATACGTCGAGCGCATGCACATAAAGACGTGTTCTAGCAAGCCGGCTTCCTATTTACGGCAATCGTGGTGATGCGTGCCCCCCCACTCCTCCCATGTTTGTTCCAATTTATCGCTAGCTCGTTGCCCTGAACGCCGATTATGTTGGACTAAACTTTCAGCATTTTCAAAATATTGCGGACATAGACTGTTTTTCGGATAAAGTTTATCAGATCAAGAATTTTTAAGGATGACAAATTTAAAATACCGTTTTATATCATGTTCTACTAAAATCTGTTGAAATTGGAAATGATCATTTTTTTAGTTTAAAATTTTAGTTTTCTATTTTAGTTATGTATTTGTTTATTTTATTTTTAATTTACAGTTATGTAGACCTAGAGAAAGCCTATGATAGAGTACCCAGAGAGGAACTGTGGTATTGCATGTGCAAGTCTGGTTTGGCGGAGAAATATGTTAGAATAGTGCAGGACATGTATGAGGGCAGCAGAACAGCGGTGAGGTGTGCCGTTGGTGTGTCAGAAGAATTTAAGGTGGAGGTGGGACTGTATCAGGGATCCGCGCTGAGCCCCTTCCGGTTTGCAATAGTTATGTATAGGCTGACAGATGAGTTGAAATGTGAGCGGAGAGCGCGTCATCCATGCGCAAAGTTGCAGGAAGGGCATCCGGCATAAAAACTGTGCCAAACATATATGAGTGTTCATCTGAGATGACACGCTGTGGTGACCCCTAATGAGACAAGATGAAAGAAAGTTATTAATCTAATTTAATCGATTTGCTTTTGGTGGCATGGAAGCTAGAATGCGTTGGGCTCACAGTTCTGAGGTTCCGGGTTTGATCCCTGACCCGCCTGTGTGGAGTTTGCATGTTCTCCCCTTGCTGTGTGAGTTTTCTCCGGGCACTCTGGTTTCCTCCCACATCTCAAAAACATGCATTAATTTGGAGACTCTAAATTGACCCAGGGTGTGATTGTGAGTGTGAACGGCTGTTTGTCTCTATGTGCCGTGTGATATGCTGACAAGCAGTTCAAGGTGTACCCCGATGACTGCTGGAATTGGTTCCAGCAGTCTCGTGACCCTCGTGAGGATAAGCACCTCAGAAAATGGAAAATGGTTGGATATGACATTTCAAGCTTATGAAAGGCAAAGTAAATAACAGTTTGAGCAGTAACAGAGTATGTCCTCACATGGTACAAGAAGGCACTTACCATTTTTTTTATTTACGGGCTAGAAGCATTTTTTTTCATACAAATGTATTCTTTAATTTCAATATTACTGGTGCATTACAATAGGTTAGTGATACACTATGGAACAGTTCAACTTTCAGACTATCTCAAGCTAGGATTGCAACTGTGCTGTCACCCGAAGACCCCCTGTACATTGTGCAATTGTATTTACTGTTCAGAATAATTTAAAGATAGTTTTGGTGCTACTATGCTAATAATATTATTTGTTAATGTAAGGTTGAAATGAAATCTGCATGCACTTTGTCGCTCTGAATTGGCCTTTGTTTGCCTTCAGTTCGTCCATTTGCGACTGATGAGGAGTTTAAAACTACGGTGAAGATTGTGCAGACGTTTCAAGAGGGTCTTGGCAAAGTGCTGCAGCAGAAACTACTCCAGAGAGCCAAGGCCAGGAGGAACTGGGTTAGTTTTACTTTCATAGATGATTTATTCATGCTGTGACATTAAGTGTTTAATGGTGAACTTCAAATAATTTGAACAACTGTAGCTGGAAGAATGGTGGTTGGACACCGCGTACCTGGAGGCGCGCATCCCCTCTCAGCTTCATGTGAACTTTGGTGGCCCGGCTCCCTATCTGGAGCATTGCTGGCCCCCTGCAGAAGGAACTCAACTGGAGAGGGCCAGCATTAACATTTGGCACACGCTACAATATTGGAACCTCATTTACAAGTAGGATGGAAGTACTCGTGCAAACAAGTCAGTTTACAACATTACGTGAAATTTTGTTGTGGCTATGTGTGGTTTTAGGGAGGAGATGGCCCCTCAGAAAGCTGGTAAGATGGTGTTGGATATGGATCAGTTTAGAATGCTCTTCTGCACTTGCAAAGTACCCGGAGTTAAGAAGGACACTATCTACAACTATTTCAAGACAGGTAGAGTAAATCTCAAAATATATCTTTAACATAGGGTAATTTAAAGGTCTACTGACACGTATGTTTTTAATTAAAAAAAGCCGCCTGGAATGTACCCATCCGTTTTATCACCACACGTCATGATGTTGTCGTATACGGATGTTTGCATCTCCCGCCATGAAAATCCTCTCGAGGCATTTGTGTTGGAGAAGAACCGAGAAGTGACGTTTTTTTACAGTAGCGGGGTCGAGTGTTTATATTGCTTTGTACCTATTGTACCGGCGTAAAATTAGTTTTTTTTCATCGTGTTAGCCAAAATGCTGGCTTGTCGTATTGCTGGATTTTGCTCGAACACTCAAGAATGGATTCACTCTTCACACTTTTCCAAAACACCCAGTTCGTAGTTAAAAATGGATTGCACAGGTGCAAAGGACAGAGCTTTGTGGGTTCTAAATGACAGGTAGGTGTGTACAGACATATTAAAAAATAATAGTTGTGGGGGACTAATTTGTCTCACAGTTTATAGCATATGTTACGTGTGAATTTAGAATAAATCCCCTTGGTCTAACCGGCAAAATATAACAAAGCACTTCTATTGCGTTTGAGACAATTTAATCACACACAATACGATACAACACAAAACAATAACAAAATAGAAGTACAAAAACAGTTTAGTAGTGTGTAACATGAGCTAACTAGCTAACTAGACGTATAGTTACCAAACTCGAACAACTCCTCCGAAAGCAGCAATCATAAAAAGTTCCAACCATGTCCCACGACGTAATCCTTCATCTAAGAACATTACAAAAGATCTGCCTCATAATAATTAAAATAATTAAAGTACCTAAGTCAGGGATGCTAAATGTGTCCGTGCGCGGCTGCGGCGTTGTTGTCGTTCGCTTGGCGTTATCCTTGACGCGGAGGTGGATCGGGCGGCGAGGAAAAAGGAGCTCTGCCACCAGTGTCTGGGTACCCCTGACGTACGTACTTTACATTGGTCCTCCTGTGTGCGCTACATACACAAGACTTTTAAAAGAGTTGGAAAATCAAACAATTATAGGCCTGTCATTTTGAATATTTCATTGGGTTCCTTGTCCGTCTGTCGGGGAGTCTGTTGTTAATTAGAAGTGATCCGCATGTCATCACAATATGGCTCGAAACGATAGGGTAATATGGCCCCGGTCGCTTCACTCAATTGTGAGATGTTCTCTTCTTCGAAAAGAGCTTCAGTCTCAGAAGTGGGGTCAGAAAAATCCAAAAATCTCTCTTATTCATCTCCCATAGAAGGTGGCACAGCGTATTCTCAATGGCGACTGTCCCAGTATGGCATCTGTAAATAACGTTGCAGGCAATATGGCTACCAGTTGGATGTCGAGCGAGACTTCTGCAACTTTGCGCACGAATGACACACTCTGTGCTCATTTTTTTTTCTTTTCGTATAGACATTGAAGTGAATATTATATGTAGTTTTGTAGGCTCCAGCTCACCCGCGTCCCCCATGAGGATAACTCCTATGAAAGAAAGATGAATGGGAATGATCACCTTTGATGTTGTGTGTATCACAGAACGAGAGGGCCGGTGCCCGTCACACCTGGTGGTGATGTGTCACGGACGGATCTTCACCTTTGATGCACTTTGTGATGGAGAAATCCTCACACCACCGGAACTCCTCAGGTAACAACTACTCCTTCTAAGATTTAACACTTTGAATGACATCAAAGTATGAATGCCGAGTTCAAGCTCTTGTAATATATTTTAATGGAGTAATCAGCTAACAACAATGGATTTTGTACTATTAGATAATAACGAGCAGGTATTTTTGTCCACTTGGGGTCGCATTGAATTTGAGTGTGTGGCTTTAAAAGTTGGGGCCTGGCCTGATGAGTAGAGTTGTGGTTGTTAAATATGTGTGTTGAGTTGTGAAGCGTGAATTGTGGCCATGGATGACTTTTGTAGCGTGCGGAGGGGATGGAAAGAACAGAGGTACTTCTTTGGTGCCGAGAAATGCAAAGCGATGTAATATAAAGCAGTACTATCACATAATTACTTATCTGTCCTTAAATTTGGCAGTGAAATTCTTGGATAAACAGTCCAAATATTGAATCTGCAAAGTCTTCAAATGGATTGAGCATGCATTCCGCTATTATGGGTGGTATAAGGAAACAGTGGAATATAATTAAAAACAATACTACAGATGCACGATAGCAGATGTCAAAATGTTTGTTGCTTTTTTTTTTTGATTCACCTCTGCAGGCAGCTGAGCTATGTGAAAGAACGCTGCGAGAGACTGCCAGAAGGCGATGGAGTTGCTGCTCTTACCTCTGATGAAAGGACTCGATGGGCAAAGGTTTGGAGACTTAAACATTAGCTACATCTGCCTGATATATTGGGATCAAGAGTTTTATCAAAGACTCTGCCTTAACATCGATAATGCTCAGTTTTGATTAACATTCAGAGATAATCTAACATTTTCAGACCCAATTTAACTAGTGAATAGCTGTAAATATCAGAAACAAACAAACTGCCCTACAGTAATTAACTTTTTTTTTAATTAATACCTCTCTGACAGCGTTTTACATTGACATTATTTCATATGTCAAGTGGAAAAAGAAATACGCGATAGGTTACAGTTTGGTCGCCATTTATTGGTTTGTTCCTTCATGGAGGATTACAGAAAAAAACACGTAATTTAGGTGCAGAATTTACAATTTATTCATTCATTTTCCAAGCCGCTTGGACACACCCCACTGCAATATGATTGGCTACTGCATCTAATTACTGCAGGCGTGCCCACACTTTTTTGCCCCAAGATTTACTTTTCAAGCAGCCAAACTCTCGTGACCTATGGGGGTGTTGAATGTATCGTCGCTGCGATGTGCGTAGGGGGTGGCATCGCAGCGACTGCCATGGAGAAAGGAAGAGACAGACGGTAAATACAGTAGGAAGGCATTTTACTGGCAGATGCTCTTATGTGCACATGCGCTGTGACGTGTCAGAAGAGGCAAGGGTCGAAATCGACCGTAATTGCCTCGGTGATTGTCGATCGCGATCGACGCATTGGGCCCCGTCCTCTACTGGATCCAGGCAGGAAGGCCAGTGTCTGATTTAAGTGATTTCATCTCAGTGGGATTATTTTGAATTACATTAATCTGAATCTTAACCCTAAAGTACATTCCATGAAGCTTACACGAATGAGTAGCCACGAGAGATGTGAGCTACTCGCCAAGCCCGGTCCCCATAATCAACTGCCAAGTTCTGAATAAGTGTGGGGAATCATTGAAATAACCTAATTTACCCTAACCAACTAACCAGTATGAATGTTTTTACAAATGTGAAACATATTTCATATCATCTCATTTCATTTGGGTCCCCCAAGATGTGTCCTGCGTGGTTGCAGTAGCCAATTCTATTGCAGCAGGCCTTGTCCTGGCTAGAACTTAAATGGCACACATAACTTGTCTAACCGATATGGAATGGTACAAACAGGACCTTTACAGCCACTTTATACAGACTTCTTTAAAATTTCTACTCATTTCAGTTACAACTCCATTTGATGTGCATGTGTACCTAATAAAATGTCCAACGAGTGTATCTTTCATCGTTCACTGTACTGTCAAGATGTTACCCAACTGTATTGTTTTCCATCTGCTTGTGCAGGCCAGGGATTATCTAATTCGCATTGATCCCCACAATGAAACCATCCTTGAGACCATCCAGAGCAGCCTCTTCCTTATATCGCTGGATGATGCCAAACCCTACTCATCAGCAGAGAATTACACAAATGTAAACAACACGACTTCTAAAATTTTATTACATTTAATGAGTTGAGACTTGAAATATAAAAAAATAGACTGTGAATGCAGATTGCGGTGGAAGCGCTGACAGGAGACCCCACCATTCGCTGGGGAGACAAATCCTACAACTCACTTGTGTTTGCCGACGGTACTTTTGGATCCAATTGTGATGTGAGTTAAATGTAAGAAGTTTATATGTGCAGATAAAGAAAACAATGTAAACATTTGACGCTGTTTTGTAGCATGCACCATATGACGCAATGGTCCTAGTGTCCATGTGTTGGTATGTTGACAAACAACTCAAAGCTACAGACGGCAAGTGGAAGGTAGACTTGGGCTTTTTCCTGATATGTAAATGTACCAAACACAAGGTAACAGTTTTCTGTTTCTTTTTAATTTTGTGACTTCAATTAGGGCTCAGACAGAGTCCGACCCATGCCTTTACCCGAAGAGCTTGTTTTTACTGTGGACCAAAAAATCATGGGAGACATCAGCCACGCCAAACTTCAATATAGAGAGACGGTGAGCCTGTATCGAATGAAATAAGTTGTACATTTTATGACATGGTAGAGGTGGGAATTGGAGAGTGACTTGTATTATTATTTATATATTTTATGAGCAGTAGTATGTCAATGTCACCTGATACATGATGATAACCATCGAGTTGATGAGTTTCTTTGCATATCAAAGTATGCATGATCAAATTGAAATAAACGTAAATGTGCACATTTTCAGTCTGACAATTTGTCCATTAAACATAGAGAAAATAACATAAAAGTAATATGAATCACAGTAATTAATATATCCTGTACATATGGTAAGTCAAATGTTTGTGGACTTCAGAACGTTTAACACAGCAGGTTTTTTTCCCAAATTAAAATTCAAGATTCAAATTCAAATTCAAACAAATATGAGCGTTCATTTGAGATGACACACTGTGTCGACTTCTAAGGAAACAAGCCGAAAGGACGTTTGTTTTTCCTGTGACTCAAAATTTTGAATCACTCTTCACAATCAGAATCAGCTTTAATAGCGAAGTGTGTAAAAATACACAAGGAATTTTTCTCCGGCAGTCGGTGCTGCCCTGGTACGACATTCAGAACAAAGAACAAGGTACAACATAGCAACAAGAACAAAGACCTGTTAGTCCGCCGTTAGACATGACCCTCAAAGACCTGTTAGTCCGCTTTTAAGTCCACCTCGACTCTATGTATTATCCTGAATCACAGGTCGTTAGCTGCATAAAGACACCTGTCCACCCCATACAATCTGTAAGATTCAAACTTGTAACATGGCCAAGACCAAATGGGACAGGATGACTGCACTTTATTAAGGAGAGGATGACCGTAGCCATGTATTGTGAGATTTTGGGGAACAACATCTTTCCCTCAGTCAGAGCATTGAAGATGGGTCGTGGCTGGGCCTTTCAACATGACAATAACGAGAAGCAAACAGGCAGGAAAACCAAGGAGTGGCTACGTAGGAAGCATATCAAGGTTCTGGCGTTTCCTAGCCAGTCTCCAGACCTAAATCCAATAGAAAATCATTGGAGGGACCTGAAACTCTGTGTATCTGAGTGACAGCCCAGAAACCTGTCTGATCTAGAGAAGATTTGTGTGGAGGAGTGGGCCAAAGTGCCTCCTGTAGTGTGTGCAAACCTGGTGAACAACTACAGGAAACGTTTGACCTCTGTAATTGCAAACAAAGGCTACTGTACCAAATATTAACATTGTTTTTCTCAGGTGTTCTAATACTTATTTGCAACTGTTTTACACAAATAAATCATTAAAAAAATCATACATTGGTATTTCTGGAGTTTTCTTTTTAGATTGTCTCTCACAGTGGACATGCACCTACGATGAAAATTTCAGACTCCTCCATGATGTCTAAGTAGGAGAACTTGCAATACAGCAGGGTGTTCAAATACTTTGCTTCACTGTAATGTGGAAAATTCTGTATAGTTTCAGAACTCTGCGGCAATCGTCATCACTCTTACAACATAGCTAAGTGGGAGAACTTGTTGACGGCATCATCCGCAGACCAGTTAGCCTAGGCGTTCAAAGGACTTCATGACCACAGAACAGGCCTGTAGTCATCAAGACCTAAGACTGCTCCTTTTTTGGGGACCAGTATAATGGTGGAGCATTTGAGAATTTGCCACACAAACACCCAGCGATTTGCAACTGGGCTTTTGGGGGTTATTGTTACCATTTCCGGTCACACACAAGAAGATATATTGGAACCTGTCACTGGCTGTAAATCAGAATAAGAAGATTCATATTTAAAGTACCGGAAAACATGACAGAAGTCATTGTATGTATAAACCTGGAGGTCAGGTCGGATGTTGGCTCATTGTATCGTACTGTGATTTCATGATGATCTTTTTTCACACCTCTCCTGTTCATATTTTCACCTACGTGACTGTGCTGTCTCTGCCTTTCCAGGCACAGGACCTCCAGATTGTGTGTCACGCCTTCACAGGGTTTGGAAAATCTGCACTCAAAAAGAAGAATCTACACCCTGACACCTTTGTTCAGCTGGCCATGCAGCTGAGCTACTACCGCATACACAAAATGTACCTACTAACATTTCATTAGCATTTCAATGAAATAATTGACAGATTCCATTGAAAACAATTCATTTACAAATATAATTTTATTTTTATCAAAATAAGATACATACATATTTATTTATTTTTACCTTATCTACTAATGAGCTACCCCATGTGTCTAATGTGTCCCATGAGTAATAAAGCTTCCCCACCCCTGGAAGATTTCCTCTGAATATCTGCTCTCACCTGTCAGACCCGGAAGTTGCTACGAAACAGCAATGACTCGCAGGTTCTACCACGGCAGGACCGAGACAATGCGGCCTTGCACCAGCGAGGCAGTCAGCTGGTGTAAAGCCATGATGGATCCCACCTGCGAGGTGAAGCTGAGTAGCTTGACACAGGAGCATTGTGAATGCTGAGGGTGGCCTACTAAATCAATATTATCTCATCAGGTTCATGACAAGAGGAAAGCCATGCTTCAAGCCTTCAACAAACACAACAAGCTGATGACAGAAGGCCAAGAGGGAAATGGTTGCTGTCTAACTCGTCGGATTCAACCGTAAAATCTTCTTGCAACGATCGAGTTTAACTGTGATGTTGTTACCAGGTTTTGATAGGCATCTTCTCGGACTCCATCTGATCGCCAAGGAGGCAGGACATCCCACTCCAGCTCTTTACCTGGATCCACTCTACACAAAGAGGTAGGGTTAAATATGATGAACACATTTGAAGAAATAAGTGATTTGTTGTTTGTACTCGCAGCGGAGGTGGCGGGAACTTTGTGCTGTCATCCAGTTTGGTGGGATACACTCCAGTCCTGGGGGTTGTTGCTCCTATGGTTCATCATGGCTATGGCTTCTTCTACCGCATCAACAATGACAGGTATCCTTACTGAACTGGTATCCCTTAGTGCAGTGTGCATAGTAGAACACCTACATTCAAACATCCCTGAATGTGAGGAGACTCCCTCCCATGAACACCCAGTGGCCCCACCATCACGTCTGAGTCTTTAGCTCAATTAGTTAGTTTGATCCGCAGGTGGTCCTTGGCTCTTTGACAACGCTTCAGAAATCTTGCAAGGAACACCTGATTGACAAAAATTTATGGTGGAATCATTGGCTTTCCACTTATATATTATGGCCCCAACTGTGCTCACTGTAGGCCTCAGAAGCTTTTATATGGGCCTGTAACCAAATGGCAACATTCTGTTTTGGAACAATTAATTTGCGATGGTCTTGGACAGCTCTTTTTTTTTCTTAGCCATCATGAGATGTGTCTTGACTCACACTTTGGCAATGAGACCTTTTTGCAGGCCAACAATTAGCATTGAACTGGCTGATATTCATTTGGAATGAGAAGAGGCTGGATTGCTGTTTGATTATTGATAGATTTTAGGGGTTGTCATGGCTTTCCATGACTTTTTGGACCTCCTTTTCTACATGTCCAATTTGTTTTCGCTGTATCATTTCACATTTCTACACACAACTTAATTTCTGGTCTTATTTATTTTACTTTCTTTTTATGTATAGATTACTTTAGGTTTTCCCAACATCTGGTGAAACTTTCAAGTCAATTAGACCTTTGGAAGTACATACATTTAGCGAGGAAAAAATGGTTACATGTATACTTACTTCACCTGCTGTAGATGGCCACTGTCTGGCCCAAGTCTGTGTTGAGGGTCCAGTGTCCCTTAAAAATTGATAAAATGGTAAACAAGTATGCATGCATGTCAGGAATTCATGCTGCACTGGAAAACTCTATCAATCATTCCAATTCTTCTCATGTAGAACCAATGTGCATGCTCAAATTGATCAAATCACATTGTACCAGTTAATCAGAAATACATTCCATACTCCGTATTACCGTCACCTGTGGATAAAGTCAGTTCTTCTCCCCCGTCCCCCATTTCAGGATCGTGATCTCCATCTCAGCATGGAAATCTTACCATCAGACTGACGCCGCAACGTTGTTCAACAACTTCTCCAACTCAATGCATGACATGTTTCACCTGGCGACCACATCTCAACTTTAAACATTCACACTTAGAGACATTGACTCACCTGACTGATCTGCTCATTTTCCACAATCTGAATGCACACTAGAGCGTTTGCTCCGAGCACCAATCAATGCAACTTTTAAGGACGATTGATTCTTTTGTGTGTGTGTCCGTGTGTGTAAGTTTTTTTTTTTTTTAATTGTTGTTTTTTTGCCACATCTTGCTTACCCCAGGCTCCTATGTGACTTGTTTGGACCTCTGCTTCGGGTCCATCTGGTTTGTCATACCTATTTTTGGGAACCTGTAACCGATCAGTAATTTAAAGAGTTTTTGTACCATCAATCATAATAATATCCTTCCTTACATATTATGCCACCACTTGACATTGTGAACTGATGACATTGTTAGTTATACTGCTATAGTTTAAAATTGTAATTTTTAAGGTGGGCCCTGAAGGCTCACTTGTTTTGTGTACAAAGACTTTAAACATGAGCCAGCCTGAAAAATGTTCCACTGACATCCCTCAGAAACTAATTTGTTAGAAGCTAATTTCATTGAATAGTGGCCAGAGGCCTTCATTTAGTTAACTGCACAGAGTAACAGGCATTTATTGGGGGTAAGGCATTTACTGTATTACAGAATAGGCCTTTAGTTTTACAGATGCCCTTTTATCACACTAAAACAAGTTCAATATGTGCAATGTCATTTCCCAGACAAATATTGCTACTTAAAATAGATTGTTTAGTACTTATATATTAAATATGTGATTGGGTATTGTGGGATATGATTTTACTGATATGTTCTGCAATATTAGCAACGTTCACATGTATTTGTATAAATGATTACAAATGAATAAATGAATGAAATTAATAAAAAAATGAACAATGATGCGAAACAATGCTACTGTTGTTATTGTGGTAAAGCTTTTACAGTGACATGTCATGGTAATAAAAGTCATTCATCCATTTCTTAGGTTGAAAAGAAAAGGTCTTTATTTGTGCTGTGGTGGATGATGCACTTTGTGAATCATTTGAGTTTAGGCCATTATTTGACGAAGTTGGCTAAATTTATTTTACTTTAAGTTAAGGAGGTCATTACCTTGAAACAAATGCAGTACTTGCCTTTAACCCATGTTCCTGCACATTAGTTAATATGCAAAATATTGATCCATTGGTCATCCTTACTTGGTTCAATCGGTTTCACACTTGGATCCTGCGGCTCCTCATTTTGCGCTAATGTCAATAAAAATCTGACGAAATGTTCATACAGTTTGACATTACGTACTTTCTGTCAAGACAATGTATGGATTGCTTAGAGAATGTGAAACATGAGAGTTTGGCCTCATTGCCTGTCTTCAACTGATGATTTATGATGGTTACCGGTAATTTGTGAAAGATTATAGAAGGTAACCTGTGCACTGAGCATTTAGCATTTATTGTCTGAATACTTAGGCCTCGTCCCATTGTCCAAAAAAAAAATGCATTTATATACTGTAAGTCTGACTTCCAAACAGACCAGTGCATCCCCTCTCGGATCTCATCATATAGTGCAGTCGCTGAATCACTCTTGAGTCTTCTCATTCCCTCACATAGCCCAACTGAGTGGTGACCAGTGTGTGATAGACTCCCTTTTTGGCTAGCAGTTGCTGGTGTGTCCCTTGTTCAACCACCACCCCTCCCTGAAAGACAGCGATACGGTCTGCGTTTTGGATGGTGGAGAGACGGTGGGCGGCAATGATGCAGGTCCTCCCCTGCCTAGCTTTGTCCAACGCGTCTTGCACCATCTGGTTCAAGCACAAATTGGGAGGACAAAAGCCATTGTGGATGCACATCAGACAGCCAAATATAAAGTAACTAAGTGAGAAGAAAAAATTTCACCTTCTCACTGTCGGTGTCAAGCGCCGACGTGGCCTCATCCAGAAGCAACAGTTTGGGGTTACGGAGGATGGCTCGGGCTATGGCTATTTGTTGTTTCTGACCACCAGACAGCTGGGCTCCCTTATCGCCCGCCTCAGTGTCATACTTCTGCTCGAGTAAACGTCAGTCCGTGGAACATGAAGTATTTTTTTTCTGAACCTTTTGACTTATAAATGAAAACTTTATCATACTTTGATTATGAGAACTGTAATGATACAATTACCTAAACTTCAGGTGAGACTACGTTGCGATTTGATTAAAAAAAAAAAATTCTAAAAAAAGACCATTACCTTTGGCAAGTTTTCTATAAAGGTATGAATGTTGGCTGCTTCAGCGGCGGCCTTGATCTCCTCTCTTGTCACAATACGACTGTTGTCTCCGTAGGCGATGTTTTCGGCCAAGCTGCAGTCAAAGAGCACAGGCTCCTGGGACACAATACCGATCTGAGACCTCAACCAGTGGATGTTCAGCTCTTTCACATTTACAGAATCAAACATCTGGATAACAAAATCATAAAAATGTGTATTAATATATCGAAGCCAAGTCTCCCAAACAAAACCATAGAAACCCTGAAGTAATTTTTTCCATATAACAAGGTAGGCTAAAATAAATCTGATCAAGTGTCCAGCTTTAAACTCCAAATAAGACATAAGTTATATAAATGAAGTTTGAATTAAGCGTGCTTCTTGGTGTCATCGGTGCAGCTCAAGAAATGGGTCTTCTCACCACGTTACCCTGCTTGGCATCGTAGAACCTCTCTAGAAGCTGAAGAGTGGTGCTTTTTCCACAGCCGCTGCTTCCTACCAGGGCCAGCGTCTCCCCTTGGCTCACTTTCAAATTCAGAGCCCGGAGGACTGGTACACCACTGCGTGTCGGGTAGTTAAACGTGACACCCTCCAAATGAACATTCCCGTAAAAGTGGTCCTAGTTTTGAGGAAGGAGACACCCACTTGAATTACTACTTTAGGCTTGTAGACAGCTTTGGAGAATAATGGTTGGCATCCTCTTGCTGCTTACCAATGACTGTCCATCATGTGAGAGATTATCTATGGCAGGCTGTGAGTTCAGAAGCGTCACGATGTGAGCAGCGGATGTTTTGGCATTTGCATAGTTTGAAGCGAGGGAATAGGCCTCTCCAACAGATGCTGAACCATATATGCTTGTTAGGATCACTCTGAAATATGAGGTCAGTTTACATATGATCAAAATATCAAAGATGGACCCGTTAGGATGATGTGTACATGTCATTTTCATTTTCTTGTAATGACAGGAGCTATCGAGAAGTAAATAAGGAAAAGAGAATTTTATTGTGGTGGGGCACAATATTGATATTGAGTCTGAATGCATCAGTATTGAATATGTGGCTTTCTTCCATTATGTTGATGAACTCAAAATCATGCCAAGTTTTGGGAAGAATCTAGATTGACTATAATGGGAGGGGCAGGCTGCCAGCAGAGAGCATTTTGGCCTGGAAGCCCTTTTAAATAGGGGGAAACAAAAGCAAAGGGTTTATTTCCACGTAGGGTGAATTGCTGCTTAACATCCAAATGTTTGGATTTACTGATCACTAACTACAACTCCAGACTGTTGAAGTCCATAATTTGACGTACAAGAAGAAAGCCTGAACATCCATATGGCTGTGCTCAATGAGCCACGCTCCAAACAAGAAACAGCCTGCATAACCAACACCGAGCAAGGCTTGGGAGAAACTGACGACAAAACCATGCACAAGGTCCTTTTCCTGTGAGTTTCTGGAGAGAGAGAGAAAGAGAGAGAATGCGAGAGAGGGAACCTTTGAAAAGAACAGGTAATAAAAGAAGCGTGTATTATACGGTCAATATTTATGGCGAGGTGATTGAGGATCTCACATACGTGCAGAGAACTTCAAGGCTATTCTCATACAGTGATTCAAACTTGGGTTCACTAGTCAGAGATGCAACTGTACGGATATTCTTGATGACCTCTGTAACCTTCTGATGAGACATTATGGAAATGCTGCATATCGTATACCACAAATTCTTTGGTAGAACAACTTACAAGTAGGTGACAGACACATGTGATGGCAAATGCTTACTTCTCCAGCCTTCTCTAGCTCCTTCTTGATCTTGGCTGTTTTATCAGTCTTCATCTGAATCTTTAAAGCTCCAGCACCTGCCGAGATTGCTGTTAACACCAGTATGAACAGTGTGAGCTCCCAGCCATGCACGAAGAAGATAATTATGCTGCTGCCCATATTGGATATAATCTTGACCAATGTGGCCAAACGTAGTTCATTAACCTGAGCAGAGATGAAAGCTAAATTACTAATGTGCGCAACATGTGACAGAGAGAAAGAGAGAGAGAGAGAGACTGCATTACCCCTATTACTTGAGCAGAATCTGATGCCAGCCTTGCTGTGAGTGCACCAACACTGTTTTTGGGGTCATCAAACCAGCTAATTTCCTAATAAGATGAATATGGGACATTTGTCACAGTTTGCCTGAGAATACCTCATTGTCCTTCCAGTGGAACTGACATCCTTGCAGAGACTGCTGCAACTATGACCCAGATGGGGTTGAATGGATAGATTGATGGGTTGAATTTCATTTAAAGCTTGCAACATACAAATGAAAATATTTTATTGTTTTAGGGACATGTTTGCAGGTCCTTACATTGAAAGCTGTCACACGCAATAAACTGCTTAGAAGCGCTGTGGGGCGCTCGGCACTTTTAGATGTCTCTTTAGTGCTGAGTAATCATTGTTCCACCTACCTGCCTCATCATAGCTTCGAAAGCTGCAAGTCTCAGTTTCATGGTCAGGATCGCTCCAGCTTTACCAAAACAGAAACCCTAAAAAAAAGTGAAAGGCACAACAACAAATACACGTGACGGCACTAATCTGAATGTTTACACTGTCGTCTCAGAACGAGTCTTCGTGTCAGCAATGGTAAAAAGTGTCATCAGCAAATTACTACATTGATAAAGAAAGGTTAGAAGGGTCACAGAAAAGCGCAGACGTGGCTATCTTTCCATCTGGCTTTACATTTCAGTTTGCGCTTCTCCATGTCACGTGTAAACTGTACAAATGCATGTCAATAAATTCGAGTTTTAACATTTTAGAGCTGTGAAAAAAATCGGGTAAGTTGACCACAAAATTTGGTGGACGTAAAAATAAACTCTGCCTGAAGCCAGTTACAAAATGATAATAATAATTATAGCCAAGTTGGGCCACCCGGAAGTATTTGGCGACTCTTCATGTTTAACACACGGATATTTGTTGTAAGAGAAAAGTCATTTTTAAGACACTGTTTTATAATGTAGATATTACCCGATGTATGAGTGAACTGAATGTTAGCTTTTTTTAAATTTATAATGGTAATCGCTAGCGAGGTCATGCTAATTGAGAATGCTAACCATTACCACAGGCTGATTCTGTCTAAAATTCTGTACAGAATACCGTACTTTCAGTACCAGCATATATAGTTCAAGTACAGAAGTCCATACGTCATCAATGAGAATAAAATTCATATTAATAGTTTCAAAAAAACAAATCAAATACTTGGTGAGGTGCAGCAATTAGTCGTGTACCCAATGAAATGTTTAGTTGATTGAGTCTAAAAAGTTTTCATAATGACAGCCCTAGAAAACATTTTAGTTCAATTCGAAATTCATACAGATTCTCAACAAAAAAAATCTCTTTATTTTGATGATTTTTAGCTTACAGCACATGAAAAAACACTTTAACATCAAGAAATTTAAAATGTAATTTAATAAACAATTAAACAGATTTTAATATGGATATTAGGTTGTAATTGGCCTTCTAAAAAGTATTTTCCTGCCTTTGAATACTGTACATGTTTCACTTTTCGAATTGCAATGGTGGAATACAATTAACTCTCTACACTATTGTAATTTATTGGGATGCACCTGTATGCACCCAGCACTCATTATTTTGATTATCTCTGGGTCTTTAAGGCTTGTGTTTCCTTGGGTGCCACCGCTCCCCGCTCAAAAAAAACAAACAAACAAACAAACAAACAAAAACACATTTTGTTCACTAAATCCTCAGATTTGACTGTTAATTCGTGCAGGGTCAACTTTGGTCAGCCAGGGTCTGGAACATGTTCCATCATTGGATGAAATTTATGATGTGCAGTGTTCTCGGGTCCTTTAGATTGCTTGTTTTATTGAAAGTGTAATTCATGTGAAGCTTGTTAAAGTGCCACTGTCGTGAAATGGATGATTTTTTTTATGTTATTAATGAAAAAACAGCAGCTGGTGTGGACCCATCCGTTTTTCACCACAAAACATGATTTTGATGTATATAGCATTTGGTAATTCCCGCCATGAAAATCCTCTCGAGGGATTTCTTTTCGACAAGAATCAGGAAGTGACGTTAAGGGCAGTAGCGCACTTAAGCATTCTTTTATGTTTATACTAGTTTTACCTGCTACAAGGTATCTCGTTGTTCTTTCGTGTTAGCTAAAATGCTGGCTCGTTGCTCAAACACTCGGGAGGAAGCATTTACCCTTCATAAGTTTCCAAGAGACCTGGTTCATCGTGAAAAATGGATTGCACAGGTGCAAAGGACGAGAGCTTCGTGGGTTCCAACTGACAGGTAGGTGTATAGTAGGGGCCACACCATGTTTTCAATGGCAAATTTCCGGGGTGACGTCACTGGCAGTAGATGCAGCAAATATGGCGACCACTTAATGATGAATCCGCAACTTTGCGCATGGATGACGCCCTCTTCGCTCATGTTTATTTTTTCGTGCAGACATTGAAGTGAATAATGTTATATGTATTTTTCATTTCAATATCTATTTTAGAATGTTTTTCGGGATGACACTTGGGCTTTAAGATAGTAAAGCAATTTTGATGGAAGATATTCTTGATTGTCCCAATATCATACCTATTTAGGTGTGAATGTCAGTATGCCTACCTGTAGAAAAACACGGAAAAACACTACAAATCCAGCAACAGCAAACATGAGGCAAAGGAATTCTGCTTTGTGTTTTATCATCTCCTGATCAACCTCACCAAACAGCTGAAAGTAAGAATGAGAAGGTTTGTTTATTCAGAGTTCTTCTTCTTGCATCAATAGAAAAATAAATCAAGGACAATACAGTAATGCTGCTTGAGCGTAATTGTAACCTACACTGATGAACTTTGAGATGAGGACCCCGTACACAGGTTTAGCTATTCCAGTGATTGCAGCAGTAATGATTCCCAACAAAATGTAAGGCCACTCAGCGAGGTTGAAATGCATCACTTTGAGAAACAAAGAAGGTGGATCACTTTTAACCTGCAGTAAACAAGGAAAGAGCATTGAATCATCCCACAGTTTATTTTCTGCGAGATGTGTAAAGCACCATTATCACCTCTTCTGTTTTGCCATTGTCATCCACCAAATTTTCACTCTCTTTGTTTTCCTCTACATCAGCGGAGGAAGAACATTTTGTAGACTTCCACCTATACGTGGAAGTTTCAGAAGTTTTGACTGGTGAGCAGTTCTCATTATGCTCACAATTCTGCTGATCTTTATCCTTAGCTTTCTGAAACATCTGCATGATGGAGACACCACAACCACGTTTGGTCATTATGGATGTAGATCAATGTCCCTCCAAATTTTGAGTCAGTTTTTATCTTTTTTAAAAATTATTTCACTATTACCTGTATCGTACTGAGAGTATGGTAGACACCTTTTTTTCTCATCAGTTGGCTATGAGTCCCCAGCTCGACAACCTCTCCATGTTGGAAAACAGCAATCATATCGGCATTTCTGATCGTTGAGAGACTATGGGCCACAATTATGGTGGTACGACCCAGTCTGACCTGCACAAACGATAGAAACTGTTTTTGTGCCTGTGTGTGTGTGTGTGGTGTGTGTGTGTGTGTGTGTGTGTGTGTGTGTGTGTGTGTGTGTGTGTGTAAAATATGGAGGGGTCTTTCTGTAAAGGACTTTACAGGGCCAAGGTCCTGACATAGTAATGCGATTGGTGTGATTTGCAAAGCCAACCCATTCATCCATTTTCTGTACCGTTTAATGTCACTACTTTTGCAGGTATGGTACAGCCTATTCCAGTTGACTTTGTGAGAGAGGAGGGGTGCACGCTGAAAGGTTGCCAGCCAATTGAAGGGCACACACAGTCAAACAATTATTTACACTCATATTCACAACAAAGGACAATGTGTTTTAAATTTAGCTACAATGAGTACCTGGAGAAAACTGACTAAGGCTTGGAAAGAACATTCAAACTTCACACAGGAAGACCGGTCCCGAGTTTTGAACCCCCAAACTCTGAATTGTAAGGTATATGTGAAAACCAAGCAGACCTTTACGCCACATAGCTAACCTGTCAAACAATACCAAAATAGTATTACACACATTTCCTTTTTACAATATTTGTGGTTTTGAAAATACAATATTTTCTTTTACATGATCAAATGAATATCTGGCTGGATAACAAATGAATATATTGATCTACTAAATGGACAACAATGCATTAACTTGGATAAATGTATTCCTCAAAACACAGAAATACACAATACATTTTAAATACAAAACTAATCTCTTAAAAGATCCATCCATCCATTTTCTTCCACTTATCAGAGAACAGGTCATGTCCCAGACTTCTCCCCAGTTGCTTCATCCAGCTCCTCCAGGGGGACCCTGAGATGTTTCCAGGTCAGGCGGGAGACAGTTTTTCCAGTTTTTCTCCCTGGGGACTCCTCCCGCTGGGACATGTCCAGAATAACCTTACCAGGGAGGCATCCAGGATGCATCCTAAGCAGATCCCCAACCCACCTCATCTAGCTCCTCTCAGGATCAGCAGCCCTACTCCGAGCCTCTCTCATATGACCAAGCTTCTCAACTTCTCTTCTTCTAAGGAAGCCCACTTGTATCCGGGATCTTCTTCTTTCGGTCACAAGCTGCAGCTTGTGACCACAGGTGAGGTCAGGAACATAGATAGACCAGTGAATTCAGAGCTTTGCCTTTCGTCTTAACTCTTTCTTCACCACAATAGACCGTTACAAACTATGCATCGCTGTAGACGCTGCACCGATCCGCCTGTCGATATCTCGTTCCATTCTTCCCTCACTCGCGAACAAGACCGTACAATACATGTAATCCATCCTTTTGGGGCAGGATCTCGTCCTTGACCTGGAGAGGGCACTGCACCCTAGTCTCAAATTTGAAGGTGCTAATTTTCATCCCAACCGCTTCACACGCTGCTGCAAACCACTCCAGTGAAACATGGAGATCATGGCTTGAAGCAAACAGAACCACATTATCTCCAAAAAGCAGAGATACAATACTGAGGTCATGAAAGTGGACCACTCTACGCCTCAGCTGTGCCTGAAAATCCTGTCCATAAAGGTAAAATCAGTGAAAAAGGACAGCCTTGGGGGAGTCCAACCCTCACAGGAAACAAATCCAACTTACTGCCAGCAATGTGGACTAAACACAGACACTATTTGTGCAGGGACCGAACAACCCAAATAAGGGGCTACAGTTCGCCATACTCCCAAAGTCTACAAAACACATGTAGACTGGTTGGGGGAACTCTTATACAGCCTTGAAGACCCACCCGAGGGTGCAGAGCTGATCCTATATTCCAGGGCCAGGATATTACAAAAAAATTGTAAACATGTCAAGTCTACGCTTCAGTACAAATTGTTTTTGACACCCACAACACAACAATGAAAAGCTGGGAAACCATTTGAAGTAAAGCACCACAGGTATGTCAGGCTTCAGTTTCAAGTCACTCTGAACAAGTAAATTAAGATGAAGTTTTAAATTTGACCAAGTACCTTAGATGCACATCAAGTTGAAAGGGAGTTTGTATGTCTTTGAATAATGCCTTGGCCAATGCATATCCACATTCCGTTACAACTGAAATATGACTAAATGCTTGTATATGCCCCCCCCCCAAAAAAAAAAAAAATCCATGCTATCCACAGCGGCCATTTATTTGCTTTTTGTTGGCTTGTTAGTTAAGTAGCTCTGATGTATTGAACTCAATTTGGTTATTTTTTAAAGCGCTGCCTTCCAAGTTCTCACTTTCTATATTGCCTTGGGGCATAAGAGACACAGCTTTTGAGACACATATGAGAAAGGAAAAGTACTAATCTATATGCCCATTCATTCTTAAAAAGTGTTTTCTGAGTCAGTTTTCCCAACTTTGAAACAAGCCAGGTCTTCCCCTGCCAATCCCACACAACTCTTCCATAACCAAGCAGTTTGATTGGCTCATTATGGTCATGTGAACACAACAGGACCAACTGTAATGCTGTGTGTAGCTCGGATACTGTCTTTGATTGCGGTCTTTGGGAGAAAGGAAAACACTGTGTGATGGCACAGATATTTTACTTAACAGCAATAAAGCATGTGTTTGCCTCAATCAAATGATAGATGTCACATAAATAATGATACAAAATAAACTGAAAAAATACGTCAGATGCGTTGTTTAGAAGCAATGGTGTTTTTTGAGTTTATCTCCACTGTGTTGGCACCCAAGACCTTGTGGATGCTTCATAAAGATTTTTATATGTAAGAGCTTGACATGGTAATTTACCATCCTGTGGATCCATGCACATTATATTGCCAAAGGTATTCCATGCATATAAATTAGTTGCCTTTCAGCGAAATTTGCCATTCTGAACTCAGAATTGGCACAATAATCGTTGGACACAAACACGTCACCGTGCGCATTCTTCGTTGTAGGTTTACTCCGCTTCTTTGCTTTTTTTCACCACTTCTTCACAGCTAGAGGATGAGGCATTGAAACTGGTAACCGAAATGTTTTAATTTGAACGGTTCTGGAAGAACCGTAATGTTAGTCCCGGTTCCAATCGGTTCTCAATTCTTGAAAACCAATCCTAATCATTTCCCAAGCTGGACCAGTTGGTTGGTCACCGATAGTGGAAAAAGATTCCTGGGCAAGCCCAACTGACAGACAGCTTTTTTCAGGGTAAAGTGATTAGAATTTGTGTGCTCATACCTTGTCGAGTGCAGCTTGCACAATAGTCTTACTCTCGGAATCAAGAGCAGATGTTGCTTCATCCAGCAAAAGGATTTTGGGTTGACGGACTAGCACCCGAGCGATTGCAATTCTCTGCTTCTGACCTCCACTCATCTGAGTCCCTCGGTCCCCAACCACCGTCTCAAACTTCTGCTCAACAATAACAATACCATAATTGGCATGTTTGTTATTTGTAAGTAGAAAAGTTGTTTGTAAGTAGAAGCCCTGAATTCATTCGTACTTCGGGAAGGTTCATGATGAAGTCATAAGCGTTGGCCTCCTTGGCAGCTTGCTCTAACTCATGCTGTGTCACATTGGTTCGTCCATATCGAATGTTTTCAGCGATGCTAGTAGCAAAAAGGACAGGCTCTTGATTCACTACGCCAATCATCCCTCGAAGGTAGCAGATATTGAGAGAACGGATGTCATAATCATCAATAGCTATCTACAAATAGGGAAAGGAAAGGATTCTTTTCAAGTTTTCTTCACTCTTGCAATAGATTGATTTGATTCAACCTGGACCTGTTTATTATGACTGAATACGTATTATATTTTAAGTGTAAAGGTTTAGATATGTGTACAAACCGTTCCCTTGTGAGGATCATAGAACCTCTGCAACAGCTGGATGATAGTGCTTTTACCACAGCCACTGCTTCCCACCAAGGCGATGGTTTGTCCACTCTTCACACTCAGGGACATATTGTTTAAGACCTGCAAATGATGAAAGTTATGGAAAGGAGTATGAGTACGTACTTTATTTCATCTAGTACATTAAGATTGACTTCTTTACGTATGTCAGTGAGGATCTTACTTTGACTCCTGGCCTTGAGGGGTAGTTAAAGTGAACGTTCCTAAACTCTATGTTTCCATTGACTGAGTCAGGCTTGAAGCCACTTTTCGAATAGCTGTCGATGGGTGATTTCTGTCGAGTAAGATGTTTTTGCTCATCTTAAGTGCAGTTATAGATTGTTTGGTTACAGTGGAAAAAAGGAATTCTCATAAAAGTTCAATACATGGAATTATACTTATATATATATTATATTTATATATAGGCACATTCATCCGGTGTCTTGGGAGGGGGAAGCAGTGCACCGTCAACACTGTGTACAGTAAGGATAGGGCACTTCTGACCTCGAATTGGGATGTTGTGATTCGGTGGGGAGAATACTTCATAGATCTGCTCAATCCCACTGACACAGCTTCCCATGAGGAAGGAGAGTCTGGTTTATCTGAGGCAGGTTCTCCTATCTCTGGGGTTGAGGTCACTGAGGTGGTTAAAAAGCTCCTCGATGGGAAGGCCGAGATTCGTCTGGAGTTCCTTAAAGCTCTGGATGTTGTGTGGCTGTTCTGGTTGACACGCCACTGCATCATCACAAGGTGATCAGTGACAGTACATCTGGATTGGTGGACTGAGGTGGTAGTCCCCCTTTTTAAGAAAGGGGAGCACACTCCTCAGCCTCCTCAGAGGGTCTGTTGGAAATTCGAATCTCATATCCAGGAGGAGCAATGGGGTTTTCTTCCCGGCTGTGGAACAGTAGACCAGCTCTAAACCCCCACCCCGGCAGGGTCCTCAAAGGGAGGTTCTACATGTGTTTTGTGGACTTGGAGAAGCCATTCCACCGTATCCTTCAGGGAGTCCTGTTGGGGGTGCTTCGGGAGTATGGGGTACCAAACCCCCTGATACAGGCTGTTTCAGTTCCTATACGACTGTTGTCAGTTTGGTCCACAATGCTGGCAGTCGTTTCTGATGAGAGTATGACTCAGCCAAGGCTGCTGTTTGTCACCGATTCTGTTAATAACTTTTATGGATGATTCTGTTCATTACTTTTATAGACAAAATTCTGGGTGTCCTTGCTAAAGGTTCTTCCCTTGCAACCCGACCTTGGATAAGGGGTAGTGGATGGATGGATGGATGGATGGATGGATGGATGGATTATGCTGCGTACAGTATCTTTATTTTGTGAGTGGCAACATTCTGAAAGCAAAGTGGAAAGAGTTGAATAATATGGAGGGAGAAAAATTATTTTCCTTACTCTGTCAATGATGGTGTACACTTGGTGTGCAGCTCCTTGGGCAATGACAAAAGCCTTGAGGTTAGGTGACATTTTCCCAAAGGCAAATGTTCCAGCAAACAAAGTGAATAAAACCTTCAGACAAAAAATAATGAGATTAAAATTTCTCACTGCAATGTTTTGTATTGGGGGAAAAAAATTCCGTACGTAAACATAATGTATCTCTGTTTGTGTGACACGAAAGAGCTGCTATCCCATTGGCTATTGCTGTAGCATTTTCCTGGCATCCCATTAGCTAGGAGGGATGTCAATCTTTAGCCATGATGTATTTTGTTTGTCTTGAACACCCACGTGTTATCGAATCACACGCTGTCACAAGGTAGCACACATTGGAAAAGTACAACGTTTTGTGGGTTTTTCCATCTATTTTTTTTGCAGTTATTCATCTTTCTTTACCATGGTCCCCAAGAAACTTTAGTGGAATTAAGTTGTGTGTACGTACATTTCCATGTATGTTTTCTCACGTCTGTTAAACATTTGCCTCCTTCTCTGTCCCCCGCGATGCCTTTTGCTCGTCATTCACCTTTCTCTTCAACCAATGCCAAAGGTAAATGAACATAATTATGTACTATTAATGTTTATTTTTGGCCACCCACTACCCTGTGAAAAATAAGCACTTAAAGTACATAATGTATAGAATAATAAAAATTATGTTCATTTACCTATGGCGCTTGGGTGACTATCCAAGGAGAAGGTTGAGTGATAAACAAAAGCCAACGTGGTGGACGGAGGAGGAGGCAAACGTTTGACAGCTGAAAGAAAACTTACATCCGATTGTTTGCACACACATAACCTAATTCCACTAAAGTTTCCTGGGGCCCCTGGTGAATAATGATGAATAAATTCATGAAAAAGTTGTATTTTTCCATTGTGTGCTAGCGTGATTTGGTGACAGTCGAGTGTCCAAGTGAAACCCAAAGCATTATGGGTAAAGACTGACGTCCCTCTTAGCCAAAGGGGTGGCAAGAAGATGGAACGGTGATAGCCAAGGGGAAAGCAGCTTTATGGAGCCTCACAAACCAAGATACAGGATCTGCATCATGGGTAAAGACTGGTGTCCCTCCTAGCCAATGAGATGCCGGGAAAATGCTACAAAGATAGCTAGTGGGAAAACAGCTCTATCATGCCACAAACCAAGATACAGAATGTTTGTGTTCGGTGGAATTTGGAGGGTCCGAATCCAGTGCCTATTTTTTCCTTTCATATACTGAATTTCCTTCGTAACTAGAGACAATATTTTTCCGAAGAGGTGTTTCATAACCTGAATTTTTCATTACTAGAGACATTCATAAGTAGAGGTATCACGGTACTGCCAAAAGTATTCGCTCACCTGCCTTGAATTAGGACTGAGGACGGTAGGTAGTTTTTTTTCATTTTTATTTTTATTTTTTTTACAAAATATTTTTACTCTGTCTCGAGTACATGATGTCACCATTTTATTGTCAGTTCTCGTTAATTCACGCTCTCTCCTGCATAATGAGATCAAATTCATGATGGAGTCTTGGATTGCGAAACATCGGAATATTGCAAAAATGATAAATAAACTTGAGTTTGTCATGAACGAGGCGCAGGGTAGGACCCAGATGCAGGAAGCCGAGACGTAAGCGTGGATTTTATTTGTTTATTGCCAGGCACTCCAACACGGCGATGGTTCAAAAATCCCACGACAAAAGGCTTAGTCCCCAAAACATGAAACAATTTCAAAAACCGGACGTGGCAAAACATGGAAATGGAACTTGACTTGATATGGCTCAGTAATGCTATGACATGGGACGAGGCAGTTACTCTAGCTGACGCTCGTGAACTCTGTTTGGGAATCATTAAATAATTAATTTATTGTTGACACTTCATCAGGTTATATAAAGGTTGGATAAAAAATATAAATAAAATTAGGTGATAATTTCTCCACTCACCTTGAGTACAGTTCCGATGGTGTATGCTTTATCTCCACTCAGAATGAGTGTACTCCCATACCAGAAGGCCAGAGCATAAGACAGGTACATCACCATAAGGGAAAAGCCCCTGATTAAATTTGAATTTATCGACCTCTCTACTCCTATTTTCTTCACGGCCTCCAAACACTTATGATATCTGTAAAGTAATGTACACACGAAAGAATTTGGTTTAATGACAACAAATGTTAAAATCCAATTCCCAATGCAACTTGTGGCAAACAATGATAAACTTGATGCATATGTGATTAAGTACACCGGCACAATATAAAGAGATATAATACAAGCGATGTATTGTATTAACGATCCAGCCACTACAAAGATTGTAGCATACAAAATCCTACACAAACCTCTCGAGCTCTCTTTGCTGACCATTGAAGGCAAGCACGGTCCTGATGGCAGAAAGCACCTCCTGTGCAACTGCATCTGCTTTGGCATAAGCAGCCTGTTCTTTAGAAGAGTATGACATCAGTACCTAAAGAGCAAGACATACAAGATTTATAAGATTTGCTTGTTTAGGGCATAAATGTTAGACAGGGTAGATGAAGTGTACCTTATTAAAAAGGGTGGCTGAAAGGCCGAGAAAGGGGCAGGCTGCCAAGGTGACCAGAGCCAGTTTCCATCCTATAACTAAACTGATGATGACGGATAAGATGAAGGTGGAAACAGAGTGGATCAGCATCCCCATCTTGTCTCCTATAAACTCTTGGATCTTCCAGATATCACTGTCCATGCAAATGAAAATGTCCCATCAACTCTCTTCACAACATATTTGTGTCTCGTGTACTTTACTTTCTAGAGAAAATGAGACATTGTTACTCTGCTATATTGCAAGTTCTCCCACTTAGAAATCATGGAGGGGTCTGAAATTTTCATCAGAGGTGCATGTCCACTGTGAGGGAGATAATCCAAAAACAATAATCCAGAAATCACAATGTATGATTTTTTTTTTTTTTATGATTTGTGTGATAAAGCTGCAAATAAGTATTTGAACACCTGTCTATCAGCTGGAGTTCTGACCCTCAAAAACCTGTTAGTCCGCTTTTAAAAGTCCACCTCCACTCAATGTATTATCCTGAATCAGATGCACCTGTGTGAGGTTGTGAGCTGCATAAAGACGCATGTCCACCCCATACAATCGGTAAAACTCAAACTTGTAACATGGCCAAGACCAAAGAGCTGTCCAAAGACACCATTGGCAAAATTGTACAACTTCACACAGCTGGAAAGGGCTATGGAGAAATTGCCAAGCAGCTGGGTGAAAAAAGGTCCACTGTTGCAGCAATCATTAGAAAATGGAAGAAGCTAAAGATGATGGTCAATCTCAATCGGAGTGGAGCCTCATGCAAGATACCACCTCGTGGGGTCTCAATGATCCTTAGAAAGGTGAGGAATCTGCCCAGGACTACACGACATGATTCTCTAAATGACCTGAAAAGAGCTGGGACCACCATTTCCAAGGTGACTGTTGGTAATACACTAAGACATCATGGTTTGATATCATGCATGGTTGCTTAAACCAGCTCATGTCAAGGTCCGTCTTAAGTTTGCCAATGACCATTTGGATGATACAGAGGAGTCATGGGAGAAAGGTTTGTGGTCAGATGAGACCAAAATTGAATTTTTTGGTCATAATTCCACTAACCGTGTTCGTAGGAAAACAACACCATCCCTACTGTGAAGCATGGGGGTGGTAGCATCATGCTTTGGGGGTGTTTTTCTGCACATGGGACAGGATGACTGCACTTTATTAAGGAGAGGATGACCGCAGCCATGTATTGTGAGATTTTGGGGAACAACCTCTTTCCCTCAGTCAGAGCATTGAAGATGGGTCGTGGCTGGGTCTTTCAACATGACAATAACGAGAAGCAAACAGGCAGGAAAACCAAGGAGTGGCTACGTAGGAAGCATATCAAGGTTCTGGCGTTTCCTAGCCAGTCTCCAGACCTAAATCCAATAGAAAATCACTGGAGGGACCTGAAACTCTGTGAATCTGAGTGACAGCCCAGAAACCTGTCTGATCTAGAGAAGATCTGTGTGGAGGAGTGGGCCAAAATCCCTCCTACGGTGTGTGCAAACCGGGCTAACATATACATATATATATATCGACAGCCTGGAGAGCTGCCATCAATTTGGAGGGGACCATCCAGTGCCTCAGTTGTTCAAGTGAAGATCCTTTGTGTAGGCAGGGAAGACAGCTGCCAGATAGATGAATGGTGTGTCCCGCGCGTTGGCCTCCGAATAGTCAAGAGTCCACGTCATTCCCATCCGAAGAACCATCCGAAAATTCTACAATATTTACAGCCACAGATTCAAATCTGTTTGGAAGGATCCCTCCGTCTTCCCGATCAACTGATACTGCTATTTCTTCATCAGATGAGGATAAATCTGAGAAATCGGCGCTGGTCATAATTGTGTCACAATGTAAACGAGCCTTTGTTTACGCATGTAATACATCACATCCGTGCATGTAGGTCATGTGACTCGCCAAAATGGCGGTGCCCATGAAAATTCAAAATTGCCATTATACACCATTTAACACCATTAAATGATATCGGATTAACCTAAAATTTTCACAGTACAGTGCATAAGACATGACCGATCTAATACATTGTTAATTCAACGACCGGGCTTCCCCTTTAAGTGGTAAATGTGTTATCGGCATTTGCCAGTTCATTGTGCATCCTGCATTGCATTCTGGGATACTCTGCTATGGTGCATAAGTTAGTGTAGAGCAATCCGTTGTAGCAGCGAGTCTGTGCCATTTTAGTTTGATTACCTCTTGTTATGCTTCTTAGTTTGCCTCATAGTCATCGAACCTTGTTTCACGTTTTTTGGATCTTGCCTAGCCTAGTGTTTTGATCCCTCTCCCTCATTTTGGACTGCCTTTTGGTATTGACCTGTTTTTGGAATAAGACCACTCTGAGCATTATGCCTTTGCCTGGAAGTCCTGCATTTGGGTCCGCCCCCGTGCCGCTGGTTTATGACAGAACGAACTGGCCAGAACAGAACCCATCAGAGAAGATGCACCGTCGCCGACCACGCCATCGAGTACGGTGCTTGCCTGCCTCCCAGCTTGAGGACCAAGCCTCTCCTATCCGGGTGGGTTCCGTCTTGTTGTCCTCTCTTACCGCGCCATCTGTACCACCCGTGTGCCCTGATTGTACCCACTCTCCACCACATATTTTGTTAGACTCAGATTTTTCGGATTACGAGGAAGACCCGGATTTATATGACCGGCTGCCTGATTTTGACTCGGACAATGACTGTGATTTTTCTCTTCCGGTGATCAGCCCCTGTCAGTTTGTTTTTCCGCCCCATGCTTCCAGCACCCAAGTGCCTTCACCCGGTGCAACCAAGTCCTCTTCCTCCAATCCTTTCTGGAGGACCTATCCATGGCCTCCGCATGGCAGGCAGAGGGGATGCCCAAGTAGGGTGCCCCCTTGTACCTCCTGCTGCTCTCTGATCAAGCCACATCCGACGCTCGTCCACGTCGTGGCGGCGACCAACCCGCTGCCGAGCCACGTCCACGTCGCGGTGGCGACCGACCCACTGCCGAGCTACAGTCACATCGCGGTGGAGACCGATCCGCTGCTGAGCCACACTCACGTTGTGGTGGCGACTGACCCACGGCTGAGCCACACTCACGTAGCGGTGGCGACCGACCTGCTGCCGAGCCAGGCACATGTCGCAGTGGCGAACGACTCGCTCCCGAGTCACGCTCACGTCGCGGTGTCGATCGACCCACTGTTGAGCCAAGCTCACGTCGCGGTGGGGACCGACCTGCTGCCGAGCCACGCTCACGCCTCAGTGGCGATCGAGCCGCTGCCGATCCACGCCTCGTCGCCGACTGATTCTCTGCCGCCCGATGACCACGTCCTCACCTCAACAGCAACCGATCCTCGGCCGCCTGATGACCACGTCCACGCCTCGACGGCGACCCATCCTTGTCCGTCTTCCGCTCCTGTTTTGGCGGCGACCATTTCCCGGCTGCCGGATGATCACGCCTCAGCGACGACCGATCCTCGGCCACCTGATGACCACGCCTCGATAGCAACCAATCCCCGGCAACCTGATGACCACGTTTCGATGGCGACCAATCCTCAGCCGCTCCTGTTTTGGCGGCGAGCGACTCCCGGCTGCCCGATGATCACGCGTCGATGGCGACCAATTCCCGGCCGCCTGATGACCACACCTCGACAGCGACCAATCCTCGGCCACCTGATGACCACGCCTTGATGGCGACCAATCCCTGCCTGCCAGATGACTACATCTCGATGGCAACCAATTCCCGGCTGCATTTTGCTCCTGTTTAGGCAGCGACCGAACCTTGGCTGCCCAATGACCACGTCCATGCCATGACAGCAACCGATCCCCAGCTGCCCGATAACCACGTCCACAGCCACCCATCGCGGCGGTGATGACTCTATGGGTCTTTTGCCACCTCACGTTCCTGTTCCGGCGGCGACCTGTCCTTTGCCGTCTCACATTCCTGTCTCGGCCTCCCAACATGCTTTGCAGCACTCTTAGTGCCCGCAGTGCAGCTTACATACATGCTAAAACGCATGCTGGCATGCATGCTGACAGTGTAACCAGTTTGTATGATTACTGCATCCCATATAACTTTGCAGCCAGTTTGAACATTAAATATCAGTTTTTTTGTTGTGTATTCGATTAAATGTAGGTTGAACATGATTTGAAAATCATTGTATTCTATTTTTATTTGCTTAACACAATATCACATCTTTGTTTGAGTTGGGGTTGTTGAAGACTAGTTTGACCACGACTTTGCTATCTACCGAGAAACTACCAGAATCGAGGTTAGGTCTTGCTGACACACTCTTGAGAATGGTCGGTCTAATCTCTCCTGTATACTGAAGAACAACTGCATCCACCCCCCAAACTGCCTTGTGTTCAGTCATGGAAAGGAACAAGCAGAGAAAACCTGCTGAACCAACGTACTTGGTGTTCCGGAAAGAAGTTTCCGCCTTCCTCGTCTGAAGGGGGCATATTTTGGTCTCTATTTGAAAATGAAAGGCATCATTTATATGCCACTCACTCAATGAGACGAGTGTTGAGTGTTGTTGTCTCGTTGACATCAAACCAACCGATGTCCTGTCGCATGATGCTGTGGAAAAAATGCTTGCGAATGCGTTTGATCTGTCGCCCAGCAGTCAGTGCAAAGAAAGCACCCTGCATGTAGGCAGCCACATTCAATATTGCACTGGTGATGATGAAGTAGATGGCAAAGCTGCTCTGGAGGAAACAAAATTAATCAAATGTGCCTCACTGAGCGTCACTTAATTAACAACTTTCTCTTACCCAGCGACGTTTTCCTGCAGAGTGTTTTCCTCAATGATAGTAGTGGAATCTGAAAATAGGATAAAGTGTTATGTTCGCCATTGTCATGTTAGATATGTAGCTAATTGTTACTGTCTCTGTGAACTCACTGGCATGGCTGGTGTTGATTTTAGACATTTTTGAATATTGAATGAATGTGTCCGCTACATTCCCAAACATGATACACATGAGGGGGAACATTAGCCCATGGACCATCGACATCACAGTTCCGAAGATGATCAGTACAACGTCTAACCCATCTGCAAACCGAAACTGGGCTCATGTGAAAAAGAGGACAAGAAAAATGCTCAATGTTGTTAGAAATCTGTGGATAGATAGATAGATAGATAGAATAGATAGATAGATAGATAGATAGATAGATAGATAGATAGATAGATAGATAGATAGATAGATAGATAGATAGATAGATAGATAGATAGATATATAGATAGATAGATAGATAGATAGATAGATAGATAGATAGATAGATAGATAGATAGAAAACGTACCAGTCCAATGGGGCCAACCTGCTGTATCTTGTCTTTTTCTTTCCTTGAGTTATTAGTATTTCATTATGATATTGTTTGATTTGAAAACACAGAAAACCAGTCTGTCAAAAAAATTATAGCATATTACCTTAAATAAATTTCTGAAGAGTCCTTTTGCAGCGTGTCTGTTTCGTCCATGCCTGGGTATTCTCAGAGAAAGACAGACGTCAAAATCATTTTGTTTCATAACAAGAACATTTTAATGGTCCTGTCTGGAAATCAAAACGTATCAGTCAGTTCCAAAGAAACACTATCGACATTAATTACTTGTGCTGGGATCACTGATAACAACACAGGCTATACTAACATATTAACTCACTGGTTTTTACAGGTGTTCTGACAGTTCTTTTCACATATTTTGCCACACACTTTTCTGTCCTCTCATCTTATTCTGTTAGTAATTGCTTGTCCTCACCGGGTGTCCCCCCCGCCCAACCCCTATCTACAACTGTTGTAACGTTACTATGTTTAAATATCTAGACTGTTGTTCTGCTGTGGTTCACACCCCTAGTCCCCTTGTCCAAGCTGTCCCCCTGTCTGTCCCCTCAATCCCTTTTCTGTCCGGCCGTATATTTAATAAACATCAGTTGAATTAAAAAAAAAAAAAAAAAAACAGTGCAAAGGAAGTACATCACAGAACAGCAAAACTGTTCCAGCACAAAAGCCTACAGAGCCACCATTCTGCAAAACCATTCAGCTGAAGAGGACAATTAAAAAAAAAAAGAAACAAAACCTATATCAGTCAGTATAATTGTATAACAGTATAATTACTACTCAGTAATTAAGAAACAGACTCATACCTGAGAGCTTCTGAATTATTGTCGTTCCACACCCTCATAAGGGCTTCAGTGTTTGACGCTTGAATGTTTGACTTTGGCAGTTTGGATAATGGATGCGCGTGCACACACGCCCACTCCACCAAATAACCAAAGTAGTGTTCTCAACCTCTAACATGATAATAAAATGTCAAAAAAGTGGATGCACAGTTTAATTTTGTACTGGACCTTCTGCCATCTAGTAGAAGGGCATTTGCAGTGGGACAGAAAAGTATTTCGTCATCCATCAATTGTGCAAGTTTCCCCACTTAAAAGGCCTGGAATTTATCCCACTATTGAGAGACAAAATGAGAACAAAAATCCAGGAAGCCATGTTTCATGTTCAGTGTCTTTGCTGATGGAAAGAGGTTTTTGTTCAAAATCTCACAATACATTCATCATTCCATGCCATTTCTGGGCCGCAGAGGATTTAGAAGCAACACGGAATTCGCAATATTTCTGCTTTGACAAGTTTATCACCGTTTTAATTTTTAATTGATTCTGCATTTCAACAATTGTAACTTCAGGTCAATATTATATGTTATAGTCATACTCTAATGGATAGGTTTCCAATTATGCCATCTTGTGTGTCGTAGAGGTCAGAGAACACAGGTGATAGGTGAAGCGTGAAATTTTTTTTCTGTCGTTAATTTATCAGATTTGTCTAAGGGTGGTGGTGACGTCGTTGGAAACCTATCCATTGGAAATAAGGCATTCTACCAGTATAAGAGCTGCTGCTAATTACATGTGGTTTCAAGAGTGTGACTTGAGACTGCAATTGCCACAAAAGTGGACCACCAAATAATTGAACAAACTGTTATACTTATGTACATATGATTTACGTATTGGTTTTTTTTTTATTCTTAATAAGATTGCAAACATTTCAAACCAAACTTTCTCACGTTATTCTGAATGATAGCCATTTGTTGTCATTAAACTGGAGAGCCTCTCTTGAGTCAGTGCATACAAAACACCGATATAAAAATAAGAATTCAAATAAATAAAAACACATATGTAAAACAGAGTACATAAAAAGCATCGGTCAAGATACTATAATGGGGTGTTATGTGTAGAAAACTATATACTATACTATAAAGTACATCCAAGTATATAATTTATATCATGTTACTCTAAGTGCTGTGTGTTCCTGTATCATTGACATCAAGTCAGCCAGTCTTCTTGCATGATACTGTGGGGTTGGGGGACTTGCGGATGTGTTTGACTGTCCAGGTGACGGTGTCAAGAAAGCAACAGCCACTCATGATGGAATAGTAGATGGCAAAGCTGAAATGGGGAAAATAATTCAAATGTTTGTGATTGAGTTGAACTGACATATTATTCTTACCTGCTCATTTCCTCCTCTGAGGTGATTTTATGATTTATGACAGTGGAATCGGAAAATTAATTAGTCTTAAGAAACTGTCTAGTTCGACAGATATTGGATTCCAGTAACAACACCCTTTGTCTCTTGTTCTGTGAACATTAGGAACAGACTTTGTAGCTGTAGCCAGGACAGAGAGGATCTCCAGTTGGTCACGCGAGGAACTCTTCTCTGCAATTTAGCTGGGTTGCTGAAGCACCAAACATAAACACACTTTTCACCACACTTTTATTCTAAATGTAATTTTAATTTACTGTGCTTCTTGTGCTTCGATTTGCAAGAGACTTTGCTGTAATATGTTTGCTGCACACAAAACAAAGCTGACGATGCTAAACTTAATTTAATGTAGTTTTCTATGCTTTGTGAACTTGCAAGGAGAAATTTGATTTGCGGTACCCTCTTCCTGTATACTTGCACACAAAACAAAGAAGCTGACAACACGCATGCAGACATGTAAAGAAATGTCAGTTAGAGTGATTGGCCGCAGAGATGATGAGCTGAGATTTGAAGGGTTGCATTGCCTTGCGAAAGAGCAACCCAGCAGGAGTCAAGTTTCAGACTAACAATAGTAAAACTAGAAGCATTGTGAAAAAAAAAAAAAAAAAAAAAATCACTGGAGCAACCCGAAATTAGGACACAACGTTGACTTGGCAGTTTTCGATCGAAATACATTTCTGCATCCACAATTTATTCAGGTTTGTACCAACATTTAATGTATTATTTGATACATTCCCATTGTTTGGCAGAGGTCATTTCTGCGCATTTCATTCACAATATATTTGTACACAAATACAGTAAGTAGCAGTTTCTGTGACTATAAAACATGCAATGCATATTTATTCTGGCCACTTTCCAGATGAGCTACTGTGAGGTAGGATCTTTTGACAAAGGCAAAGGTGGCCTGTCCGGAGATGTAAGGACTTTTGGGGATAATAATGGGTAAATGCCATTTTAATGTATGCAATGGTGTAAAATACAAATGTAAAAAAAAGAATTCTGCTCGTAATACATTTTTACAAATAGTTGGCTAGTAGGTTTGCATGATGGAAGTATTAAATCTCTTGAAATTATCATGCACTCCAGGGCTAACGAATGCCCTCAAACACACGTTAGGACTTCACTTGCCTCACTTCAGTCAGTCAGTAAATGTCAAATAATCAGATTTCAGTTATGGCTTATTATTTTTGAATGTTTTGTGTTTGTTAATCAGTCAGTTATCTAGATCCATCCACCTATTTTCCAATGCGCTTGCCCTCAATTGTGTTTAGTATTTCCCTAGTGGAATCACTCCCTGATTCAATACTGGAATTTTGTACCTGAGAAAACATTTGATGTCCCGCAAAACCCAGCAAAAAAAGGGAGCATATGTGAATACAATATAGATTAGAGATTCCCAACTGGTGTGCTGCAGGAAATTATCCAGTTTCACTTAATTGGGTTGAAATTATTATTTCCTACACAATATAATGATTCTCTGGTAATCTAACTCACACAAACAACAAAAAATACAGTTCAGGGATGTTAGAATTCTGGTCAGAGCTCAGAAAGAAACATCAGAAAGCTTAAGTCCTGGGATGGCGCCAGTCATGTGGTCAATATACTATCAAAATCTTTTTTATTTTTTTCACTTCTTTGATAGTTAAGGCCTATATTCTTAGCATGGAATTTCCTAAAAAGTAGACTAAAACCTGAGTTATCGACTTAAAAAATTAGAGATAGAAATGACTAAAAGGTGGTTAAAATGAATCTGATTTTTTTGGCTAAAAGACTGAAAGGAAGATGGTTGCAGAAACCAACACGAAACAGGCTCAGATTTCACACCAAGTAATTTGGTGTGTAAATTAAGATTATCAATGTATTTATGATTTTTGTTTTGTTTGGTGATGGTGTCATGTCCCTTGCCCAAATAAAGGTTGGGAAACACTGACCTAGATATTTAGCCAAACCAAACTGATCTGTCTGTTTTTGGGTGTCATTGAGTCAACGCACCCAACAGTCGCGTGCATTCACACAGCCACACTTAATTGAAAATGGAGACCTATGACAATAAGTCGATAAAAGAAACTTCTCATTCCCTCACATAGCCCAACTGAGTGGTGACCAGTGTGTGATAGACTCCCTTTTTGGCTAGCAGTTGCTGGTGTGTCCCTTGTTCAACCACCACCCCTCCCTGAAAGACAGCGATACGGTCTGCGTTTTGGATGGTGGACAGACGGTGGGCAACAATGATGCAGGTCCTCCCCTGCCTAGCTTTGTCCAACGCCTCTTGCACTACCTGGATCAAGCACAAATTGGGAGGACAAAAGTCATTGTGGATGCACATCAGACAGCCAAATATAAAGTAACTATGTGAGAAGAAAAAATGTCACCTTCTCACTCTCGGTGTCAAGCGCCGACGTGGCCTCATCCAGAAGCAACAGTTTGGGGTTACGGAGGATGGCTCGAGCTATGGCTATTCGTTGTTTCTGGCCACCAGACAGCAGCGTCCCCTTATCGCCTGCCTGAGTGTCGTACTTCTGCTCGAGTAAGAACACACACAAAGTCAGTCCATTGAACATTACATATTCTCCCTTTCTAAGATATTTTCACAGGATAGGCTGTGTTCACTGAAAATGATGTGATATTTCTTATAAATTATTTCCTGATTTTAATTGAAGGAAATCTCGTGACAGATGTGAGAATGAGCTTTGACAAAAAATAATTAGTTGATACACCAAAATGTGATTACCTTTGGCAAATGTTCTATAAAGCTGTGAATGTTGGCTGCTTCAGCGGCAGCCTTGATCTCCTCTATAGTTACAGCACGACTGTTGTCTCCGTAGGCAATGTTTTCTGCCAAGCTGCAGTCAAAGAGCACAGGCTCCTGGGACACAATACCCATCTGAGACCTCAGCCAGTGGATGTTCAAGTCTTTCACACTTAAAGAATCAAACATCTGGAAGACAGACAACAAAAGAACAACTTACGTCATTATTCAAGTTAGATGTCAAGAAAGGCTTGCAGCCCAAGTTTTGAGCAAGATGACGAAGACGCAGGTAAGTAATTTGGACCAAGTCACTAAATAGGCCCAAGTACATAATCAACCTATCGATCAAATTAAAATCATTTGGTTCAAGTCCAAAGCTACAATGAAAATGTTTGGACCAAGTCTCAAGAATATTAAATAAAAATGTCCAAGTTGATGTTGATTTAAGGCTAACACACAAACACGTTTAGCAAATGGTTAGGTCTAATCAGTGTTATGAAGCGTACATGAATTGGCAAACAAACAAACTATAAGTCACTGACAATACAGTGGTACACGTGCCAAACTTCGGTGCAAGCAGCCCGAGTTCAGTTTCTACTAATAGACGGTGTGAATGCGAGTGTGAACGGTTATCCATCTTTTTGAGCCATGTGATTGACTGGCAACCTTTCTAGTCTGCCTTTCGCCTAAAGTCAGCTGGACTACCTACGACCCTTACCAAAACAAGCATTATAGAAAATGGATGGATGGATGAACAAATGTGTGATTGTCTTCTCACCACATTCCCTTGCGTGGCATCGTAGAACCTCTCCAGAAGCTGGATGGTAGTGCTTTTTCCACAGCCGCTGCTTCCTACTAGGGCCAGTGTCTCTCCTTTGCTCACCTTCAGATTCAGCCCTCGGAGGACGGGTACATCAGGTCGTGTGGGGTAGTGAAACTCGACTCCCTCAAAGTAGACATTACCATCAAATTTGTCCTGGATTTGTATTTTTTAGAAAGGAGACAGAGACATCATCCATACTGTAAGCCTGTAAATGACATTGGAGTGTACAGTTTGGCAACTTCTGGCTGCTTACCAATGACCTGCCTTCTTGCGAGAGATTGTCAATAACCGGCTGCGTGTTCAGAAGCATCATGATGTGAGCAGCAGATATTTTGGCATTTGCATAGTTTGGAGTGAAGGAATTGGCTTCTCCAACAGCCATAGAACCATACAGAATTGCCATAATCACCCTGAGAAAGAAAACCATACAAATGACCAGTCTTCTACCTGGACTAGTTCAACGAACAAAACTTCATATTTTGGGCAAACGTAGCCTGAATTGAGTTAGCTTCTGCCTGATGAACGCTATTGAGAATGTGTTCATTCTAGCGGACCTGATCTGTTTTTCAACAAAATTTCATTTTTATTCAAGAGACTCATGTTTTGTTAGTTACTTCCATAACAAAACCTGTCCAAACGCACTATACCAGCCTTCATTTGTCAGAGGTTAAACACTGTACTTGGCAACCGATTCGGTGCAGTGGCCATTCATATTTATATGAGCGAGGTGCACTCGGGGACACTCTTTTCTTAGAAACACTTTTTATATCATTTTTAGTTAAAACACTTTACGATCATACTGTTATAATATCAAATTTATTTTGTTTTGTACTCGTAGACTAAATGAGATAACATTTTACTGTTGTGAAGTTACCAACGCCCTTTTAGCATTGTTCCTGTCATACTCTGTTGCATGTCCTGTTTTTGTTTCAATTCCTCATTAAAAAAAAAAAAAAAATACCCTTTTTGTCATATTTTTGAGATTGTAGGGTAAAAGTTGCAGCTGGGTACTCGTGTGGACTGAACGGGAAGAAACAATAAGGAAATTAAATGCACATATTTTTAGGGTAATCGTCCGTCAGCTACATGTTGAAAAAAGTAAACATACAAAAAAACTATGAACTATTTAGTTTTTGGACTAGTGAACTTGGTTCAAAATTTTGTATTATAAACTATGGACCAAACTAGTTTATTTTTGCAACGATCAACTGAACGTTGAGCTAGTGGGTGTAGAAATTGAACTTCTCAAACTCTCTATACAGTATGACTGACTAATATGGATAAAAAATGATAATCTGAAGTTGTAATTCATTTTTAAATGTAATATGCCATTTCAATATTTATAAAGAAGCAATATTACTTACAGAAACACTCCCTCAACATCCATTCGTCCTCGCTCAACAAGCCAAGCTCCAAAGCAGAAACATATGGCGTAAGTAAAGTAGATCATGGCTTGGGAGAAAGAGAAGGCAAAACCCTGCACATGGGCCTTTTTCTGGGCATTTCTATTAAGATACACAGAACCATCAAAAGTGGCACAGTGAGAAGCATTTCATCCAATTAGTGTAGGGTTGTGCATCAAGAATCGATTGGAAGCTGGACTAATGTTAAAAATTTCGCATCCCAGTTTCGAATCCTAGTTGGCAAACCCCAAAGAAGAGAGTGGCAAAGACCAATAACGAAGAACGTGCATGCTAGTGTTCGGCGGCGGATAGATTTATTCTGTACTCAGCAATGGCGGTTTTCACGGTGTGTAGCGTCTAACGCACTCACTCGCTCCCTGAGGCTCAGTCTCCACTAAATGGCGTTTCACTCAAGTCAACTCTCAGTCACTTGGGTTGAGCGAAATAATAAAATACATCTATGCCATTATTGAGACAACTAACAAGGTCAACAGTGGGTTGCACACTTGCACTTAATGGTTTTTAGCATTTATTTTACTCTTAAAACCAACGTAAGAGCTGATGGGAAAAAAACAAACAAAAAAAACCCACCAAAAAACACTGAGCCATAACTTCATCATAGCAACTACATCACAATGAATTAGGACAAAATTCACATAAATACTGCCTCACAAACACTAACCCAGTCCCTCAACGGTGGGTAGGGAAAGGAATCAGCGTTTTATAGCATTTGGTTCACCGGTGCCGTGTGCAGTTACTTTTCGTGCCAAAACGCTGAGTTCCTGGTCATTAAAGGGCTATGAAGTGGAAAAAAGTAAAATCTCAGGAACAACTGGGGGAAGATCTCACAGGTACGCATGCGCACACATTTTTATATATATATATAATATATATATATATATAATATATATATATATATATATATATATATATATATATATACATATTATAGTGTTAGATGTATTAGTATGTAGCAAATTCATTGATATGTATTTGCAATATACCTGGTAATCTATCATTTGCTTCGTTTTCATTAGCTATGCTTGCTTCTTTCAGTTGTGATCAACCAAGTGCATTCTCCCTCCAGATCCATGCTTCACATCCTGATGACACAAGATCGAGTATACCTTCCCAGATTCTTTAAGCTTTCTAATATTTGTGTGGAGGTATTCATTTCATTTCTGACATTTAATTCCAGCAGGTTTCACCGTCCTTCTGTTCTATGTGCCTCCGTGACACTGACGTACTGGAAACAAATGTACAAACTTGATAGCATGCATTGAATTTAAAATTGTAGAAAGATCACACTGATAATACAGAAATGGTAGAATTGCACCTTTGCTGCCGTAATACGGTCTTCAATGATGTAAAGGGGCACGATTACAGACCAATGTCAACACAGTACTGCATTAACCTACTGCCCCCAGAATTTTTTTTTTAATTCACATAAATGATTTGTCAATGAGAAAAATCCACAGAATTCTGAGGATCAATGGACTTTTCACAGTCCTGCTTCAAAATAAGAGTCTAAAAGCTTAAAACCGAAATCAAGTTAAAACTGGCACATATAAACCATTTGACGTGATAAAAGTAAAAATAAAAATATTATTTTAATGCCATATTATACTTTTAGTTGAAACATTAATTAATGATTAAGTTATTTCCACACGCATTTTTTAGTTCATACTTTTGATTTCCTTTTGTCAAACCATGGAAACGTTTTTGACCCAGAATCCTTGAAAGAATCGTAATCGAGATTCGTTTGGAACTGGAATCGAAATGAGGGGCCGGAAGTGAGACAGAAATTGCTCAAATCAAACTGTGTCCATCCCTAATTTAGGGAGAGGGGATGGAAGCCCTCACATACCTGTATGGAGCTTCCAGGTTCTTGTGATACAAAGACTCAAACTTGGGTTCCCTGGTCAGAGATGCAACTGTACGGATATTTTCGATGGCTTCTGTAACGATCTAGAAAGATGCACCATAAAAACATCACACTGTACTATGGGGAATTTTGGTACAGTGAGGGCAAAAGTAGTCACATCATATGGCCAATTCCCACCCGTCCAGCCTTCTCCAACTCCTTCTTGTCCTTGGCAGCTTGCCCAGCGAGTAACTCCATCTCCACAGTTCCGGCTACCGCCAGAATTGGGACCAAGACCAGTACGAGCAGGGTCAGCTCCCAGCCATTCACAAAGGCAAGAATCACGCCGGTGCCTAAATTGGTAATGTTCTGGACCAGGGTAGCCAATCGGAGTCCTGTTACCTGAGAGGAGGTGAAAGGTTTTGTGGAAAAAGAACATTTTGTCTTTGTGTGTGAGCGAGAGACTCAAAGACGCATTACTCCTTGCACTTGAGCCGCGTCTGAAGCCAGCCTTGTTGTCAGCATTCCTACACTGTTTCTATGGTCATCAAACCAGCTGAGATCCTAGAAGAAAACCAAGTACTGTAATTCCTTTTCCAGTGAAGAAATATTGTCCTGACAAGAAATGACAAACTGCATACTGTCAAGACTGTCTCATGAAAAATTGCAATTCCACTTACCTGCCGCATCAAAGCCTTGAAAGCTGCCAGTCTCAGTTTTAAAGTCAGGATCTCTCCAGATTTTCCAAAACAGTAACCCTGTAAAAAGTGATAGACACGAACAATCACATTTAGACAAAGACATGAATACTTGTGACTGACTGAAGAGCATGGCCCTTAGTTTTACAAAGCTCACTACAACTATATGCCTTCCCTTTGCCTCAATTGTCACAGTAATGTTTTAGTGAACTAGGAATGCACAGGATACCTTCCGGACAGATGGAGTAGGATCCATGTCAGCCGTGTGGAAATGTAAGAACGTCTTTTTTATTGCAGGGACACCCAGACACACACACACACACAGTTGCTTTCATGAACCACCAATTGTAAAATCAGTTTTAATGAATGTGGGTATGCATACCTGGAGAAACATGGTGAAAAAGATTACAATTCCAATAGCTGCAAACATAATGCAAAGGAATTCTGTTTCTTTTCTGATAATCTCTTCATCGGCCTCAGCCATCACCTGAAAGTTTAAAAGAGAAAGCGGAAACTATGATGATCTTATTCAGAATTTTGCATCTAGGAAAGCCTGTGGGCCAAGTGACCTACAGCAATGAACTTTGAGAGGATGACTGCAAACAGGGGATGTAACAATCCATTGATGGCAGCAAAGATGATCCCCATGAAAATGTACGGCCACTCAGAAAGGTTGAAACTCATAATTTTGAGTAATGACACAGGGGCAACATTTTTATCCTGCAGAAAGTAGAAGAGACAAGCAGACTCGTGTCTTACTTTATTCCCAAGTATATGAAAAAAAACTTTCCGATAAATCTCACCTCTGTTTTGTCTTTGCCATCCATCAACATTTCTCTCTCTTCTTGGTTTCCCTCCAAGTGAGCAGAGGAAGAACTTTTTTGAGATTTAGTCTTTCTAAAGGAAGAATCATCAAAAGCTTTGGCTGTCCGGATCTTTTCATTTTGCTCACTCTTCCTGTGCTCCTCAGTTTTCTTGAAGGTCTACAAGATAGAAGTGAAGAAACCACAATATACTTATTTTGTTTGGATAAAAGGTGAATGCCCTCCAAATGTTATGTGAAAGCGCTTTTTATGCCCGCGTTACCTGCATGTTGACAAGGGTGTGATACACACCCTGTTTTTCCATCAGTTGGCTATGAGTACCCAACTCCACAACCTCTCCATTTTGGAAGCCAGCGATGACATCAGCGTTTCTGATAGTTGAGAGGCGATGGGCCACAATTACGGTGGTACGACCCATTCTGACCTGTACAAACGACAAAACAATACTGTCAATTAAAATTTCAAGAGGACAAAGAACTTTGTATCCGTAATCAGAGAGAAAGCTCCTGCTGGTACAAATTGACTTCACACCCCACTCCTTCCTCCCCATTTGTTTCATATGAATAAAGGGCTGCGTCTGTACCTTGTCCAGTGCAGCCTGCACAATAGTTTCACTTTCACCATCAAGCGCAGATGTTGCTTCATCCAGCAGAAGGATTTGGGGGTTACGGACTAGCGCCCGAGCAATTGCAATTCTCTGCTTCTGACCTCCACTCATCTGAGTCCCTCGGTCACCAACCAGCGTCTCAAACTTCTGCTCAACAACAACAAGAACAATCACATTGTCTAAATTTGTTTGTGAGTAGTGTAAAAGTCCTCAATAGAGTCCTACATCAGGAAGGTTCATGATGAAGTCGTAAGCGTTGGCCTCCTTTGCAGCTTGCTCTATCTCCTGCTGCGTCACGTCAGTTCGGCCGTATCGGATGTTCTCAGATATGGTGGTGGCAAAAAGGACGGGCTCTTGACTCACCACACCAATCATCTTGCGCAGGTGAGCGATATTAAGCGAACGGATGTTATGACCGTCAACAGATACCTACATATCAGGAAACAAAGTTTTTTTTGGTTGGTGTGAAAGGATGAACAAGGTTGGATTATCTCTAACAAGATTCTTTAGTCTTATGTTCCTTTGAATGTAACAGAACTTTTCCTTGTCTATCCATCCATCCATTTTCTACAGCACTTGTCCTCACATGCGTCGTGGGTGAGCTGAAGTCTATCAATGCAAGGCGGGGTGTACACACTGGACAGATTGCGCACTAATTGCGGGGAACATGTGGACAACAATCATTTACACTCACACCTATGGACAGCTTCGTGGACTCAGGGAAGCTAACATATATGTTTTTGGAATGTGGGAGGAAGCTGGAGTGCCAGGAGAAAACACACCCACCTCCCTTGAAGGTATTTCCGGCATGTCCAACTGGTAGTTGACCCCCCGAGGTAGACCTAGGACACGCTCTGAGCCCATGGTGCAATTATTCGAGGCAGCCAAATCCAGGGAAGTCTGGCCTTCCCTGGTCTGACTGCTGCACCCGCAACACAGATCCGGATAAGCGGAAGAAAAGGGATGGAGTAAATGTTTTTTTTTTTACAAATCTGCACGTACAGATCCCTCCTGAGGATCGTAGAACCTCTGCAACAGCTGAATGGTGGTGCTTTTACCGCAGCCACTGGTTCCCACTAAAGCAATGCTCTGTCCACTCTTAATGCTGAGGGAAAGGTTGTTTAATACCTGCAAATGACAATGTGTTAACCATGCAAAGTTTGGACAAGTAGTTTGGTTTATCTTTTCGATGAAATTAAACAGTAACAGTCTTACTTTAACCTCTGGCCTTGAGGGGTACTTAAAGTGGATGTTCTTCAACTCGATGTTTCCTGTGATGACATCAGGCTTGAAGCCGCTCTCTGAGTAGCTATCGATACTGGGTTTCTGTAAAGTGACATTTTTTCTTTTGAGATCACTTGTGCTTGTGGGTAGGGCAAATGAATAAATACGATAACATGCTAGACATTTTGAGTTGTGCCTTTATTGGGCAAGGGCGAAGAAACTTTTCTTTGATTGCAGGAAACTGAGACTGTTTTTTTGTTTAAAACACGAATCAGGGGACCCAAGCAACGCATCGAAACGACCACCTTGCAGGGCAAAGAAACCTTTTTTAAAGCACTGTATTCTGATTGCTGCCTTCCCCCATAGCTAAGTGGTTAGAGGATTGGTTTGGTAAACATGGGGCCATGAGTTCGTTTCTCACTGGGCCCTCCACTTCCCGACAGGGGTTGCGTCAGGAAGGGCATCCGGCGTAAAAACAGTGCCAAACAAATATGAGCGTTCTTCTGAGATGACACCTTGTGGCGACCCCTAATGGGACAAGCCGAAAGAAACTACTACATTCTGATTGCTCCCTTCAGTTTCCCAGTTTTCCCGCAAACATTCATCAAAACAAGAGTGACATCAGCAGAGGAATAAGCCGTTCGCTCTGAATGTAGAAAGAGAGAATGTTAACCCTCCTTACAATGTCAATGATGCGGTACACTTGGTGTGCAGCTCCTCGGGCACTGGAAAAGGACTGGATGTTTGGTGAGGTCTGCCCCAGTGCAATTGCTCCAAAAATCAAAGCAAATAAAACCTTAACACAAATACATTGCAGTTAGCGAGTTACTGTATTGTAATAAAATTCATGACATTTTTTTTAATGTCTGCTCACTGTGAGTACAGTTCCAGTAGTGTACTCCTTACTCCGAACTAGTGTACTGCCATACCAGAAGGCCAGGGCATAAGAAAGGAAGATCATCATGAAGGTGAAACCCATAGCAGTGTTGGAACTTATCGCCTTCTTTATTCCCATGTTCCTAGCCTCCTCCAGGTTCTTGTGGTACCTGTGAGGCAATGCATAAACCAAAGAATTAAGCGGTGCATCCAGAAGGCTAAAGAATCCTTTGACCTGGGCTAATACACACTCACTTGATATACAGTACATATAGAAAGTATGAACACCCAGTTCAAATGCCAGGTTTTTGTAACAAAAAGTGAGACAAAGATAAATAATTTCAAGACCCAACCCCACTCAAATAACTTGTGTTGAAAAAATAGGGGGGGTGGGGGGGGGCACAATAAACAACTGACATAATGTGGCTGGACATGTCTAAGTGGGTTATTTTTTGGAATACAACCCACGCGTTGAAGAGGGAACACTGTACACTCAAAAGGATTCCTGGCAATATTTTGACAATAGAGCTTGTGCACCTACGTCATAAAATCACGTGACTTTTGATGACCTCGCCATATTGCCAGTCTAGCAAAGCATTGTTCAATGCTAAGTCGGTTGGAGTCGACACGAAAATATGTCTTAGAGCATGACACCCAGAGTCTTGTCTGATCCCGTCAGACATTTAGAAGGTGAAAATAAACGACAGTACGTGGAAAAATTAGAGAAACTCGGCATAGAGGACCCGTATTTAATGTTGAAGTCGATGTTTTCGCCCATAAGAAATTGGACTGTTAATTCGCTTCCGCTTGTGGTTGGACAACTGGATATACACGTGGAGCTGGTGAGTAAGCCATTGAGATTTACAGGGAAAAGTTTGAAAGCGTATAAAAGTCTGGACGCATACGAATACTTTTTTGCTGGATCTGTTCTCATCAGGAATAAATCCCACATAGTGACGGGGTTGATGGCTCGTAAGTGTGTTTGGCAACATGTTAATCTTTGCCGGAATCCATCGCTAGTATTCAATACAAATACCAATATTTAAATAAATGACCCTTTGTTTTACACAAACTCGCATTCATTAACTATGATTGAAAAAAACAAAAAAAAAAACAGAGGACGGAGTCATCTTCACGGAAGGTACATGGAAGGGATTGCGGTCACACTTAAAGTCCGTAAGCTTCTGCGAGTTTTTTTTTAACACGCATTGTTCTCAAATGTGCCAACTTGGCATTATAAATACTTTTTGGTAAATTGAGATTGAAAAGAATCATTCCGATCTGAAATCAACCGATTGCTACACGGGGTGTGTGTGTATTTTAGTTGGGCACCATCCATCATGTTTAATTGCAGAAATCCATCGATATTTTCTGGTCTTTTCAGCTGGTATTCCATAGAATGAACTCTTTGAATATCTGTCTCGTCTGTTCTGACAACCAACAGCAGTGGATGAATGTACAGTTATAACTTCATTCAAGTTGGGCAAACCTTTGGATCTCTCTCTGCTGACCACTGTAGGCAAAAACAGTCCTGATGGCAGAAAGCACCTCCTCTGCCACTGCACCCGCTTTGGCATAAGCGGCCTGTTCTTTAGCAGTGAAAGATGTCACCACCTAGGGAGAGACGTACAGCATCAGCTAAGTAAAAGGAGCCATGTTGTCAAAATGAAGACAAGGTGGTCAAAGAGCAAGTTTACCTTACTGAAAATGGCAGCTGAGAGGCCCAGCAAGGGGCAGACGGCCAGGATGACCAGAGCAAGCTTCCATCCTACGCTTAAGCCCACAACCAAAGATGCTATGAAGGTGGAAAGCGACTGGATCAACATCCCCATTTTGTCTCCAATACCCTCCTGTATTTTATAGACATCACTGCACGGACAAACAAGAGTGACCATCAGTTATCGTAATGTCAATATAACATCTGGCACTTTGTAGAACGGACTTTTTGTAGAGGCCCTGTGGAGCAGAGCATGGGATCTGCTTCAAGTACTCGTGCTAGTATTTGAATCACAGACTGATAAAATAGCCCTGGCGCAACACTTTCAACACCAGTAAACGTATTAAAGCTTGAAGGCATCTTCCACGGCACAAATCCTAAAACAAATAAAATGTTCCCATCCTCCAGATAGCCTTGAACACAGCTGACCAGTTTATAACATCTTGAAGGGTAACTTAAAATACTTCAATTAAGAGACATTTTCTACAGCATGTCTCATTCAAGTTGAATGGATTTTGTAATTGTTACTCACTCAACGAGGCGAGTGTTGAGTGCTCCTGTGTCATTGACATCAAACCAGCCGATGTCCTGTCTCATGATACTGTGGAAAAAACACTTGCGGATGCGTGTGACTTGCCGTACAGCGGCCAGTGTAAAAAAAGCAACCTGCATGTAGGCGGCCACCAGCACCAAGACCCCTGTGATGGCGAAGTAAACAGAAAAGCTGGAAAAGAAAAAAAAAAAAAAACTGTCAAATGTGTCCAAGTGCGTGTAAATTGACTTCTTGGTTTTACCCGGCCATATCATCCTGTAAACTGCTGTTGGTGGTAACTGAAAATAGAGACAATAAGGTGTTGTATTCTTCATCAGTAAAATCAGGATACAATTTGATGTTGGTCTCTGTCAACTCACTGAACTGGCGGGTATTGTTTTTGGACATTGCTGAGTACAGAATAAATCGATCCGCCATATGCCCAAAGACAACACACATGAGGGGGAACACCAGCCCATGGGCCACCGACATCACGGTCCCCAGGAAGATCAGTAAAACGTCCAAGCCATCTGCAAACCTGAACTGTGCTCATGGAATAAAACAAGAATGGTTATCAGAAGTCTTAAAAGTTAATATGAAGCGCAACACTGTATTGTAGACAACGTACCAGTTCAATGGGGCCAACTGTGACATTTTTGGCCTCTTTTTCTTGCCTCTTTGTGCTTCCTGCTGTAGTGTACTCACTGTGACCATAAAATAAAGACATTTTTGATTGGCTCACAATACAGTGCTTGAATATGAAAATCAAGTGAACTAGTTTGGTGAAGAGCTCCAGAATATCACCTTAAATAAATATTTGTGTTGTGATCGCCGGTGTCGTTTTGCAACTCGTCGGTTTCATCCATGTCTGGGGTCTGTCAGGGTAGACAGAGGTTGTGGTGTGGTAGTTTGGTTCACAATGTTTTGTTTGATAACGAATTAAATAGTCCTTTCTGATAATGAAGCCATTTGAAATGATTCACACCAGACTACTTAATAGCAGTAAAGTTACAAAACAGCTTTTCGAGAATGGTAGTAAAATTAACAGCTGAGATAATGTGGTTGGATAAGTGTGCACAGTACATGCGTCTTTTCAGAGTTCAAATTCAAACTCATGTTACATGAGAGTCGGTACACACCTGTCACTATTTAAGCACATCAGTTGAGAAAAGTAAATAAAGATCAGCGTGGTCGGCTTTTCCTGTTTTTGCTGACATGTTTCAGTTTCCAGTTACAGCAGATGCCGTGTTCCGCGGAGAGCTTCCACGGCTGATGGATCTCATTGTTCAAATGTATCAGGAAGAAATTTCATAACCACTAAACCAACCAAATAAATAAATAAATAGTATATGGGACACAGTGAAGTACACGATGCATGTCGTTATCCATTTGGCCAGTAGATGGCAGTGTAAGGCAGCATTTCGGATAGCTAGCGTGTCTGACCACGCATGCGTCCCCGGACTCCAGTCGCATTCAATTCAGATTTTCTTGTATGCAGGTAAATAAATACCTTCACTTGTCTATTTTTTTTTTTAACGTTCAACCTACGTACTGGCTTCTGGCTATTACTGTGGAAAACGGATTCAGCTTTGTAGGTGAATTTTCCACTTTAAACAAGTTTATGAAGGTTCTGCTCGCCACCACACCTGTGGTTATTAATCAATGCGCTAACCTCCATAGTTCAACTTTCGGTACTAGTAACTGTCTTAATTTATTGATATCTTTATAAGCAAACCCATTTGCTGAGAGCTAACGTCACTGGCGAGTCTTCCTGTGGTCTGAATCAAAAGTTCACAATGTCACGAATTTGTCTGTATGGAGCAAACATATAGGGTCATTGTTGTATCCCTATTTTAGTTCTTGTCAGCTCTGAAGTAATACACAATTGGCTGGAACGCAGATAACGTAGCTGCCTTTTTTTTTTTAAAGGGATGTTCATGAAATTTGATAATTGCTAATCTAGTTGACTGCATCTTGATCTGATACGTTGAACGAGTAAAAAAATGTGCTTGCCTTAAGGCAAGATGATGCATACTCTTTTTATATTTGCTCTTATGGGCAAACTAGTCACATACTTCTCTGATCTCGCCAATGTTTAATTTAATGAGTAAACCTGTTGATGCAGAGGACAGGTCCTGGTGATTTAAATTTAAATATTTCACTATCGTTCTCTCGTATGGTTTTTGACCTAAAAAATTGGCATGTGGTCATTGAATCCCGCGTGGAGGGAGACTGATTTGAAATGGCTGGATGTTAACTGAATACGCTAACTAGTTGTTCATCTTCGAATCGGCGTTGTGCTGGTAGTTGAACCGTGTTTAGCAACCCAGCTAACGGAGAAGCAACACTTCCTGGTGGAACGCACGAGCCTTGCGTGACTTCCCAAGTTCGAACTCGACTTCACACCGCCCACCGATCAACAGAACAAACTACAGCGTATTTTATTTAAAAAATTATACATATGTAAAAAAAAAAAAAAAAAACCAACAACAACCATGCTTAGAAAAGCTAGCACCAGTCGCCATTGCATTTAAACTTTCGTTAAACGTGACACGCGAACAAATTCACTTTTGGGAATACTTCTCACGCAACACTTCAGACCCCACTTGCACCATTCCGCTGCCTTTGCAGATTTTTGCCGCACAATTTGAACGATCAAAAGCGTCGTTTGTTTTTTTTATGGCCATACCTGCATTGCACAGCAGTGTTCCAACTGGAACCAGCTCAGCCCTCCGTTATGACGCGCCTCCCACTGGTTGCATAGCGTATGTTGCATCCTAACTGGCCTTGGAGCGTCAAACTCATTGTAGGTACTGCAGCTCAGAGGCCACATAAAGCCAAATTTGATGTCAAAATGGGCACTACCGCTAAAATCTTACCGTACCTGGCATTGTAATAAATGCGCGTCTCCCTTTTGTTTAAATGCAAAACAAATCAAATAGGGAGATCTTTTAATCCATCCATCCAACCATTTTCTTAGCCGCTTATCCTCACGAGGGTCACAGGGAGTGCTGGAGCCTATCCCAGCTATTATTGGGCTGGAGGCGGTGTACACCCTGAACTAGGTGCTAAACAATTGGCACATAGAAACAACTATTTACACTCACAATCAATTTAGAGTTTCCCATTAATGCATGATTTTATAAAATGGTGGACAGATCAGCCTCACATTTCTGAGGACCTCAGTTCAAATCCAGCTTCGTGGCGTTTAAATGTTCTCCCTGTAATAATCAGTAACAACAGATAGACTTCAGGGTTATCCCCGCTTCTCATCCAGAGTCAGCTGGGATAGGCTCCTGCACACCCATGAGGATATGAGGTAACGAATCATGTTGTGTGTAAAAATATGAAATGACACAGGAAAAAGTATTGAACACACAGAGAAAGGGAGGTCCAAAAAGGCATGGAAAGCCAAGATAGTGCCTAAAATCTATCAATATAAATCAAACAGCAATCCAGCCCCATGTCAGTGCCAATGGTTCAGTCCGAATTGATGGCCTACAAAAGGTTCCATTTACAGGGAGTAAGGACACAGCTCATGATGGGTAAGAGCTGTCTCAAAACCATCACAAAGTAATTGTTGCCAAAATGTAACCATGGCATGGGTCACAGGCGCATAATCTAAGATTCTGAGCGTTTCAGTTAGCATGGTTGGGGCCATAATATGTAAGGGGCGCTTGTCCCTAAATCTGGGCCTGTTTAACAAAAAACTAATTTACTCACATGAATTGAAGACACACACACACACACACACAATAATTTTAACAGAATTTACAACACAATATGCCAGCACAGTGGTTGGGGTTCATTGGTGTGTGCCCTGCAAATGACTGTTGGCCATCCTAAACCAGCTCTTCCCCACCTCTCACCCAAATTGATTTACCATAATCCAGAAGCACCAGTTTGGTGTTATGCCTTGGGGTATGGCTATGTATTGTTTTCTGACCACCTGACAATTTGTCCACTTACTGCCTGCCTGTCATAATTGTGCCCAACCAGACATACAAAATGTCACTCCATGGCAGAATGTGCTCATCTCACTGCGACAAAAAACAAACATCTATTTATTTATTTTCCCCAAGTCCTATACTGGAATTGCAGGTGTAGGCATAGTTGTAGTGGTAGAATTATTTTTAATTGTAGTAATAGTAGTTGGTTAACCAGAGACTCTAAATTTCCTGTAAGTGGGAATGTGAGTTTGAATGATTGTTTGCATGTGTTCTGTGACTGGGTGGGAACCAGTTCAGGGTGTACTCTGCCGCTCGTCCAGAGACCACTGGGCAGGACTGTGAACCAAGTTTGGATAAGTGAAATGGAAAATGAACAAATGGAGAAGTAGGGCTGGATGAGGTTGTGGTCAACCTGGCGATTAAAAACTCAGATACAGTTGTGTGAAAAATGTGTGAGCTCATTTGTTGCTTTTTATCTTCTCTCCATCAGAAAGGTGTATGTGACAATAACAAAAGCGAGTATATTCACAAGTAATTGCATTGAGTTTTCTCTGTCAGGCATTAATGGAAATGGGGAGAAACACTGCCAGAATGGCGAAAAGGAGCTTCAGAAGGGATTTACTTTGGTTGCTTGACTGATATCACCTCTCATTGTCTTTGATGGAAATTGAGGACAATTTTCTTTGGACTTGAGTATTCCCCCATGTACTATACATACTGAAAAGGAGAAATGCCTTGTGACTGATGCTGTGGCTACATGTGCGAGGGATTTACAGATCAGACACTACCAGACTCTACTCATGGGCTTAATTTGGTTGTGCGCACAAATGAATTAACTTGATCAGGTGCCTCTCCTGCGTGACATGGGCCTATGTACTGAAAATCCAGAAAAACTGCACGGTCACACACTTTTACGTAAGCACTGCTCTTAAAGAGAATGGATGGCGCTCAGTTGCAGATGGGAGGACATGGGCTGGAGCCAACAATTAATGTAATTGAAATGATGTAACATCACATTCATCATGCCAGTGCAGGTCCTTAAGGCACCACGGCAGCAGAAAGGACATAACCCCATGTAGACTTCATCAATATGAGATGATAGAGGAGAATTTGCCAGTACAGTATTATGCCCATATGACCTAGCAATGGTAAAGAAAAGTATCCAGTCATGCACATTGTGCATCATGTGCAGTACAGGTGGAACATCTGACAGATACAGCAAGACAGCACAGATATGGCGAACAGTGAGTCTCTTAATGAGCACGCCCTGTTGGGTCCAAGGTCCAAATGTTTAAATTCTTCACAATCAGCAAGGCACAAGAGACAGTGTGGTGGTTGAAGACTGCATTCTGGAGTCGTTTGACTGGCAAATCCTTTGAGGCAGATGGTTAACAGTATTTCTGGTAGTTTTTTTTTTTTTTTTAATATATATATATTTTGTAATTTACTATTAGCAGATTACTACTAAAATATTACTACTAGCTGTAAATGCTATTCTATTGTGAGAAAATAAAAGTACATTTTATGTTGTTTTTTTTTTTACTGATAGTAATTCCCCAATCAATCATGCTGCGTTTTGACTATTTAGCCAGTAGAAGGTAGTCCAGATGGAATTGTGTGGACATTGTTTTAAAGTGCATAAATTTATGTCCTCCAACTTGCCAACACTTAGCGGTTTCTTCCTGTGATTTTATGCAGGCGGTGTAAATGTTTTTTGCACTACCACGGTTTTACGGTATTGCCCACAGGTGTGAGTGTGTTTAATTGCAACTCAACTTCAATTCATCCACGTTAAAAACAACCAAAGCTGGAACTAAGTGCTCTACACAGGAAAATTAAACAGGTGTAAAACAATTAGAACAAAGTTAAAAACATTACACTCCAAAAGAGGTGCAGTCTCATGGTGTGGAAAGGCCCAAACAGTAAAAATGGATTTTATGATTCTAAGTTCAAGTTTTAAAAAATTGTTTGTTTAAATGGGATTGACTCAAGTGCTTTATTAGTAGTTTTTCATACATCACAGTAAACAAAAGATTGGTTGACTTCTATCTACTTGCATTAGTTTATGCCCGTCTACACTGATTGTTGACTCTGGCACCTCCTGGGCAATAGGGACAACCACCACATCCCACAACATCCATCTGAGTACTCTCTTACTAATTCTGTATGATTTTTTTAGTTAGGAAAAGTTAACTATGCGTTACCAATCTGGAAACCCAGCATCACCTACCCTGCGGTTATAACCCAGCATGAGTGTGTTTGGTTTTCTTTACCCTTGCTATGTTTTCATAGACCACAAGGGTTAACTGAATACAAATCTTTACTCAAACACATTGGAATTAAATTTTACCTGTACAAAGACTTGTTTAACTTTGAGATATATTCGTATTCAATAGGGCTTTTTATCTCATGATATACTATATTCGAAAAGAAAAAAAATCTGTGTTACTTCAGCAGTATATTTGCAGTAGCAGATGCGATGCAGTGTTGTTAATGTTGGTTGTCTTAAATACTTGGTGTCCACAATGAACAAACAAAATACAAGGCTGGCAGTATAATATGTTAAACAATATAAAATGTAGAAAAAACAATTTAATACATTCTTTGGAGAATTATTTAAACCAAACTAATTTAATTTCATGTTTGAATATTGTAAATGCGGTGCAATGAAACCTTTAGGCCATGTGTGTGATGCTGACCATTATAAATGCGCGGTGGGCTAAAGGACAGAATCAGCACTCATACAGTTACTGAGGTAGCACATTGTCACTCAGTACTTCAAGAAAAGAAAAATACTAAGTTTGTATTAATGGATGTGAAAAAATGGATTGACTCATTCCCTCCCATGGCCCAACTGAGTGGTGACCAGCATGTGATAGACTCCCTTTTTGGCTAGCAGCTGTTGGTGTGTCCCTTGTTCAACCACCACCCCTCCCTGAAAGACAGCGATGCGGTCTGCGTTTTGGATGGTTGACAGACGGTGGGCCACAATGATGCAGGTCCTGCCCTGGCTAGCTTTGTCCAATGCCTCTTGCACTACCTGGATCAAGTACAAATTGGGAGGACCAAAAAGATTAATTGACACACATTTCTAAATGTGGAGCAATTTTACATGCGAAGAAAAAACCCACCTTTTCACTCTCAGTGTCGAGTGCCGACGTGGCCTCATCCAGAAGCAACAGTTTGGGGTTACGGATGATTGCTCGAGCTATCGCTATTCGTTGTTTCTGACCACCAGACAGCTGGGTTCCCTTATCGCCTGCCTGAGTGTCGTACTTCTGCTCCAGCAAATAAAGTCAAAGTCAGTCCATCGCACACTGCAGTCTACCAAAATTATTTGACTTTGTTACAAGCCACTAGATTTCAATTGCCTGTTTCCGATAAACGATGTGATGTCTTTCTTTGTCCTCATTCTTAAAATATCACACAAATCGAATCACAAAATGACAGCTGCTTGATGTGAATGTCTATACCTTTGGCAACTTTTCTATGAAGCGGTGAATGTTGGCTTTCTCTGCAGCTGCCTTAATCTCCTCTATAGTCACGGCCCGGCTGTTGTCTCCGTAGCCGATGTTTTCGGCCAAGCTGCAGTCAAAGAGCACAGGCTCCTGGGACACAATGCCTATCTGAGACCTCAGCCAGTGGATGTTCAGCTCTTTCACACTCTTGGAATCAATCACCTAACATGACAAAAATAACTTGGGGTTTGAATCAAGTGCTTGAGGTGAAGTCTCAAGCAAAATTCAAATGATGTGGTCCAGGTTTGGAGCAAGACAACCGAGACCAATGCAAGCCTAAAGTAATTTGGACTTTACTTGAGATTTCATTTGGGAAATCTTGGCCTACCTTGTAATTTGATGGGTAGGTTTTGCCCTTGATAAAGAATCTATCAAATTACAAGTTTGGTGAAAACATATTTCATGAGTAATTCTTATTCTTCGCTCTTCTGTTTGCTGTGGTGCAATCATTTTAGTTTTGATGTATGCTGACGGTGTAACTAGTGTGTATTAATACTCCATCCATTATTTGCGAATTTCCGTTATCCATGGTGGTGTAAGGAACTTAACGCCCGTGAATAACGGAGGAACACTGTATTTGATGCAAGGAAGGTATTTGCTCTTGGTTTTTGAGCGAGATCATCGCCATTTGGTCCAAGTCTCAATCAAGCCCAAAACAGAATGAAAGGTGAAGTTACAGTTTCTTACCCATCTTAAGCAAACCAAGGCTCTTTGGACCAAGCAAAAAGTAACTAATTTGGTTCGAGTCTCTGATGAGGACAGTCGATTGTTTTAAATGCCAATTCAATCAAGAACCACATTATTTGGGCAAAATTTAAATAGCAAAGATTTAAGTCAACAGTTCTGTAAAGTGATGACATGAATTGCCGCAAGTGAATGAGAGCGTTGAAATTTTGTTCCCACAGAGACCTTGAAATGAAGACTGAGGTTGCAAGTCATATGTACTGTACAATGTTTTGTCTCTCAGCAGAAGAAAAGTATTTTGTCTCGCAGAATTAACACAAACAGCCATCAAGTAAATTTTGTACTCCCAAGGTTTTATCAGCGGAGTCAAGCTATAAAAAGACTAACCATTAGCTCACAGACAGTAGGTGAAGAGGCAAGATCTCATTGTGTGTGTCTTCTCACCACGTTTCCCTGCGTGGTGTCATAGAACCTCTCCAGTAGCTGGATGGTGGTGCTTTTTCCACAGCCGCTGCTTCCCACTAGGGCCAGTGTCTCTCCTTTGCCCACCTTCAGATTCAGTCCTCGGAGAATGGGAACATCAGGGCGTGAGGGGTAGTTAAACCTAACATCCTCAAAGCGCACATTCCCATCAAATTGGTCCTGGAGATTTAGATACGGATACAGAGGGAAAGGAGATGGTCAATCAATCATCTGTGTTTACAAAAACAGTCAGCATATAGGATTTTGTGTTGCATACCAGACACTCTCCTTTCTCTGACAGATTATCAATAGCAGGCTCTGTGTTGAAAAGCATAATCAGGTGTGCAGCAGATATTTTGGCCTTGGCATAGTTTGGAGTGAAGGAATTGGCTTCTCCAAGTGCCATCGCGCCATACAGAACTGCCGAAATAACTCTGGGTGAGATAATATTAGTCAATGTTAATTTATTGTGATGCGTAGGCACCTACACAATCTAAAGAGATCCGGTACAAGAGGAGCATTAAAAAAAATTTTATAAATATGATAAAGCTGAGTCTAAATCAACACTTTGAACTTTTTACCGTTTTAAAAGCTGAACTTTTTGGAAAGCTGTTGTTACATCTCAGACTGTGTAGTGGTCATAGTGTTGAGACTGGATGGTGTGTGTTTATTCGTAATGAAAGAAATGTTGTTTAGCTTCTTCAGAAGTGCCATGTGATGAACTCTGAACTCTGTGTAAAAGTTGGAACAAGAAAGGAGGAGCTCCCGACCGATACAGACAGTTCTTGTGTGTGACTATAAAGCTGATGTTATAGGACCCGATCACGTTCACAATTGCCGCTCAGGTTTTCAACTACTGGTAAATGATTAAACTATATAGACCACTTATAATTATCTGTTGGGATTTTTTTTTCCGGCTTTATAGTACAGCACCAACCATGTGAATGTTGGACTCATCTACAGTGAAACCAGTAAAAGACTCACAGGAACACTCCCTCAGCATCCAATCGTCTTTGGTCAATGAGCCAAGCTCCAAAGCGGAAACATCCTGCATAAGCAAAGTAGATCATGGCCTGGGAAAATGCAAAGGTAAAACCATACACATGGGCCTTTTTCTGGGAATTTCTGCAAAGAGAGGAACAATCGTTAACAGGAACAAGATCTCTGAATTAAAAGTCATTTAGTTTTTAACAATGCATCAAAAGGTTTCTTGTACTTGTATGGAACGTTGAGGTTTTCATGATACAGAGACTCAAACTTGGCTTCTCTGGTAAGGGATGCAACAGTGCGAATATTTTCTATGGCTTCTGTAGCAATCTGAGGAGAGATGAAATACCTCAGAGTCAGTATGGGGGAAACTAAATGACTATTGTATAATATTGAATACACATTTTTGGCAATAGATTCCACATTTTAGTTACGTGCGAATACTGATAGCAGGTATCTGCATGGAGCCGATACCAGTGTTGTTTCTAGGTATCAGGTACCTGTGAAGGCAGCTGATACCAATATTTAGGGCAAAAAAAAGTTGAAGTCCTCCTCACCAGTAGTTGGTGCTACACTTCACACATCAGCGACTCGTGCATTAGGAAGAAAGGTCTTTGTTCACAACTGTGTGACACTGTATTAAATTAACTTTTACCTATCAAAAGTACTGGTACTCTGTAACTGTTAGAACTCGAGTGAATGCTCATACCCGCATCAACACTGGAAAAAAAAACGTGATAGTGAACCTCTGTTCTAAATGTACTGATGATTCCCCTCCCCACTCGAACTTCATCTTACATTCTTCAGGGAACACTTTTTACAAAATTTTCGAGTGTGGTTTTTGAACTCCGATCATTTCCTGATCAATACACAATTGTCTACATTTTTGTGTACATCCGAGCATGTCGCAGAAAATGTCGCAAAGCCTTCCACAAAAGGTGGAGGAACACAATTGTCTAAGATGCATTGGTAGGATAAGAATCGACCCCAGGAAAAACAACCCTATAATCCTCAACCTATATCACATTCTACCCTAAAGAATGGCACAATCCAGTCACCCATTTGATTTTTGACTCTTTAACCGCACTGCCAAGTTCCAGATAGATGATTCGTCACTTACTTCCACTTCTCACTATTCCTGTGGTGATGGACTTTCCACCACCACATCGAGAAAGTTATTGAACGCAACAACTGATTCAGTGTTGTGTGGCCCAATACTATCATTGATCGACAAGCTAGCATAAAGCAAATCTCCCCACCTTTCCAGCCTTCTCGAGCTCCTTCTTGTCCTGAGCAGCTTGCCCACCAAGCAACTTCATCTGCACGGCTCCCGCTACTGCCATGACAGGAACCACTGACAATATGAGCAGGGTCAGCTCCCACCCATACACAAAGGCAAGAATCAGACCGGTACCCATGTTGGCCACATTCTGGACCATTGTGGCCAGACGTACTCCCGTAGCCTAAGCAGAGGGGAAAGGTGATTCCTAATATGGTAAAATGATGGTGGGTATGTTTGTATGCTTGAGAGAATGACTTACTCCTTGCACTTGAGCAGCATCTGTGGCCAGCCTTGTTGTGAGTGCTCCAACACTGTTTTTGTGATCATCAAACCAGCCGAGGTCCTAAAGTAGGCAAGTTTCTGTTTAAATCCAGTGAGTTCTTTTGAGTTTTAGGGAACTGACTACAATCCATTTTTTATACTATTTTCAATGACATCTTCACTTTTTCGAGCAAACAAGAAAAAATAGATATATATTTTTGAAATGCAGGTGGGATTTCATTACTTGAGAGGGCGTTTTCCCCTCACTGCATTTGGACTTGTTCCAGTTTTAGCGTCGTCTCCCTGTGTTTTATGTTACTCAATATGCCTACATTACATTGTAACCTGATCTGTAGCGACCAAACACTGAAGGCACATACTCTGACTTTACTCAGTCAGTTTAGTAACAAAATCTGAAGATAAAATTAAATGACAACGTATTGTTTCACTTACTTGCCTCATCATGGCCTTGAAAGCTGCAAGCCTCAGTTTCATAGTCAGGATCTCTCCAGATTTCCCAAAGCAGAAACCCTGTAAAAAGTGACAGGCACAAGAACACTTGGACATTGATATCACTGTAGTTAAATATGAACTGTCATTGAGAAACTTTAAAAAGTGAATGATTTTCAGTCTCTCGACACCATCAATTTTCCTTTACAGAAACAACAAATACTATCACAATGGAACAACTGTGTCTGTGATGCATACCTGTAGAAACATGGTGAAAAAAGATACAGCTCCAATAACAACAAACATCAGGGAGAAAAATAGAGATTTCTGTCGAACAATATTTAAATCAGGCTCAGCAAACACCTGAAAGTTGGAAAGACAAGACCAATTAAAGATCACTATTCAACAATTTACCACCAAAATAAAGATGCAAACAAGGAAAAAAAAAAAAAAAAAGAAGAAGCAAAATCCTACAGTGATGATCTTGGAGAAGATGACAGCAAACAGAGGCTGCATTGCACCATTAATTGAAGCACAGACGGTTCCAACAAGAATGTAAGGCCACTCAGGAAGGTTGAATTGCATGACTTGGAAAAATGACACCGAGGGAACTTTTTCATCCTGCCATAGATAAGGAAAAAGAGCTGAATCATGCATCCCTTTCCTTTTTGCAAGGAAGATTCAGATGTATCAAGGACCACTCTTACCTCCTCCGTTGCATCTTTGCCATCACCCAACTTTTCTTTGTCATCTTTTTTGCCCTCTGAACCAACAAATGAAGATTTTGTAGACCTTCTCCTAAGTAACGGTGAGTCAGCGATACATTTGTCTACTGGGCTCAATTTAACCTGCTCTTCATCCTTCTCCTCATCGTTGTTTTTTTGAAATGTCTGCAGAATGGAGATGAGAGTAAACCGTTTCTTTTGATCATAGGTTCTATCCCTTGCATACTGTGGTAGTTTTACCTGCATAGTGACCAGTGTATGGTAGACGCCCTGTTTTTCCATCAGTTGGCTATGAGTCCCCAGCTCTACAACGGCCCCATTTTGGAAGCCAGCAATGATATCAGCGTTTCTGATAGTTGAAAGGCGATGAGCCACAATTAAGGTGGTACGGCCCAGTCTAACCTGCACAAATGACAAAAGTTTTCTGTTAGAAAGAAGTTAATGTAAGGTAATGCATTAACTTGAGTCTATCTCCATCCTGGAGTTTTGAGCTTTATTCTGATTCTCAAGGCATTGAATCAATCGCAATTGCACTGTTCTGCTTGTCTTTAGAGCATTAGTTTTCAAACACCACCCTTCCCCATCCCGCTTGAAATCTTTCAATTACCTCCCACTGCCGGTTTCCAGCATCATCACCCCCCACATTCAGAATACGATGATGCTCCCAATGTTATGTTATTAATGTTATGTGATACATTATACTATATATAAACATACCTAAAATACAGAATTAGCTTTTTGTGCACTATATTCTCTGTGCTTTCATCCTGGCTCAGGCTGTGCCAAGGTGGAATTTCAAAATTACACACCATCTCATCCTGCACTTTCTACTTTGGCTTCAGACCAGACCTTTCCCACTCGGAAAAGAGAAAATCTCGTCCAGTTTAACCACTTTTTCTTCGATTATTCACATACTGAGACAGTCATTGCATCTTAAAACAACAGCATTTTTTTTTAACTTTCTCCATTCATATCGAAAAATAAACATGCAGCAGGTCTAGCTTGTCTTTGCTCTACGTTGCCCAGACTCTGTTGCAAAATAAAACATCGGATGGTGGATACTGTCATTATAAATACATTGATGGGCTGCGTGAGTACTGTAACATTTGTAATTATGAGTGTACATCTTTAAGAGCGGGGATGGGGGGCAGGTGTAACTTAAACTAGGAAAAAGAAAGTGTGGCGGAGCAGCGGTCGTTGTTAGAGAAAGTTCCGTGTGCTGCCTAAAAGAAACCAATGGGTTCTTCTTTTCTTTTTTTCCAGTACGTATGTGAATGGTTGTTACATCCAATGGCACAAGTCATCCCTCACTCGTTGAATCACATTGCAAAATGCCACAAACTGAATAGCTGTATGTTATACTGTGCTTTCAATTTGCATTGGATTTGTTTTTTTTTTTGCGCACAATGCAGAATATCTACGAAGAGACTGTATCAGCGGTGCAGAATTGCGCACGCACAGTTTAGAATGAATATTGGCTGATGTCTTTTTTTTTTTTTTTGGTTGCACGCTGTCCTGTGATCGACCGAGACTGCCAATCGATCACGATTAATGCATTGAGCACCCCTGCATTAAACGATGGGAGGCAACAAGCATCTGAGCTGATCCCTCTTTGATTCAGTTTACATGATTGCTCTTTGTTTACATGACACGAATGTATTGGGGCCTGAAATGCAAACATTTGATAGCGTTTCATTGTGGTGTTTTTTTTTTCTCCTAAAAACATTATCATTTACCTTGAAATTAAAGCTGTTAAGCGCATGTTGAAAAGTGAGGGAAGGCACGAGTTAGTATATTACAAACAGAACAGCAATCGCAAATCACAGGACTGACTTTTCTAACACTTTCCCAGAAAAGGGTCAAAATTTTAAATAGAGCCATGTGCAGATGAACTGTATTCATAAGGAAGTTAGGACCAGCAGTTGTTGACATTTTTTTAGAAAGGCATTGTCAACTACTAACAGGCGCATCTTTCAGGTCTTTATAAATGCAGATCATTATAACATTGCTGGAAAGTAATTTACCCATTATCAACTGTGCTAGTACAAACCCAAGCAAGGATACACTGTGTGAGTTTGTACCTTGTCAAGTGCAGCTTGCACAATAGTCTCACTCTCGGCATCAAGCGCAGATGTTGCTTCGTCCAGCAGAAGGATTTTGGGGTTACGGACCAGTGCCCGAGCAATTGCAATTCTCTGCTTCTGACCTCCACTCATCTGAGTCCCTCGGTCACCAACCAGTGTCTCAAACTTCTGCTCAACAATAACAATACAATAACTGACAAGTGGGAGACACAGTTTTTTGTAAAGTACAAGTCCTGAATAGGTTCATACATCAGGAAAGTTCATGATGAAGTCGTAAGCGTTGGCTTCTTTGGCGGCTTGCTCTATCTCCTGCTGCGTCACATCAGTTCGGCCGTATCTGATGTTCTCAGATATGGTGGTGGAAAAAAGGACGGGCTCTTGACTCACCACGCCAATCATCTTGCGCAAATAGCAAATGTTGAGAGAACGGATGTCATGACCATCAACAGATACCTACAAAGATGGAGACGAGGGGAATCTTAAATTTAAAGTTTTTGACTTTGAGGTAATAAGAAAGGAGGCTTGAATGCTTTTGTGATTCAACAGTATTGCATGTGTACTGTATGTCTAAATGATTCAATTTATCTTTTGAATGAAATGTTTTAGAAATTAAATACATACAGATCCTTCCTGGGGATCATAGAACCTCTGCAACAGCTGGATAGTGGTGCTTTTACCACAGCCACTGCTTCCCACCAAGGCAAGAGTTTGTCCACTCTTGACACTCAGGGACATGTTGTTTAATACCTGCAAATGATGTGAAATTATGGAAAGGAGTATAAATATGTATCTCAGTTTATCTGTTAGATTAAGATGGACTTCTTCATGTCAATGAGGATCTTACTTTGACTTCCGGCCTTGAGGGGTAATTAAAGTGGATATTCTTGAATTCCAAGTTTCCGTTAATTGAGTCTGGCTTGAAGCCGCTCTCCGAATAGCTATCGATGCTGGGTTTCTGGACAGTAAATTGGTTCATTTTCAGTCATGCTCAAAAATATTAGCACGGCAGGGGTGACAGCGATAACCAAGAGGAAAGAGGGCAGAAAAGAATAGGAAAATGAGCAAGGCAATGCTACTGTCGAGTAGTCCGGTGGGATTTTTCTTTAAGTGTCTAAACACTTGAAAGAACCTGTGAGTTGATTTGTTAGTATAACCTGTGTTAAGTGAACTCAGCACAGGTAATTCAAGTCTATATTGTTTCTATCAAATTTATTTGTGAATGAACACCATATTGAATGTATGTCAGTCAACTGGTGAACAGAGTTGCTGAGCCGGCACATGGAAGAAGGGTGGGGCCAGCCACCTGCGAGTCTGTCCAGCAGGTGCCCCAACCAGGGGGAAGCCGCCGAGCACCCAAGACCTAGGGAGGTCCCGACACTGATTGTATAAATAGACACTATCCTTTTTTTTTTTTTTTCTTGACTGGCTGACATGAGATCCAACTAAAATTTTGTGGTCTTGGGTCATTTGGGATTACCAAAATTAGTTCCATTTTCTAAATGCCAGAATTGGGAGAAAAGGATTTATTTTAGACAAATACATGATAGACAATACAGTCATACTAAAAAACAATGGAGTATATGAGTGTATGGCTTTTGAGCTCCGTTGTTGTTGGAGGTTTGGTCACAGCGGGACCAAGCGACTGACGCGTATCAAAGCCTAACATACAATGTGAGGAAGACTGTCTGCTCTGCAGGTTGAACAAAAAGTTTTAAACAAAGATAATTTATTTACACAGCTAGCCGCTTTCCTTGGAATACATCCACACAAACAACCTCATTGTTGTCAGTTTTTTTTTTCAATTTCCAAGCATGGATTAAAGAAGATACCTTATAATAATCAAAATGAATCATCCACTTTAAGGTGACTTACTTTGCAACTGGCAAGAGCATGAAGCTGGCAAGTATTTGCCGTGTGTCGTAAATGAAGTAGTTTAACATAAGCATTTCACATTGCTTAATGCTGATTATGGAAATGTGGATTAATACTGTATGTTAAAGTCAGACTACAGCTCGATTTAGTCATTGTAGATCACACTAATATGCACTCAAACAGTAGGTGCTCCAATTAGAACAAATTCCAGCCTCATTCACGGCTCTAGGTGGTCAGCTGTATCAAAGCTGCAACCTGGAGCGCCAAAATACACTTGTGCACATTCACTAATATAAACTGACAGCAGCCCGACAGAATGTGAAAGAAAGGAGCAAGCAGAGTTCCTTACATTGTCAATAATCCTGTACACTTTGTGCGCAGCTCCTCGGGCGCTGGAAAAAGACTGGATGTTAGGAGAGGTCTGCCCCAAGGCGAAAGCTCCAATGAGCACAGCGAATAAAACCTTAGCACACAAGCATTTTTCTTAGCTTAAAAATTTGATTTCAGTTGTGCATGGTTAAAATGTGAGGTCTTCATGTCTCTACTCACTGTTAGTACAATCCCGATGGTGTACTCTTCACTCAAAATGAGGGTACTCCCGTACCAGAAGGCCAGAGCATAAGATAGGTAGATCAATAAGAAGGTGAACCCCATTGCGATGTTTGAGCTTATCGCCTTCTTTATTCCCACGTTCTTGGCGTCTTCCAAGTTCTTATGATACCTGTGTGAGACAGCGCATACAAAAAAGAAATGTGGAAATCCACAACGCTATTGGATCCTCTTGCACAGACAAAAATTTGACAATATCTGGTAAAAAAGACAAATCTGGTTGGCAGGTTTCTCCTTTTCCCCAGAGTATGAGATTTGTGTGGGTGAAGCACATTAGATGTAATTTTCCTATCTAACATGAACAGGCATAGATCTGTATCTAACACACGCAATGTACTTCAACTTCATAAGTGCCACACCTCTGCAGATTTATTACATTATATGAACATAGATGTTTGCACAAACCTCTCAATCTCTTTCTGTTGACCACTGAAGGCAAATACAGTCCTGATGGCAGAAAGAACCTCCTCTGCCACAGCACCTGCTTTGGCGTAAGCATTTTGTTCTTTAGAAGTGAATGATGCCAGCACCTACCGACAGAACTACAGTATGAGCTCAGCAAGAAGAGGGCCCACTTTTCAAGACAAAAGCTGGACAGGGGAGACAAAATGCATGCTTGCCTTACTGAACACGCCGGCCATGACAGCTAGCAAGGGGCTGATGGCCAGGATGACGAGAGTGAGCTTCCATCCTTTGCTTAAACCAATGACGACAGATGTGATGAAAGTGGTGCAGGACTGGATCAACATACCCACCTTGTCTCCAATACCCTCTTGGATCTTATACACATCACTGTCCATGCAGATAGAAATAATGTCAATCAGTTAAACTGGGTGATAAAACAAATATTTGTATAGGTTCTCTGGGTTTTTACTAATTTAGGACAATTTTAGATTGCTGATTACCTGGCATCTGTTTCTCAGGTTTTTACAGGAGGTTTCTACCAGTTTATTAAAACTTATTCTCTGCTAGGCCTCCATGACAACATGGATATTTGAATTTTACAGCTATCAGTAGTTACAGCAGTTTTGTTTTTATCAAAGTTTACAAACTTTGCTTAGTGTCAATTGTACAGTTGACTGATAAAAGTACATCAATGTACATTGAATGCTGTGTCATCCTTCAAAATTCACGTACCCGCACATATGAACAAAATTATGCAGGCGTAATTCAGAAGAGTGGCAAACATATCTGGCCATAATTCAAAAGTTTGACCTGATTGAGCAAAACTAATGTGATGTTTGGATTCAGGAGATCAAAAATGTCCTGTCTATGCCCCCCAAAAAATATATTTTTTTGACCAGTGTTTTAAAGCGCTGCAAAAATTGCGTCACTTCTATTTCAGAGTTGCTGACTAAAAAACCCCACTAAACAAAGCATTTGCAACGTTACAAAATATGTACTGTCTACTTTTCTGCCATGATACTGCATCAACTTATTACAAATGGACACCTGCCATTTCTCCCTCCAAAGAAACATACACATTTATGTCCTATTGTTCACAATTGTGCATTCAGAGTTTAACTGCTGAGCCGTTTGAACTCTGATGCTAAGAAACATTGGAAGTCATTATTATTGTGAGGGTATACCTAATGAAGCGGCCAATGTGTGCATGTTACTAACTCTGTTAGACGAGTGTTGAGCTCTCCAGTCTCATTGACATCAAACCAGCCGATGTCCTGTCGCATGATCCTGTGGAAGAAACACTTCCGGATGCGCTTAACCTGTCGTCCGGCCGACAAGGTAAAGAAAGCAACCTGCATGTAGGCAGCCACCAGCACAACTGCCCCTAGGATGGAGTAGTAGATGGCAAAGCTGGAACGGGATGGAAGGATCAGATATCACCTGTATTCATATATATATATATATATATTTTTTTTTTAATTTTTTTTTTTTCATATTCATCTTAACTCTTACCTGGTCATGTCTGCCTGCATGGTGGTGTTTGGAAAAGTGATGTCTGAAAATATTAAAACGTAATAGTCCATTATTTGAGTCAGGCAACAATGATCGTTTCTGTGAACTCACTGGGGTTGCTCGTGTTGAGGTAACCGAGTGCAGCATTCGATACTAGGGTGTCCGTCATATCCCCAAACACAATTAACATAAGCGGTAGTACTACCCCGTGGAGCATCGACATCAGGGTCCCAAAGAAGAGCAGCGCAATGTCTTTGGCATCAGCGAACCTGAACTGCACACATGAAAGGAGGAGAATGCTTTAGGATGGCAGAGATTGCAATGAATAAATGACTCGCACTAATCTTTTTCACACCATTTCAAGAGATTTGAGGACCTGTAAAAGAACAATGGAGGGCTTTGAGACAAGATTGACACCTTGTTTTGAGATACGAGCTGTGGTTTGGACAAATTATTTCATCTTTTGCTTTGACTTGCGTCACAAGTGCTGTATGGTGGCAGCAAACGCAACTCGCTTCACAATAAGTAGCATTCGGGGAAATACTGATCATCCACGTATCTCCTGAACCCCTTATCCTCACTAGGGTCACAGATGTACTGGAGTGTATCTCAGCTGACTTTGGGCGAGAAATGGGGTGCAAAAGCCTTGAAGCTGGTTATCGCCAATATATTTACAGTATTCATAAAAGTTTATTCTAAAACTAAACAATGTTTAGTAAATTACGCTTTTTGTATTAAAAACCATAGCTATGCATAGGTAGAGCTAACACTCCTTATTTGAGGTAGATGCTTACAGTGATGGTTAGCTATGAGGGTCAAAGTCTTCAACGGATACAGTGTGTGCAAGGCAAGAAAACAAAAAGACTAAAGATGCTGAAACTTTCTGCTGCATAAGTTACATTCACTTCAATGGAATACGATGATTTGAGCTACAAGGGTTTTGAGTTATGAACCTGGTCATAGAATGAATGGAAATTGTATCTAAAGGCACCACCGTAGTTGTATACGGGAAGAGAGACCCGAGAACGTACCAGTTCAATGGCACCAACCATGGGTAATTTTTCTTTTTTCTTCTTCTTCTTCTCACCTGTTGCCCCCTCATCTTTATGATCACTACAGGTCAAATGAGAACCGATCAGTCGAAATAGCATTCAGTTGTTTTAAACTCTTTTAACTGTACATTTTCAAAGAGTATTACCTCAAATAAACATCTTTTAGGTTCTTCTCCAACTTGTCCTTCTCATCCATGTCTGGCTCCTGTCAGAGGAAGACGGTGAGCTATTTTCTTGTTGCACGCAATTTGTTTTGAAAATGAACCTTTGACCATGACAAAAGTGCTGAACGCTGTCATACCTGGCTGTTCTTTCCAAACTCCAATGTTTGACAAGTATAATGATCACACGCAGAAACCCACTCCTTCTGCGCTGTCGTCCTCCTTCCACACCATTGATACGTGCGCTAATGTTTGACAGAGATGACAGTCTCACATGTCCAGACACACACCTCAGTCAACAGATGACCACCCTTTCCACGCCCCTTTTTCCTTCCTCTTTCATCACTCTCACGTGGCTGTAAGGGTTGTGCATAAGAATAACCACGTTGCTCAGCTGCTCTTTGTAAAGTAAACCCCCCCAGCAGATATCACAAATCAGCAATTTTGTTTTTACTGCAATGTCACATGGTATGGGCTGTAAATGGTAAAAAATCAAAAAATGAAATCACACACATACACACAGACACACATTAAGGCAAAAACATATTTAGTCAGCCACTAATTGTGAAAGTTCTCCCACCCCTGTCATTTTTATTAGAGCTATACGTCACCTATGAGAGAAAATGAGAGAAGAAAAATCCACAACATTGTGTGATTTATTTTTTTTTTATTTATTTTATTAGCAAATCATGGTGGAAAATAAACAACAGTTCATCTCGATAACCTTTGTTGGCAATGACAGAGGCCACCTGTTTTATGGAAATCTTCACACACCGTTGCTGATATTTTGGCCCATTCCTCCTCTTGAGCGATGGTGTTTTGAGGCTGTCGCCGGGCAACAGACTTTCAACTCCCTCCAAAGTGTTTCTATGAGGTTGAGATCTGGAGACTGGCTTGACCACTCCAAGACCTTGAAGTGCTTCTAACGAAGCTACTTCTTCATTGCCCTGGCGGTGTTAAGCATCATTGTCATGCTGAAAGACTCAACAATGTTTTATCTACAATACCCTCACTGGTGGAAGGAGCTTTTCACTCAAAAGTTCTCGATACATGGCCTCATACATTCTTTCCTTTACACGGAACAACTGTCCTGGTCCTTTTGCACAAAAACAGTCCCAAAGCATAATGTTTCCACGCCTATGCTTCACACTAGGCATGGTGTTCTTTAGATGCAAATCAGCCTTCTTTCTCCTCCAAAGACAACAATTTGAGTTTTACCCCCAAATTAATATTTTGATTTCTTCTGACCATATGATATTCTCCCAATCCTCTTCTGGATCATCCCAATGCTCTCTAGCAAACTTCAGATTGGTCTGGACATGTGCTGGCTGAAGAAGGGGGACTTGTCTGGCATTGCAGGATTTGAGTCCCTGGCAGCGTATTGCATTACTGATGGTAGTCTTTGGTACTTTGGTGCCAGCTCTCTGTAGATCATACACTAGCCCCCCCGCCCCCCCCAAGCCCATTTGGTTCTGGGAGTTTTGCTCACCATTCTTGTGATCATATTGACCCCACAGGGTGAAATCTTGTGTGAAGCCCCAGATTCAGGGAGATTATCAGCGCTTTTGTATGTCAACCATTTTCTAATAATTGCTCCAACAATTCATTTCTTCACACCAAGCTTCTTACCTGTTGGAGAGTCATTCTTCCCAGCCTAATGCAAGTTTGTATACACACACACACGCACACGCACGCACACACACACACAAGCACACAGAGTATGCTTGAGGGTATTATGTTGGCTGGTTGTATTCTTTTGTATACCATATGTTTACCAATATTCTTTTGAGAGATAAGTGCGGTGAGTTTGATAGTAATTTTAGTCATAATGTTTATCATTGCTTGTGTAATAGCTTTGAGCTAGTGATTTTTGTGAACAAAGAATGAAACGAACACTGGAATGTATTTGAACATTTATTGTGCACCTTTATTTCTATTTAGTTTTACACTGATTTTCAACTGTTGTGTCAATAAACAACTATAAGTGAACAACATTCACTCTTACTCCTTGCTACAATGCTGTCGTGTTGTTACCTTTGTGAACGATTCCTTCGAAAGAATGAATCTTTTTAGTGAATGAACTGAACCGAATCAGTTTAAGAAAAGAAGTGTTTTTTTGCTTGGCTGTCGCCCCCCATCGCAAAGTGAGCAAGTCGTCTAGGGAGCGGGATTTGAACTGTTGAAGCATTCTGTCACTTACTTCTGAATATTCTGCGAATGCCCAATGAGCAAGCAGCATGCAGGTGGGGGTAGATGGGGGCTCATTTGCAATTCGTCAGCAATATTACTTTGGCAAGTGACCAACGAGTAGCCAGTGACTGTGTGGAGTTTGCATGTTCTCCCCGTACCTGCGTGGGTTTTTTTCTGGGCACTCCGGTTTCCTCCCACATCCCAAAAGCATGCATTTATTGGAGAGTCTAAATTGTCCCTAGGTGTGACTGTGAGTGCGACTGTTGTCCGTCTCTATCTGCCCTGCGATTGGCTGACAACCAGTTCAGGGTGTACCCCGCCTCCTGCTCGATGAAAGCTGGGATCGGCTCTAGCACTCCTGTGACCCCTGTGAGGATAAGTGGCTCAGAAAATGGATAGATGGATTAACCTGAAAGGGCATATGAGTGGCGTGGGGCAGCAAACAGCAGCCTCTCCCAGCAGGAGAAAGGCGGTCTACACCCTGAACTGGTTGCCAGTCAGTCGGAGGGCACATGTAGACGTGGACAACCATTTGCACTCACATTCACAGCTTCATTGAGAAGAACTGAACACATGATGCCCGTACCAACGTCCACCATACCATCAAAATAATATTCTTTTAACATTTGGAGTGAACTAGACTATCTTTCAAAAAAAAAACATTTAGCTGCCTATTTTTAGATAGGCATGCTATTAAATCTAGAAAAATGAGTGTTTTTTTTCCTATTTCTTTTGCGTTGTCTGGGGCTTGGCACTTGGATTTAGCGGATGTCCACCAAAATTGCATTTTCTCCTTGTTTTGCTAATTAACTAAATAGGTAAATAAATAATACTTGCTCTTTTCGGATTACGTTCTCTGCAAATCCCTTTAACACCTTGTTTTTTAAATTTTCAATTTTGAATACATTTTCTGTGTTTCTGACAAAGATGAAAATGTTTCCCAAATTTGGGCTCTCACACATTCATAAGATTTTGACAGGATAGAAAATTATGAACTTGATTTATGATGATAATTTTTGTTTTCTGTGAAGCTTTAGTTAAATCTGACGACATGCAAACTGTCAGTTTGACCTGGAAAATGAGCTGGCACAGCAACTGCAAAATCAGAATTTTTAACTAGTAAGACTAACATCCAGGCATTTTTTGAACAAACAGTCAAAGTTTCGGTATACTGATTACTGGATGAGCAAATTTGGGCCCATTTGCAAAAGAAAAAGGGGCATCAAATCCTTCTCAGAGTCTCGTAATCTATGGCTCATTTTATTCATGGATCACCGCTCTATCCGATAATATTGTTTATTTTAGTACACAGAAGAACATTTCGGTGACATATCTACTTTAGCTTTCAAATTGCTGTCTCTCGTTTCTCTTCTGACAGCACTACCTGCTGGCCAGACTGTATCACGTAGCAACAAATGAGTCGCTCATTATTTATTTAGCAGCTCCTTCAAGGTGGGCTGAACCATTTTGGATTTTCACAGGGGAGGCGTATGGAATTTCAGACAGTTTGAATTATATTAAAAAGAGACTTTATTGTTAAACTTTCAAAGCAAAATTGATTTCAACGTTTACGTCTTTCGGTTTTGTAAATTAAAAAAAAACTTGAAAAAAATCTTCAATCTTCTAGTTTCTGTGGCTTCTAGCTGTAGAACACAAACTCAGGACGCTCTCTGAACTCAATGCACTGCTCAGCATTGGTTAAATCCACACCTCGGGGTCTACGGACGCCATGTTGTCTCCATTCACAGCATTGATTTGTATTTGCTGTGGACACTTTCTGGCCTTTTAAAATGCCTTTTTGGTGACTTGCGGGGATGCTTGGTTTATATGGCTGTTAACTGTTCCTCTAATCCCGAATAAACTTTTAGGAGTCACCGGGAAAAGAAGAAGACTGCTGTGGGGTGTAAACTCTGGCTACATTAATCATCCATCAATGTTCTTAGCATCTTATACTCACCAGGGTTGCGAGAGTGCTGGAGCCTATCCCAGCTATCTAATTAGTGCTAAGACAAAATATAGCATCATTAGTTTAAAGACATGAAGAATTTGATCATTTTGTCAATAGTTTTTAAAACAGGTGCTCGCCAACACACCCCTTGCCCCTCCTGATGGCCTTGTTATATTACCCCCCAACCCCCCAAAAAAGCATGTTGTTTTAATCATTTCCTTTATAATTCTTAAACTGGCCATGATGAAATCGCATAATTAAGTTTCTGTTAAAAAATATCTATCAGGTAGGGCAAATTTTGGAATTAGTCACCTGCTTTGCATTGCATTGCATTGGGGGCGTTCTTAAACTGGGTAAAATGTGGCGTCCAGTCACTGTCCAGACCTTTCCACATCTTCGAGTTTAAGGATTATATTTTGATTTACATACACATCTGGGCTACGCCGTCACCGTGAGAACTGAATTCGCGCCATCAAAAATGAGGATTCAGCATGATCGAAGCCTTAAAACAGGCGTGTCAAACTAATTTTTGTCATGAGCCATGTGTGTGTCTCATTGCCTCATCATATTATCACATATACAACACAAGTATTGGATAATGAGTTTTGAAATCTGCACTCAAGGATAACAATTTAAGTATTATTCACATAACTGTTTGAAAGTGTATATATGTTTATAAAAATGCCCAAGATTTCCACGTTATTGTTTATTAAATTTTTAATTTGAAACTGGTACAGATTTGAGTAATAATCTTGGAAGTTGATGCAGATGACTTGCTTTCTCAAAAAATGATGTGCTGTCCGGTTTTGACATATGTTCCTCAAAAGAAGCACGATACTGGGTTCCTCACTCACTCAAATGGGTTATAATCAGTGTTCATTTGTACGCTCGACTTATTTTATCATTATTTCTGAAGCCATCAGAAAATCACTTGAGACTGATGAAGTGAAGAACTGATGTGAAGGGCTTCTCTTCCAACAGGGGGCGCACTAACTACAAATGACTAATCAAGCAGCTTCTGAGTCATTTGAGGACACGAGAACCGCTCAAAACTCGTCCCTGAATGGATGGAAGATACAAGGGTGCAAATTGTAATGGTACGTTAAAAAAATGACATGCATCTCAATTTGGAGCCAAAGTATTTCTGTGTTTAGCTTCTCCGTGAACGAATTTCTCTTGACAAAAATGGGACGAGGAAAACTAAGCAATCACTGAAATTGTATCCATAAACGCGGAAGACATGATAGTTGCACACTTTTGATTTTGAGCGCAAAAATCATCTCTTTAGATACAAACAAAATTGGCATCTTACCCGAGGGAGCTTTGAAGTTGAAAAGTCCTAACCGGAAATGGCGTCGTTTCCCCGAGTGTGTATCATGATACTACTTCCGGGCCGAGCCCCCTACCATCCATGCAGTGTGACGTAGGGATACAAGAGACCGCTAACCGAGTGACTCTCACCCCGAGAGAAGCTGACGGTTCGGCGTTGTGCGCACCCCCTCCAGCAGGCAGGCTGGCTGCCAGGCTTGCCTCGAGCCGGAGATGGCGTCCCTCGGCGCGGGGCTGCACTTCAGCCGCAGGCGGACCATGGGCAGGAGCGCGGCGGTGGAGAGGAGGAACCTGCTCACCGTCTGCCGGTAGGTCGCCAACATGACAATCCTTCTTCTCCTCACTACCACCACCGCCATCATCACCATCATCCATCATGGTACAATCCAAACAGCACATGATCTTGACAACTGCATCATCGTACCTAATGTGATTTTTTTTTTCCCCAATGTATTTCTAAACTCCACCTTCATTGTTGTGTGGCAGCTGTCTCGTGAAGCATGTTGTTTTGAAATAAATTGACCTGCTATGAAGGCATCATAGTGTCCGAGTGGTTATAGCATGTCTTGCCTGACAGATCAGAGGGTCAGGGTTTGAATCAGCTCTTGCCTTCCTGTGAGAAGTTTGCATTTTCTTACGATGTTTGTGTTGGTTTTCTTGGGATCCTTTGGCATTTCCCCCTCCACATAGGTGTGAATGGTTGGCTCTGTGTGTTGGGGCATTGGCTGATGACCAGTCTCACGACACACAGTCAACTAAGATATGGAATGGGAATATTTCAGTCACATCTTAACATTCTTGAGTGTAGGTATACAGATATATTAAAAAAAAAAAAAAGAAGTTAAAACTAAAACAAAGCAAAACTGCTCACCCTTTTACCCTTTTGAAGATGCCCAAGAGTCACCTAATGGAACTGATGCTCTTACCTATTGGAGGTTGATAGCTAATGGTGGTTTATAATTTTTATGTTGTGTAGATGTACAGTTTGCACTCATCAGCATGTGGTATCACATTAATGTTAACGTTTGTCTCACATTCAGACGACCTCACTTCAAATCACTGTTGTAACACCTCTGTTTTTAGATGTTCTCTTTGCTTGTGTTGGTTTTCTATGGCTAGTCCAGTTTCAGAGCATGTTCCATAAAAAACACACATGTTTGGGTCCATCTGTTCTCTGTACCACTTTTCCTCAGTAGGGTTGGCAGGCGGGGTGAAACCTATCCCAGCTAACGACGGTAAGAGGTGGGGTACACCCTGAGCCAGTTGTCCACCATGATTCCCACATTTGGTTCGTTCACGCCTAATTTTCCAATAGTGTAAGTGTGAGTGGTTGTTCGTCAATGTGTGTGCCCTGGGATTGACTGGAGACAAGTCCACGGTTATTTGGGATAGGCTGCAACTCACCTGTGACCCCATTGAGGAAAATAGATGGATGGCGATCACTTTGAAAGCTGCACAGTGCAGTAGTGGTTAGCATATTAGCCTCACCATTTTGAGGTCCTTGTACGAGTTTCCCATGCACTATAAAAGATATTTTTTGTTAGGTGGTAAGGATGATAAATAAATTCCTCCGGGAACAATTGACAAAAATAGATTCGTAACTAATTTAAGTCACTTTCAGTGACAGTTTAGTGGTTTGCTTGCCTGGGTTTAAGCGTGGGTCAGTAGTTGACTGGCGGCCAATCCAAGATGTTCTCTATTTTTTGTCCGAAGTCAGCTGGAATTGGGCGCCAACTGCTTGCAACCTTAAACAGGAAAGGTGCTATAGAAAATGGCAGACCGGTGAACTGTTTTAGTGTGCTGCTTTGAAAAACATGCCCGTTAGGTTTATTGAAGTCTAAATTGTCCATCGGTGTGAATGTGAGTAAATTTTTGGCGACCATCCTGAACATGGTGTACTCTGTCTCTTGTCCAAGGTCTGCTCGGATAGGCTCAACCTTCCCTATAACCCTCATGAGGCTAGTTTTATAGAAAATAATGACATATCACCTTTAGTCATTTTAATATCAATTTATTGTCATTTAACAATAGTATGACACCAATACCATTTGACATGTTGAAGGACTCTCCAAAGTATATGTTACATGGATTTAGGCACTTGAGATTTTGACTCATTTATCGGTTGGTGGGCTCAGTGAAAGGCAGATGACATTTGTGAGAGCGCTTTTGTACACTTTTGTGCATTGCAAACGCTGCTGCTAGGCAACGGAAGAGACAGAGCGGGAAGAGATCATCTAGTTGATGTAAAAGGTCTTACAAACAACTTGTACACGAACACACACAGATGGAGCGCAGTGTAGCCCATTAACTCTCTCTCCTGGCCAATTAGGTGCAATCTGATTAGACACAGCCGTCTGATTGCAACTGAGGAAGAAAGACACCAGCTGTGTTGTTGAGACAAAAGCCACCTTCCATCCATTTTCCATAGCGTTGTTCCTTAGCTTCTCAGTTTCGCTTGAGCTTGTCCCGGCTGACTTTGGGAGAGAGGCGGGGTACGCCCTGGTTCACAATGGTTCACAAATATTTACTTCACGCCTAATGTATGGAGAATAATCGTCTGTAATGAACCTAACATGCATGTTTTGGGAACTTTTCCGTGTGTAAATCTCCAGATAAAATCTCTGATTTGTGATGTCTTGTTAATGCTTCACTTATCTTGCCTCCAGGTTTTCAGTGAAGACTCTCTTGGACCGGTCCTGTTTTGAGAGCATGGATGACTCATCTGGAGAGTTGGTCAACTTTGTGTCCATCTTGGAGCATATCCTCAACCATCGACTAAAAGGTTAAAACACATATGCACACAAAAAAAAAACATTTAGGTGACAAATCAGAAGTAAATTTTTTTAAAAAAAGATCCCCTCCAATGTCTTCCTCTCTCAGGTCAGACACTGTGGTTTGGCTACGAGAGTCCTCGGAGTTTTTGGGATTTCGTCAAAGCCGCCTGCGGTAAAGTCCCTCATAATTGCATCCGAAGCATCGAGAGTATGGAGAATGTACGGTCATCCAAAGCTAAGGTGAGACACCACTTTGAGCCCAAAAGGGTGCATAATAAGGCATTTTTACTCCACTTTGCTTGATCATCCTGGAAGCAAATAAAGAAAGGTCAGCAAGGAAAGATTAGCTAAGAACACAGTCCAGTTTTACCCGATAGGACAAAAACAAACATTAGATGCAACACTGTTGAGTAAACACTGTGACAATAGACCTCGTGTGTGTGGTCTCTCGAGTTCAGGTTGTCAGTCATTGTTAAAAAAAATGTTCTGATATATGATACCATTTTATGTGCATACAAGCATGAAACCCAACCTTTTCAATGTGTAAATTGAGTAACACAATAAAAATAGGTTTATTAATCCTGTGGATTTGTTTTCAGAGCATATAGCAGATGATTGAATATTTGGGATTGTCAGCAGATTCTTCACTTATCAACATTTGTTTTTCATAATCTGGATGTAAAAGTAGAAAAGAGAGGGGAAGTGGTGAAAACAAAGAAGGGAAATATGATTATAAAGTTTTGCGACTGAGCACACTCACAACTGTCTTTTGACCACAATGGCTGTTTGTGAATTTGTTGAACTTGAACATACTGTATAAACACACATGATTTTGGGATGTGGGAGGAAACCGGACTACCTGGAGAAAATCTGTGCTGGCACTGGGTGAAGATGCAAACTCCACACAGGCGAAGCCAGATTTGAACCCGGGTTCTCATAACTCTGAGGCATATGTGCTAACCAGTTGGGCACCGTGCCACCAGAATAAAACTTTTATTCTTCAATTCAGGCTTGATATATGGAATTGTTTTTGTATTATTCTGACTTTTTCCCTCGCAACATTACAAGTTCATTGTTGTAATATTACACCTTTATTTTCATAACATAGCAGCCTTTTTCTCATAATAATAGATTTTACCCTGTAGATGATTATGGTTATTTGATGGTCAGTTGAAAAAATACAGATTTCACTGGTCTTGTCATTTACATTTTTGTGGCAATTTTGCCATTCATTGTGAGAATCAATAGTTCCTCTTTTTTTCTGTTAGTGTGATATTTTCCCCCCATAACACAAAAAAATCTCAACATTTCGGTTTGTTTTTTCATGACTAGTGCAAATTCTGTCCTGCACCAATGGCGTATCTTTGCGAGGAGTCCGGCTACAACCTCTTTTGGTACTTTCGTAGACCGTCGTACCTCGCACACTTTTGGAATTGTACACCTGCCCTGCTGTGGGTATCGCCTCAGCCAACTTCAATCATTGGCTGATCAGGGGTGTATTTGTTTCCAGCCCTTTTGATCCCCATAGTTGCATGATGGCTAATACATGGGGTGATTTTAAAAAAATATAAGGATGATAACAACAATAATGATAATCCATTCAGTCACCTGTTTTCTACAATGATTCAGAGGGTTTGATGCACGCTGTTATCACATTTATGAATGAAATGTGTCTGATAGGTCTGTGGAGCATTCATATCCGTATTCCTGCAGCTTCTCCTATTATTACAACGTTATTAATCCCAGCTGCCTTGGGTTCATACAGCTTCCTACAAGAAACCCAAAGAGTCTGGAGGTGTTCAGACTTAATTCTTGGGATCTTTGGCTAAAGATTTTTAAAAGCAATTGGCAAGAATAAAATAATCATCTCCCAATATCTTTTCATCTTGCCTTACCAGGGTCGAGCTTGGATCAGAGTGGTTCTTATGGAAAAGAGATTGTCTGAATACATCTCGTCCGCGCTCAGGGACCTTAAAACGACCAGGTTTGAGAGTGTACCTTGCGCACTCACACTGCACAATTATACGCTTCATTATGTAACCCTGCACAGTGACGCCTTATAAAAAAACATCTGCCTTAACAAATATTGACACTATCAGTAAGGTGTTCACTGAACAATATGTTTTTAGACTTTGTCTTTAGTTTCCAGGAATGTAGAACTCAGCCTCTAAATATTATTGTGATTTTCACAACAGTATTTATTTCAGCTCTTGTATTGGATCTCATTTAACAGTGCAAGTATACGAGCAGTAGGCTTTTGACAAAGTTTGAAAACATCTTAGCAATCAGTCACGTTTGTGCTGTTAAAATTGAGCCGTGCCAATGTTTGAATGCAGGAAGTTTTATGATGATGGGGCGATCATGCTGGGAGAGGAGGCGGGGCTGCTGGCCGACACGCTCATTGGACTTAACACCATTGACTTCAGGTACTGACACCGTTCTACTTCCTTTCTTTAGATCCACTGTCAAATAGATGAGGTCAGAGGGACAGGAGTCAGGTGTAAGGTTGCTCAACTTGTTGGGTGTGAACACACTGACCGATTTAAAACATCTTGACCAACTTTGAAAATGTGAGATGCCCTACACATGATGAGGGGAAAAAAATAATGTAAGTATGCACTTGTCTCACTGTGTGTGGTGTCTTGAGATGATGAACTAACTCCAGTCAAGTCAAATTTATTAATATAGCCCTCATTCACCAAAGAGTGGAAAGAGAATTGGCAATAATAGAGGCCAAAATCCAAATGTAGGAGGGTGAGATGGGACAGGTTAGTAGCTGGTTACTTGTTGTGGTTTAAGCAAATGCAAGAGTGTAGAAATTAATCAAGATTTCAATATTGGTATAGAATTAGCCTTTCTAATATATATATAGCCAGGGGCTTCCATAGTATTGGAGCCCGATTAAGGAGTAAGTAACAAAACCTTAAAAATGCATCTGAGGTGGACTGGGAGCTAAACCTTCTTATCCTAGTCAAGAATCTTACTAAAACATTTTGTACTAACATCAGACTTTTAATACTAGACATGGGAAACCAGAAAACACCACTTCACACTCGTCCAGGTTAGAGAAAACACACAAAAGCTGTTATATGCATCACTCCTTGATGGAGTAACTAAGCCATATCTTTTCAATACGACAAATGGAAAAAAAACTCCAATTCTAGTATTGTTTTGATGTGCAGTTGAAGGGAGGGCATTGTATACACACTATACACAATATCTTCACTGTCAATCAAGAGTTTCCTCCCACAAACCAGATGTCTGTTGTAGAACCAAGCCTGTCCGGTGAGGGACAGCATGGCGTCAAATACAATAAAGAAGAAAGTTGTACCTGTACCCCCCTCATCTTGTCTTGTCTCTCTATAGCTTCTGTCTGAAAGGCGAGGGTCTAGATGTCGGCGGCCTCTCGGTCATCGACTACACGCCTTACTTGAAGTTCACTCAGAGGTACGTGAGATGGCCGCTGCGTGCATTGTTGCCGCATGTGTGCTGATGGCACAGCGGGCATCACTCCCCCATTTCAGCGCAGACAGCATCAGCAGCGATGAGGAGGAATTGCGCACCCTAGGCAGCAGCGGCAGCGAGAGCAGCACCCCAGACAAGATGGCCACGGCTGCCTCCATCTTCACCGAGCAGAGCAACTTGGTCAGCAAGTGCAAGCGCTTTGAGCAAAAGTATCGCATGGCGCTGGAGCAGAAGGTGTGTTGGAGTGTAGATAAGAGGAACACGTAAAACGTGTATGCAGGGAGACATTTTATGACAAGGGTTAACAATAGGGGCGGCACAGTGGCGCAGCTGTAAACCAGGATCAGGGTTTGATCCCGACCCTGCCTGTGTGGAGTTTGCCTGTTCTCCCCCGTGCCTGCGTGGGTTTTCTCTGGGCACTCCACATTCCAAAAGCATGCGACATTAATTGGACACTCTAAATGCTGTTATCTGTCTCCATGTGGCTTGCGATTGGCTGGCAACCAGTTCAGGGTGTTCCCCGCCTCCTGCCCATTGACAGCTGGGATAGGCACCAGCACTCCCGCGACCCTAGTAAGGATAAGCAGCTAAGAAAATGGATAGATGGGTAACAATATGGAAAACAATACTTTTTCAAAATTGTGTTTTTAAGGTTTCAAATGTTTTGGCAAAATCTTTGTCTGACACCATGTACAAGGAGATAATCTTGTCTTTGTGGATTTTTATTACAAAAATAAAGTCTTCGCAAAGAGAAGAAAAGACCCTACGTCTTATGAGTTGTCACCCATTACTAAAGATCGGACAAAGTCCCTTCGTTATATTAAAATGAGAGGCAGAGAGAAACAAGACAAGGCGGTTATCTACAGTATGTCCAGCTGTCAATACATGGAGCCATTAGGAACAACATCACATGAGCAACAGCCTGACCAGGAGAACTAGAACTAATATTTAGTGTATATGTAAATATGCAAAACACAAATCTGCCAACACAAGTAATGTGTTCTTCAGTGAAAATCTGCTAGTAGTTACCTCCACAAAAGTTTTCATAATTGCTGGCAAAGCACTACTTTGGTGTCAATGAAGCCTCATAATTGACTTCAGCTTAGTTCCTTGACAAGAGATCACCTGACTTTGCTTTGGCCTGAGCCCCAAAATAGGAAAATTCCGAAAAGCAAATAAAACAACAATCTTCGCACATGAAGAGACCAATTGAAACCTGCATGAGCATGTGAGGGAGACAAGGAAATTGTTTATTGTGGGGGAAAAAAAAACAAAACTTCTCAGTTATGACCCTAACCGATCAATATTTTTGTCAAAATGCTTTTATTACAAATGTAAATTTAGGATTTTTTTTCCTTGTACTATTATGGCTATTTTCCCATAACAATGTGAATGTTTTTATAACTAATATTGTCATAATCTTTTCCCATGACAATTTTATTATTATAAAATAACTAGTTTTCCCCTTATTACAACTTGATTTAAAAAAAAAAAAAAAAAAAAAAATCCTCATGTGACAAATGTATTCCACAGTAAAGTCTCACAACAGTGGTTTAGTGCAAAACCAAAAACGCTTGCCCTCTGATTTGTCACGTGAAACCCAATTGTCTTGTTTTCCTGTCAGACTTACCTGGAGGAGCTGGTGCGTCTGCGCGAGTCGCAGCTGACGGAGGCGTCGTCGCATCACAAAGTTCTTGAGCAGAACCTGGTGGACATGCACTTGGCTCACTCGCTAGAGAAAGAACAGCTGGAGTTTATCATTTTGGAACTGCAGGATCAACTGTGAGTTTGTGGGAGTTGTGTGTGTGCGTGCGCCTGCGTCTGTCCACGTCTCCAGGATCAAATATTGAATTACCCAAAAACCGTCTCGCTCTTGTGTCACAACTAATTCAATGTAGGTTCCTAAATGACTGAATTGAAGCCGTGTCACGACTCTGGAGCTCAAGCAGCACTCTGACTCTGATTAAATGCAAATGAAGTCACATTCATTGTAAAGGAACACGACTGGAGGCCAGCAAGCCAAAAGACTGATAAGGCTTCATCCACTCAGCGTAGGAGAATAATAATACAGGATTAATGACAGCACATGTATTTGATTTGTGGACGGTGACTTCAAATTCTTTTAGCTATATTGTAAGAGTGATGACGATGGCCGCACAGTTCTGAAACCATACCTAATTTTCCACATTATGCCTACAGTATGTTGGTCATTCATGTATGTACAACTGCAGTGTAGTCGTAGGTGTTTCTTATTATGATTTCCTTATTTCGCTCCACAAAAGTGACAGAATAACTGGACTAGTCACTTCTATTCCGGACACACTGCAACAAAAATAATGAACAATCTCGGTGTCAGTTAAACTCCTCCTTTGGTGAATGAGCTGTGTCACGTGTGTTCAGGACTGTATTGAAGAACAATGACTTGCGGTCGCGACAGGAGCTGACAGCCCACCTGACCAATCAGTGGCCGTCTCCTGACACTTTGGACGCCAACGCTGTTGCCTTGGACACGCTGTTGTACAGGAAGAGCCCCGGACAGTGGGAGGAGTATGTTCAGATTTTGTTGTACTGAATTATGTATGGCTAGAGCACACAGATCTTGACCATGCGATTTCTTGGTACGGTTTGCAATCTGGCTCCAGACTTCCTGTAGTACTTAGATGTGAATGTGAACGGTTGTGTTTTTTTTTTTTTTTTTTATCAGTCTATATGTGCCCTGCAATTGGCCGGCGCGCGTTCCAGGGTGGACCCGACCGCTTGCCCAAAGTCAGATGGGCGAGGCTCCAGCATAAGCAGTACTAGTAAAATGTAATATTGTTCAGAAAGGCAATAATTAAATATCATAACTTTACAGTGCATTATAAAGAGAAATTAATGAATGTAAAGTAAACTGAAGTTAAACGGTTCACCCTTTCTCAAACTAATGACAGAGATTTGAATAGTTCATTTTAATTGTGATCATTAGCTGACCATGTTCTGGTAATTATCTATAGCGGTCTCAAAAATTAAAATGAGAAACATTGTTGTAACACTCTACTACATTTTTTTTTCTTGTAGAGACAGCACATTTTTATCTGCCACTGTTATGGCTGAGACGAGATCAATGCTGATGAATGTTTGGCGTTTTCACGTGGTTGTTGTTTCTCGCTGACTGAAGCATTTTGCAATCTTTTCTTTGTTCCGTAGCAAGAGCCTTCACAATCTGCCTACGGACATGAGCCTATCACAGATGTCACATGCGCTGACGCTGGAAGCCAAACAACACTGGCCCCGCCAAGGTACAAGTAGCCTTAGGCCCGACGTCGTCAAATAACAATGACACCACGTCTCTCCAAATGACACTTTATCTAGTAAAGGAAGTGTGTAGTGACTTTTGGGACACCTTGTACTGTATATACATATATTATTAATAAACAGCAACTCTGATGGATATATTTTATCCAACTCCTTTTTGTCATGCTATTAGATGATTTTTGTGGTATAGTTGCATGCTGTTACGTGTGTGTGTGTTTGTGTGCTTGCTTTGCATTGATAAAATACAAAATTACAGTGGTGGATTCGGTTATACCACTGAAGGTCTGCACGGCTTGGTACTTTTTTTTTTTTTAACTCATCTTTTTTTGCCATGCAGGAAAAGAGCAGACGCCGTCCCTCCGAGGACTCTGTGGCTCTCTCACCTCTGTCAACAGTTTCAGGTCTTTAGCCAGTCTGAGGTCCAACGAGTGTCTAGCCAGTCCTGCCGCTGAGGTCAGCAGTCCGGGCTTCACCCCAACGTAAGGCCCCACGCCACAATTCAGCCAGCCATACTCTCAAGAGTACTATTATGTTGTTCTTTGTAGAAATGTACATTCTTAGTGAGCTTGCACTGAGAAGTTTCAGCTTTCTGTTGGAATGAGCGCACTCAGTCAAGTGTTTTCTGACACCATGTACAGTAACTTTAATGCTTTAGAGACCTGATTCATGTGCCAACACCGGAAGAGTTGGTCTCCTCAATGTCACCAATTGTTTATACAGGATCATCACTTTTCTCATCCATTACATTATCCTAGTTTTAACATCTTTTGTTCTCAACTATGTTTGTGCCTTTGTTTTCACCGTCGTACACAATGCTGCATTTTGTTCTCAGGTCATGACCGCTTTGATTGATACGCTAGCCTCAGTTTAATCAAATGTTTTCCCTTTAATTATTTAGATTCCACTGCAGTAATTTACTACTTTGTCTTGTGGTAATTGTGATAAAACTGAAGTCATCTCTACTCTTTGCTTTGAGTTTGTTAAAACATTTATCCCCCCCCCCACACACACACAGTTTTATGGCTTTAGTCAGAACATCAGGCACAGTGCAGATGCAAATGTCTTAAGAAAATACATATACAAGTAGGTCCCAGTACTCAAAAATGGATTTTAACATATAATAGTGGTTTTTAAATTTTTGGGGGGGATTTTTTTTTCTACTTTTTCCATACCCCCCTTGACATTTTCTCTGATGGGCAGTTGACAGTGTTGAAAATTCTAAACTGGAAGAGTGGGCTGAAACACCCTCCCCCAAACACTGACATATAGTAAATCCCTGCCTATTGGCACTTCGACATTCACATAAATCTTTTGCAACCCATCATGTTCTTTGCACAAAAAAATTACCTATTTGCTGTTTTGGTGCTCAGGCCAAAAGAATAAACGTTCTTATTACTTTGGCTCCATCTTGTGGAGTGTTTTTTCTGTTAGGATGAATAATTTGGTAGTTTTTTTACCATATGCGTTCAATCACGTGCAAACTAATGATCCTTGAAAGTTCCATGAGCACAGTAAAAATAGAACCTGAAATCATGTTTTGCTTCTCTCCCACTGCTACGAATACTTTGTCTAATCTACATTAGTGATACAATTGGCCTGTATTTCCCAACATGTATTGTATGTATATATAAATTTCTTTCGGCTTGTCCCGTTAAAAGGTCGCCACAGCATGTCATCTGAGATGAACGTTTATATGTAAATGCAACACATTTAATGATTTACTACCCTTTGGGCAAAAATTGGAGTATTTGTTTGCCAATGCGTCATGTCAATTCAGTTTGCACCTGTTCTTTTTATATGTGTATACCTACTGTATAATATGATTAGCTTCATAATTCATTATTTAAATCAAGAATTCCCATTGACCATATGCATCTGTGTCAAAGAAATTTGGGCTAGCATGTTATTTAGGCCAAAAATAGCTAAAACTATTGCTGAGCCTAATGTGGTTTTTTTTGTGTGTTGAATATGGAATGCAGTCATTTAAGCAGCAATGGTTCATGCTTGTCAATATGCTTGAAGCATGTTGCTGTTTTATGATCCTCTGTCTCAAGTGCTTTGCCATTATTTTGTGGCATATACACAATTACAACTCTGTTTGATGGGACGGTGTAAACTATTCAGATTTTACCTGTTTGTACCAGGGATTTGTCCCCTCATTGAATTTCAGTTGTGCAAACAGAAGCATTTCATCATGGAATATGAATTTATAATAACTATAATAATGTACTTTTAATCGTCTCTCAACTTTGCTTGTTTGAACCCAGTGTAAGAGGGGTGGCCACTCATAATTTTTCAGGTGTTTCTGGTGTGCAGATGTCGAAGTTCTCGATCCTGGTTGTGTTTGCGAAAAAACTCCTTTCCCAACTCATAGGAGCTGATCATGATGGCGCAGGCCGGCGCCACTTTGATCACCCGAGGAAGGAAACCTGGCCAGGACACGGCGGGTCAGAAGAGAAGAGGGCATTTTGGAAAGAAAAAAAAAAAACATTGGCCAGAGGTGACGCAAACCTGCAAACAAGCCTTTGATGCCGTGCTGTGTCACGATCTTCTTCATGACACTGACAGTGGAGGATGCCTTGTGTGACACTGACAATACAAAAACAAGTCAATGAGTGAAACCGAGAAATAGTTCCAATTCTAAAGAAAAACACATTTATGCCATAATTACAATTCATTGCTTGCAGCTCCCCCAGTTCCACCTGCCTTCTTGTTTTGACCACATCAAATGGCAAAGTTAAGATGGATGCAATCTGAAAGGGGGGGAAAACATATATATATATATCTCAAACCATCACAATATTGTACAAAATGCTTTCATTTGTTCTAAGTTATAATATCTGACTGTGGAGTCAATTAAAAATGTATATGAGTTTCCAGTTGAGCAGCACTGGATTCTCTGGATTATGGAAGCAAATACACTAGAATGAGCCCTCACGATAATGCAGAATAGGTACTAATATTACAAGCACGATAGTAAGCATCGTTATACGAGTACCTTTCTGGCAGTGTCACGTGAATATTCTGACCTTTGTACATGTGCATTTATTTGGCATCATGATGGAGTTGGTGTGACAAATGAGTGAAGGTCATCGGCCCATTCCTGGTCAACTACACTTACCGTGCCAGACGTGGCGCCGGACACGAAGGTCATGGCGAAGGTGGGCTCCCCGGTGCCATAGTGTTGGCACAGCCACCTCTTGCCTCTTTCGTAGTTGTACCAGTACATCGCAGAGAAGGGCACGTCCCGGAGCAACGTGGGTCCCAGACCTCGCCACAGTGACACCCAGCCGTCCACCTCCACAGCTGTGCGCACGCAAGTTCTCAGCTGCCTGTACGATAGCTTCTCAGATTGCAGCTTGGTGCGCAGAAGCTCAATTGGACTGATCACTGAGGCCGCACCCACTGGCAATTGGAGGAGTGCAAAATAAATAGTGTAACCACTAAAATCCAATGGATTAGATTTTACTCGCTACCAAAATGACCAAATTCATCATCAAGAAATTGTAATATGCCATGAAAAAAAAGCAACCAAAATTAATTTTACTGTAATTACACATAAGAAAACCACTGGCCCTCTCCGAAGTGTCTTCCTAGTTAAGAACTCTATGTAAGGGGGTTTAACTTTTCTTGCTGTACCTGTGAAGTGTGAAATCTTAATCTTAAATCAGTCACTCACATTTGGAAAATGCACAGGTGTGGTCAGTCATGCCCGAAGATAAAGTTGCGGGTGTAATTAGGGATGGAATCTCAAGACCTTAAAATAACTTACTGGATTAATATAACATAACTGTAAATTAAAAATAAAATGAACAAATACATAACTAAAATAGAAAACAAAAATTTCAAACTCAGAAACTTCAGAACTTCCAATTTCAACTGATATTAGTAGAACATGATGTAAAACGGTACTTAAAATTTTTCATCAATAAAAATTCTTGATCTGACAAACATTATCTGAAGAAAAGTTAAATGTACTAGCCTGTTAAGGAATAAACATGACCAGTCTACACCCACAATGTTTTGAAAATGCTGAAAGATTACTTCAACATAATCGGCGTTAGTGGCAACAAACTAGCGATACATTGTAACAAACATTCCTGTCGGCAATCGTGATGTATTGTTATAATCTAGCGTAATTTACAGCGGTATCTATTGTCAATCCATTGATGAAAGCTAGCAGTAGATGATCTACGCAAAGCATGTAGAGTGGAAAAGTTTTCAACTTCAAGATGATGCGTACCACGGAAGAAAATGACCGTTCGCATTAGATATATGGAGAGACTAGTCTAACCTTAGAATTTAAAGTCAAATAGTTAGATACTGAAACATTACCTGTGTTATATCCCAGAAATGTTTTCAGTGTAACTGAATTTCCTTTGACATAGCTCGTGATGCTGATGACTTTCAACGTAAATCCGATCGCAGTATGTGAAGCAGCTCTGAATTTGCGCTTCTTTCGGCCTAACTTCCGTACATGCTCAGAACAGTTAACTTGCATTTCCTGTTACCGGGTGAATACTGATTGTTTAGGAGGAGACTTGTTTTGTTAACAATGTTTATGAAATAAACACGTAAATTAATGTCAAGACTACACAAAATAAGAGACGTCTTTCAATATCAATTTTTTCTACTCGTAACAAATTTTAGGCGCGTGATTTTTCGTGCTCGACTGTGCAGATTTGCGAGCGTGAAGGCGCGCGAGTGCGGTCGCGCTCGTCAAATGTGAGTGACTGTTAAATTTTTGCATAAAATAATTCTATTATTGTTAAGCATCTTTGGGTCCCTTGAAAGGCTCTACATAAATCGAAGTTGTTCTTATTCAAAGCGTTAAATCCCACCTCTAGCAATGGCTCCCGACACCATTGGGGCGAACTGCTCGTGTTTGCCCATTTTTACCCTTAGTAGTGCACGTAGCTGGTCATAACTAGTGAAGTAGATGACAGTTGCTGGCACGGCCATCACACTGGAGCGGACACAAAATTGCACAAAAATAAATCTCCCACGAGGCCGAGTGCTGCGTGAGAGAGGTTTGCACTCACAGAGTTGGAGGGAGACCGCTCCATAAGGACCTGACGCCTTCATTCCGAACGATCTTGACAAGCGCGTCCTGCCGCAGCACGTAAAATTACGATCCCATTCTGATATTTAAGCATCACGATAGAAGTTCTATTTACCGCTGTGCCGTTGAAGTGTCCTGGCGCTTTATACCAGGCCTTGTTGTTGCCATTCATACACACGCAAATATGGTCCATCAGGCCGTTGCAGTAGACAAAGCATTTTCCTTAAAAAAAAAAAAAAAAAATCATCAAGGTGAGGTTAAAAAAAAAAAAAAAAAAAATCAAAGAATAAAAACAGTTTTGCAAGATGCAATTTACCTTTAGGGAAAGGATTTTTCTGTGCTTGAAGTCTGATCTTCACAACATCTAAGGGTGTCACTGGGGAGAGACAAGCGGAAATGTAAGTTGCATTTGTCAATTCATTTTTGACAGTGCTGGTCTTTACTAGGATTCTGTGTGAGCTGGAACATGTTCCAGAGAATTTGGGCAAAAGGTGGGGTGACACCCTGGAGTGGTCACCAGCCAAATGCAAGGCTCACAGAGACAACCTAATATTTGCACTCAAGTCCAAACCCATGAAAAATTTGCTCTTTTATGAAGCTAAGAAGCATGTTTTTGTATTGTGGAGGTAAAACCGATTACTAACGAAAAGACATGTGAGAAGAGGGGGACCAACAAACACCACATCTGAACTTTGACTTACGAAACTCAAAACTGTGAGGCAGACATGCAAGTGTCACCAGACCCACTGTGCTGCCAATTAGCATCCTCAGCTATTTTTATTTCAATTATATTGAGGAAATCCAATTGATTTAGTTCAATATAATATATAATCCAGCTGCGCTTACTACAGGTCTGGATTTGAACCGTGAACTGTGAGGGCAACCCCCTAAACCAGACACGCCACCCGTTGTGAATCCAACTGCGACAACTGAACCAATGACACCTGGGGAAACCCGTGCAGGTGCTTTGAGTTTGGTTGAATATCAATATAGAGATAAATACTGGCTTGTGTGTGTGTCACAGGGCCAGTAGCTTTAACAGGGGCACCCGGTGTTCCCTTTCCCCAGCTCTTCGGGGGGGATCCTGAGGTGTTCCTTGGCCAGCCGAGAGACATAGTCTCTCCAGTGTGTACCAGGTCAGTCCCGGAACACCTTGCCAGGGAAGGCGTCCCAGAGCCATCCGAATCAGTTGCCCCAGCCACCTCATTTGGCTCCTCTCAGAGGAGCAGCAACTCGACTCTGAGCCCCTACCGGATGACCGAGCTTCTCACCCCATGATGACTAATACATCACAGTTTAATTTTGTCAATGCTTTGAATAAAACAACATCAATTCAGTTCAAATTAAATTTCAATACTCAAAATGGGGTTTCTCGCCTGAGTTTGGATTTTAAATTAGGGGTTTGCAGTTAGAGATCCAAATCACATTTCCCAATTCGGGTGAAGGTTTGAAAAAGTGGGTTCTGGTTTCAAATTAGGATTTTAAGGTTAGTGTTAGGTTTTCACATCTGGGCGTGGGGATCGTGTGTGTTGACTTGTTGAAATGATCCACTCCTTTCCTTCCTTCCTTCCTTGTATTCAAGAGGTCTTATACCTACTTTTGGCGCACCAATTGTACTAAAATGTACCATCGTGGTGACAACCATTTTCTGTCCACAAATGTCCACATAATGCAAAGTTCAAAGGTAATTTAAGATGAATGCGACGCAGCGAGTCTCAAGAAATACAAAGTAGTAATCGTTAGTATCAAAGACAAGACAACGTGCAGTATTTTAAAAGGGAAAAAGTGGCCCAGACGTCCCATGACTGCCTTACCAAACAGCGACGTGACCAACGCTCCCGAGCAGGACGCCGCCATCTGTTGAATTGGAGAAATGCCGTTTTCTTTGGCCGGAGTGGAGCGATGTTGACCGCTCATGTTTCCTTGAACACAAAATAGATTACATTAAAGATTAACCTATTTCATAAAACAACCTCCGACGGTCATAAAGATGCTGCTTATCTATAAATAGTGAAAGTACAATGTAGCTAACTCGATTTAACAACAAGACGTTCCTACCTCCCAAAAAGACCTTCACATCGACGAATCCTTGTTTGCATTAAAATGACATCCCAAGAGGTAAGCACTACTGTTTTACAAGCGAAAGATTTACACGAAACACGTGTTTACTCCGCTGGTTCAGCCAAGAACACCACCCGCACATGATGAAACGTTTCATAACATAGGTTTCTGTTTAACACATTCACGAAAGTGAAAACAAAACTGTTTAATACAACGCATAATGAGGGACATTTTAATCATACAGAACCTAAAAATAATTGTTGTTCGTCGGGATGTATTTAATGAATAAAGATGTTGAAATATTTCACTTATTTTAAACGTGGTGTCGAAACAGTCTCTCACAACACTTCAACTAATATACCTATTGGTGCCAAAAATGTCGACACATGAACGAGACTACGCACACTGCGTCCAACGTTTGTTCCACTATGGTCAATATGCTCTGACTTTCGGTCAGGGCAAAAAGCATGGTAACCACATTGTTATGGAAAACGATGCGATAAATCTATATACTTTGGATGTTTTGGATCCCTAGAGACATGAATATAATCTAAACATTTGCAGCATGCCCAGGAAGTTTTAGAAGATACATTGACACATCCATATGAAATAGGAGGTACAGACCTTCATAATATTGTAATGATATATTTTCCATATTCATAATTTTAATAATTGATTAATTATGAAGATTGAACTGAAACACACTTACCGGTGAAAAGTTACTTCTTTGCGACCGTCTGCACGGTTTTGACAGCTAACAACGCACAAGAATGAACCATATTGACACCAAAAAAAGCTAAACCTAACGTATTCCAATATTATGTTTCACAATGTACAATTGTAAGGGTATAAAAGGATGTCTACATTCACGTGAAATGGTACCCAAAGCAATGTTTTGCCCTGACCGGAAAATGAAGCCGAATTACCACGTGAAAGGGGTCTGTGCACTTCTAGTTTTGATTTACGTCATTGATCATCACGGATATCCGCTACTTTGTTTGAATTGGAGGCACGCTCTAGGAATGGTGAAAGTAATCATACTATCGAAATTTTCGGGAAGAATATAAAATAAAGGATGAGATGCTAAGAATACGTTAGTAAAACTTGGACTGATCCATTTGAAAGTGATAGTATGAGACTCGTGTTTTGAGTTCTACAATGGCAACTTGCTTGTCGTTTCCACTACGTTGCGGGAATTCAAAGTTCTGTCGAACGTCGACGTTATGACTTTCGAATAGAGATGAACCAAACATTTACAAATGTCAATTATGGGGGCCACGCGACATAAAATGTTTTAATACCGCAGTTAAGTCTCTTAATGTAAGTGTAACTTGGAACGCAGAAGCTACCCTACCGAACTCACTTGTGACAACGGTGAATCAGTTCCCGTCAGAAGGCAACATTTTGAGTTAAACTGGCTGTTTATAAATATTCCCTTTTTGTCGGCTGTCGATTGAGGACTTGAGCTCGATGTTGACACAAAGAGGGCGAACAATTGCTACTTCTTCTCTGAAGGAGAATACATTGATGGGAAAAGGAACACAGAGGCAAGCTGGAGTCATCTGGGAAGGTATATTTATATATTTTATGTAATGGTTGTATGATTCCTCATCACATCATTAACATTGGTAGAATAGGTTCAAAAATACAGGTGCTGCGTGGTTGAAATACTTGACCTTTCTTCACCTTGCAATTGTTTTGTCTTTTTAGGAAAAGCTGGCAAAAGTGCTGAGAAGAAATCGTTTACAAAGTCCCGTCAGGCAGTGCTCAAGCCTTTTGCAGGGAAAGTCTTCTATCTCGACCTGCCGTCCAACAGAACAGCAGAGTCGTTGGAGAAAGATATATTAGACCTCGGAGGGGTGGGTTCCAAAGCAAGACTTTTCCTGCCTTACAGCATCTCTTTACACAATTAATTGATCTTACACTCTGCTGATTTCGCCCCTCGTTAACAATGCTTCATAGGGCTTTTCCTTGGAATCTGATTGAGGCATCCATTGTAGAAATGCATGCCAAAGTCAGTTTGTCTGTGAAAGAGAGTGTCTTCACTCAGGGTCTCATTGGTTTACAAAAGTTCCATTCCTATGGTAACGATGTGATCAGATTTGCACATAATTCGGAATGTGTCACACGCTGTCACTAACCTACGCTAAGTGATAATTACAGTAACACTTCTAGGCGATAAATCTACATTTAAATTTTTTTTAATTGGATTAAAAAAGGTAATTGGAGTGGCATGGTGGATCAGCTTGTACAAGCGTTGGCCTCACAGTTCTGAGGACCCAGGTTTGATACCGGCCCCGCCTGTGTAGAGTTTGCATATTCTCCCCGTGCCTGCATGGTTTTCCTCTGGGCACTCCGGTTTCCTCCCACATTTCAAAAACATGCAACAATATTTGGGCACTCTAAATTGCCCCCAAGTGTGATCGTGAGTACGGCTGTTGGTCTCCTTGTGCCCTGTGATTGGCTGGCAACCAGTTCACGATGTAACCCGCCTCCTGCCCGTTGACAGCTGGGATAGGCTCCAGCACTCCACGCGACCCTTGTGAGGATAAGTGGCAAAGAAAATGGATGGATGGGTTGAAGTTCATTGGAACACAGAATATGCAAAGTCAGAATGTTGAGAGAAAAAAAAACTTGTAGGCTTCTTAGTAGTAGCAGAAGTCGGAATCAATTCATGCCAAGAAATTCGTTTTGAAAAAAAGAATTCACATTTTCACAGAAGTACCATGTTCCAAATCATTATTACTCTTTCCCAATACCACTGTATGTCCATCCATCCATCATCCATCCATCCATCTATTTCTGTTGCACTTGTGGTGGGTGAGCTGGAGCTTATTGTACGTTTTATTTTATGCAAGAGTCCGGGTACACCATGAACTGGCCACCATTCAATCGCAGGGCACATATGGACAAACGAGTATTCACACTCACATTTACACCTATGGACAATTTAGTCTTTAAGTAACTAGCCTCTTCTTCTTTTCCTTTCGGCTTGTCCCGTTAGGGGTCGCCACAGCGTGTCATCTTTTTTCATCTTAGCCTATCTCGTGCATGTTCCTCTCTCACACCCACTGTCATCATGTCCTCACTCACAACATCCATCAACCTTTTCTTTGGTCTTCCTCTCGCTCTTTTGCCTGGCAGCTCCATCCTCAGCACCCTTCCACCAATATACTCACTCTCTTGTCTCTGAACATGTCCAAGCCATCAAACTCTGCTCTCTCGAACCTTGTCTCCAAAACACGCAACTTTGGCTGTCCCTTTAATGAGCTAATTTCTAATCCTATCTGACCTGCGCACTCTGAGCGAGAACCTCAACATCTTCATTTCTGCCACCTCCAGTTCTGCTTCCTGTTGTTTCTTCAGTGCCACCGTCTCTAATCCGTACATCATGGCCGGCCTCACCACTGTTTTATAAACTTTGCTCTTCATCCTAGCACAGACTCTTCTGTCACATAGGACACCAGCCAGCTTCCACCAGCTGTTCCAACCTGCTTGGTCCCGTTTCTTCACTTCCTTACCACACTCACCTTTGCTAGTCTTTAAGTAACCTCACCCTCAGAAATCAGAGGCAAGCACAGGGAGGACGTGCAAACTGCACACAGGAAGGCTGGAGGGAGAATTCGAACTGCTGTTGCTAATGTAAAAATCTTTTAGGTTTTCATTACAAAACAATCCAATGTAAACCAGTAAGTATGGCTGTAACTGAGCGTGGCCTTCGTGTGCTGCATGACCTATTATTACACCACGTACCATTTGTAAAGCACAAATTGTGTATATTTAAAGACCCTTTGTATATATTTATATTTTTCCATTTGAATAAATAAGTGCCACAACTCAAATTTACACCTTTCTATCACCTTGAGAAATAAAATAACACTTGTGCCACCAGCGTGTTATGATGAATGACATTTCCTCCAACATTTGAATATTTTCTTTTGTGTTCCCAGAGTGTTGAGAAGTTCTTCAGCAAAGACATCAAATATCTCATCTCCAACAAGAGGGAAACTAAATATGTGCAATGCTTCAGGCAAGACTCTCCGCTCCCCAACCCGCAATGTGGAGAGAGTTCACCTCACCCTTGCTCAAATACACTCCAGCAGGACTGCAGTAGCGGCAACATGAAGATCAAGTTTCAGGGTCAACCAGAAACGGTGAGCTTGCTTGGATTGCTTTATTTGTGCAGTTTTTATTTAACTCATTCTTCAGTTTAGTTTGTCGCCCTTTGTTTTTTCTTTTGATTTTTGCTTTGCAGTGCGTCACAAGTCGTGGGAAGTCTTTCGTGGAAAAGGCGCTGAAAAAAAAGGTTGCTTGGCCCTCCTCATTTATAACATTTGCAAAGAGTCCTGTTCTTTATTTTGCTGATATAATCTTTGTTTTTAGGACATTTTGCAGATAAACAAGATTTTGTCAAAAGCTGTGGAGTGGGGTGTGAAAATCTTTTATATTGACGGTGAGTACACATTATAGATCATATGTACATATTATATATGTTGCATCAATTATGCAGTGTAACTTTGAACGTGATTTTTTATAATGCAGGTTGGAATACAAATTGTTTTAATCTCAAAAACAATCGCAATGTTTTTATTGTTTTAAGTTGATGACTGTAATCAAACTATTATATATTATAAAATACTATATCACTATTTGAAGAAGGCTGACAGTAATGGAAAGGGAACAGGAAGGCATTTGTAGAGCAATGCAAACACCTAGTGATGTTTTTTTTAATAGTCATTATTGGAATCATTAAAGCCTTGTGACTCTTTATTGTTGAACTCCTATTGTATTGACGGAGCAGCCAGACCCATTCCTGTGTCTTAAGTAAATTCAATTTCTTGTTCTGTTTGAGGCATATTTTTACTCACACATTTTTGTTGAACTCCAAATCGTACCACTTTTAGCCTGTTTGACTTTGAAGCTTCCACACGGTATTGTTGTGCTGTGCATGAGCTAAGATTCAGTTTGTTGTGGATGTCCAGATGTGTTGGTGTGTATTGAGAAGAAGAAAAAGACCATTGCAGGCCAGAGTCCAATCCCTAACACAGCCAAAACAACTGTAAGTTCACACATTCAACACTTCAGTATCCATATAAACATTCACAAATTTGATTTTTTTTTACTGCCCCCCCATCCCATGTACTGTAGGTCAAAGACTCATCCACAGCAAAGCTCACTTGTCGGAAAGCCAAAGGTCAATGACTTGTGCGGTAGCTGTGCTATTTTGTTCAATCATTTGACTTGTTGATATGTACTAAAAGTTAATTTTCCGCAGGGGGGCAGATTTGTAAACCTTTCATCAAGGTTGAAGATTCAAGCAGGTTAGAGAGAGTAAAATCTACCATTCACTTAATTATAACCATTTAAACAAGCATATTTTAAAAGTGTTGACATTTTCTTATCCTCAGGCATTACTGTCCGATATACCTCACCATGACAAACGTGCCTGAGTTGAACCTAAAGACGCCTGCTCCTCATAGTCCCTTCTTAGTTGATGGTAAATCCACTGGTGGTGACAAACAGCAAGGGAACAGGTATGGCGTCTTATTTTGCTTATTAAATAAGAACTGAGTAGAAAACACTCCTTCACCCAATATTCCTATGTGTTTTAATTCCTACAATGGATACAGTACTTTAAAATTGAGTTTGGAAAAAAAAAACATGTATAGTATGGCAAAATTTAAATCTGCACTTTTTTCCCCGCCAAAATCTGATTTTCCCATTCATTAACTTCTATACAAAAAATAGAAACAAATGTTTTGTTTTTTCCCCTGATACTGTGAAAATAAGACTAACCTTTTGGGAAAAAAAATGTTAAGTGCTAATGTTTGATATGATTTATTCTCTGAAGTGTCCAAACCTCAGCTTGTGAAGGACAAGCCACTGCTCAGAAGGTGACCAAAGACAAGAAACAAAGCGGCTACTGTGAGTGCTGTTTGGCAAAATATGAAAACCTGATGACAGTAAGTCTTCATTTTTTTCAACACTATCAGATTTTTATCAGCATCAACACTGCAACCTCTGAGATCAATCACAACTGGCTCAGATTATAATTTTGTTGAAATGTTAAAGTAACATGTTGCCAATCTTGACTGTTATACACGTGTAAAAAAAATGAAGACGACAACAGAAGTCTTACACATATGGACAAAATTGTTGGTGCCGCTCTGTTAAAGAATTTTAAAAAAGACGTGTCACTGAACTAAATAAAAAAATACATTTTGATCAGCTCAAACACATTTGGGAGAATGTAGTTCCGACTTTTTCAGACCAAAATGACCATTCTCGAGATAAGCGCAAATCCGTTGAGAAAATTTCAGGGGGTAGGGTATCGTGCGCCTGCCTCTCGGTGGTGGGCTCCGAGCTGCAAGTTCAGCTTAGTGCTAGCACAAGCACGACTATCGTATGCCGTTCTAACTTGCTCGGTAGTGTAAATATTTGCATTTTGCGACATAAACATTAAAACTTGTTTGCGGCAGATTACTCGATTGGACATCAGAGTTATACAGTATAACGATCCAATCGTGTTAGTGGTTAATCGAGTTTCACCATTGCCATGTACACGTGTTCTCGGTTCTCAGAAATTGCAGTGTAACTTGTTAGTTAGCCACGTAATGGCGCTTGGGACTTAGATAGCGCAAACTGAGCGACTGTGTGTTCAAAGTTTTACGATGGCAAAAATTTTAGAAAAAAAGGATGAAGGTCGAGCGAGGGCAATTGACAAGGGTGCTGGAATCAAAAACTGTTTCAGATGGGCATGGCTTGAAAAAAGTGTAACCGCGCAGATGGGACCGAAAACGGTATCAACATGTCTAACCGAACACATACAAAAAGTGGACATTCCCGGCAAAGTGCTGTGCAATCTGTGTTCCGATAGGAGCAAAAAATATCCAGGAGGAAAACCCCCCCAAGCAGGTCATGGGTTTTTCCAACAGACTGAAACCACACAGCTAATGACACTCAAAAATCGCTAAGAACAAAACATTGCACTAATCTGAGTAAACCTGATCCAAGTACCATTGAACATCTGTGGAAGGAACTGAAACCTGCATAGTCTGGATGGAGAAGGGCTTTTTCGAACCTGCTACATTCAGAGCTGTTTGCTTTTAGGTGTTGAACCAAAATACCTGTTGACAGGTACAAAGGTCTCAGCGAGAGTTACACAAATCACATGATTGCAGTGATTGACTCACAAGGTTGCGCAAATTAATATCAGTTTGTATGAATGTACCTTCATTTTTTTTCCATGCCGGTTTCATGAAAAATAAGTCTGGTGGACCCCAAAAATAGAGCAGTTCATGATTCTTAAACCCACACTGTTGAAAAGTGGGATGAAACCACGTGATGCAAAATTTATACCATGCATTGATTTTGGGATACTTTAAGCGGCCATTAATTTGGTGTCCATCCTTTTATCAAACCAAATCATCCAAGAATTAGACTAAAGAGGCCGTAGTCTTTTCTGTTTCGTTCATCTTCATTCTTACAGGTTGCAGAAAATGTATTTTCCTGTAGTTGTTTTTAATCTAGGCACGGTGGCTCAGCTGGTAAAGCGTTGGCCTCACAGTGCTCTGTGGTGTTCGCATGTTCTCCCCGTGTCTGTGTCGGTTTTCTCCGGGCACTCCTGTTCCCTCCCACATTCCAAAAACATGTAACATTAATTGGACACTCTAAATTGCCCATAGGTGTGATCGTGAGTGTGACTGTTGTCTACCACCATGTGCCCTGCGATTGGCTGGCAACCAGTTCAGGGTGTCCCCTGCCTCCTGCCCGTTGACAGCTGGGATAGGCTCCAGCACTCCCGGCGACCCTAGGGAGGATAAGCGGTGAAGAAAATGGATGGATGGATGTTTTTAATGTAGACATGCAGATATTCACATTTATTAATATTAAAACCAGCCGATCTTTTTATATTCAGACTTTGCTGAACTGTTATTGGTTTTTGACCTTCTCAAGTCAATATAATAGCTCAATATAATTTTGAAAAGTGTTTGGACAGTTTGTGTATTTCCTTGTAATAGTTGACGTATTATTAGATGAAGCAGATAATGTGTAAAATGCAAAATGAAATTGAATCCTTCGGGTCATCCATTTGAATTAAAAGCCCTGTCTCTAACACTTTTATATCACTAACATTTACGTACTCAAAAGTAGACTGGAAATGTCAATTGATACCTAATTTCATCCAGCATCTGCAAAGTGATTGTCACCAGGCTTTCTCCAAGAGCGACGCTTATCAAGTGCTGAACCAACTGGTTTCACCTCTACCGTGGAGATTCAGCCATTTCAGTACTTTTATTAAAAGGTATTATGTATTCCTTAAATTTTGTTTTTTTTCATTCATTTGATATTGTCGCTGAAAGAGTTAAACCCTATTCACACCTTTTACAATCTTGTACTTAATACTGTTCCCGTCAGGCCAAAGTGCAGCGTTTCATCTCTTCAACTCGACATTGGACCATGTGAAGGAAGTAATCCCGGAGTCACCAAGAATACTAAAAAGGAGCAGCATCAACCTGCAGACTACCGCAAGGAAACTTTTTCTTTTAAAGTTACTTCAGGCCCTCAGTCTACTTTCTTGCGTCACAGGGAGGGCAGGACTTGTCCGACTGGCTCCCACAGGTCAAAGGTTAGATGTTTTTCAGTTAAGCAGCCGTACAAACTCAATTTATTGTCATCCTCCGCTCAAAAAGCTGCTGAGGATATTGCACTTTATAGCGGTGAAAGCGTGGCCTCAAGCAACCTATTCATTCCTCAGGTCAACCTTGATGTGCAAGTACCTCACACAGACACACACGGTGATCAGGGGCCACCCAACACATCATACTATGGAAGCTCCCAGTGTTGTCACAAATCAACAAGAGACTGACAGGAACCAGGAGCCACCCAGGAAAGCTGTAAAGGTTACAGAGCCAGATGGAAAGTGTCTTTCTTCACCGAGCTTGCTCACCATCCAAGACAGGCATGAGGAAGGTCAGCGCTTAGAAACGCCAAAGATGGACACTATAAACGCTACATGTCAAGAGCATGCAACACAGAATGTGAACAAACATGCCACATGTAGTATATGTAACACAAAACGACACTTGTGACAAATCTCTAAAAATGCTCTGCTAACTTTTTCACTTAGCGGCTAAAATGGATGTGGAATTCTGATAGATTCGATTACTTGATTAGTTTGCATGACACCAGTGAGTAAACTTGTAGGTAATTTAAGAGTTCTCATTTTTTCTGTAGAGGAAAGGTAGGCAACCTACAGCCCAAGCCACACCCAAACCTTATTATCACCTTACTTGTTGAATCCCTTAAATAGATCCAGTCAGAGAATGTGGGCTACAAGCTCTCATAAACCAATTGAACCCTCCGTACAGGGCACTTAACCACGCCTCCTGAAGTTACGTCACCCCACGTGTGGTAACCTCAGACAAACAATTATCAAAAATGGCGTCGCAGGAAGAAAAGACGAGAGCGAAATTGTCCGATTTACTAGCTGATTTCTCACTCGCATTCTTAGCCAATAGTGAAATATCGTTGAAGAGCAGACAGCAGGGCTTCAAGTATTTCAGCGAGGGTTATTTCAATGGTATTTCCATGCATATCGACGGAGAAACCATCGATATTACCGCGAGATCTTTCCGGAGTCAGAGGAAGACCGAGAAGCCACATAATATAATATATTATAACCCAAAGGCGAATTCGTCATTGACAGTTTCCTATTTTCGTGTTACATATCACACTTGTGTGCAGAATCTGTATGTGTATCTGTATAGCCGTTTGTGAACCGCCGTATGACGGAAAAGAAGGCGAGGCTTGATTTACGAGTTGTTTCTCTCGTTTTCTTTGTGTAATGTCACGCGCTCCCCTCAATAATTATTCTGGAATTAGTCCCGAACCTACGTAAGTCCCGACTGAGTATGACAATCACTACTTTAGTGTCCTCAAACATCCTTCCTTCAGTCTTGGTGTCTCGGTGCACGTCGAAGGCTTTTAGGACTGCTAGCCCGGTTTAGCTTAGCTCACCGCCGAACTGAGACACGTTTGTGCAGTCAGATCATCGCAAAATATCGCTCAACACAGATCAAGTGTGTCAATCATTCACACATAGCTATGTTATGCAAGCGTAGAACTGCTAATTCATTTATATGAGACATGTATTGAAAATTAAATATAGTGCTTACCTTCGTGCAAACATATCTGTTCCGATTGATTTTAGATGGATTCAGTTGATCATGCCGTCTTCCACAAAGTTTTATCCATCGAAGACATTTTTCGTACTTGGTCTTCGGTTTTGGAAAGGGTACGAATTGAACTCCACCAACAAGCCTTTCAGGATACCTGTCGTCACTATTACAAAGTCCGTGACTACACCTCTTAACCATATCTATTGTTAAAGAACCCAAATACGCGACAAAACGCTAACAAAAGCTATATTGGACCATGCAGCGTTGTCTGAGGTAATGGCGGACGCCAAAAGGGGGGTGGTTTATGCAGAACCCTGGCCTCTGATTGGTCAGCGACGCGGATGATGCAATTTCTACGGAGGGGTCAATTGAGGTGCTGAGTGTGACCTTAAACTGGTAGTTCATGCAAAAAAAACCTCCAATATGGTGGAGTTGAAAGAATTCTGCAAAGAAGAGTGGGACAAAATTCCTCCAGAGCAATGTGAAAGACTCCTCACAATGCTTGATTTCAGCTGTTACTGCCAAGGAAGGCACAGCCCGTTATTAGGTTCAGGGGGCAATTACTTTTTAAGAGAGGGTCAGAAAGGTTTGGATTTTTTTTTGTGCCTTGATAAATTAAATTGTCTTTTGAAAACTGCATTTTGTATTAACTTGTGTTGTCTCTGAGGGATATCAAAATTAGTTTGATGGTTTGACACCTTTGTGCGTGATATGCAGTGATGAAAGTCCTCCGGATTTTCCCGGAATTCTGGATTTTTAAATTTACATGAAAATTGAGGAATGATTGCCTAAAATTAATTCGGATATTAGTTGACAACATTGAACGAACATGCGTTTGAGTTTGTTGAGGCACTAACACTAATAACAGTAACGCCCTTCCCCTCGCATTCTCTCAAGACGTCGCTTATTTTGTGTGGTCTTGACATTAATTTACGTGTTTATTTCATAAACGTTAACTAAACGAGCCTGCTTGAAAACAACCGTCATTCACCCGGAAACAGGAAATGCAAGTTAATCATACTGAGCATGTACAGAGCATGTACGAAGGCGCATGTTCAGAACTGCTTCACATAATGCGAGTGCATTTACGTCGAAAGTCATCAACATCATGAGCCATGTCAAAGGAAATTCTGTTACACCAGGGGTGCTCTTTGCGTCAATCGCGAGGCAGTGTGACGGTGTTAAACAAAAAAATGATAAACTGTCATCCACTTTGTCGCTTCATTCAGGTTAGGCCAATACGTTGAGCGCATGCATGCACATAAAGGGGCGTTCTAGCAAGCCGGCCTCCTATATACTGCAGTCCAGTGTTGCGTGACACCACCACCCCCACAACAATACGTAAAGATTGCTGACGGGAATTTTTGTTTACGATGTATCGCTAAATTGTTGCCATGAACGGCGATTATGTTGAACTAAACTTTCAGCATTTTCAAAACATTGCAAGTGTAGACCGTTCGTGTTTATTCCTTGACAGGCCAGTTTATTTAACTTTTCTTCAGATAAAGTTTGTCAGATGAAGAATTTTTATTGATGAACATTTTTAAAGACTATTTTGTATCATGTTCTCCTAATATCAGTTGAAATTGGAAATGATCATTTCTGAGTTTAAAATTTTATTTTCTATTTTAGTTATGTATTTATTTTTTTAATTTACAGTTATGTTACATTAATCCAGTAAGTTATTTTAAGGCCATCCCTAATCAAACTCGCAACTTTACCTGCATGCATGACTGCGTGACCACACCTGTACATTTTTCAAATGTGAATGGCTGTGTGTATCAAAATATTAAAGGCAACTCATTATACTATTAGTATTACTAGATCTATATCTAAGATAGTGAGCAATGTGGTCGAGTGTATCAGTACAACGCGACGTTACAAGTTTGAGACTTAAACGTTAATAGTAATTACTACAGATCAACTTCTTTAACATGTTTTGCTGTACAGTGTAGAATTTCTAGGATATATTTTTGTGTATATTCTGTATCTATACTATCAATATGTATAATGTGGGGAAAAGGACAATTTTAGATGTATTTTTACTTAATAGTTCACTTAATTCATTTGTCTTGAAATAAGATGGCATATTTTAATGACAAATGTGATTTTGTGCTATCCAGTGATAGGGGCATGGGGGGCAAAAAAAATCTGGGCTTGACCCTTGGGGAACTTTTGTCCATTTTTTTTTTTTTTTTTTTTGGTCAAGACTTAGAAATTTTACTTTCAATATTTGTCTGAATTTTGTTCACAGATATCGCCAGAATGCACCACAGCCATCAATTTTTTTCCCCGGGGAGGGGGGGGGCAAGCCCCCGGACTCCCCCAGTGCTCGCATTTGTATTTTCAGGAATTTTCACGAAAGTCCACTTTCATCTCTAGATATGCAAATAAAGAATATTTCTCACGGCACAGTATGTCTGGGTAAAGAAACCGTAATTAGACGTGGTACTTAATAAAAAATACACATAAAATTCTCCACTATGTGCTGCGATTTATGGCGCCAGTGCAGATGACTGCGTGAATGATGATGACAGGACTTGCGGGCTTTTATCAGCCAGGGCCGCGGAGGAGCTTCGGTTCGGTTGTCTGTCGTTAGGGCAGCTTCCTTCCCCTCGTGGTCAGTCATGTTTATGCATGAGTCGTTTCTGCAGTCATCCGCTGGATATTGATGTGTTTTAGGAGGTGTCCCCTGTCTTGCGTCCCCGCCTCTCCTTTCAATCCGCCACCCCTCCCCACTACTCTCCTCCCCGCCTCCCCCGCCCCCACTCCTCGCCGCCGAAGAACCGCCGTGTCTCGGTGCGCTAAGACGCGTTCGGCGTTTAGTCTCGTCCGGACCTCAGATGGCCTCCGATCACACGAGCTGCACGAAGCACAGCGGGAAGCTCGGCTCCATCGTTCCCTAGCGAAGGCCATCGTGGATTTTACCGCATTGTTTTGCCATTCCCATCCAGAGACGTAGCGAGGAAGAAGAAGATGATGATGATGCGCGCACCATGGTGGATTTCCCTTTTGTGCGTCTGTGGTTTGATGCACGCCGGTCACCAGAGTACCCCCCATTCCCCGAATGGTAATCCATAACAATATTATTAGTAGTAGTATCACGATTTAAGTTGCGTCCTTTTTTTTTTTTTTTTTTTTTTTTTGATTGTTTTATTCTACCCAATAACATTGCGGCTCTACGTTCTTACAGGGACTTGGCAAATAAAATCAATGTTAATTTTCATACGGGGGCGGATGTGTCTTTTTGTCCTCAACAATAATAAAAATGGGTGGTCTCCCCTCGCCGGTGCAGGTGCCGCCTCGTCGAATGTCAACACGCCTCGTAAAGGAGGCAGCACGGTGCCCGTCCGCCTGCTCTACAGCAGACACAACCATAGCATGATCGGCCACCACGAGCTTAGGACCCGTGTCAGAGGCAGTCCCGAATCCGAACAGGTACAGTCCGCGCTTCGGTGGTCGTGCTCGTGCTGCTGAAAGTGGCTCTTGTTTATTGGGGTTTGCATCTCACTGGAGTCCTCTGGTGGAGAAGGAACACGTGAGGAAAATATCAACAAAACATCTGGATGAACCAACGTGATGCTCATCACACAAATGTACACGTTTCTATTTTTAAGAGGGAAAATAACAATAGTAAACAATCTCATTAGTCATGTCGTCATTACAAATACAGTACAACTAAAATATCTTTTTGTTTTTCACTAATTAGATTTTTCTATTCCACAAATTATGCATATCTTGTGCACACGCGGACCATTAAGTATTGACAGGAAAACTTAAGCCCCCCCCCCCACCCCACCCCATCCGTTTACCCTAAAAACCCTCAAAACAAAACATGCACGTAAAAGCCACAAGTTGCTATTATACCTCTGCTCCACCAGGGGTCACAACTATTGGACAAGTAAGTCAGGCATCCTTTGTATGGTGTACTCTACTTTGTCGGAGCTATTCAGTTATCAGTTGAATAAGGAACAGTTGATGGTGCATTGTCTTAAAACCGGCTGACTGTCAAAAAAAAAAAAAACAACAACAAAAAGACTTCTATTGTTCTTCTGTTATGTGTTATTTTGATGCTGAAATGGAAGGACGAATAACATGTTTTTTTTTTTAGAAAAAAATATCTACAATTAACTAACTAGAGTAAATTAAAAAAAAAATTGAATTAAATTACCAAAAGTAAAACGGAACTAAGCAGCACGGTGGTCTAGCTGTAGAGCGTTGGCCTCCCAATTCTGATGACCATGGTTCAAATCCTAGCCCTGCCTTTGTGGAGTTTGCATGTTTTCCCCGTGCCTGCATGGGGTTTCTCCCACATCCCAAAAACATGCATTAATTGAAGACTCTAAATTGCCCGTAGGTGTTTTTGGGAGTGCGGATGGTTGTCTCTATGTGTCCTGCGACTGGATGGCAAGCAGTTCAGGGTGTACCCTGCCTCCTGCCCGAAATTATTTGGGATAGGGTCCAGCACTCTCGCAACCCTTGTGAGGATAAGCACCTCAGATAATGGATGGATGGACATTGGAACTAATGGAACCAACTTTGACAGCCCTCTGCTGTCTTGTTTTACAGCTTGACTTTCTCACTGCTTGTCTGACTCATGCCTACTTGCTCAACTGGCATAGGTGATGAATAAACAGTGTCATTGGCTGAGTCGTATCACGTGGGAGGACTTAGAAACCACATGATTGGTCTGTGCATTTGCTATGTGCATGCATTTACCACAGTGATAACTTATAGTATGGCAATAATCATAATAATCTAATAAAATAATAATGAAAAAAAAAACATCTAGGTCGGCATCCTGACTGGAATCACCCCTTCGAGGACCTCTGCTTGTAGGATCCTTTGGAATAAATACTGTATCTAAATCGTGTTATCCCCCATGACTATCGCTATATGGACAAAGCAATATAGTTTAGCAAGAAACACTTGAAAAACATGTGATTGTGGAGTTTCTGGTAACCAGCGTGATACAGTCACCAGCTTTATGGGTTTAGGTAACTGTGACTCAATCGAGTGAGGCAGTATGCCTCATTGGTCAAACAAACAAAAACAAATCGCTTTGTATGATCCATATATGAGATGTGTCATTTAATGTGTGCTTGTTGTAAAACATTTATGTTTCATGCATATCACATATTAGTTGTAGTCGTTTTATATAACCTTTGCATGTTTAATTGTTCCATATCTTTTAGACAGCAGAGTACTCTTGCAAATGTGCTCTGGATGGTTGTGACCACTCCCTGGATTTCTCTTACTTTCTCATCCTCTGCCTGCACTCATTCTTCTAAAGATAAGTTTGAGTGCACCTGGACGGAGCTAATTGTGTGAGAAAGTTGTGGGAATCAGCGGGATGTTTTTTTTCTTTTTTTTCACTATATTCCCATCTCTCTCAGTTCTGTATAACAAAATGTGCTCTTTTTGCATGTGCTTCAGTAAGGTGTAACAACTCGTGACGACTAGTACATCTTCCTCTCTTTTTCTTTCTTTCTTGTAAAATAAACAAAAACAAAGACAAGATTGCTTCCGTTACTTATTAAGTTATAAAAGGATTTGCCGAAACAGGCTCAGAGAGTTTAGTGGGCTCCAGATGGTAGCAGTTGTTAAGATAAGAGACCCTTTGTCTCTCACACCTCAGACAAGATAGCAGTAGCCATCTGCCAAATAGAAACCCAAATTTACTAAATGCATCATATATTCCTGGTACTAAGTACTAACGTGGTGCAACATAATATAGTGGGCGGATAGAGACAATTGCTTTTTTAACGCAACAGACCTGGAGAAATTAGTGTTAGTTCTTATATTTATTGTCTTTTTTTGTACATTGAAATTTCTTGTTTTTAATTTGACCTACCTTGTATTTTCCTGTTTGATTGTACGTTATACATGTGTGCTTTGAAAGGTGCCATTAAATGAAAGTCATTATTATTTTTATTATGATTACATATGCACTGGTATCCCCTCCCAATTCTGTTACAAAAGGCGAAATATTGCCTGCTGGGCTCGGTCCAGCTATTTCGTGAGGATGCCATTTGTCCAGAAATTGACTCGAAAATGTATTAGTGACATTTGTAGCAGATCTTCACAAAGCCTTAGGAGAGATGTCGGTCATTTGCAACGTCACAAAAAGAGAGTTTGATCATTTATTAGCTGTTTTTAGTGCCACAAGTCTAAAAACAAACCTGTCTAGTGATTTTGAAAGGATGTCAAACACGCTGCACGTATTTATAGACTCTCTGGGCTATTTTTAAATCAAAGACGCAAACATCAACACCGCCAGTGGAGGAGGAGTAGCAAAAAGTACTCTGTTTGGTGTAAAATACAAAGCTCTCAAATGAAACTAGCCTGTGTGGGTATTTGCCCACTGTATGTGTCTGCACTTGGATGGTGTGGAATGGAAAGTATCTGCTGTTATTCGCAAATCAAGGAGGGAAGAGTGAGTACCGTTGATAACGCAGCACACAATTACTGCTCTCTCCTCCCATCAGGCGTTTCATATTGCAGATTAGATTAGATCATATACATTTCCCCCCCTCATATATACATTGAGTAGATCTGACACGCTTACGAACAATAGTGGCTGTGCTCTTTGGGGAGCGTGTGGTGTAAGGTCACCCCTGGGTGAGCACAGGGGCTCCTCCTCAGACGAAGACCCTCCCCTCCCCCCACATTGTGGTCATGCAGCATCCACGTTGTCATGATGACACACCAGGGTGCAATGAGGGGGAGGGGGTCACCAGAATGACTGCCGGTGGGTCCTCATTGACCCCGAGGGGTGCGGAGTAAATGAATGAATTAATTAATTTAGCCATGTGCACCATCTGTGTCCAACCTTCAATCGGAATGAGTATCCACCTCCAGTCAAATCAATCACACTCATGCAACAACAGTAATTCATGCCTGTTATACGCTAATGAGTGCTAACAGTCTGAAGAATGTGAGTCTAAAATTGTTCATATCCTGGTGATATTAGTTACAGCGCTAACTCGGCTCACTACTTTAAAACTTGTAAAATTTGGAGTTTGACCCCCCCAGAAAAAAAAAAAAACTGTCCAGGGAAAAATACACCTTGGATACCATACAAATTTTGGGTGTTGAAATTGTCTTATCATCTGTTCAATTACTAAAAGAATTTTGACACCTTTTCCAGAAAAAGGATTCTATCAATAGAACAACAACAATATGAGAAGAGATTTTAGCATCCTGTGAGACAAGCCATGTAAAGCAGAGAGTGTAATTTAATTTTTTCCCCTCTCAATTAGACTAGACTAGATTCTCACAGTATTTAAGTGACTTGTCCAAATTTTTTTCAACAACCTTTAAATGAGCTTTGACCTATTTTTTTTTTTTCCCAGCAGTTGGGGCCTTTTGGAGTGAGCGTGCATACAGGCCACGCTGGCAGAGTACGTTACTCACTGTTTTCCTTTTGACTACAGGACCTGCTGATTTCAGGTCTTTTTGAAGCTCTCTACACGTCCTTCTTGGCTCTTCTGAGCTTCTATAATCTTTGCACTCCTCTCTCAGAAATCTTCCGAGGAACACCTGATTCAGGAAAATTTATGGTGGTATAATTGGCTTTCCACTTACATATTATGACCCCAACCTTGCTCAGTGGAACATTCAGAAGCTTTTATATGCACCTGTAACCAATGGCAATGTTCTGTTTTGCAATGGTCTTTGTTCTTGCCCATCATGGAATGTGTCTTGACTCACACCGTGGCAATGAGACCCTTTTGCAGGCCATCAATTCGGACTGAACCAGCAGATAATCATTTGCACTGACAAGGGGCAGGGTTGCTGTTTCATTCTTGATAGATTTTAGGCGTTGTCTTGGCTTTCCATACCTTTTTGCACTTCCTTTTCTTCATATGCTCAATATTTTTTTTAGCTGTCATTTCACATTTTTAATTTTAATTTATTATCTTATTCGTCCTACCTTCTTTATGTATAAATTACTTTGGTCGTTCTGGTGAAATTTTCACGTCAATGGCACCTTTGGATATATATTTAGTGAGAAAAGAGTTAGATATCACATATTTATTTCAGCTGCTGTGTGTGTCTCTTTTTTTAAAAGCTATTTACACCAAATTATTTCGTACCAAATATTTGCAATGCAGCATTTCTACATGCACCAAAACTGACAGTAACATCCCTTGATTGGTGTGCCTGCCTCATGGAGGCCGAGGACACCACACAATCAATAAAAGGTGGGATTGTGCCCGGGGGCTACCCGGAAAGCCACCCAGTGGTTGGGACGCGTCCAAGATGAAGAACCCAAGGTGGTCCACCAACTGGCCACCCAGCAGGGGGCCGCAAGGCCCCAGTGTCTCCACGCCCCCACAGTGCAGCTCCACCACCAACAGAATATGGGCGAGTGACCATCACAACACGAATAGTTGATGTCTCTATGATCATGGATATAATAAGAAATCATTTTGTTGCTGGGGACACCCTGCAGTCATCCATGATTTGAATTTGTCAAATGCATGCACGTCATTATGTCCTTTCTGATCCACAAATATGCTAATAGCTGTAACTGATCTGTCCTTTCATGCATGTCCTCTTTCAGGTGAACCATGTAGCCCAGGCCAGCTTTCAAGTGGAGGCTTTTGGCAGGAAGTTCATCTTGGACGTGGAGCTCAATCAGTGAGTTTTTCTAGTTCTCTGCACATATATCCAGCTGTAAATCCTCTCGTGCTTCCTTGTCTGGGCTGTCCTGTTGTGTGCAACCCAAAGTGTCAAGTCAGTCATTTCCTAATGCAATTTCTTTCAGTATTCACTGAAGAGTCAAACATGTGACAGTGGTGCTTATTTAGCTACTTATTTTCTAGTGCATCTACAGTATCTACAGGATGTGCAGTATATGCATCTGTGTGGGTCCATACAATATGTTTGTTATGGGAGATATTCAGAGGCTCCATCTTTATGGTACATGATTTACAGTAAAGGCTTAAGTGCTGCACTGTCAGACACTAATATTGATCACCACTGATAGTAAGTGAGCAACTCACTTTCCTCTTGCCCTCTAAACTCTTGACTTCCTTCTCTCATTCTTTCACATGCCTCTCTCGTGCATAAAGCATAATACACCCTTGAGCTCACCTCCTCAGAAGAGTTCACATATTCATCACTGACTGTTTAGCGTCTGTAGACCAGAGATCCCATATTCAGTGCTATTTATAGATTCAGATAATCCTCCACAATAAATACTGTAATTTCTCATGTAAAATACCCATTCTCCCCCCAAAAAAGAAAAAGAAAGTGTGCATTATACATATGTTTAGGGGAAAATGACAAAAAATGCTACATTTTATATTCATGTGCCACCATAAAGAGGTTATGAAAAAGATGTACACTTTCATTCTAATATGTCAATGCCATCTCGAGGTTATGACAAAGTTGTAGCCCACTCCACTTTCATTCCAAAATGACAGGGGTATGTATCACTGCATATATATATACAGTTGTGCTTATGGCTTTGTATACTATTGCAGAATTTTATATATTTTTTTAATACGACTGATAACTGAACAACCATCATTAATTTCTGTATGGTTATGTTTTCTTTAATGATAATCCTTCTCTGTAATATTTGTCAGTTATATTTGAACCCCATTAAAATAAAACTAAATGTGTTTTGCCTGGCTGTTCATGTTTTCTTTAAAGAATTGTACCCACCTTACAAATTCTAACTGGGTAATCAAACATATAAGCACAACTGTTCTCTTATTGACTAAATAAAAGCAGGGCTAAGAATTTAAAAAAGAGAAAGAAAAAAAATTGTGTTCAAACAAAGTGCTCGACTTCAGATTAATTCTTTGGAAAAAAATAGAATACACATAAATCCCGTTTTGATCAAATGCGTAGAAGCAAAATCATGCAAATTAAAAATGCATTATACATTGGTAGAAGTGTTCAGAATTTTGAGGTCAAGTTTGTTAGTGTGCATTATATATGAGTGCACATAAGATCTGAGAAATTACGGTATCCTTGTTTTGTTTCCAAATACATTAAATGTGTTTGAAGATAAGTGCTGAAAATGTGCAAAGACTGAACAATACACTGTGATACTGAAATATTGAGATGTAGTGTAACGTAAATGCCCCACCATGGTGCCAGCACCCTTGATTTATAGTACGCGGGGGTATGGATTGAGGTGCAAATCATTTTGTGCAAAAGTTAAGACTGTTATGTACAGTAAGTGATAAAGTACCTGTGTTTGTCTGTTTTGTCTGTTTAATCTGTTTTAAAGGAGACATATTTTGCCAAGCCAGATTTTTTCTAGTATTTGGTATGTAGTATTGTGTCTATGGTGTCTCAGTAAACATGAAATATGAAGTAAGATTGTCCACACATTCCTGAGTTCCAGAGGTTTTTCTCTGGAAAAACCTGGAATCAGGTTATTTGAATTTTTCAAGATTATCTACGTCACTAACGAAGATCTCCACCTGATGAGCCTGTGCTTTCAATATAACAAACGCATGAGCGCTCTCAAGTGGGTCTCCTACACAGAGGCAGCCAATCAGAGGATGTGGACTAGGTGTTCTTAGCCAAATATGAACAAAGGGGATATGAAACTGGGTCAAACAGATGTCAGTGCCGCTCTTCAGTAGGTGTCAGAGGGGCCGTTTTAGGACACTCGTATAACAAAGCCAAGATGTTTTTTTTTTTTTAATTAAATTGACATTTTTGTACTAAGCTCTTGTTTGAAAGTCACTCAATGGAGATCTAAATAGCCAAAATAAGGGACCTTGAACATTAAAACTCAAGATTCAATTCAATGCTTACTCAAGTGGAAGTCTCTCTAATGTGTTAGTTCGGTACATATTACAAACAAAGTGTTTTTGTGCTACCCATTTCATACATGCAATATCCACTGGAAGTTGCCATGAAATCAGCATTAAAAGCAAAAAGACAACAGTGGCCAAGTTTTGTCCAAAAGAGTTTCATGATAAGAGTTATGGTAGTTGGAGACAATGGTCAGTCGTCATGTGGATTATGATCAGCCGTGTTTAGCATGAAGGTTTTCATAGGTTTCAATTTTCATTTTAGTGAACGAGGTCTTTGGTTTAGGTCTTTTGTGAGTGGTCTGGTGCATTAGAGCCCATTTGTTTGTGCTCTAGTACAAGAAATAGCAAAGGGTAAAAATGCAGATGGCTATGCTAGCTACTCGTGCTAGTTGCATTAGCTTGTCACTTGTGGTTAAAGCAACTTTTGTTCACATTTTACATTAGAGGTTAATCTCTTTAAGTGACTGTCATTGTTAAAAAAAATGAGATAAGACGGGATATTTATTCCAACTTCTCAACTGTCCTTAAAAGAAAATGCTTAAAGTGTTTTATTGTAGCTCTTATACCGTTATCATGTGGCTAAACCTGTGTACATTTTCTGTACAGTTAATGAATGTTTGAAATAATATTAACACTACAGGTACATAACAGATTGTTTAGTACTTTGGAGGTACTACTGTATCTTCTTTGTATACAGAAAATTCTGGAGTTCATACAGTATTTCATGTCCGTTTTGTTGACGAGTTTAGAATCAAACTACTGTATGAACTTGCAGACGCAAATATACGCACGCTGTCCATGAGTGCAGAGTTTGATGTCATGGCGAGCATCCTTTTCTCGCATAATCCTCTGCCCTCACAATATCATCTTGAAAGGAAGCACACAAGTGGAAATCCCAATTCAAGATAACCGGAGAAGGGAATTAGCCTCCAACCAGGCACTCTGCGCCACTTTAAGGTGTGTGGCTATGAATACCAATCGACTGAGCAGCCAGCCAAATGCACTGCACCATGGAACCAAAGTTGGAACGCTGTCTTAATTCATTAGTTTTGTGTTGGGCTCTTCTTTCAGACATCATAACATCACTTTCATTTCATAAATCCTTCATCATTAGCAAACAATAAAAAACAAATGGTGTGCAAAATTTTCCCGCTTTATCATTTCTGCATTGTTGTGATTGGTCATATCTTCAAGATGAGTACATCTTTGTCATCATTGGTTAACAAGAAGCACTGTAGTGTAGTGAGTAGAATGCCTGCCTCATTCTTTGTTGCAGCCTTTCAGTGTGGAGTTTGCACGTTTCTCTCGTGCTTTGGCTTCCTCCCACTTGCAAAAAAAAAAAAAAACAGGCATGTTACAAGACTCCGAATCACAGATGTCAATCTCAAGGCTTGGGGGCCACCCACATCCTGCGTACCACATCACTTTATGTGGCCCCCCTAAAGCAAGTCTACAAATGTCCAATTCATAGTTTTGCTCAAATCTGTACCAAATATTCACATTTTCTTCACTTTTCACAGTTGGACAATAATTGAACTAACCATTTTATTTGTCTCATGATTTCAAGACCATTTTGACCAAATCACTGCCATATAACAAAGAATGAAAAATTGAAGGGGGTCAGAAACTTTCCGTCCCCACTGTAGCTTATGGAATTGTGTGCTAAAAGAGTTGTTCTATATAGTATGTGGCACAGTTTGAAGTAGTGCACCAGTGCTGTTTTGGCTCAGAGGTTGTGGTTGTGATTGACACCAGCCTTGTGTGTCCCACTTCTAGTCCCATTTTTTCATCCCCCATGAGGGACACTTTCGACTTTTGGTCCCTGAATGTTTTCCACTCTCACGCTCCAAAGAACTGATTCCCTGCTCCCTGCTTCAGAGCCATGATGTTTGGTTTTTAAAAGAGAAAACTGCTCTTTTTGTTCGACAGTGGGCTGCAGCAGAGCTGAATTAGTCAGATTTTTTTTGTGTCCGTCGCTAAATCATCTCTCATTCATTCTTGTTAAACGTGTGCACCGTAGTGTTTGTTTGTGTCATTGTATGGACTAGTGGTGTCACGTTACCAAAGTTTGGACACTTTGATACAATAAATGCATTAAATATTGTACTTCAACACCAGTCCTGAAATGTTACCAAGGCAAAAATCTAAAACATCAGTAAAAACAGCGGAATGAAAACTGACAAATCAACTTCAAATATATTTTTCTAAATGCAAAACATTCTCGTATTTTCCTCATGTAAACAAAACATTGGGACTCAGTGCAGTGCTGTTTTTCACTGGGTATGCTTCCGCGACACTCCAAAAGTGGACCTTTTTGCCCCACTTGGGTAATCAGCGGATTTCCGTTTGCATGCAGGTGGATTTTTATGCTTCTCGAATTCTTGATTTTCGGGATGGGTGACTTTAGCCTCATTCTCCTGCTGCTAACACTCATGTGCATCGAATGTCAGGTTCGCATAACAGCACAGGCATCTCTATTGCATACAACACATACTTTGCCCACACACTCTGAGGTTATGGCTAAATGGCTGAAGGCTTCTGTTACGTTTTTGGGCACTGGCCTTTAAGACACCACATGAATTGAGCGCTGTCACACCAGTTCTTTTTTTTGCTTTTCTTTCACTGCCAGTCCTAAAAAAAAAAAACATTGGTATTTTTGTCAACAACATACCTCAGTACTGTACTGATACCGGTATTTGGTGCATGTATGGACACAAGTCCACCTTGAAGCAAGACTTAGGGCCACCCCCTTCATTGTCGTCTTTGTCTGGCTCGTACTTCAGCTCAACGGCTCGCTGCATAATTTTCATTCATTGGTCAAGAGCAAGCGGAAGAGCTACACACAGGATTGTGGGGGTGGAGGGGTGATCCTTTGTTGTTAATCAATCTCAACCAAACATGCACACATCTCCTTTCATTCATCGCTGTAGTTCTGCACCCTGCCCCACCTGCTCATGGTGAATAATAGATAGGATTAAAGAAGAGTGTGCACGTTATCTTATTTTGGGAAGAAAACACTGATCCACAGTGCTGTTGCATACGTACTTTACGTCTGTCTGGTAGATACAGCCTCCTATAAAAACAATCGGAATATTAGAGAGCACCATATAGTAATCAGAACAAGGGGTTGGACTACAATTATATGTCTATAACCACCTGAACTATAATTGCCTTCATTTTCATCCTCGGCAGCACGGTGTATCAGCTGGTAAAACGTTGGCTTCACAGTTCTGAGGACCCGGTTTCGATCCCGGCTCCGCCTGTGTGGAGTTTGCATGTTCTACCCCTGTGCCTGTGTGGGTTTTCTCCAGGCAACTCTGGTTTCCTCCCACATGCAAACATGCAACGTTAATTGAACACTCTAAATTGCCCCTAAGTGCTATTTTTAGTGCAGCTGTTTTTTCGCTTAATGTGCCCTGCAATTGGCTGGCAACCACTTCAGGTTGTCCCCCGCCTCCTGCCCGTTGACAGCTGGAATAGGCTCCAGCACTCCCCGCAACCCTGGTGAGGATAAGTGGCAAATAAAATGGATGGATGGAAGTTAATAAATAACATAACAATGAAGAGCATTTTTTTTTTTTTTTACAGAAAGAAAATTAGTCCGACCTATTTTTGTACTGTAAATCTATCTATCTGTCACGTCCCATCGGAACGAGAGTAGGACCCAAATGCAGGAACTCTGAAGACGCAAGGTAGTTCAAGAAAAGACACGTTTATTATATGCCGAGGTCGGGGATCGAGCAGGCAGTCCGGTGCAGCAGCGGTAGTTGGGACGTCGGGCGAAGAGAGCAGATGAGCGGATAGGCAGGAGTCGGTACACGGGAGAACAATCAACGCAGGCAGAAGTATCAAAGGAGTCAGGCTTACAAGGGTGGTCGGAGAACGGGCGAAGGTCGGTATACACAGGTTCGATCAGGGATACCGGAGCACACGAACGGGACATGAAGATCATGCGAACTGGCGCCGGCCAGTTGTCATCGCGGTCATATAAATCCACAGCATAATCAGGCTGCATGATGCGCAGGTGTGCACCTTCCAATCAGCGCACCTGCGCGGACACCCGCACAGCTCGTGCTGAAGCTGCAGGATCATGGCCTTCAAGTACTCGACTGAGTTGCAGGGACAGAAATGAAAAAAAAATTTGAACGCACAAATGCTCATACTATAGACGGTAATAATAAACCTTTGTTCCAATTTTGCATCATATTTTTTCCATACACTTACTGTGGCCCTCAGAGGACTTCACGGGCCCCTAATTAGAAAAAAATATTCCTTATCCTTATAACAAACCTGAAGCGGGCGGGAGCAAGTTGGATTATCCTACTTGTGTTACGTCATCGCTTCGGTGTTACAAAACAGGAACAAGAAGGCTTGCGTTCCTCCCGTGTGCACTGTTGACACTTACAGACGCTCAGTGTTTTCTTATTCCTACTAGTGTCACGTCAGCTTTCCTGTATGCAGACATGCTCTTTATGCTAATGCACCATTACTGGCAATACTAAATGCATAATTCATATATGTGGAGGGTGTGTGTGTGTGTGTGTGTGTCTGTGGCAGTAGGTTGACTGGAGAAAAATATAACATAAAAGTAAAGCATAAAACAAATGAAATCAGAGGCAACCATCTTATGGGTTAAAAATGTGATGAATGTATGTTGTGCATATGTGTGGGTGTGTGTCTGTGGCTAAATACTGTATGTGTGTGGATAAATGGCATTGCACTCATCAATAACGTGCACTTTGAAAACTAATGGTTGTATCATCTTGTTGGGCGTCATACCGAAGTGGCACATTGTGTTGTTCTAATTAAACAACAACATGGATAGATGAAAATAATGTGACAGACAAAAAAGTCATGAATCTTAAAAAGAGGATCAGAGGAGGGAAATCAAGAGGGCCAACAAAGGAATTCAAATTAGCTTTTTTTCCCCTTGATTTAATTCCCCACACTCATCATGCTGAATTAAATTGAATTTTAGATTTTTTTTTCGTCTCTACAGTCAGTTACACAGTTTTCTTCCCAAATAGAACAGTCCGTGTTGTGACTTCCAAGTTGTTATTATTTCACATATGAAAAATGGAAAGTAAATTAAAGGGCAGTATTTGCAATTTTAAAAACTACTTTCTGTCATTGTTATTAAAACTGTATAACCTGACAGTTGTACATGAGTAAAATGATCTGTGAAAAAAGAAGAGAGAATTCGTGACTGACGAGGTGTCAGGCATTTTGTGGCCTCGTGGGCACACTCACACAGGGCTCAACATCAATTTATGCAGCTAGCTACTTGCCCTATTGAGTGAATCTAAATCTCACTTGTCAATAAAATCCTAAATAATATTTTTATTGATCAGGAACTCTAGCAAGTCATCTTCCTCAGCACAACTCAATGGGAACTATGAATTGCCAATCAGTGTGTAATTTCAAACACGTGGATTTGTTTACATCGCTGACCGGATGCAGCCTTCAACAATATGTCGGCCGGTTTTCCCTTTTGTGTGTCGCCGTTTCATCACAATATTTACCAATTGTGTCATGTCAAAATATTATTGTCATCAGTGACAGCACTTATCATTTGTATAAAAAATATATAATAACTATGTTGGACTTTCTCACCTCAGATTTTCCTTGATTGTATTTCGATGTTCAACTATTCTTGACCAAAGCATGAGGCGGCCATTACGCCGTAGAAGAAGGCAGCTCATTGGCTTGTCAGTCGAGCTCCAGCGAATCAGAAACTCGTATGTTAAGCTGTTGTTGTCACGTTGTTTCACACAATGTCGGCCGTGAATTATCAAAACTATCGACTCGGGCGCAAACATTTTTTAATAAATGCGAAATTCCGATATTTCTGTGAAAATTCCCACTTGCCCAGTCGGGCAATCGTGCCGTACATTTACTTTCCTGAAGATGCTTTTCGGTCAAGTCGGGCAATTGTTAATGTTGATCCCTGTTACATTGGGCGCACCCCTGCGGCCTAGTGCTCTTACCTATTAATTTAGGCTTGAGGAGCTTTGCTGGAACTGTAGCAAAGATCCACCTCTGGTTAGCCACACAAGTTAGAAAGGCCGAGTTGCACAGATCCCAAGACCACACAAGGGTAAACATAGGAGCTGCCGTTCGGAGCTGAGAGGGTTCAGATCTTGTGTGGAGGTTGCAACATTTCTACTCGACAAGTAAATTGAAGAATGCCACAAGTTAATGAAGTCAATGGGTCACAGGTTTGATGCAGTCTATGGAATGAAGGATGATGCCACCAAATATTCAATGTTGTCCACTTCAAGTTCATTTAATAATCTTTTCCGAAACATTTGCTCACTTGAACAGTTGAACAATCATCAGCACCTTCAAACAAAAGGTGCTCTGCCCTCAGGTCTTTAACACAACTAGATGTACAGTAAGTACCGTGAAATACCTGAAACTATAAGTATAGCAGAAATAGCTCATGTTTCCATCTTTAATTAATTTCATATGTGAGCTTTTTGTGTTGACTTTTTTAATTCAACTGAATTGAATTAATTGCTGTTGTATCATTTTTCACACACACAAAAAGAAAAACAATCTTCAACTAACAATACACTTGTTTAACATTAAATCTAGTTTTTACACATCTCATTAAAGATGAGCTCATTTGAGCAGGAATTGGATCACAAATTGTCAAATTTTTGGGAGCAAAATGTACAATTTGATATTTTTCTACCTGTTCACACCAAGCGAGAACCTCAGCATCTTCATTTCTGCTACCTCAAGTTCTGCTTCCTGTTGTTCCTTCAGGGCCATCGTCTTTAATCCGTGCATCATGGCTCGCCTCACCACTGTTTTATAAATTTTACCCTTCATCCTGGCGGATACTCTTCTATCACATAGAACACCAGACACCTTCCGCCAACTGTTCCAACCCCCTTGGACCTGTTTCTTCACTTCCATACCACACTCTCCATTGCTCTCTATCGTTGACCCAAAGTATTTGAAGTCGTCCACCTTCGCTATCTCTTCTCCCTCGAGCTTCACTCTTCTTCCTCCGCCCCTCTCATTCACGCACATATATTCTGTTTTACCTCGGCTAATCTTCATTCCTCTCCTTTCCACTGCGTGCCTCCATCTTTCTAATTATTCCTCTGCCTGCTCCCTGCTTTCACTGCAGATCACTATATCATCTGTGAACATTGTGGTCCAAGGGGAATCCAGTCTAACCTCGTCTGTCAGCCTATCCATTACTACTGCAAACAGGAAAGGGCTCGGCGTGGAACCCTAATGCAGTCCCACCTCCACCTTAAATTCTCTGACACACCAACAGCACATCTCACCGCTGTTCTGCTGCCATGTGGTGAGGGGGGACATGAGGACTTTGGGTGTTTGAGAGGAGGATGCACGAGATAGGCTTAGATGGAAAAAGATGCCACACTGTGGCGACTCTTAACGGGACAAGCCGAAAGAAAAAGAAGAACTGAAGTTGCTGAGGCTCTTCTAGCATGTGAAGCTACTTGCTAATGCTTCATGTTGCTGCCTCGGAGCGTAAAAGGTGCTGATGTAGGGCTGAGCATCGTGCGCCTTTCCCTAAACGAGCGTGTGACCTTCCACATCCATGTGTGTGATTTATATCTCTTTTATGGCCCGTTCCCAGATCATGTATCACAAACTCGACCCGCTTTATGACACTGATACAAGCCAACGCCGCTCTTGCCCTTATTTGTAACTCCATCCTTGTCTCTCCTCCTTTGCTGCCTGCTCGGTCATTTATTGAAAGCAGGCCAGATCTGATTTTGTGAGGACGCAATGTGAAAACACACAAATGTGTGTGTTTGTGTGTGTGTGTGTGGGGGGGGGGTTAGGAGTTGAGAGTGACAGAATATAAGAGGACTGGAAAAAACCGATAAGAATAGGATGTGTGGATGTCTTCTGAGCACCCTCTCGTGTTGCTGTGTGGGTGGGTGGAGATGAGCAGATGGGGAAATATTGAGTGGACACCGTGTTTGTATATTTGTATGCTTGGAGAGGAGGTAGCTACTTGAAAGGGGTGCCTTGGAACAGGAAAAAATGGCCTCATCCATCCACCTTGTAGCTGAGGATGCATGTTGTCTGATCACATAAACAAACACATGCACAGTTTTAAAATCAGATCCAAATCTTTGTAGGTGCTTTATTTCCATACCACTCCTTTATGGAACGTGAAGAAAAAGTAATTGTGTTCGTGTTAGTAGTCACAGCATTTTAGCAGTGGAAATAAACACAACTTGAAGGTTCAACCAATATTTCATTATAGAGGCATTGTTCTTTTTGTAGCTGGTTCACATCCTTGTTGCATGGAGTGGACCGACTTCTGGCTCCTGCGTACTAGGGTTAGAATGAATATAAAGTGTCAAGTTTTTGTAGTCCACGATAATGTGACGCAAGTTGATGTCGAATAATCCATGACAGTGATTTGTGGACAGTGGACGGGACACATCCCACACCGAGCGACATAACCACAGACAGAGAGGTCGGCCCCATCTAGCCCCGCAGCACCGACCTCAGGAATCCCCCAACGTTGATTAATGTGATTGATGTCAAAAGATTATTTTTCCAGTTTATCAAAATTTCGTACAGGTATCTAATGCAATGAGTAATGATTCTGAATATTCATTTGGGAAGCCGATTATGCTTAAGTCACAATCTTGGGGAAAGTAGAATCCTGCAGTCCAAAATGCACAGGTTTCAGTGTAACCCAAGTCCAAAAGAATTGCAGTGGTGTGCGTTCCCGTATAGTATGAAAATAGGTGTCTGGGGTATTTTTGGTGCATTGCGGAGATGGAGAGAAGCTCATTTTATGCATATTGAGGAAAGTGTATTCTATGCAGCACTGTATATTTGATAAAATCTACATTTTTTTTGTTTGTTTTATGTTATTCTAAAGGTATTTTTACATATCTGTGTCCAATAATTACAGTTATCAGACATAGAAAGGTCTTCTTCCCATTCAGTGATTGCTTTTTAGTTCATGAGGGAAAGAAAAGGCTGCAAAAGTAGACTCCTTCCGCAAAGTGGTCTTGCCTTACGTTCCGGCCCGGTCGGTCGGAGTAGACTCCACCATTTCGACAACTTTGGAGGAAGTGGTCCACCCCAGATTTTGTCCCAGCGAACTTTATTCACTTTTGAATCATCATGCTATTATTCCAAACAAAGACTTATGTCAATGTTACCAGGAAGCAAAGTCATTTGTCTTTGGTGGTTTGCAGCTGGCTATCCTGCAGCTGTCATGGGGTCGATTACCTTTTGGCAGCTCAGCCACAATGCCTTTCATTGACAGATGCCGAGTCCAGGGTGAAGTCAGCTAGGATGACCTTAACTCCTTCTCTTATTTAGCCACCTCCTTGTTTGTCCAGCCTCTGTCAAGTTATCTCACTCAGTTTGCATAAAAAGTAAAAACAAAACAAAACAAAGATTTCACCACCAATGCACACAGATGTGTATGTTCTCGTCAGATACTGCATAATGCAACGGTCAGTTCGTTCCATGCGCTCCTTTCTGGATGTTGTGTACTACAGCAGTGGTCCCCACTCTTTTTGTGCCACAGTGTCTTCCCACCCAAAGCCATATTTTGACAGACATATAAGAACATTAACTGCATTGCTTAAACATCACCGTTACAAGGAAATTAATTGATGTAATAAGTGGGATGCCCTGCGTTTGTTTCTCTTCAACTAGCTCTGCCCATCATGTAGTAAGACTACTTTATGTGCAGTCTACTCGGTAACTTAATTTTGGTTGCTGTTATTGCAGAAAATCCTCACAGAGACGAGATAATAGAAATACAAGCAAGGTTTTCAGTGTTTTAAAGGTTTTTTTTTTGTGTGTCATTTGGGACCCTATCTCTATATATTGTACAGAGCAGACGTGGTGAGTTTCTTTTTTCTTGGATGTTGTTGGCTTTTTTTTTATTTCTCATCATTTGGCCTTTTCCTCCTTCAGAAGAAACTCTCTATAGACTTTTTTTTTTAAACTCTCTCTTTTGCTAGCTTGTGGACCTTTTTTAACTGCAGTATTACGTGACTCAGACAAGTGCTTTGACATTTGTACAGAAGCAAAGGTGGATGCAACTGATTTCCGAATACAACTTCTTACAGACTGAAGACCAATAAGAAAAAAGAAGGTCTCTCTGTGAAGCCTGGTACGACTGGCACCGGGCGGGCACACCCTCCTACAATAATTGGATGCCAAGAAAGCTCCTCAAGTCAACATTTGGGGGTTGGGATCAGTTCTCTTTGCTTGTGTAAAAAGAGGCGTCATCGTAAATGAGCCATTGCTGATAAGTGATTAGTGAGTGAATGAATTATAGCCCGAGAACCTTTTATGAGGCTTCAGTGCGGGGTGAGGCGGGGGTGCTAAGGTGGGGGCAGTTGCAGCAATCCCCAAAGAGAAAACCTCCTCCCCTTCCTCCTCTCTCAGCTCCTCTCCTCATTCACTACCTTTTCGACATTACACCGGCCCTCTCGCTGTCCTCCGTCAGCGCTCCACCCTTCATGATGGCCACTTGACACAGCACATTCACTGCTTTTGTGTACCCCCCACTGCCTTCTTATATTGCCCTGAATGGTAAATCCATCCATGCAAGAGAAGTCTGCAGTGTATGGATGGCTGTGTTTTTTTTTCTGTGTAATTAGACTTCAGCCAGCCAAATGAAATGCTGGTAGCGCCACTCTAGTGCCAGGATCTCCACATACTCACATCGACATTAGTTCTGCCAAACTTGACTTTTTTGTGCTTTTTCATCTATGCGGTCCCTGGCGACGCAGAATGTGAGAAGAATTGTAAGCAGAGTACACCCATAACAAAAATTCAGCTGAATTTGAACATTTTCCCTTGCTGCTAATCAAATTCAGAAATGGCTTGACGGGTGCATGCCTCTAAACGATTGTCCTGTGGTGTGGGGTGCGTGAATAGTGATTTTCCCAACACAGTTTTCTGGGATAACAGACAGGGCCAGCAATATTGAATGTAAACCTGTTCAATATTGATGAATCCATGTGTGTGTGTTCAACACCGAGAGACTAAACCATTTATGAAGAGCCCTGAAGATTGTTGTTGTTGATTGTTTGTAGAAGGTGTCTCACTTTTTCATTTTTTCTCCAAAGACTTTCTTAATAATGTGGAATAAGTTTTGCGAGTGCAACATTTCCATTCCACTTTTTGCCCGCTCGGAACAAGTGAGAGAAAGCGAGGGAGGGATGTGACGTAAAGGCCTTGCGTGTCTGCGGATAAATGATTTGTCAGCCTGAGCGTCAAAGCGTCTGGTCGGAAATCCTCTGATTGACAAGCGCGACAACAGAAGACGTCGCCGCGGCGACTGAGCCGAGCACCAACGTCTTCTGTCAGAGGGGAGGATAAGTAGACTGATGAAAATTAGATGGTCGCCATTGAAGAGTGTGAGAGTACAAAACACAAACCCCCGTGAAAGGTGCACTACTAGAAACAATGTTAGGTACATACACTTTCAAAATTTAATGAGATCCAATAGAGACATCAAATAAATAGTTTTTATCGAGATAATAATGCTCAGTTTAAGTTTGCTCTATCAGAGAGGTACTCATTTAACATGTTTTCTACTCCGGTTGTAGTTCGCAGTGGCGCACAACTATTCTCCATACCTTTCTGTTAAAAAAGCCTTTATCGGAAAACTATTAAACAACTCATTACCCTTTGTTAATTTAGGTAATAATTATACTTAGTATTTTTTTTTCCTGATGGGGAAAAGCAAAGCATCTACTTGAGGCAGCCATTTCTTATTATTTTAAGTTAACTCTGCTGCATAGCAAGCCACATGGCCAAAAGTAACTGAATTGTCGTGGAGACCACTGTGAACTATAATAGCTGGAAGAAAGCTGTGACACAACTACAAGTGAAGATGGAGCTTGTTTCTATTTTTGTCATTATTATCATGTTATTGATGATGAATGTGTGGCCAATATAAGATCAACTTTGCATTCTTGGAATACCGCATGACCTCTAGTTTTACCAATGGAAACTCATCAATTTCCAAAAACGGCGATCATTTGCATACAGCAACGCTCCTACAATCCCTCCATCCAAAGGCCGCCTCATTTAATAGGAAGAGTGTCTCCAATAAACTGTGAATGATGGATTAGTATGCGGGACGGTTGTTCCACTGTCTGTGACCAATGCAAACAATTGTTGACGGCCCCCAAGTAACACACCCACCGAGAAAAAAAAATGAGACTCCGAACCAAATGTCTTACAACTGAAGAAGCCTTTTGGTTGAATGCCTTCATTCAACCTTTGCAGATTTTGTTTTGCTGATGATGCATGCAATCTTGTCCCGGACATCTTTGACAGCTTTTTAGTGTTGTCCATGGTGGTACAGGGATTAGTTGGTAAAAAAGAAAAAAAAAGATAGTTATGAAGGGTTGAGATCAAGAGTATCGACAAGTGGTTGACTGTTCATAGCAGTTTGTCACATGGGGAGTGGCACCAGCCAAGTTGTAGGAGCCAAATTAAAATATTGTCAATTTCACTCAATAAAATACACATTTTGTGCCTTATGTTTTGCATCTTTCTATGTATTCTATCAATTAACAACCAGAATGGAGACTATTAATTTCTGAGTAAACGTACAAATTCAGAAGGGGGTCAAATAATTATCCCCGCCTCCCATTACTCCCCATACAGTGGAAAAGGGGCATAAAATGGGCAGTATTGCATTCATGTTGATTGTCAATTAGCATATTAACCAGAGGAGAGGAAAATGTGTGTTTGGGGGGCTGGTTTTTGCATCTCTGTCTACTAAATTATTAAAATCCTCAAAGAATCAAAGCTGAAATGTGTTATCAGCCCCCCTCCATGAGAGGCTGCAGTTTCAATGCCACTTCAGGAGACCCACCCGCAAGCTGGCCTGGCTCAGTGTGGCTAAAGATCACAAGCTGTGAATCTTAAACACACGTCCCAGCAGAACAAAGGCTAACAGTGCGCCTTTGACCCTCCGGGCACGTCTTCATCGCAGGAGTGAACATGCATGTTAGTTTTGTCCCGTCGTCTTCTGGCGCATTTCATATGTTGTTGGTCGTCTGAGGTGAGTGATGATGTGCAACCCGAGGCTGACAAGTGAGCTCCATGGCTTTTATTACGTAGTTGTGATGGTGCAGGGTTTTTCCCGGAAGGGCCTTGAAGCAGTGCACAATGAGATAGTTGGTAAGAGCCCTGAGGTCTGCGTTGAGACCTCCCTCTCGTTAACATTGGCCGCCTCTTTATTCCCCCCATCCCACACCCACGATGGCCATTCCTCCATCTTTCCATTTTATCTCCCTCCTCTTCTCTCTATGCTTTAATTAGCCAGTGCACCGAAGCAGCCATTGGTGTTATGGAGGACTCTATTTCCTGTATGAGTCTGCACACTGTTGTGAGGCAGAAAAGTAGTAATATGCCTTACCTCTTTACCTCTGTTACCTTTTGCCTGATGGGGGAGAGCACAGCTTGTTCTTTGCTTTCCGGGACTTGGTTTTCATACACTTTGAACAGAAACATCTTAAAGAGGAAATCTTGATATCTTTATCAAATGTCTCTCAAGTGTGACAAGTGGACTTCACCATCAACATCTAAATGATTAATTACACACGTGTTTTGCTTTTTTTTATGTCTTTTTAGGGGAGGACGTGGTGTGGAGGGGGGGGGGTGTTGTGATGCCAACTAGGGCTGCATAAGTAATCAAATGTATTGCTGAGGAGCATTTTCTTTTAAATGTATTAATTTAGCAGCTTCTGTAATTCAAAGTAAAATGTTAGAAATGTGTACTGTATTATACAGTCGACCCTCCACATTCTGTGTGGTATATTTCTGGTCTAAATTATGAATATAGGCAATTACAACATCACTTTGTCACTATTAGGGCGGTGCCGATTATTCCTACAAATGTTCTAATCACAGCCTGGCTCGTTCCTTATCTCCTGCAATGGTGGAGGCAGGCCCACTGCATTTGAGAAAAAGTAACAATATATGGTTACTGCCAATGTTTGGTTATACTACTAATACATATCACTATTATAATTGACTACACTGCTGGATATTTAGAGGAACAAGGCCAATTCTCAGGTAGGTCTTTGTCTTCTGGTCCTGGTGTCTTAAACAGATTGGGATGAAAGATGCTAGATGATGAAAAGTAGTAGTATTTCTTTCTGGTCATACAGTTGTATTTGATTGGCAGTTGAGCTGAGAGTGGTTTCAGCACATTCAGTGGACATGCAAAGTGTTTGACAGAACAAACCACGGCTTTTTCTCATTTTTCATGATTTTTGATTTGACTTACTTATTGACCACTGACAGCCCAATATACATTTTAAAATAGATGTTGTTATGAAAACTACATATACTATTATTCACTTTGTCTATAAAAAAAAAAAAAAGAGCAGAGACCGTGTCATTCCTGCGCAAAGTTGCGGAAGTCTCACTCAACATCCCAATGGCGGCCATAATGCCTGCAACGTCATTTGCAGATGTCACACTGGGACAGTTGCCATTGAGAAGACGCTGTGCCACCTGCTATGGGAGAGGAACTACAGAGATTTTCGGATTTTTCCGACACCCCTTCTGACACGGAAGCTCTTTTCAAAGAAGAGAACATCTCACAGTCGAGTGAAGTGACCGAGGCAATATTATACTATCGTTTTGAGCCATATTTAGATGATATGCGGATAATTTCTAACTAACAACAGACTCCCTGACAATATGTATGACAGTATATAGCTTACTCAGGAGGACCCATGGCGGGCGAAATAATTATTTCAGGGGTGCCCAGACACCGGTGGCCGGTGGGGGGGAGAGCTCCTTTCTCCTCCAGCACACGGCCAAACCACCTCGCCACCCGATCCACCTCCACCTCTTTTGTTAAGTTCTGAAAAAAGGATTCTGCCATCCCCCCAACTATTATTTTTTTTCAATAGCTCTATACACGCCTACCTGTCATTTAGAACCCACAAAGCTCTTGTCCTTTGTACCTATCCAATCCATTTTTTATGACAAAGCGGGTCTTTTGGAAATGTATGAAGAGTGACTCCATCCTCCCGAGTGTTTGAGCAAAATCCAGCAATACAACAAGCCGGCATTTTGGCTAACCCACAGAAAAAACAGCTAATCTCTTGCAGGTACAATAGGTGTAAATACGTGACCCCGCCACTGGAGGCGTCTGCAAAAAATGTCACTTCCTGCTTCTGCTTCAACACAAAGTCCGAGAGAGACTTTCCCTGGTGGGAGATGAAAAAAACGATATATGCCAACATTCAGACTTCCCGTGAAAAAACGGATGGGAGCATTCCGGATGATTATTTTTGGCTAAAAACATACAGCATTTTAGGTTTTAGGTGTCAGTGGCCCTTTAACTATTTCTATAATCTTTCCAATTTGGCAGGGTTGATAATAAGCTTCCCTGTGCTGTGTCAAATTTTGAAAACGTATTTAATTGTACTTACTTTTTGGTAATATTTTGTTTCTTAGTGGCATACGCGTTGAAAAAGTACTGGATAAAACTAAAACTATACAGAACCGAAACATGAAGGGGGTTTTCAGAGGGATACTGTCACCTAGTGGGGTTGTATAGGTCTTTCAGGAATTAATAAGATATGCATCCATCCATTTTCTTTGCCCCTTATCCTCACAAGGGGTGCGGGGAGTGCTGAAGCCTATCCCAGTTCTCAACAGTCATGAGGCAGGGTACACTCTGAACTGGTTCCCAGCCAATCACAGGGCACATAGAAACAAAGAGCCACACTCACAATCACACCTAGGGGTATTTTAGAGTGTCCAATTAATGTTGCTTGTTTTTGGGATGTGGGAGGAAACCACAGTGTCCGGAGAAAACCCACGCAGGCGTGAGGAGAACATGCAAACTCCACACAGGATTGAACCCGGGACCTCAGAACTGTGAGGCCAACGCTTTACCAGCTGATCCAGCCGCCGAATAAGATATTTTATAGTGAATGGTATTGCTTGAATTGTTTTGAGCAGCCAGACCCTTTTCAATGTCTTCCAGTAATTAGTTCCATTTCTGGTTCTATTGTGATAATTTTACTTTTCCTTTTCCATCATGGGTCGCGCTCTGTGGCATTACCATAAGAAGTCCAAACAAAAAATCTTTAGATACGCACAGAGCTCTATCCCATGATTTGCAAGTTTTGTTCGACTCCCCCCCCAAAAATTTAAGTTGACCTCAAAATTGTCCAACTTCTGACTGTGGATGTCATTGTTAACCCTTTCAGTTGAGCTGTTTTATATCCATTTAAAATAGCCATTTCCAAGACCATTTTATTCCAAAATTACTGAATCCCCGTTTTTATTGGGTGTTTTTTTTATACTTTATCACTGCAACATAGTGCAGCACATTTAACTGCTTCAGGTATTGTACAAACGTCCTTTATAGCCATACATCTTTGCCTTACGTTAAGGAAGGAGTGGATGAGTATCTCCTTCGTATATGATTGAAAAAGCACTCCAACACACACACGCACCCACAGCAGACTGGTTTCAGAGTCCTCCTCTTACTGACCCTCTCAGTTTCTTTCCTCTTCCCTTCCTATTCTGCCAGCGTTCCCGTTTCTTGCTGCAACCTCTATTCGTCCTTCAGTGCAATGCTAAACTCACACACACACACACACACACACACACACACCACACACACACACCACACACACACACACACACACACACACACACACACACACACGCGCGCGCGCGCACACACATCGACGCAAAGGCACACACATTTGTTTAATTGTGTTTGCGTTCTGGAAATAGCCTCGTCCCTGTTCGCCAATCATAATTAGCCAAACCTATGATTTGAAAGGCTCCGAGAGAATACTTCCTTCCATAAAATACAGTATAACAACACATGTACCATAGAGTGACATTTGAATGAAGATCACACATTTTCTGACATTTTCCTCCCCCCATCCCCTCCTGTCTTCTCTCATCCAGTGATCTGCTGTCTTCAGAGTACGTGGAAAAGCATTTGTCAGAGAAAGGGAAGACAGTCGTCACTGCTGTAAGATTCTGCTAATCATTCTTCTTCTACGCTATTCTAAGTCAAAATGTGTGTTGTTGTCAATTCTCAAGGGGCCGTTGTATGAGTTCTCAATAGGCCTATTTTCCTAAATTGGATGCAGTGAAGATGCGTGTTCTTCTCCCTCTCTGGGCCATTTAATGTTTATTGATAATTATTTGTCAGACAGTCTTTTTCATGTTGGATGAGGTTTCAGTATCTGACACATAAAACTTCGACGAACATGAGGTTAAAACTGATAATCGCCAACAATCTGACTATCTGTTGGCGGAAACCCGCTGAGCCACTGTTACATCCTGTAAGTAGTACTTTCAAGATAGATTAGGAGCCACTTTGCTCAAATGCAAATTAGTACAATATGTGATACTGTAAGAATGGATCAAATGATGTAATCATTTTATACCATGCTGTTTTATGAATGAATTATATTTGTTTGTACTACTGTAGCTTTGCTTTTAATATTGACTTTTTATAGTAGCACATTGAGATCGTTCATTCAATATTAAGTGCATTTATACAGACAAATTAATATTATTATAATAAGAAAAAGGGGATTTTAATCAAGAGAGAAAATCACAATTTCAGGAGAATGAAGTCAATATTACAGGAGTAAAGGCATAATTTTCTTAAATAGTCATAATCTGAAAAGAAATAGAAGAAAACTTAATATATAAAACTGTAATATTATGAGGATAAATGTGTACTGTATTACAGTCACTCACATTTGGAAAATGTACGGGTGTGGTCAGTCATTCTCGCAGATAAAGTTGCGGCTGTGATTAGGGATGGACTCTCAAGACCTTAAAATAACTTCCTGGATTAATATAACATCACTGTAAATTCAAAATAAAATAAAGAAATACATAACTAAAATAGAAAACAACAATTTCAAACTCAGAAATGATCATTTCCAATTTCAACTGATATTAGTAGAACATGATGTAAAACGCTACTTAAAATTTTTCTGCAATAAAAATTCTTGGTCTGACAAACTTTATCTGAAGAAAAGTTAAATGCACTGGCCTGTCAAGGAATAAACACGAACGGTCTCTTACCCGCAATGTTTTAAAGTTTAGTTCAACATAATCGACGTTAGTGGCAACAAGCTAGCGATACATTGTAACAAACATTCCTGTTGGCAATCGTGATGTATTGTTATAATCTAGCGTAATTTACAGCGGTAGTGTGTGAAGCAGCTCTGAATTTGCGCTTTTCGCCTAACTTCCGAACATGCTCAGAATGGTTAACTTGCATTTCCTGTTACTGGGTGAATACTGATTGTTTAGGAGCAGGCTTGTTTTGTTAACAACATTTATTAAATAAACACGTAAATTAATGTCAAGACTACACAAAATAAGTGACGTCTTTCAATATCTATTTTTGTACTCTACAAATCCTACGCGCGTGATTTTTGTGCTCAACCGTGCAGATTTTGGAGCGCGATGGCTCGTCAAATCACAGTGACGCTGGTATTGGGATGAGCGCCATCATCAGTATTTAATTGGATTATACAAAGTTTTGTCCGTTTCTGGGAAATAAAATATTCAAAATCACCTCTTTTGTTCATCACCCACCAGAATGTTTTTCACAATTATTTAATCATATGAGTCGATAATAGTAAAATTAATCTCCGGGTTGAGACAGTGGATGCAGGTCTCGGATAGTTGGGTTGACATTACATTGTTCAAATTCCCACTCTAACATTGTTGAATTTTATGATCGCAATATTACTTTCAATTTTATATATGACTTTTTATATTTTACGGTAAACCTTTAGACAGTTTTTTTTCTCATAATTTTATAACCGTTTCTGTTATTTGATCTCAGTTGGGCCCAAATGCGACAAAACAAGCGATAATACAGTAACCAAATGTAAATGCACATCATACTGTATTTTGTAAGGGTTGATTTTATTTGGCTCCAGAAAATATTGTTTGTCTCTATTAAGCAAAAAAAAAGAACCCTGCGAAAGAGCCAGCATGTACATTATTTGTCTTTTCCCCCTCCTAAAGGGAACGGGGCCACAATCAATTGTACTTAATTACTCCCGTGTTTACCCTGCAGCTACACGTCAAAGCAGAGAAAAGGTCACATCTGACATTTTTGATGTCGCTCCGTCTCCAGAAAGCCTCACTACACTACACAAAATTTTCCATGCACTTCCCTGTACAGCTAGAAGTCGTTTAGAGACGGAAGAAAATTCACTCATTTGGTCAAAGAATGCATGTGGTTATTGTGACTGAAGGAGTACAGCATTCTTGCATCCGCAGAGTCACTGTTTGGGAATGTGGTGTTGGGCACAAAGTTTTAAAGTCCCCGCCTGCCCTGCATGCTTTTAACGGCGTAAATCAGCCGGGCGTATTGCAATGCCGAGTGTCGCTATGCGCAGCATCACGGCGGTTATCGATCCTGGTAAAAGCTGAGTTTCCTCTGGGAGTCCGGCTTCCTCCCTTCCTAATGGTTGTTAGCCAGCGAGAAAGCAGCGAGGAAAAGATGGCCCTGCAGAGCACTTAGACCACACACACTTACTTCTTTGCAAACTGAATGTGTGTACTTGTAGGTGCGCACGTACAGAGAGGTTGTCAAGTAAACAGAAAGAAGATGTGCTGAAGTTGCGAGGGAAAAGAGGAACGGCACGCGTATACTGTACATGCAATACAGCAGTACACACATTCATGATACTGTACATAGGAAACTGGGGCAGGGTGTGCATTTGATATTTGGGCCTTCAGTGGAGACCTTTACATGATTTAATCCACCTCCCACCACCACTATCATGTCGTAATTGCAATACAAAAGCCCATGACAACAGCACACATCTGCACTACAGACATCATCTGGCGTATCTGATTCATCTACCATGACCCTCCCAACCTCAAAAAATACACAAAAAAAATAAATAAGATACGTCATGCTGTATTAATGTACCGAGTTTTGCTAGTCCCACTTTGGCCGACCAGTGAGGGTCCCGTGAGGATATATTTAAAATTGATACAATTTTGTGAAACAAGTATAAAAATGTTCTGATTGTGCTTGCTAACCCTGAACATTCACCAATGATGTGTTTTAGGCTTTCAGCAGGTGGATAATCTTGTGGGTGTGTATTTGTGTGTACTGTATATGTGTGCACGTGTGTGTTGACAGGGAGGAGAGCACTGCTACTACCAGGGGAAAGTCAGAAACATTCCTCACTCCTTCGCAGCGCTGTCGACTTGTCATGGCCTACAGTAAGTAAATGAAATACAGTACACGTGTTTATTTATATACGTAAGTGAGGGTGCATGCTGCTGAGTCATGTTCCCATCCATGATTTCATTTCAGTGGCCTCTGCTTGGTCTTAACATTTTAAAGCCAGCGGCCCCACCTAGGCATCTCTGGTCAGTACGCTTTGTAAAGGGCGGCAACGATACGTGTAATGCATTAAAACCGTGTCCTCCAGTCAAAGTTTTCTTAACAATAATTATCAATGCATGCGTTCTACATACAGTCAGCGATAAAAGCACTTCAATATTAGTGTACAAATATTTGCGTCTACCACAGAAAACAACTGACACTCATTGAAATCTGCTTCTTTTGTCAGCTTTGGATCATAATGGAAAGACAACATAATAGGACTCATAGCTTGAGTGTAAAGTAATCATTCCATCCATCCATCCAGCCATCCATTTTTTAGCTGCTTATCCTTACAAGTTTCGTGCCTATCCTGGTTATCATTGGGGAGGGCGGAGGGAACATCCTGAACTGGTTGCCAGCCAGTCGCAGGGGACATAGAGAGAGACCATCATTCATAATAATACTGTATATAGTTGGTCTCCAGAGAGAGACTCTTCTTCTTCTTCTTTTCCTTTCGGCTTGTCCCGTTTGGGGTCACCACAGCGTGTCATCTTTTTCCATCTAAGCCTATCTCATGCATCTTCTTCTCTAACACCCACTGTCCTCATGTCCTTCCTCACAACTATATTTGTGTCAGACAATACTGTAATGTGACTTCAAGAAATTGTGAAGCTTTTTCATGTGAATACATTTTCATGTATCACTTGTCTGAAATCCTACATAATTCAGCTCACTAGAAAAAAAGAAAAGCAATGTGTGGATGAGCAATTTGAAATGGGTGCAATAAATGTTTTTCCTCAATTAGTGGCCAGGAGCGTTTCTTTGTTCAGCTGCAGATGGGGCGAGGCGTTTTTTGCGGTGAGTTGCGGTCTTTGAGCAACTGCTACACAAGACTTCTAGCCATAAAACGGAAACAATTTGGATGCGCTCTCTTTTGTTCTGCTTAATTCATTGCCGAGGTATCTGGTCGGTACTCGATATCAGCAGATACTCCAAAGCAAGTGATTCTGACTCGCTGTAAATGTAAGACCGCACATCTCATAATGATCCCTTGTTTTTGGAGCTGTTTTAATCAACACTTAAAGCTGGTGTTGTGCTTTCAAAGAGACCTGGATTGGTGTATAAATACACAAAAATATACATATTCATGGTGTGATTCATTACAAGTGTGAGGGTTTTCCATCTTGAATGATGCATGTTAAATTATGTTTCAATGGCACCTTCATGGGCATTTTCATATTGAATTCTCACCATGTAAAAACAATAATAAATTAGTGCACATGACATTATCTTTGTTTTTAACATACTCGTGTCTTGATAATATGTCATGTAAACTGCATTTCTGTGCAGCAGATTCAAATTTTGAACTCTTCATTGGAACGTCAACTCATTCATTCCGGGAAGAAAAAAAAAACTTCTAATTATAGCTCGTGCAAATGCTGAGCAAGCCTAATTAAGCTTTGACTTTTAACAATATTTGCATTATTCAATAACGTTGTCACCCAAGCAAATCACACATTTGATGTGATTAGATCTTTTTTTTTTTTCTCTCTTTCTGTGCATTGCTGTTGAATTGCTGTGCCTTTAACGGTTTTAAGTAAAAATAGGGGCGGCTCCTTGGATTGGCTGCTGACCAGACCAGGGTGTAACGCGGGCGTACAGTACTTTCGTCCAAAGACTGCTGGTATCGGCTCCGGCATGCCCGCGACCCTAGTGAGGAGAAGCGGGACAGAAAATGGATCAATTAGAAGTAAAAATATGTAACTTTAATTCTAACAACATGCCAGCGTATGAATAATTTGGAGCACTTATAACAAGGAGAGCAGCATTTCTGTATTATTCATAATGATCTAGGATCGCCTACTTTGGTGTGCTATGATATTTCTGGACCAGCCAGGACACACGACTGTCTAGTTGTACTGTATTTTGGAAATACTTAAAGTAAAATACAAGTCCCTTTTCAGTGGATGTAAGAGTTTAAAAAGGTCTGTTGTTCTGTGTCCAAGCTCTGGCATTCTAATGTTGACTTTTTAAGCGGTGGTCCCTTTAGAACAGAAGCTTGCGTGTGTGTACGTGCATGCATGGCCAACACAGCCGTGTCAGAGAAGTAGTTCCTGTCAGCTGCGTCAGGTATTTACCATAATATACTGTACATCTGCTCTCTCCCCTCTTTGTTGTATCCTCTCACAGAAATTTAAGCCTCCACTGCAATAATAGCTCTTAAGAGACAGATAATGCGCCCATCTCAGATGAAGATCGTTTGCCATCAGATCGTGTTCCTTCTCAGAACGCCAATACACGTAACAAAAACAGATTTTCTATAAGCTAAAAGAGCAAGAAAAATGCACAAAGGCATTTTGTGCACACACCCAAATTTTAGTCTCTACCAAAACCTTCAGCTCCATTTAAGACGAATCAATTGAGTGAATGAATGGATAATTAAATACATATTAGATCATTATTTTAGTTCTTGTTGCTACACATTGAGGATTAAAAGGCGGCCAAAAAAAGAGACAAAGTGTGTGTATGACTTCACCCTTCCTGACTTTGGAACTTGACACAGCCAATCTCCTAAAAGCTTCAGATAAAGTTAATTAACGGACACGGCGTGGCCACTTCCGGGGCTCACGTGCTTATGACCTCGCAGCTGCTCAATGAGAAATTGATCTGTGACTTATTAAAAGGACCCGAGTGAACATGGACAAGGCATACGTCACACATTTGAGGACGCTCAAGTGTTTGACATCTGTGACTTTCTGACTCAATAAAAGCCAACAGTTGCATCTTCAAGGTGGGGTGTCAAAACTTTTCACATGAAGGATTCATTCAGGAAAAAAACAACAACAGAGGATCATATTCCACTTTGGTATTCTTCAACTTTATCATCTTCAAAACCACAGAAAGAAGCCGTAGTGACCGACCGGTTAGAGCGTCTGCCTCACAGTTCTGAGAATTGGGGTTTAAATCCCGGCCTCGCCTGTGTGGAGTTTGCATGTTCTCCCTGTGCCTGCTTGGGTTTTCTCCGGGTGTCACGTCCCATCGGAATGAGAGTAGGACCCAAATGCAGGACTCGGGAGATGCAAGGTAGTTCAAGGAGACACGTTTATTCCATGCAGAGGTAGGGGATCGAGCAGGCAGTCCGGTGCAGCAGCGGTAATTGGGACGTCGGGCGAAGAGAGGAGGTGAACGGACAGGCAGGAGTCGGTACACAGGAGAACAATCAAAGCAGGCAGAAGTAACGAAGGAGTCAGGCTTACAAGGTTGGTCGGAGAACGGACGAAGGTCGGTACACAGAGGTTCGATCAGGGATACCGTAGCACACGAACGGGACATGAAGATCAACGAACTGGCGCCGGCCAGTTGTCATCGCGGTCATATAAATCCACAGCATAATGAGGCTGCATGAGGCGCAGGTGTGCACCTTCCAATCATCGCACCTGCGCGGACACCCGCACAGCTCGTGCTGGAGCAGCAGGATCATGACACCGGGCACTCCGGTTTCCTCCCACATCACAAAAACATGCATGGTAGGTTAATTAAAGACTCTAAATTGCCCTTAGGGAGGATTGTGAGTGCATTATGTGCAAACATCATGATTGCTGCAATTGCCTGGGGTGTCATGGTGTTCAAGGTGTACCCCGCCTTTTGCCCGTAGTCAACTGGGACAGGATCCAGCACACCCGCAACCCTTTGTGAGGATAAGCGGAATGGAAGATGAGTGAAGGACACAGAGTGATATAAAAAAAGTCTGGTCACCCCTGTTCGAATGCCAGATTTGTGTGCTATTAAAAAAATCAGACCAATACAAATCATTTCATAACTGCTCAGAATCAATCACATTGAAACTTGTGTTAAGTGGGAGTCACAACACATGTACCACTAACCAAACATATTTTTTTCTGTTCTCGTAGGCTTTTCATGACTCTTTGTTTTCTACCATCACCATGAAGGTTTTGTGCTTTCCCTGTCTGCTATTTTGAACTGTTCATAACACCCTCCATGTTCCCTAAGGCCAAAGTTGTTCCATTGCACTTCCTATTCATTGAATTAAAGTATTCTGTTAGAAATGCATATTGATCAAGCTCACTCACTTTTTCATACCTTAACTGTACAAGCAGTCAATGTACACACAGGCAGCTAAATATGGGTGCTTGCTACCAGGGCGGACATTTCTTGCTAATAGCTTTTTATCGGCACATGGTGAACTACAGACAAATATCTTCAAACGTGTCGTGATTAACTAATGAATCCAATTTTAGCTATTTGTGCTCACGTTATCTCCTTCAACTCTCTTTTAGTGGGATGTTTTTCGATGGCAATCACACATATCTGATTGAACCTGGAGGAGAGGGCGGCGGTAACCACGTAAGTGTTGTCATCTATTCACACAGACACATTGATGAATAATCTGCCCTGGGATGAGGGATTGAACGGGATTACGGGATTGAAACCGGGGTCAGCAATTGTCCAGAGAGGATCACGAGACAAAAAGTCACTTACACACACCCATGCATGAGATTATTGCCAATCTTCTGACAAACTCTCAGGACAATGTACTCACTTACAAAGCAGCCTTCCACTAATTAGATTAAAACAATTAAAGGCATTAGGGTGGAAAGGAGAGGACGGATGTGCGATGGCCTCGAGACACATTTTGAAACTCCGATTTTGCACGTGTGCGTCCTCGTGTCCGCTCTAATTGAAATGTCCAGGAGATGTGCGTTTCTACTGTTAATCGACAAAGAGCAGAGGCTATAAAAGAAGTACGGGACTTTGGTTTATGCTTATGTCCTTACTTGACCAAAATGATAAGATTTGCAGTAATGGCTGTGCTACAAAATTCTGAAGGTAAGAGGATAAAGGCCACCAATGAAAATAAAAATGAGATTGTCTGTACGTATAGAATTTAACGCAGAAAAGGAAAGGTTGTTCGTTAGCCTTCCTTTTCTCTCACCTCACCAATATTTGCTGGAGGGCTCTAAGTATTCGAGAGATCGGAAAGGGAGTTTAAATTTGCTCTATAGATGCTGCGTGTATGGTACTTAGAACTTGTGGTTCTTTTTAGTCGCTGTTTTTTTGTTGGATCACATTGACCGCGTGTCTGCTTTGCTGTCTCGGTTCATGTGTGGTACATCGACTAGACTGTAGTTTGGCAAAGACTTCGGGCTTTTGGGAGAAGATGGATTGATGGATTATTTTCCGTACTACTTATCCTCACTAGGGTCGTAGGCACGCTGGAGGCTATCCCAGCCGACTCTGGGCGAGTGGTGGGGTACACTCTGAAATGGTAGCCGGCCAATTTCAGGGCACATATAAAGAAACAACCATTCACCCTTTTTGGAATAATATTAAACAATATTACTGTTCCAACTACAATTCATGTCAACTGAAAGTGGAGTTTAAAACATGGTAAAACGCGTTATCTTAGACAGGAATACGTGTACAAAGAAATGGGAAGAATCGACGCAGACTTGCAGGAACAAAATATATGGTGGCATAGCACTCTGGAACATACAGTAAACATGGCCGCACACAACACTCTGGAGTGATCATGTCAGATAATTTCTGGAATTGTTGTTGAATAACCTAAAATCATATTTAATACATGTAATAAATTCCTACACTTTATTTACTCCAAGAGACGGTTTACGCGCTTTGGTGAAGTGCTGCTGTTTTGGTTAGCAACAGAGCTCAAATAGGCTCAGCAGTTAACACTCTCATCCCTGTTAAATTTATGTGGAACATAAATGAAGATTATTACATCCTTTTTATCCTGATTACTTGAGGGAGGGAGGTACAATGACGAACCCGGCAAGTCATTGGGGCATAGCGTCTATTAGAGGGCATGACAAAATATTACATTTTATATGAGGTTGTGCAATGCTTGCTACGATACAAGAAGTGTATAAGTGTGTCACTTTCGGCTCGGCCCATCAGCAAATCACCTGCATGGTGTGTTTGGCACCGTAGTTCCGCCTTATGCCCTTCCTGACGTAACCCCCTCGTTTTTTATTGACCTGTAATTTCTAGGTATTAAAGCCCTGGCAGGGAATCAAACGCGCGCATTATGCATGAAAGGAAGAGGCATATACCACTTGGCTACCTGGCATGGAGGACACATGAAAGACTCTAGGACAACTGTAAAAGATGTCCATGTAAAAGGACAATATAGTCTAGAACAGTCATTACCACATCACAGTAGTGGTTCGTGAGAGATAATCAGGTGTGTGGCATGGGATTACATTTCACTTTATTGGGCCAAAAATGATTATTTGCTGCAAACTGTTCAACTATTAATGCCGGTGACATAGAGTATAACATAATTGTGAGCCAGACGCGCTAAGCAGTCGCCCAACGTGCCGCCACTGGCAGAACAATTTGGGACAATAACCTGCGGATCCACCCGTTCCCATTCATACAATCTTTATTCTTTTTTCTGCTTTGTGTCGCTTCATAAGATTTTCCCAAAGTAGAATGTGAGTTTCTTGCCTACAGTCAGATGGGATCGGCTCGAGCTCATCCGTGCCCATAACAAAGACAGCCCCAATAAAAAAAAAATCGATGTGAAAATCTGTCATATCATGTAAATGTAGGTAGAGTTGATGTTTTGGAAAAACTATGCTACCTTATAAAAGTGTGTAAAGGTATAAAACATCCGCCCCCCAAAAAATTGTATGAGTGGTTGGTTGTCCATCTGTTTGTTAGTTGGCAAGTTTTCTTCCTGGTTCATGGCAGAAGATGAACAGATGGGAGGTACCATTAGGATTCTGGAGGGTGCACTGACACCCTCGTGACTGAAATAGTCAATTATTAAATTTAAGTAACTGTCCCTCTGAGGTTTGAATTGTTTTTAGAATTGCACGGATGCTCTCTCAGGCCATTGTCACCACATGCTCTAAAAGCTTCTGAGTGCTGTTTTGTTGGCGCCGTTAAGAGTCGCACATCACTTTCGGTCGGTATCATCTGCAACTGTGGAAGCTGCGAGGCGCTGATGCGCCACCAGCTTGACGCTTGTGATGTGCTTTATAGTCAAAGTCAAAATCACGAGGAGGCGGGGTGTCGGCCATATGGTAGATCCATCTGCCCCTCCACGCCCACCCCCAGCCACCACCTCTGCCATCGCAGCAGAAACCTTAGCACAAAAAGATGCTGGCATTACATTAGTGTTGACTTTTCCGGTGTCTAACGTCATCATGCTTGCACACCATTAAAGCACTTTAGCCAGCAGTTAAGCGTAAGGTGCACATTGCCGGTTGTTCCCGTGGGTGTTCGCATAGTGTGATGTTGCACTCTTTGAAGGAAGATGCTGAAGAGGCTGATGCCATGCACAAGCACAAAACGGCATATTGTTCTTATTTTTTTTCCCACAACTTTGCATATTTAGCTGCTCCTTGGAGAACATTTGAACAAACATTTGCAACCGGTCATCTGAAATAGGCTTAATGATGAGAATGGTAAATACAAAATATTTCTGTTCAGGTCTCTTTGGTGTTTGTTTCCGTGATCCGCTCAGTTCACTGCTTGTGATTATTTGGCATACACCAGATGGATTTTTGGTTTAAGAAAGAATCAATCTGGCGGCACGGTGAGCGACTGATTAGCGACATAATGTTAAGCACCCCTAAATTTATACTTACAGTTTTTCCGTTTTTCTGTATGGCTCTGAAGCTGAATCCCTCAACAACCTGTCTTTACTTAACATGAATAAAAAATAAAAAAACAAGAACTTCAATACACATCGAACATATTTTCATCTTAAACACCTGGAAATATTTGTATATTTGCAGATGGATATTGCTTATTACAATATTGTTGATGTATAACATAACAATATTAGGAAGGGTATTGACTTTTACTGTATATTTGTGGATGTAAGAGGAAGATACATTTTAAAGGTCATCCACTCTGTCAATTTTATCGCAATTTCAATTCCAGTTATTCACTTGTTTACTATGATCCAAAAATGCTTTTGAATAAAGGCTGCCCCGCCTATAGTGCTCGTGCATGTGACTTCAGTTTGCACGGCACCATATTGCCGGTCAAGCCTAGCTGCTCTGCAGTGCGGGAGCCGTTGAACCGGAGCAGATTTTTTAAATTGCACGAGACCTGCTGTGCTGTTGGTTGTCATAATAGACGACACAGTTCTTCAAAGATACAGTATCCTTCTATGGAATACCAGCTGAAAAAAACAGAAAAGGTCAATGGATTTCGGCAATTAAACATTATGGATGGTGCTCAACGAAATACATACGCCTGTGTAGCGATTATTTCATTTCAGATAGGAATTATTCTTCTCAATCTCAAGTAACCAAGAAGTATTTATCTTGCGAAGTTGACTCATTTGAGAACAATGCATGTTTTATAAAAAAAACGTCTATCGCAGAGAGGTTTACGGATTGAGGTTAACGCGTGGCCTCAATTCACTTCCGTGTACGGAGGGCACGATTCCCTGTTCTAATTTTTTTCCCCCAATCATAGTTAATGAATGCGAGTTTGTGTAAAACTGGGGGTCATTAATTTAAATATTAGTATTTGTATCGAGAAAAATCCGAGTCGGTCTATCACTATGTGGGATTTATTCCTGATTGAGAACAGATCCAGCAACAAAGTATTTGTATGCGTCCAGAGTTTTATACGCTTTCAACCTCTTCCGTGTGAATCTCAACGACTTACTCACCAGATCCATGTGCAGATCCAGTTGTCCGAGACAAGCGGAAGCAAATTAACAGTCCACTTTCTTATCGGCGAAAACATTGACTTCGGCATTAAATATGGGTCCCCTATGCCAAGTGTCTCTCGTTTTTCCAGGTACCTTCATTTATTATCACCTTCTAAATGTTGAACGGTATCAGACAAAAGTCTGGGTGTCGTGCTATAAGACACATTTTCGTTTCGTCTCAACAGAATTAACTTGCAACAATGTTTTGTTTGAACGGCAATATGGCCAGTCACGTGATTTTATGACATAGGTGCACGAGCTCTATAGAAAAATTTCCCATCTGCATTTAGTAAATAAATTCCCAGGCCACTATTTTCAGAAACACAGTATTACAATTTGATTCCGCTTATCATGCGAGTACCCAGTCAATAATAGCTTGCTCGTAATGTTTAAACACACATTTAAAGATTTGTTCAACCAGGATATTTTAGTTAAGGATTTAGCGAGGAATGCTGAAAAAAAGTGAGCTGATACTCACTTTTCTTGATAAAGCGCATGTGAGGTGGCCTATGTATGGATGTGGGGGATGGAGACTAGTTTCATTTGCTGATGATATGGCGGATTTGTGTATGTGTGGTGAGCGGCTGGCGGGTTGTATCGAGGGGGTGCTTGCTTAAAGTGCCAAGAGGATTTGTTTCTGTTTTGTGATTGAATAATAAGCTTGAGGGGAGGGGGTTGTCTCCTGTACTCCAGCTCATTCGCACACGCAGAGGCGCCGTTACACCTCATTGCGTTGTATTCATGAGCCAGCCAGCCAGCAGTCTGTATCTTCAGTGAGATGCCGTCTCCCGTGGCAACCCAAGCGCCGCCCCCATATCTTTGTAGCCAAACAACATACGAAAGCCATCTGTGTTTAGAACCTTAATCCCCATCCATTGCACACCCCCTGCAGAGTCTGGAGGCTGCGTATGGAGTTCTCATTGGCCAATACAAAGAAGATGACTGTGGTCATGCATTGTCTTGTGCATGTGCTGCACTTTTATTTTAAGAAAACTCTAATTAATCATTGGCCTCTGAAGTCTGCTAAGAATTGATATCAAAGAGGCAGAGCGCAGCGCTATATGCTGCCGGCTACTTCATTTAACACGCTCACTTCACTTCAAAGATAAGACTAAACGCCGGGGAGCGAAAAGCTGCATTTTAAATAAGAGGCTAATCACCTGATGTTCTCCTCCCTTGAGACCGTGTACACGGAGATTAATTCTTATCAGATCATAGAGCGGGCCAAACATCAGGGACTTCATTATTGTCAGCTCACCAGGGCAAAACAATGTTTGATCGACAGCCGTGCACACTAACTGGACAATTCATTAGGGAGGCCTGAACACTCAAATGGAATCCATTTCAAGATAATGACGCTGTTTGTCGTTATTGCGGTGGTGTAGACCGCACAGCATCGTATTGGGTGTTTATAATATTTCGCCGCATCACGTTAACCAGATGAACGAATGGCTTAGTATCATGTAATGCAGTTTTTGACCAGAGCAAACGCATAACCCCGATATAAAAAATGTTCAGTTTGGATTGGATGTTTTGGATTGTGCAAGTGTATCTAAGATTGTTGCTAGACAGTGTACAATTCAAGTCCCTGTAAAATTAAAATAATCTATCGTCATAAGGGTTGCAAGCGTGCTGGCTCCACTCTTAGCTAACTCTGGGAAAGAGGTGGGTACAAAGACACAGGGATGAGAATGACCAATTTGGAAAAACACTGAAAATGTCTGCCTGGGGGGTTTAAATGGTGACCTCTGGTTACTTCTAACAGTGTAAATACAGGGCAATCAAAATATTTTGAAAACTTAAAATATGAGTCCAAACAACCAAAATAATTTTGCTAAACTTCAGACATAAGAGAAATAAAAAAGTGAGTGATAAAATGCGTGATCTACAGGGCCTGTGCTACAGATAAGCCTAATCATATTAACAGTTGTCAGTTATATAATATTTGAGAAATTTACGTCCAACTTACCTTTGTGTTTCCTGGTTTGGATATGCTCCTGGATAAGTGCACAGCACTTTGCCACGAACGTCCAATTTTTGTATGTATTTGGTTAGACATGTTGTTACAGTTTTCGTTGCTATCTGCACGGTTACACTTTTTTTCAAGCCATGCCCATCTGAAACAGTTTTTTTACCCTGTGGTTTTTATCAATATCCCTGGCACGATCTTTCATTCCAAGACTTTCGCCATACTGGAAAACGCGCAGACCGCTCGATAACATATGCGTACGTATGTCTATAAGTTATATCTATGCCGTGGTAAATAGAATGCTTCTCTAAGAAATGTTAACATCAGAGTGAGAAATACCGCCAAAATGCTGCCAGGAAATCGGAATGTTGTCGTTATTATAAACACCAAATTTTATGCAAACAGAAAGCAATGCCGTAAACAGGTAGCAATGCTGTTTACCGCTATCACAGCTGTGACTAATTTCACGACAAGCGTTGCCGATAGATGCTGGCGGACGGTCTTGATTACAGCCTTGCCCTGCGTCAAGCCGTACATCCCCCCGGCAATTTTTATTCTCAAAAAAATACACGTTTCACAAGAATGACATTTTCAGCTGTAAAAACTCAGAATTCCGTGAATCCGTTGAAAATTCTCATCCCTGTAGACAATTTGCACTACCACTTATAGGCAGTTTCAAGTTTGTGCCCAGAAAAAGACCCATGCAGGCACAGGGAGAGCATAGAAACTCCACAGAGGCAAGGCCAGATTTGAAACCGGATCCTCAGAACTGTGATGCAGCTGTACAAACCAGTTATGCTCCATGCTACTGCCCACACCCAATAACTGAAAATTAATGAAGTTCAACACTTGTCTCCACAATTGAGTGTACTACATAGTTGTGTGCATGTGTTCTGCCTTTATCTTCAATCATACATAACATTTTTTAATCCCAGAATGGGGAAATTTGCAGAAAATGTATTTAGAACCAATTGTCAAATTTTACTACGTAGGGTCTTTGTCTAAAAGTGTGAAACAACCTCTACAGTTTATAATTCGTTCCAAAAATTAGAACTTGTGTGTAATGAAGGCGCAGAGTTCACAATCCCAAGTATATTGTTTAATAGGAAAAAAGTGAGGGTAGAAAAAGATTTTTCCTTGACTTCTATTACAAAATAAAATGATAGGCATTTGTCAATAAAAATGCTACGTGTGCTCATTATGCAAAAAACAACAATCTGTTCAGGACTGTTTAAAACTTCATAAAGCACTACAGGTGCTTTTTCCTACAATATTTTAAGTAAAAACATACTTCCATCAAGTATCATTCTTTACATAGTGTCATTTCGGATTAGAATTCATACAGTAACACACAAGAGAACACAAAAAAACATTCATTGTAAACTGGCACGCAATGTACTCATTAGTACGCACAATAAGTGTATTGGTGTTCCACATAAACAGTGATTCATGTTACAGAAAAGTAATAGTAGTGATCTCACGCACCTTCATCCTGAAGTCAATTTCTGACTCTTCAGCATTCAATGTAACAGCAGAATACAGTAGTTGCCATTCAGTGGAAAGGCTACCAAAGGTAATTGTACATGCATGGAATCATGACAAATTGGCCCTGTACAGTGGAACCTCAAATCAAACACCTGTGAAAATCTTAACGTAACAGTGTTGTACAAGTTTAAAAGTTATATACAATGTAACACATAAAAAAAGAAAGCCCACTTGCAGTCAGGTGGGAGATGCTGGCGCCTTTCATTCAGATGGGGCAGGTTTGAGTCAATTCCCAAGCCAGATAAAAAAAATATACAGGTTGTATAACGGAAATAATCATGTGAGTGAGCCCATGTGGCGACATCAAAAGTTGCAACAACAGAGAGACTGCCAGAGTCGGCTTTTACAGGTAATACCAGACAAGTGATTTTTCTGTTTATAGGTGGAATTCAGTCTTTTTAAATTACATAGATTAAAAAAAAAACAAAACATTTTTTTCTGCACTATTCCGACTGTAACCCGTGCCAGAATCCACACTCGGTTCATTTTCTGATCCGACTTTTGCAAGTTAGGCTGAAAATTTGATACTCGTCTGTTGATTGGTCGAATGTGGAACACCGAAACAACTAACCCCAGTTGTAGATAGGGTAGTCAATAACGAGGTGAGAGTTCAGAAGCAATTACTTGTAAAAATGTCAGTATTATTTGCTGACACCAAAACATGACAGTAATAATTGTGGTCAAATTCATGCATTTCAATTATTTACGAAAACAAGAAATTAAAACGTTTTTGAATAGATACGATATACATGCTATGAAAGCACGCTTGCATGCCATGATGCAAATCTGAATTAAATTTAGTTTCACTTCTAGTAGTTTACTCGGTTGAATTTGTATTTGAATTTGTAATTTGAAAAATAATGAACATTGTGTACATTTTGAAAAAATTCATTTATTTATAGATGTACGACATATATTTCATTCATAATACAATTTAGAAAAATTGCATGTTAAAATTGGTGATCATCCTTTGATCATGTTTGCAGCCCCCTGAACCCCAGCTATTTTTCTGTCTTTTTTTTACTCAGTCAAATCACATCCCTGTAATACTTAGTTTAAAGCCCAAATAAAAAGCTAAGCAAGCAGATAGTAACATGATTTTGATGTTACATAATTTGGAGTCTCTTGAAATCTGCTGATAACACGTATCAGATCACGTGACGGTGGTTTCATACACAACCCAAAATTTGTCGCATGCCTTGGCATAAAAGTTTCATTTGTTCCGTGACCGGGCTCAAAACACTTGTATCACAAATCATCTTTGGCCAGTGAAATTAATGCAAATGCCATGTTGTGTTTCAAGCCTTATGCTCCCCATTAATGTGTGGCCAAGAGGCCTTTTTATACTGTCATTCAGACAAAGACGACTATCACAGCTAAATGACTCAGTAAGTTGCAGTTATAGTATTATTATTTTTTTTTTTTTTTTTTTTTTTTACAGAGGATATACAAAATATGGCCGTGAAAATTGTGATATTGTCTGTCTATGTGGTGTTGTTCTACCGTTTGTGCTCAAATATCCATTGCTTAAAGTGTTATAACACCAGGTCTGTTTTGCATTAAGATTGTGGACGTTGAAAGTAGTGAGGTTCTTCGAAGTTTTTTTTTTCCCACTAAAAAAGTGTCACTACACATCTTGAAGCCTTATTTGCAGATTATTTTACAAACTGTTTGTTGTGAATTAAGTCGACTAAAAAAAATAAATAAATGTATCACTATATCTTTCTAAAAACAAAATAAAAAAAGGTTAAAATCCAAATTGCATTGCTTTTGGGGTGTTTGACTTTGAAGGTTCCACTGTACCAAGAAAACCAATAAATAGTTGGCATTCAGTGTAGTTAGTTTGTAGGCACTCATTCATGGCCAGGGGCTGAATTTTAGTATTCTCCCAAGACATACTCTTCTGTGCACCCTGGAATTTTTTAATTTTCCTTCATATCATAAAATACATCCAGAACTCTTCACTCGTGCTCACTTCTACGATTTAGTCAGGCCCATAGAGAGCATTAATTTAAGATGAACCTCTCAGAGAATGATAACATGAATGTAAACTGAAAAGACATTTCTTACTGTGTCACCACTGGAATGTCAATCTCAATGGCCGACATCCGTGAGCGTGTGGAGTAGCGGTGGCTGGCGTAGCTGGGCGCGTAACTGTGTGAGGGGGCGTAGCTTTGGGAGGGCGCGTAGGTCTGCGAGGGTGCGTAGCTGTAGGCCTGGGTCCGTCCCACCTCTGAGCCATAACCATCGAGAGCAGGAATCTGAGACACGTACAATTGCGGTGGTGCGGGGGCGGCCACGCTTTGAATGTAACCTTGAGTGGGCACGTACTGCTGTGTGTCAATCACTGTGGGGGGATGGGCCTGAGGCGGCATGGGCTGAGGAGCATAAACCGGCGACGGTGGGAATCCGTTGGGCGTGAGCGGCTGGGTGGACGCGGAGGTGGACATAGAGGGAAGGGGCAACCAGAATGGCGAGGGCAGCTTCTTGCACATGCAGTACCACATGAACATGAACAGGGCGGCCAGCATCAATCCTCCGGAGCAGCCTATGGACACGTACGGAGCGAAGCCATCAGAGAAAATGTTGTCGTATTTCTTGTTCAGCTCCTTGGTACCAAACAGGAACCACACAGAGGGTGCGATAGCAATGGCGCCGCCCAGGAAGAGAAACGCGCCTGCCACCAGGTGACAGCCGGCACTGTTCACCAAGAAGCGGAGGCCCTTGATGTCCGGTTCGGGCTTGTCGGAGCAGCAGCAGGTTTTACACATGCCGGCCATGCACAGCAGCAGGGCCAGAGAGCCAAAGGCCAGTCCCGCAGGGACGCAGAACTGAAGCAACCTCAGGTCCAGTTGGTCCACTTTGGAGTACCACTGCAAACATCAGATCATTCACACCAATTTAGCACTTTGGTTGGTAGAGTTACTAACCTAGCAACAAATGTGGCTACTTTTAAAAGTCCTTTGGAATATTTCAGCAACTTTTCAAAAGCGACACAAACTGGTGATACTAAATGCGATTCCACCTAGTCAATGCAGATGAAAATCAAGTTAGTCTTGCAAATGGTGTTTAACATTCCATATTTCAACCATTTCTCTGGTGGCTTTATTTGCTAAATTTACTTGACATGTTTAAACAGTTCTACCACCACGATAGGGCTGTCGCTATCGATTACTTTTAAAATTGTATTCTAGTTATTATCCCATCGAGTAATCAGATGGAAATTAATTTTACATTGTTAAACAATATGAACGTGAGGTACAGGAAATATTCTGTCCACTTGAGTCACTAGATCCATGTTCGACTGTAGTATGTGTGACTTTGAGTGAGTATGGCCTTGAGAAACAGCTCATGTATGAATGTGCATATTACGTTTTGGTTTCTAACCGTTTGTACAAAATCATGTTTTGCAAAAAAACAGCACGACCAACCCAGCCATAGTGTAATTTACACATTTGTAATTACATCATACGATGGCACCACATAGTAGCAAATAAATCCGCCTTCGGCATTAATGCATGATAAACATGGTGACAAGACATTTACAATTGATGATGTGGAAAAAAAATGTATACTGTGCAGTGAGAAACTACAGAGAGAATCCCACAGGTGTACCTCTGCATCATAGTAATAGCATCCTGAATAGCCGTCTTGCTTGACGCACTTCGTCCACAGCCCGTCGTACACGCTGATATTCTTGGCGTTGCGATTGAAGGTGACCAGACGGGTCACGCGCCACTGAGGGACTAACGCTGCCACGGCCAAGCCAGCCACAGACACAAAGGCGATGATGAAGGCAAAGGCGTTGGTGGCGTGAATGTCCCGGCAAGACATTGTGCTTTGTCTTGAAAGATACTGCGGCCAAGAAAAAAAGGACCTGTTGTAAAAAATTGTTAGACATAATTATCAATATTTTGTATTGGAAGTAACAAGTAACAGGCCGTCTGGTCAATACATGTTTCCAAAAATAGTTTCCAGTTGTCAAAGTTTATTCATTCCAGAATTGGCCACTGCTGTTTACAGGGCTTGTGATGAAATATAGGCAAAGACTGGCACATACATATTTATGAGTCTAAGATATGCAATATGCAATAGATCCACCCAATACACAACGCCTGTGCCTATGTGGTGGCCATGTTGAATGTGACGACATTCAACAATGCATTGATGTAGCGGCCCATGATGTCAGGATTTGATTGGCGCATAGAAGTTTGCTCAGAAAGAGAGCAGCCTTGGGTGTTTTTTTTTTTTTTTAAATGTCTCTGGAGCCGTCCTCCAGTCTGAAAATTAAATATTTTGTATGGTAACAGTTTTTATGTCAGTTTTTGTATGGCATCTAATTAACGGATCTGGAAATGGGGTGCACGCCAATTCTGGGAGGCCCATGAAAGTGACACGTTACAACTGACTGGCACCATGGCCGAGCACACACGCATTGTAAGTTGGAATCGAATAGAAAACTTTTTTTATATTCCTTTATTATTTTAAATCCTTTTTATTGTAGTGGATGGGGGGGGGGGGAGTATTAAACCAATATTTTGTACTGAACACTAATATGGGTTTATATGACCCAAAAGGCAGAGTGGCACACCTGTAGAATGTTCGCCTCACAGTTCTGAGAACTGGGGTTCAAAACCCAGCCCCACCTGTGTAGAGTTTGTATGTGCTCCCTGTGCCTGCATGGGTTTTCTCCTGGCACTCAGGTTTCCTCCCACACCCCAAAAACATGCAACATTAATTGTAGACTCTAAATTGCCCCTTGGTGTGATTGTGAGGGCGACTATTGTATGTCTCCATGTGCCCTACGATTGGCTGGCAGCCAGTTCAGGGTGTACCCTGCCTCCTGCCCATTGATGGCTGGGATAGCCTCCAGCGCTCCCGCGACCCTTGTGAGGTTAAGCGGCTCAGTAAACAGATGGATGGATGACCACATAAAAGTGCTTCAGTGGGACAACCAATCGGCCCCTATTGGTCCATTAAATTGTGGTCCCACTACACATGATTCTGCTTATGTTGTTTATTTCTTGGTCGTATTTTTGAAAAATACTTGTGCTGGTCATAGCAGTAAAAACTGAGCAACGCTCGTTCAACTTTTGTAAACCACTCTATTCCCAGCCACTGTTAGTGCCAAAAACACCAGAGAAACTTAAATTAATAGATTCATTGCCTAGCCCTGCATCACTAGATGATGTATAACAACACTCTAATGAAGTAAGGCCATAACTTTGTGTACCCCTCTTGTATTCCTATTCATTGCAGTTAAGTTGACCTAATATCCAAAGCCTCTGAGACAATACTCTCATTTTATTGACAAACAGTAACAAGGACTCCGTGATGGAGGATGCTGGGAAAGAGCTCCGAGACCAACTGAACAAAACACAATAGAATCTGCATCGAACTATAAGTCTGTTATTTTACATTTAAAGCAAGCAGCTATGGTTGATTGTAAAAAGTTGCTCTGTATTTTCATCAGGTACATTTCAATGAATTAGATCAGTGTCTAATGCTTAGTTTTGTTGGGTACTTAAATTAAAAAAAATCTGTGATTCAAAAGAAGAAGAAGAGATGCACAACACACGCAGTGAAATATTTCATGATTAAATAAATGTGTGTGTGTGTGTGTGTGTGTGTGTGTGTGTGTGTGTGTAATTCGGTCTTTCAAATTCACATTTCAATAGATCTGATCAGTACCTAACAATTTAGTTCGGTAGTTGAATTGAAAACTCAGCGATGGGCAACACACAGAGAGAGAGAGAATAAAATTTTTCATGATTTAAATATGTATATATATGTGTGTGTGTGTAGAATTCGGACTTTCAAACTCACCATGTTCGGAAAGTAGAATATTATGTATCAATCAAGAAACTATGAAAAGGATTTGTAATGTACACATTAGATAGCTATCTGCCCTTTAAAAATATTTTCCCGATATTTAAATGAAACACTCGAATGTAGGAGTACTGAAATGAAGGCTTGAACTTCACACAAACCGCAGTGTTGTCAACACTTTTCCCAAACGATTTAACCAATTTATCAATTCATTTTCCATACCACCTATCAATATCCAATTGAATATAATTCTTGCTCATCGTTATTTATAACAACAATAATCATATTACTACCTGTTTGCCATACGTAGCTTAGCCGCCTGGTGAGCTGATGACTTCCCCTAGTTTACAAAGTAAACGGGTGACAGCTAGTAACGCTCCAGTGGCGAAGTTATGTTTTACCTGCATTAATGATTCATACAAACTGCTTACTGTATGAATAAAATCAACGAGCTCAATGTAAAGACGTGCTTAAATGTAATACAACGCTCGCGTCCGTTTGCTAACTCGCTAGCACTGCTGCAACCTGTTGAAAGCCGAACTCCGTTTCACCAACTCTGATGCTGAACACGGTCACACTTGAATCGAAGTTTCGTCAGAACGACTCCGGCAAATACTGTACCTTGTTTCCCAGCTGCCGGGTCGTGTTTATATCTTAGGTCGCGGCATTTCCTTTGAACAACAAAGCAGGTCAGAGCGTCCCGTTAAGGTACAGTTGCTAGCATTAGCATTAGCGGCGTAAACAGATATCGGGGGCATTTCCCCCACTTTGCTGTCTCGCAGCGATTAACGGAGGTTTGAAAAAGTCACACTTATTTAAAGCTATACTTTGTTTTCCCATTTAGTTGTTTTAGATTGATGGGCTATACATTTTTCATTCAAATATATGCTGTAATGATGACATTTGACTTGGATTTTAGTGGTTGGTTGTGAGATGGGAGGCTATCGTTGTACTTTGGTTTCCCAGTGGAGTAACGAAGAACAACAAATATCTGTACCTTATTTGCTAATATACTGTGTATTGGTATAATTCAGTGTTTCCCTACCTTTATTGAGGCAATGCACTCATTTTAAATTGGAAAACTCTCACGGGACCCCACCAAATAGAAAGGAAAGCGAAGCAAAGGAATTTGTACAACGCATTTCACAAACAAGGTGCTTTACATGATTAAAAGCTTTTCAAAACAGAGAAAAAAAACATTTAAAACAGAGAAAGAATAAAAATGATAAATGAATAAATAAATAAAAGTAAAAGAAGAAAAAAGTATTAATACTGGAATGCTGATGATCTAGTAGTCAAATGTTTTTAGATAAGCATTTGTGTTATATCAGTGATTCTCTGCTTGTGGGTCACAGACGGGTAATAAAAATGGATTCATGGTGCTTAGTTTCACATGTTTTATGTGCACAGTTCGGGCATTGATTTGATGGCTAAAGATTCCTGTAAAAAGAGTACTTAGAAAAAAGCGGGTAAAATGGTCACCTTCTCACTCAACCAGTTTTTGGTTGTCATGAAATGTGCTGTTCCCAGGTGGTTCCTTTTCATGCTTGCAATTGCCACAGTTTTCTTTTGCTTTGGAAAAAGATGAACTAATTTCACTCTTAAAAATTACAGCAAGTTGCACAAGGGGTTTCCATGTTTGCCTCAACGTTCTGAGGGTTGATCTTCTCACTTTGGCTTAGGCCTTTCTTGGTGGGGTTTGCATGTTTTCCCTCGGCTTGCTTGCTTGCTTGTTGTTGTTGTTGTTGTTGTTGAGGGTACTCCATCTTCCTCCCACATACCAAAATCATGCACATCAGGTTTGTTGAAAATGGTAAAATGTCCAAAGGTTTGATTGTGATAGTGAATGGTTGATTGCCTGTAGGCAAAATGCCTTTGGCTGGCGACCAGTCCAGGGTGTATGCCGCCTGTTGCTGAAGTCAGCTGGGATGGGCTCCTGCTCATGGACGTGACGATGGTGATTTCATCAATAATTGTTCTGATTTTCTGTTCTTCAGGGCGATGTTCACTTGATTTACAAATCCGGAGGACCAGATGAACTTCATGACTTTCCCCGTGGTAAAAGTCCATGCTGTCAAATTTGTTTTAAAATAACTGATTTTAAAGTTCAATATTAGTAACAATCACCTCTTAGGTAACCATCGTGAGCCACCCTTTCCCAGTCCTCCTTTTCCTGGCGCAAGAATTGTTCACAGGAGAAAGAAGAGACAGGTACAAACAGACCAATGAAGCTAATTGGTTACAGTCTTTTTTGTGTTTTTTTCCCCACTAACGAGAAAAAAAAACAGCATAGTTTCCCTGCTCTCAGCAGCCCTTCACATTTCATCTCTTTCTCTCCATGAAATATTTACAGTGCATCATCGTTGAGAGTTGCTCTCATCTGTTTTTCAGGAGGACGACAAATTTTTCTGTAGCCAAGCAAAGTTCATCACTAGCGACTTGACATGCTGTTGCCAGGCCTCACATGACTGATAAATTATTATTATTATTCATTTGATGAACGTGTACTTCTTTTCAGGCTCCACACATGTCCCGAAGTGTGGAAGATGAGATCAAATACATTGAACTGATGGTCATCAATGACCATTTAATGGTAAGTTAGATTACAAAAATGCAGTCCTTTCATTTTAGTTTCTACATACGTTTTTATTTATTCATTCAAACAAGCAAACAGCACTGTCGAATGAAAAGCATTTAGTATTTATTTATCTATTTGTTCAGTTAATTTTTTTTCTTTTGTTTTTAAACATCCAAAGATCGCTGTTGGATGAAAAGCATCTAATTTAGAAAGTCTTACAAAAGCCATTCAACTGACTTCGAAATTTTTCATTCTGACCATCATAAAACCTTTTTCAAGTCAATACGTAATATTTTATTTAACATTCTAAAAAGATAAGTTAAAACACGAGCTTTGTTGTAACTAAAATAAAATCCTCTTCCTTTGAAGACACATGATTGACAAACAATGGAGACGGAGTTTAAAGGTGTTTGCACGGTGATGCTGTCACCTAGTGGCATGTACTCGATTGTTGGAACGAGTGTTAGTCGTGTAGAGTATTTACTTTGCAACCTGTTTGGTAAACACTCACTTGTTCATATCGCAGTCAGTAACCAAACACTTTTCCATGTGGTATTCCAATTTTTGGTATTCTGATAGAGCCTTTTTCTTTTCAAAAAGGAATTTTAGCGTTATTGCTGTTGGTGTGGATGTGATTTGGATGTGGCATGATGATGGTTTCCTCTAACTTTTGCGCCGTATTTTTCCACATCATTTTGCTTGAACTCCAAGTTGTACATATCTCTGGACATTTGAGTTAATTTAGAGTTTAAAAATAAAAAAGCAATATAAACAAGCATCTTAAAACTTGGGGATACGATTGATTACACATGCACTGTTTCCATGTAATGGTGATCTTACTTTAGTTTTTTTTTTTTATGCACAACTAAGCATTAATGAGACATTTGAAAGTCAGTTGCAAATGGAAAAAACTAGCCGATTGCTGATTATTTGGATTTACATTCAAATATTTTGAAATGGATTTTCCACTAATGTGTATCTCTTCTTGTTTTCTCTTTTCTCCTCTTCAGTACAAGAAGCATCGTCTCTCCGTTGGCCACACCAATAACTATGCTAAGTCAGTGGTCAATATGGCTGACATGGTAAGAAACACATCGATCCTCCTCTCTGAAAGCTGGCCACAAACACTTCCTGCTATCGGCGTTGAGCTCTCATCATACTAATTTCTCATTTAAACAACCCCACTCTCATCATTTTAAATAGCCATTAAGCGGCCACTCATGAGTACTCCGCTCGAGGAGACTGTGGTAGCATGAATGTCACGGTTGGAATCATTCATTGGTGCGCTTCTTTATCGAAATGTCACCAGCCCCCGGCTCACAACTATAAGTTGATTGCCTCGTGAAGCTCCCGCGGAAAAGGTCGAGCGTTTTTCTCGCGCCCTTGAAAAAGATCATATGAAGCGGATCGTCTTCGGAAAGCTCTCATTGATTTCCACGTACGAGTTGAATTTCCCCTTTGCTCGAAGCGGCTGCATCGACGAGGTCACGATCATAGGGTTGCAAGTCAAGTCTGAAAACTTCAGTGATGAACGGTGGGCCATGCATACCCCATGCAAACATTTGAACTGGCCTGCTAAACTGTTCTTAAAAATAAATGAAACCTCAGCTGCACTGTTATAAAAATACATAATTATTATTTTGCCTTCTGAGGACATTAGTTTTGGTCACCATTATTGGAACCCTTCAAGCACTCAATGTGGAATATTTGAATCAAGTCAATCAAATGAAACTTTTTTTTCATACAAAAGAGCAAATGATATTTTATGAACAGATGAAACAAAAATAGAGCAATTTGGCAACGCACACAGACAGTGCAATGAAGTCTTTGAGGAAAAGAATATCCCAACAATAGCCAAGAATGGTGAAGGATCCACAATGCAGTGGGGCTGCTTAGCTACATATGGGACTGGAGGCAGTGACTGTATCACAGGGATCATGAAATAAAAAAATTCAAGAGATTCCAGAGTGAAATCTGTTATCCAGTTTGGCTTTTTAAGAATGGTCAGCAATGAATACTGATCTCAATTTGGGGTAAGAACTGAAATCTGTCATTGGGGAAAAGAACCCTGCAACCGTTCAAGAGCTTCAACAAATTGCAAAGGAAGAGTGGGAGAAAATACCACATAAGAAGTGCAAAAAGCTTATAGATGGATACAAGAAACTGCTGCAACACGGAAAACGAATAGAAACTCCTATAAGGCAGACACGAGATCAAGTTACGTAGACTCCGTTTATTCACAAATGGCTGCGCGTAGCATACAACAACAAAAGGGAAGTAAAGGTGCGCGTAACTCATGAGCAGCAGCCGTGGCATTACACACCAAAATAGATGCGTGGGGGAAAAAAAATGTAACACGCGTAAAAACAAGCACAAAACAGGATGAACTCCAAGTGCGCATAACACGCAAGCAGCAGCCTCAATAGTATAAACGAAAAAAAGCGTTCTGCGTAACAACAAGCATTTCTAACTCAATCACATTGTGCTGATACCACAAAAGCAACATCAGAAAACCAGAGCATGAAAGATACGTGTGGAGGGTGTCATCGCTGCCAAAGCGTGTGCAACTAAATATTATGGAGGAGTGCCAATATTGCTGCACTTGTGGTTTTCTCCTTTTTTCTTGGACGTGACAAGATCTAAGTTGGAAAAAAAAGACAAATTTCTTTGTTAAACTACTTTGGACCTCCCAAAAAAATATCCTGGTGTTATATGATATACGTTTGGTACATTTCCATTTATATCTGAAGATATTACACAGGATATACATATACTAATGGGGAAAAAAGTTCCTCATCTTCTAATCTAAAGCATCATTACTCACACACACCTCCAGTATAAAGCAGTACAATAGAGTATTGTATTTGAATCCTTCAGTATTGTGGTTTCTACAAACTAAATGACAAAGCTTGTCGTTGACATTTTTCAAATGTACTCTCATTACTTCGCTCTGATTCCCCCCAGATTTTCAAGGAACAGCTAAATACTCGTATTGTGCTGGTTGCCATGGAAACATGGTCCGCTGACAACAAATTCAACATCGACGACGACCCCATGGTGACCCTGAAGGAGTTCATGAAGTACCGCAAAGATTTCATCAAGGAGCGATGTGACTCCGTGCACCTCTTTTCGTTAGTGCCACTTTTATTATCAAAATACAGCATTTGGACAATGACATCATTTACGTGTCCACAATGGATTTTAAATGTCGAGTTATACGAAGCTCTTTTTTTTTGTAACCTTAAAAAAATTTCAGTTTTCTACTAATTACAGTACATTTTTATACAAAATCCTACTAGATTCTGAAAACTGTCGCAATTTGCTCTACATTCTTTGTTTCTAGTGTTGATCCCGTGTGTAAATATTGACTTAAATCCAGCTTTAATGATTTCTTTTTTCCCCTTTATACCCCACCACAATAGATCTGAAATCAAAATTAATGGAAGACGCGATTAAAGTGTAGACTCATTTGAACTAAAGAGGCTGTCATTGTTTGAGTGACTTTCAAGGTATTTCTTTTCAATGTTTCTGTGGTCAGAGGGAACCGTTTTCACAGCAGCTGGGGTGGTGCTTCCTACATGGGGGGTGTTTGCTCCCTCACCAAAGGGGGAGGTGTCAACGAGGTAACCTTTGAACTATGTGCTTCTGATTGGGGATGTTCATTATTTCTCTGTGTCCCATAATGTGAGCTGGATTTATGACGATCTTTTCGATTTTTTTTTTGGTCGTTGTGCATTTGTCTCCCTTTATCAGTACGGGAAAACAGATGAGATGGCCATAACTCTGGCTCAGTCCCTGGGGCAGAACATTGGCATCTTCTCTGACAAGAAAAGAATCCTTAATGGTACATTGTCCTATTTAAATCAATCATACACTTTTGTATTTTAGATATTTGCAACCACAATATTCTTACTGGCTGACCCTTTTTCCTTGTGAAATGTGCTTTTTTTTTACTTGCTTTTCACGCTCACTAATAATCACATAATCAGTTATTATTTTGATGACTGAACACTCATTTTAGATGTCATTAATGCATCTAATAGTGTTTTTTTTTTTTTTTTTTTAAACAGGAGAGTGCAAGTGTGATGATCGTTGGTCAGGCTGCATCATGGATGATGTTGGGTAAGGAAAGATTTTCTTGAAGACATGAACTGAAAGTCCCCCCATAATAACTCAGTGGTAGCAAGTCATTAGTGTACATTAGCATTGCTGCAATTAGAGAACTCAACAGTAGGTGTCAGCCCACGACTATTCTCTGTAGTCTAGCTGGTTTTTACTTCACTAGCCTATTGCACTTCTGAATTATGCATTTAGTGTTCTTTCATGTCCTTGTGGAAAAAAAAATTAACTTTGTGTGGCATTGTGACTCTGTGTTGTGCAGTTATGTAAATGCTCCCTCTCAAATACATACTTCTTGCATTCCCCCTCCATCCCAAATGTGACAGCAGGTGAGCTGAACTTGGCTAGAAACATTGCTTGTGCTCTTCTGACCCACAGCCTTGGCAAAAACGGTTGTCAGCCATCACAACCAAATGTCTCCGTTTGTTCAAATGATGTGAATGAACGCAGTCCGATGTGCCGTTTGTCCGCACCGACTGTTTTTGGCATCATTGAACGACGCTGCTCATCTATGTTATTCTATTCTACACCGAGTGGATACTTCATTAGGGACACCTAGTATTCTATGGGGTGCAGTATAAATATTCTGCCTATAAAAACATGGTACAGCTCAGGTGTAAGTGATCCTGTCACAAAGGTATTCATTCTACAATAGGCTCATAATTGTGTAGTAGAACCACATTGCATCAAATTACAAAACGCACTTTAAGCAATAGTGGATAGTATTGTTAAATGAATACCTCTCTAGCAGTGTCACTCAAAACTGATCATTACTGAGAGCAGAATTTTTTATACATTTGTACAGTTAGTACAGGTGTTCCTAATGTTGTGGCCTGTTTTGCTTCTCCTATGGCTACAGACAGTGGCCAATCAGCTTAGCTTTAATTTGTCTTTTGTATTTCCTCAAATAGTGCCTGTCCCTCGATAATAGATACCACGGCCCAATTAGTCACTGGCCATGTAATACACTTCGAGCTTTCCTCTCATAAAGCCCTCAGTTTTACATCAAACACAGGTCGTCACTGTAATTATCGTAGTCGTTGCTAGCCAAAACAGTAGCACCTGGAATAGCACATAAGCAGTCTCTCAGGTGATGGAGACATTTCGCTCACTGTAAATGATTTTACATCTTGTGGGATGGCCCAGTAGGCTCTGACATGTGAACGCGCCACAACATTGCGTGCATCTGCATTGGTTCTATTTATTATTAGTAGCAACCCTTTTTACACTCTACTCCCATACATTGTAATACAAGGCTGTCTTAAGATTCCAGTTTAGTTCAGTGACATGACTTGTAGCACTAACTGATGCAGTAAACTGTAGTAATATTAGTAATTTCGTGAGTATTGTTCTAATCCCTGTCTACGTGTTGCCCCTGATCCAATTTGATAGCCCAATTGTGTCATTTTGCATTATTTTCAATACCATTTGTTTGATGTTTATTTGACAGTAACCGTCATTTCGGAGCAGCAATAAACATCTTGAAGCCTCTTTTTTTTTTAATTGTTTGTAATTTGCTAAACTGCTGCTTGTGAATTGACCACACAGTGATTCTCTCTGAAATATTTCCTTCGAAATCAAAGGAAAAAAAATCATCTGACCAACACCTAATATCTCGAAAAACCTGTAAGTTCGGTCAGTCTTATCTTAAGGCAGCACTGTATGCTTATTTGTAATATTGTTTACAATTTACCCCCTGTAATCTGCTCCTCCCCGTCTGCAGTTGAGCCACTATTTGCGGGAATACAGCACTTCCCAAAGTAGCTTCACGTTGGTCTTTTCATCAATTTCCATCTCTCGTCTCGTCCATGTGTATTCGATTGATACTGTCTGCAATGTCAGTCTCATCAGAACTGGCCCAACTTGTACCTCTGACACCCTTCGTCCACACCCCCCTTGATTGGGTTCCCATCAATACATTTCAATACAACTGCTAGCAATGCTATCATGTGAACAGGTCATGTGACAGAGCGCTCTGTCATCTGTCTCCTGCTCTCTCTCTCTCTCTCAAATCAACTCAGTGGTATTTCAGACACTTCAATGTTTTCAATGAGCGACCCCCCCCAGACATGTCCATTGACGCCAGCTTCTTTTTACTCCATAGCGCCTGCATGTCTGAAATTCCTAACTCCACTGTGTTCTATTTTTACAGGTTTATCTACAGTGTGTGTGTGTGTGTGTGTGTGCTGTGTGTGTGAGAGAGAGAGAGAGAGAGAGAGAGATAGTGAGAGGGTGACAGAGAGAAAGTGAGATTGGTGCAATCATAGGACTCAATGTAACATATTATAGTGCGCTTACACCATTAATATCTTTTTCAAAACCATCTCTGACTCACTCACTGGTTAAAGTATTCCTATGTTATTGTGGTGTAGTTGTTGTACATGAGATGAAAGTAAATGAGATGAAGTACTTGCGATGTCCTGCTGTCCTGGCTTCTATTGATGCCATTCTAGTATTGAGGAAAACTGCATAACATGGACAAGTTTATGGAATGGAGGTACAATAACTGGTCATGTTACAATACTGTATTTCACATCTATGAAGGCCAGATTCTCTGACAAACTAAAAGATTTGTGATGGAATCAATTGAGTGTAGTAGCAAACTAGTTCCGTTCCTAGTTCTGCAATAAACTCTACCGGTGAGTTGTAGAAAGGATCCCCTCTCAATTGTGAGTATTCCGATGACAAATGATGACATTTATGGAAAGGCCACTGTATGCTGTGATTGTGATGAACAGCTTCTACCTGCCCAAGAGGTTTTCTGACTGCAACGTGGAGGAATATTACAACTTCCTAAACAGTGGTGGAGGAACCTGTCTGTTCAACCAACCCCTCAAGGTGCGTCTTCTTCACCGTTCAGTACTTCTTTGCTCACTCAGATTCATACAATAGGATGAATATTCTCCTTTTAAAATCCTAGATGCAATGGTTTTAGCCTTGGAGGGCTCTCTCTCTTTTTTTCATCTGTTTATCCTTCAGCTGCTGGACCCTCCTGATTGTGGTAACGGCTTTGTGGACGCAGGGGAGGAGTGCGATTGTGGCAGCCCGGCGGTGAGTTGCTATTAATGAGACGCTAAAGGTTTAACTTTTGTAATCATATGTGGGCACGTGCAGGCCTAATTACACAGCGACAACATCATATAGTGTCAGACTTCATAGTGTCATGATTACAGTTTGCCCACAGACTTGTCTGGTCAAATGTGACCTGAAATTGCCACTTGAATGAATCAGTAATGGAAAAAGCTGGTCTCTTGTGACAGGAGTGTGCGAAAGAGGGAGAGAACTGCTGTAAAATGTGCACCCTGACTCAAGGCTCGAATTGTAGCAACGGACTTTGCTGCAACAACTGCCAGGTTGGGAAAAAAAAAGCTACTTCTTTCTGAAGTAACTCACCGTACATGACAATGTCATCCTTACGCTCTCACAGATGGAATTCTTGGGGGTCGTGTGCCGGGATGCGGTAAACGACTGTGACATCCCGGAAAACTGCATGGGAAACTCCAGCCAGGTGAGCACAAACCCCCCGACCCCCAGCGAAAAATTCTCAACTGAGTCACTAATCTTTATGATGGGTCTTATTTTTACAGTGTCCACCAAATGTGCATAAGATGGATGGTTACACGTGTGAAAAAGACCAAGTGAGTGAGGCCTTCGTATCAATTCTCATCAGTTTCAAATATATATCTAAATCGGCGTCACACTCTTGACATGTTATTTTTCCTTTTTAGGGTCGCTGTTTTAACGGGCGATGCAAAACCAAAGACAAGCAGTGCAAGTACATTTGGGGAGAGAGTAAGTCTAATACACTTATACAATGTAGTAAATATTTCCAACTTAAAGTCTCTCAAAATCTTTTTACATTAATTGTAAAACTAAAAAGTATTTGTTTGTCAATTTACAGTCACATGTTAGTCACATGCACACATTTTCCATTCATTTATTCATGTATTTATTTTTGTTTGTTTTTGTTATTAATGGGTATTTACATACATACTGTACATTATGTGAATATCTGTCTGTCCATTTACACACACATGCACACAGAACCACACAGGCACACACACCGTACATAACAGACACATTGTTCAAAACGGTAAGCATCTATTCAGAAGATTATCCATTTACACGAAAACGTTAACATCTACCTCTTCACATGCATTCGTACTGTCAACATAAATTTAAGCATAATGAAAACACGCGATAGATTCATATTGGGGGCGGCGCAGTGGATCAGCTGGAAAGCGTTGGCCTCACAGTCTTGAGGTCCCGGGTTAAAATCCCGAAGCCGCCTGTGTGGAGTTTGCATGTTCTCCCAGTGCCTGCGTGGGTTTCCTCCGGGCGCTCCGGTTTCCTCCCACATCCCAAAAACATGCAACATTATTTGGACAGTTCAAGGTGTACCCCGCCTCCTGCTCGTTGACAGCTGGGTTAGGCTCTAGCACTCCCGCGACCCTTGTGAGGATAAGAGGCAAAGAAAATGGATGGAGGGATGGATTCATATTGGGATTCCAACCTGTTCCATATCAGCTCTCAAGGAAAGCGACACATGTTTGTTACACGAGGGGTACGCTCTGTCTGTGACTTTGTGTCATGTGGTTTACCCTCCAGAGGCCACAGCGGCTGACAAGTTCTGTTACGAAAAGCTCAACATCGAGGGCACCGAAAAGGGCAACTGTGGGAAGGACCGGGACACCTGGATCCAATGTAACAAGCAGTAAGTGTGTCTTTTCTGTGTGCGTGAGACTCACCCGCGGATCTCCACTCAGCCTCCGTGTTTCAGGGACGTTCACTGCGGTTACCTGCTGTGCTCCAACATCTCACCTGCCCCACGACTCGGAGAACTACACGGAGGCCTCACCTCCTTCTCGGTGGCCAGACACAGCGCATCTCTGGACTGCAGGTACTTCGTACTTAGGTACTACAACACAAAAGCAGATCAAACCTCAAAATTGACCGTGTGTGTGTGTGTCAGTGGTGCTCACGTGTTGATCGATGGAGACACCGACCTTGGCTATGTGGAGGACGGAACGGCCTGCGGGACAGACCGCATCTGTTTCAACCACAAATGTCTCCCCATTCAGCAGTTCAACTTCAGCACCTGCCCCGGGACCACAGACAAAAGCATCTGCTCGGGACATGGGGTACAAAACACCCCCACATGTAGGCTTCGTCAAACTATTCATCGTGGCAGGCTGTGCATTTGGCCCCTGGGCCTTCATTTGAGTTTTATCGCTGGATGGAGGCAGCAAACTAAAGTCAGCTCACTTCACAACAATCAGTAATTTGACACGGCGAACACTTGAAAATATTGACGGCCCACCCACGTTAAACCAAATACTGTACATCCAATATATATAATAAGACGTTGACGTTTGATTTGGGTTCAGGTGTGCAACAATGAGCTGAAGTGCGTGTGTTTCCTGGGCTGGGCCGGAGAGGACTGTAACTCCACGTCGCCTCTCAGCTATCTTGTGGTGGGACCCACAGCCTCCGTTTCAGGTACCCCCCCTCCCCCACCCTCCCTGTTCCCATGTATTCTGTACTTTCTTTCATCTGCATTTTACTTTTATTTACTCCTTAAACAAAACACTCCATTCTAATATGTTGCTGTGTTTGACTATTTTCCTATTTTTGTTGATTGTTTACCGCCATCCATTCTTTATGTTTTTTTTTTTTTTTGTTTAGTTTTTTTTCACATTCATTCTTTGTCAACAGGCCGAAGTCTTTGACGGAGTGACTTGAGGTTAGATTTGAGTTCCTTTATTGCTTGTAATTCCCAGATTTTTCCTCCTCCTACCGTCCCAACTCAACCTTTATCGAATGAATGTGTAAAGTTTTTGGTGTCGACGCTGAGTGGGAACCTGAAAACTCCTTTAAAAATTGAAGGAAAGAAAATGTAGCTGTGATTCAACCCAAGTCCCTGTTTTTCTCCGCTGACACTCTCCTTGCTGTGTGTGTGTGCTTTGTGTGTCTTCCAAATGCACGAAACTGTAAATGCAATAAATGCAAATGTGTCTCCCTCATCCTGTGGGTCAGGCATAACCAGTACAAACATCATCATCTGTGCCATCGTTGGCTCCATCCTCTTCCTCGCTCTCATACTGGCTGTGACGGCTTGGTGCTACAAGTAAGTTGTTTTTTTTTCCAGGTGGTACATAATGTAAAGAGTTTGACAACCATTCCATTAGATTGTGCAGGTGCACTGAATGTTGACCACTAGTTGTTGGTGTTGCAATGTAATTGGAAGAACAATATTGGGATCTGAGCATTGATAATAATAAACGTGGACATGATGGAACATATTTGGCAGCAGATGAGTTTCAATATTGAGTAATGGCCTGCCTCCTCACAGGAGCTACAAGCAGAGACGCTACGTGGAGTCTGAAGTTCACCGAAGATTCTGCCGGTTTGTTGGCTCACAATATTTTGACATCAAATATGCTTGATTTTCACCACCAGGCTGTACATGCACGTTTGAGGCTGATTAGTTTTGCACATTTGTTGTCAATTGTTTATCATGACGTTTGAATTTGTTGCAGCAAGACTACACTGATCATTGGTGAATTATATTACAAAGGTTTGACTTTTCTTTCCCCATTTGGAAAATGTTGAATGAGCTCCGAGGCAGGTTGGAGGGAATATAAGTGAAACTAAAAAATATTCAGGATCTATGACCATGTACATGATTAGCGTCTCTTGTACGCATAGACAAATGCCGCCAGGCGACTACGTGACGAAGCCGAGCGACGCCGACTCCTTTTACAGTGACATGCCGCCCGGTGTGAGCACCAACTCGGGCTGCAGCTCCAAGAAGAGGTCAGCGTGTCTGTCGCATCTTCAGATTTGCGCGCTGTCCTTCACTCCCTCCATCCCATCCATCACTCAGAACATCTCACTGTTTGGCTTCAGGTGTGCCATCTGGTCATCCTTCATTCATTCACTCACTGTGACTGCATGGTCGTTTGCTTGTATGTGCCCTGCGATTGCCTGGCAACCAGTCCAGGGTGTACCCCCGCCGCCTGCCTGAAGTTAACTGGGATAGGCTCCAGCACTCCCGTGACCCTTGTGAGGATAAGTGACTCAGAAAGCATTCTTGTTGAATTATTCGTGAACTTTGCTTTGGCTCTGACCAGCCAGGGTTGACACTTGCACAGCTTTTGTGATTACGCGTGACCGAGGTTTTGTCTGCCAATGTCTGGCAGAAAAATGTAAGAATCTTTTGCAACTGATGTACAATATACATAAAATCTGTGGCCTCCTTCTGTGCGTGCATGTGTGTAGATCTAATGGCCTGTCCCACTCATGGAGCGAGAGAATCCCAGACGCCAAACACATCTCAGACATCTGTGAGAACGGGCGGCCGAGGAGCAACTCGTGGCAAGGTAACGGCCGACAAACGCTGGAGACAATCATGTCCGTCATACAATTCACGACTTCTCTTGCCTCTCGCTCTCTCTTGCCAGGAAACATGAGCGGACACCGCAAGAAACTGAAAGGAAAGAAGTTCCGTGCTCGCTCAAACTCCACTGAGTAAGTTCCCAGTGGCGGGCAGTGGTGAGCTCCAAGAATGTTGTTCTGTGGGAAAAAGGACTCAAAAAAAAAAAATCAGGGGTGGGCAAAATAAATGGCCTGTGGCCCACTGGCCTTTGACATGAACTAGTTTTGTATTATTTGGTGCATTCAGTCTTAATTCCCCACCTCCATATTATTGTTTTAATTTAGCTCAACACATGATCTTTTAATCATTATTTTTTGCCATTAATACAATAAAAATATTGTTAACAAACCCATTGACATGAGACATGAGACATGGAACATTTTTATGGATTTTAAGAACTAATTACAGGCAAATTATCAAAAGGAGTGATTATTCATCTATTTTATATAAATGTATAATAGGTTAAAATAGATTTGAGCACAAATATAATAAGCAACATTATGATTTTTTTTCTTGGCTGTCTGACATGAAATCAGACTAAACGTTTCCTGTTTGAGATCAATTAGAATTACCAAAATTATTTCTATATGCTAAATACCAGAATAGTGAGAGAAGGACTTTTTTGACAAATATAAATAATTGACAATACAGCCATGTGACTGTATATGTATTTATTTATCCATCCAACCATCCATTTTATGAGCCACCTATCCTCACAAGGGTCGCGGTAGTTCTCACAATGCACTGTTGGCATGTAAAATTTTTTGTGGAGCTTTTTCATTGGCATCTTGGTTTTCGTGATTACTCCGGTCCAAAAAGTTTATGAAAATTTATTTATTTATGAAAAGACTGTAGATCCAATGTTTCTGTTCCAGACACTTAAGAGTACAATTTTACATCATATTCAACTCCCACTTCAGCATATACAGTACATGCTCAGCTCACACCGAACCAGTCACCACTTGAGCTGCGGTGATGGGGCCAATGCCTGGCTCAAGGGCACATCGCCTGTAACCAGGAAGCAGACTAGCGTCTCTCCAACATATAGTCGCCTCTTTTACATTTTAGCTGTGAAACTAAATCTTCCTTCAACTTGGGTGAAGGAAAACCGAGATTCCACTCTTTATTTGATTTCATCTAATGAAGTGTCCTGTGAGTGTGGCTTGTCTAAGCGTTTGTCGTTTACTGAATGCCTGCGAATGCACCGTAATGAAGACCGTATGTACGGGCTGTTTGGCGTCACTGCGATCGGGCATCTCTTTTGCATTGCGAGCATGCCACCGACAACGAATTGATGTGATGATGTCGCCGAGACTCGGAATGCACATCGCAGAGTGGTGTGTGCGTGTGTGTGTGTGTGTGTGAGCGTGCGTGTACATAAAAGTGTGACTTTCCCATGAAGTTCATCCTCTGTCCAGTTGCATCGTGCTGTCTGTTCAACATGTCTCTTCTCTGCGCTCCTAAAATGACTCCTCTTCCTCTCCTCCCTCCATCACTGGCTCTTTTTTATCCTTTCATTCTTTCAATCCCTCTCCTCACCTTGTTTGTGTCTACCCCCCCCCCCCCACAGGTATTTAACCACTCAGGACAATACAGACTATTATGATGTAACTAAATGGGTAGAAGATGTGAATAAAAACACACAAGGACCGCACCTTAGGTATTATCTCAGACTGTGTCCTCCTTGTCTAGAAGCCCTCGTCCTTCTTTTCCTCCTCTCCTCCCTTTCTCTGCTTTTATTTGTGGCTTGGCCAAGCAAATTGAAATGAATACATCAAAAACTCAGCCTCGGTTCAGGATTGCTGCTAAGCATAAAAAAATACATGTATATATATATATGTATATATTTTTTTGGGTCTGGCACGTCGTTTGTTTCTGTTGAACCAAAATGTGGAATAAGATTTTTTTTGTGTGGATTATGTGGAATAATGTTTTTTTTTTTTTAATATTCTCTTCAATCCCCTTCATGTCCTCTTCCGTCTGCATGTTAATCGTTGTGGTGTCATGTGTGTGTGTGTGTATGCATCAGCCCAGTGTGTGACAGTCTGACCGTTACCATGCCCCCCAGCCCACTCCCCCGACCAACACCAGGTCGCCACTCTAAACGCTGTGCCCACCACCAATTGTTTCCATGACAACTGAGGAGAGATGATGAAGGGGCACTCAAATAATATGCAGGAACTAAGAAAGCATGATGTGAATTTTTCGATGATCTTGAGATCATCCCACCAGTTATTTACTACATGATGCGGTGACAGTAAATGCATTCCCTAAAAATGATTTGTTTGAATATACAATGTTTCAAATACAGTATGACCAGAACAGCATCCACTGAACAGGTTGATCCATTTATAGATATGATGTTTTCTAAGTTACTAAAGATAGATTGATAGGGAGCTAGACAGTTGATTATTGCTGTGAGACAAATTACATCTATGTTTTAATAAAATTATTTATGTATGCATTTTCATAGTTTATCTGCCCCAGCTTCCCAAGATGAACATCATCTGTAATTGCCAAAATTAGATTTGTGATATTTCCGTAATGGACTATAAACCACAGTATGTGGAGACTCTTTGAAGTCCCTGTGAAGAGGGGCTCATGCCAGTGCGGTGTAGGAACAATGAAGACATTATCAGCCCCATCCCGTCCGTCTCTCCTCCAGTGTGCTGACGTGTTGTCACGCTCAAGTTCTTTGCGGCTCCTTGACTTGTTGGCACATCTCCGTCGAAGGCTACTCTTGCCCTTTTCCCAGCATTGACCTCACACTCAGTATTCCTCACATTGAATCGCCCGCTCTAAGAAGGACGTTGCTGTGAACTAAAAAATAATTACCCCCGCCCTTCCAAAAAAAAGAAAACATTGAAAAAAGTGTCATGGATGATGTGAGGGGGACGCGAGTGAAGCCACACTGCTGGGAATTGCTGTGCTCCGCTTGTACAAGCTGATGATGATGATAATGATGATTGAGTGTACGCGTGCTTCTGCCATCAAGCCAAAGTAGCGTTAGGGGGCAACCTTCAGCACATCATCTTGTCCTGAATTGTTTTTTCTATCTTTGAATTGATGTCCTTTTTACTCTTTTGCCTGCAGGACCCTTTCACCCGCCAAGTCTCCCACTTCCTCGACAGGATCTATCGCATCGAGCAGGAGATACCCTTACCCCATGCCCCCTCTGCCCGATGACCAGAGGAAAGCAAACAGGCAAAGCGCGAGGGTCAGTTGCGCTCTCCGGCTGTCTAGCTAGCTACCTACCTAACTACGCTCCTTTCTACAGTTATCAATCTGTCTGTCCACACATTTGTCCACCATCTTGAATTCTCTCTTTTTTTTGGTATCCTTTCTCCACTATAATATTAAAGCTCACAGAACAAATGTAAAAATGAGACAAGAATAATAGAAGCAAAACCTTAAAAGGTGTTTTTAAAGGTGATAATCCGTCTCTATTTCTCCATCTCTCGGGACAATACAATGAATTAAAAATCCATCACATGAACAAATTGGGAGGCACAGTGGTTCAGCTGGAAAGCGTTGGCCTCACAGTTCTGAGGTCCCGCCTGTGTGGATTTTGAATGTTCTCCACGTCCCTGTGTGGGTTTTCTCCGGGCACTCCGGTTTCCTCCCACATCCCAAAAACATGCAACATTATTTGGACACTCTAAATTGCCCGTAAGTGCTATTGTGAGTGCGGCTGTTTTTCTCGATGTGCCCTGCGATTGGCTGGCAACCAGTTCAGGGTGCACCCTTCCTCCTACCTGTTGACAGCCGGGATAGGCTCCAGCACTCCCGCGACCCTCGTGAGGAGAAGCGGCTAAGAAAATGGATGGATGGAAAAAAAAATTGCCGACATTTATTAACTGCAGGAGCATGTGAAAGTTGCCACTAAATGACAGTATGCCTCTATAAACTCCATTAAAAAAAAAAAATCTCTTGTTCTGTGTGCAGCTGTGGGAGACATCGATATAAGGGCCAGAGAAAAACATCACTTCACAGGATAAAAATGTACTAACGCACACAACAAGGAAACAAAATGGGACTCTGAACGTCGACCGGGACGAGCGATAAGCATCTCGTCATTCAAGATGCCGGATGAAGCACGACTGGCGCAGAACTGCAACTAGTCACCCCAGCCCCCAAAACCTTGAGCCATCCTTTCCAAATCCACCTTTTTTTGTGTGTGGTCCAGACATCCAGGCTGCATCTGTGGATCTAGTGCAGCGTTTGTGGGTACAAAGACTAAATGCATGGAGGAGCGCCAAAGGACACTTTTGGACACAACGCATGCGAGGGGGGCACGCATTTTCACGTCTCTCTCTCTCTCGCTCTCTCCAATATAACTGACAATATTGCATCACTCATAAGAAGGGAAAATGAAAACGCACTCTCACTGTATGTATGTTGTATACATAAGTAAAGCAAATTGTACTCATTTGAATTACTGTAAGACCACTAATAGCTTCAATGTCCATTCACTACAGAATGTACAGACATATTTTGCCCATTATGGATGGGTGGGGGGCATTTTGACCAGATGTTTTCAAACATCAGGGGAGAATTTTTTTTCCATAATCCTTTTGAATGGCAATTAAATGTGTACCTGTTAATGCCCCAGGAATTAAAAAAAACTGCCCATTTTTAGAGAAAGTGTAGTAATGTCACGAGAATAAGGTCTTATTTTTCCCATATACAATTTTCACATCAGTTTATATGTTTAGCAAGGGAAGAAAGTCAGATTTTAACAAGTGTGCTGTATTTAAAAAAACAGAATTCCCATTCTCGTAATATTGGTCATTTTCTTCTGTCACCTTTATTCTGAAAAAAAAAAAAAAAAAAAAAGCATATATTCTCACAAAATATATGCTCTTTTTGTTCTCTTTTAAAAAGCCTTTGTTCCAGTAATAATGTGCCTTTTCCAGAGATTTTAATTGGGCCAAATTTGTGTTTTACTGGTACACATATGTATGTATATCTACTTTTTATCATGATACAATATACTAATTTATTGCAAATCATTTAGCAGGCCCCAAGTTACAGCTGACCGAGCCCCAGTTTGAGAAGCACTGATTTTGTCACCCTCAAAAGGTCGCCGTCGTGCATCATCACTTCGACCCCTTGCCTGAGAGCCCCTCCCCTTTCACAATTACAGCAGATAACTTGCACGGTCCGGGTATCAAGTGGGGTACACGTACGCATTTTTAACGTTGTTAAACCCATTTTTGCATCTCTCTCTCTCAGCAAATGATAAAGTTGGACCGTGTAGGAAGGTGGAAAACCCAAGTTGAAGTGGGAGGAGTCACACATGTCGACAAGTGGTCTTAAGGTTCATATTTATGTTTATAAATGTAATTTGTGTTCCTGCTCTTGTAACAGCTGTTGGTTGTTGTCTTACATCATGTCACACAATTGATCATCTCAACCGATTTTGAGAGACTTGAAATATGATGAAGATAAATGCAGACCACACACCACGTGTGACCGCAAAAATCACGTCCCCTCAACTGATGTGTGCCGTCGTACTGAGGCTGACCTTTTAGAGGCAGCGGGGTTCTAGATACAAAAGAAAAGAGTGTTACTAGAAGCAGGAATAGAAGAACCAAGGCTGCATTTTGCCAGAAGTTAGCTGGGATAGGCTCCAGTCCTCCCATAACCCTTGTGAGGGTAAGCAGCTTGCATAGTGGATGGATGGATGGATGGATGGAAGGAAGGCTAACTGTTGGCTTATGTGGCCACTAAACTGCACTTGAAAACTTTTGCCATTTTGCATTGTGGTGACTACACTCTACACACACATTGACCACACACAAGGATTTGTCGTTGTAAATATTGAACATGTTTAACAGTTACAATGATCAAAGAGGTCAAGTTACTCTTAAACAAACCAAACCACAGGATAATCCCTCTGGTTAACCTTTCTGAGCCGTAGCGAGAAAATGCTCAAATTTGCCCTTGCCCGCTTGAGTCTTGGGGTGCGAGTAACCTTTCACTCAAATATTTCTGGGTAGATTGTCAGTCATCCAGTTTTTGGTAACCTGCAAAGGATGAATCAAGACGATGGACAGTTGTTGTTTCAACCCAAAAGGCCTCTTCAGTTCCAAATTTTGATTGTAGATTGGGCTGGGTGTGTTCCTTCCTAAGCAACATTGCTTACATTTGGCATTGCAGTGAGGAGTGCAATGCCCTCTACATTGGCAGCCCCTCCACAGGCGCATGGTGCAACATTGACGAGAAAAAAGGGGGCATTCCTTTCAAGAAAACACCATCCAAATTTGGGATAGGGAGGACCGGAGGTTTGAAAAAGGTGGAAATGGAGCCCGAAAACCGTGGGAGGAGGCGTGAGACATCACCTGTCATTTGCCAATAACAACGTACTTGCATGCCCCCCAAGAAAGCATGCACGATGCTGCTTTTACTAACCACACTGGACATCAAAAACCCATTGCTGACCACCCCCAACAAGGCATAAATGGGGGACTCCACAGCTAAAAGGTAGAACTGATGAACCCATTTGGATAAAAGATGAAGTGGCTTCAGCAAACTACAACAGTCCAGTTTCCTTTGCGGACTTTCTCCTAAAGTTTGCTAAATTTAATTGAAAACACTATCAAAGAATTACTGAAAATGATTGTTGTTTCAATAACCATTCTTCTGAGGTCTATTTTTTAAAATGACACAGCGGGCCCGGATGGAACACTCTTTGGCCCCCCGGGGGTTCCCCTTGCGAGAACCAACAAACGGGATGATAGTTTCTCCCAAGTTGTTCTTGCACTCAACGTTCTTTGCTTGACTTTTGTTGTCTTTAAAGGCTGATGATGAGATCCAAAAAGGTAATTTAAAAAAAAAAAAAAAAAAAAAAAAGAATTGGTTTGGTATTTCAAAGCAGGTATTTTAGGAAACAAACCATTTTATTCTTTGTACAGTTAATTGTGTCATTTAGTTTTGCACATTTGTAATTCACGTCTGTATTAGGCTTTAGCGTTAAGAATATGAATGGCACCCTACTTGATTGATATCGCGACCACTGTAGTATATTTTTGATTAAGTATCTTTGTATTTGTTGGCATTATGTACAGGGCAGCAGCTCACTCAGTAATGAAGTGCTTCATTGTATTTCCGTGTTGATGACTTTGACATTTCTATTTTGCGTTTATTGTCAGACGGGTCAAGCCCCTTAATGCTTGTTGTTGACCAGGATTGAGATTTGCCTTCACCAGACCTCTTCAGCCGCCTCACAACCTTTGAATATTGTTAACAATAACGATGATGATGATAATAATAATGCAATGCATTCAGTGAGTTGTGTTTGTCTTGATGTCATGGACAAAACTTCATCGTGAATTTCTGTCTGCTGTGACAGACACGAGCAGGACGGACGTGTCTGCCCTTTGAATGTATTCATGCAGAATCCCAACGATCAATACTTCATATCATTGAAAAGGAATTCTCACCATACAAACAAACTTGTCTTCTGTTTGTAAAGGATTACTATTGCCCGTATGCTGTACAGACTGATGATGCAAAAATCAAACCCCTTATTTTTTCCTCCTAATTACTCGATATTGTAATATTTCATATAAAATAAATCTTTCATCAACACATTTGTTCTCTGATATTTTTAAAGATCCCTACTTTTTATTTGCTACTTGAGCCTTTTAGTCTGTGCATAAACCATTAAAATGAGTTCAATGTTATGTAGTAAAACACATACTTTATTCTGTCTTGGAATATTTCACATCAATACAATAGTGACCTTGACAACCACATGAATATAGAGATATTTCAGAAAATATCATTTTTAAGCAGTAAATAAAACCCCATTTAAATTAGTTATGCAGTGGATGGGATTACACACTATGATTCCAGTGCCAGGATTTTGTGATGTGAATAAAAATTAGCCCAAGACATTTCAAAAGAAATTCTACCATTAACATCCTCTACATTCTATATATATTTGCCTCACAGTTCAGAGAACCGGGATTCAAATCCGGCCCCACCTATGTGGAGTTTGCATGTTCTCCCCGTGCCTGTGTGGGTTTTCACCGGGCACTACAGTTTCCGCCCACATCCCAAAATCATGAATTCATTGCTCACTCTAAGTTGCCCCTAGGTGTGATTGTAAGTGTGAATGGTTGTTTGTCTTTATATGCCCAGTGATTGGCTGGCAACCGGTTCAGGGTGTACCCCGCCTCCCGCCCGATGACAGCTGGGATTGTCTCCAGCACTTCCGCGACCCTTGTGAGGATAAGCGGCTAAGAAAATGGATGGATGATTCTGGTCTCATTGTTCATCAAACTGTTTTTATAGATTTTGTGTATTAACTGTAAGAGTTCATTTTTACATTTATACAATTGAGAATAAAGAGTTTAATTTTTTTATTGTAAATATTTGCAATTCCAATAAGGATAAAAAGTATCATCAACAACACATGAATATCTTTAACAGAAATATTGAATAGATTTAATCCAAATAAATGTTCCAAGTACAATCATAACCAGTACTATTAGCTCCCTATATTCGTAAAGGCTGAATGTTTTGGTACAGGCCTCGTGTTGGATCTGCAGGTCTCGCAACACTTTTGCCCAGTTTGACTGGGCAGCCTTTTTTTTTTTTTTTTTTTTTTAGTACAGAGTAGTCTAAATGGACTCTTAATTACAACTGTGACAATTCTGTACACTACATGTTGAACTTCTTTGCATGACGGCTGTGCGTGTTTTGTGATGTGAGCTCATTGGACGTGTTGCCTGAGGAGTTGTAGTTTTTGTTGACGGAGCACCTCGGTGGCATCGGAAGCTTCTTCCTCTATCGACTCCCGGATGAACTCTTTCAAGCGGTCCACGCCGAGCCCAGTGACGGTCGAGACGGGAACCACGTTCCTGAACGCCATGTGACTTTTCGGTGTCATGTTTTCAGGCAACGTTTGGCAGAATTCTGCATCACACACAGGCAGTTTGTTATATCGGGTCAAGGAGGGGGAACATTATAAAGCCCCAGTTATTGCAGGGGATACATTGCGGACCCACTTGCAATACGTCAAAATCTGCATTACATAGAGAGACTTTTTTTCTTAAAAAAAGTTTGAACAGTTTTAGTAAGTATTCTTTCGGGCCTGTTTGCACTCTTTAGCTCGCAATACTGCAAGAAAGAGGTAGCCTGTGCTTGCTGGGTGCTTTGTTAGTCCCAGTTCAACTAAAACTGACACAACACAAAATACAATTCAACATTGTACTGTATATTAATGTCCAGCAACTTCATGCCAACACATAATGGAAAACAAAAGTTTGGGTCATTTTAAACATTCGACCAACCGCTACATTAAAGTACACATCGAGCAGCAGCACATACAAAGCATACAAAAATACTACATCTTCTTTGCGCTCTTCATTATGCTGCACCTTTTCCAGCACAGCTCAGTGCTGTGGCACAAGGCGGTACCACACCAAAGGTGTCCAACTTACAATTCGCGCTTGCCCTTATTCTGTAAAAATCTGTGCAAAACAATGGCTTCAAAATCCTCCATTTGTGATGTGCGCAAAGGAAGATCCATAATACAGTATCATCAAGTTCACCCACTCCATTACATCCCCAAATTTTTTTGGGAGAACATTTGTTTGTTGTCTACGTTGGGATGAGCATGCAGTTTCTTCTGATTGTTTTTGGGGTCTTATTGTTAGCTAAGTATGTAGAAAAAGATTTTAAAGTCTAAGTGTAAAGTGCTCACCTTCTGGGTTGAGGATTTGCCTTTGTAGCTGTCGCAGTTTATGGTCAGCATTGGGCAAGTCCATCTTGTTGACCACCAGTAGAGCTGGTTTGCTCACAAGCTCCTCCTTGTATAACTCGAGCTCCTGGAGAGCAGCGGAGAGACACCGGTTAGGTTTAACACGCAAGAGGAGAAACTTGGTGACGCGGTGAAGGCCTGACGAGTCACCTTGGTGAGCAGCTGCACAGCCTCAAAAGCAGACCTGAACGGCGTTTGACTTCCCAGCTGGAAGCCGCAAACGTCCACCTAACAACACAAACAATAACAATCCTTTAAAAAACTACATAAATGCCCCCATCACCAAAATGCATGGTTGTAGACGACCACAAGAATACTTCTATCACTTCTATCTCGAGTAAATGTCCCCAACCCCCCCCCCTCCCGGGGTTTTTGATTTGATTGATGATTTGATTTTTCCCCGATATCTGAACAAACCACAGAACATATTCTGTGGGCTCAGACAGCCTCCATGCCAAAATCTAGAAAGAGGTATTGATGTTGCACAAACCACAAAGAGCAGCTGCTTGGTTCGCTCCACATGCTTGAGAAACTTGTGTCCCATCCCTCTGTTCACGTGAGCGCCTTCGATCAGGCCTGGGAGGTCCGCTACAGAGATCTACACAAACCGGAAGCACTAAATCAGCATTCGACCAAACTATAAACATGAATGAACAATCAGGAATTTTTCATACCTGCTTGTGATCCTCGTACAATAATTTACCAATCTGGGGATTCAACGTGGTGACTTTAAAAAAAAAAAAATGTTTGGATCTTAATATAAGGCAATTATGAACATTGCGTGAATTCCATGCATTTATTGCCATTACTGAATTTGGACTTACAAGGGTAGCTGCCGATCTGCGGGGTTGCGTTAGACAAGACAGTCAGCAGAGACGACTTCCCGGCATTTGGGAACCTGAAGAAAAGCAACGTTCTTAAAAGCCACCTGGGACCTTGATGAAACGTCAATGCAGACTTGCGTGCTGTGCTCACCCCACCAGGCCCAAGTCAGCGATGAGTTTGAGGTCCAGTCTGACCTGCCTCGACTGGCCTTTACTGGGGAGGAAGGAAGAGGAGAAGGAGCCTCCGTGTCCTCCTCTGGCCACACGCACACGATCGCCCTCCGCATTCAACTCCCCTTAGGGGAGAAGACCATTACAAGACCATTACACAGTGAGGCTAAGTGGACTGCAGCGGGTCGCCGGACTGACGTGGTTCGGCGTTCAACAATTTGCATGTCTTCGGCCCAAAACAACTCATGTATGACGTGCCACTACCTGATTGTATCTTGTTGTTGGCAATTAGCTTTCATTCATTGATAGTGTTTCTTCATCTGCGTTTGAAGCATCCTTTTCTCTTAGTGGTCCTTGAATGCACCTCGAGCAAAGCCCAAATTTAAAGTGAGAGTATTTTTCTGCAGCTACTAATGAACCGTGTAGTGTACTTTGAGAACATTTATTATCTCAATTCCAAAAGTTACGTTAGGGTTAGGGTTAAGAACATCCTATCACAATAACTACTTTTGACTTCCCATTCAATAAATGAAAAGGATATGATACTTTTCTTCTGGACTCAATAAATTATCATTATGGTGGTGACCTGATGGAGAGTTAGACAGATCCGCTGGGAACTGACTTCCTACTAGCGGCTAGCCTAGTATTGTGTGCATTAGCTGCCAGTGGGCTCGAGGAACGTCATGGGTCCATGCTCCATGCATGGATCCCCACAACTGAGACACTTAAAGTTAATGTTTTATTATCTTCGTTAACCCACGAGCTAAACAACTTAACAAAAATCTGCTAATATGTGATTTGGCAAAAAAAGAAACTGCAAATATGTAGGATTAGAAATGAGCTCATTAGAGGGACAGCCAAAGTTAGATGTTTTGGAGACAAGGTGAGAGAGAGCAGACTTCAACGGTTTGGACATGTCCAGAGGCGAGAGAGTGAGTATATTGGTAGAAGGATGCTGAGGATGGAGCTGCCAGGCAAAAGAGCGAGAGGAAGACCAAAGAAAAGGTTGACGGATGTTATGAGGGAGGACATGAAGACAGTGGGTGTTAGAGAGGAAGCTGCACGAGATAGGCTTAGATGGAAAAAAGATCACACGCTGTGGTGACCCCTAACGGGACAAGCCGAAAGGAAAAGAATAAGAAGTCACTGTACTTAAATTACAAAAGACAGTGGTGAACATTTTTATTGCAGTTACAAAAGTTGTTTTTGATGTTACTTGTAATACTGCCTGTGGCCGCATTGTTAAAGGTTTTATGACGGCAACGGCAAAACGAGCAGTTCTGGAACGCAGCATTTGTTTTTACATTGTTTTCTATGGAATAAATCTATATTAGAGGGGGTCAAGCGTTCCAAACTGTACGCATTACATAAAGAAGACAAAGCTGTTAATGTATTGTAAAATGAAGGAGCTTTTCACCCACCGAGTATCCTGTCATCGTCAGTGGTGACTGTGATACCCACAGGAACCAAAATCTCGATGTCCTTACCCCTCTGTCCTTTCAAGGAACGGACACTGTTAACAAACAAAGCCCTCGTAAGCCTGATAAAGACAATAGGGTAAATAAACTGGCCATTCTCATTAAAACCTCCTACCTGCTGTTGGCTCCCACGTCGGCAACAAAGCGTTTTTTAGGGTACTTGTCCTTGACTCCTTTCAAGGTCATGCTCTTTGTGGCAACCACCCAAACATCTCCACCGTTACCGCCGTGGCCACCGAGGCGGGGCAAGCCCATGCCGCCAGCACCTCCGCAGACGTACAGTCGGAGGTTGTCCACAAAGTTTCCATACTGAGGAACATTTTTAAAATACGTTTCATGTCATAAGAAGTCACATTTTGGCATCCGCTCACTCCAGTTGATACTTAGTTATATTAGTAGGGAGTGATCGGGTTAAGACGGTCTCGACCTAAGACTTTTCGACTTTACTTCCCCCGTCTGCCATTTTGCCTGGGTAATGCTTGTCTGTGTTTGTGCGCGGGGAGTATCTTTGCATTTTTCGCCCTCCTTTTTCGACATTATCGCACCAAAGAAGAAAGCTGTGTCTTTAAGCAATGCTTCTGCAGCCAAAAGAAAATCTATTACCAAGGAAACGAAGCGCAAGATCATAAAAAGATTGGAGAAAGGAGAGACACCAACACCACCAAGGCTTCAGTCGGTCGATTGTGGTGACAATGATTAAAGACAAAGCCCGTATTTTAGCGCATGTGAAGGGTTCCGTTCCGATGTCGGATGCAATGAACACAAGACAAGGTTCTTTGATACTTGTCGAGATGGAGAGGATTGAGAACTAGGTTCCTCCTTCTTTTCCATCCACCTCTCAGCAGTAATGCTAAGTACATCATCTTGTTTATTTCAATGTATTTGTTTTTTATACAAAGTATTTTATTGTAAATTCTGACTTTCATGGTGGAATCCGCCATAAGTCGAAATCCGAGTTAAGTCGCTACTGTAGGAACGGATCTCAGTTGACTCCCTGTATTAATATTAGAAAAGATTCTGATCACAGCTTTTTATGATGTTAGTTCGTCTGCTGTATTCCTACTTAAGAGTAACCCTTCCTGAGGTACCTTCATTTCCTAACCGCAATATCAACGATATTATGAATCATGGCACTATCGGATCATTCTTTTTAAGCAGCCGAATGAAACTGCACATTTTGAAATGGACTTTTATTGAGAGCAGCCTACAGTAAACCTGTGCATTTTCATGGAGTCTAATCAGTACGTTATTATGCCACTCCTGTGTCGTAGATTATCTTTGCAAAGGAGAAGTCTCACTAATACTTGAGGGGGTGGGGGGGGGGGGCGCCTTCGGCGTCCATAGAAATATTTGTTTCTCTGTTTCTGTAATTCGACATTATGGGCGGTGCACCCTACGACTCATTCGACGTTTAAGTGCTTACGTTGTGTGCTTAAAAAAACGTAAAGAAAAGATGTATCCTGTTTTACCCCCAGTTAGCATTGTTTCACCGTTAGACAGACGGCTACTAGTTAGTTTGGTTGCAAGCCTGGCTAACAAACGCTTAGCAGACAATTTTTAGTGATATGAGGGAGGCCACAGTTGGGCGCTCAGTCAAACTTACTTTACGGAAGCAAACTCTGCACAGTTGAACCATCGTTAAGAAGCGTTGAGCCGCATGCTAAAGAGCGTGCGACTCCGACAAAGCAAGGGCAGCCGAGGGACGCTCACGTGACTGGGTTGGCCGGCTAGCAAACGATGCCACGTTTGTGCATTAAATGCAAAACCAAGACTAATACATGTATTGAAAAACTCCAAATGGTTTAAAATGTAACAACAGACACTTTCAAGGCGGATTAGCCACGTTGGCTGATAGGTTTAAGGTATGTTTTGCTCTTTTGTTTACTTGTTTCGACGTAGCCACGCTCTAGAACACGTGACCACAGCTTGTCGTCGCAGTCCGTGATTGGCCAGATATGTCGTGCAGATGCATTCAAAGTCCAAAATAAACGTCGTAATTATGAAAAGTAAAGCTCCCATAACCCTCCAAATAAGTCTATGATAATGAACTGCATAAAGCACCACTTAAAAAAATAATTCTCCAAGAACTACTATAATGATCAACATTAAAATAATAAATAATAAAAAATGATTCACGTTTCATTTCCAAATAAGTGAATGATATATAAACAACCGGAATGAACTGCATAAAGCACCACTTAAAAAAAGAATTCTCCAAGCACTACTATAATGATCAACATTAAAATAATAATAGAAAATGATTCACGTTTCATTTCTGTATAAGACCACTCGAAACCGTATGCACGGATGGAACTTTAACAAAACGCTTGCACTAAAGAAAAAAAATACATCACAAATATTGCATATGTACGATCATCAGCAAATATTTCCAAATAAACAGTTCTTCAGAGTCATTGCAAAAAACGGGCCATATGTATTCAAGCTACATTCTAAACCATTATTTCATGTATTAAATAGTTTCCATTTTATTTGTAGTTAACTCACTGCTAAGTTCGCGATTACCACTAATAGGACTCGGACCACACTTTGAGAATAACTGGGGGGGGGGGGGGTGTATGTAGCAATCACGACTCATTTACGTTGATCTGAAATAAATAACGGCTGTGAAAATAATCGAGTTATTAACGGGATCTACTGCTGAGAAATGTGTGAGCGGGACAAATCCGACGTGTTGTTTTGGCCTGTGACGTGTTGGATGGGGGCGCGCCGGCTTTCTGTGCACGCTCCCACGTGGAGTGTGCAGACAGCGGGTGGCGTGCACGCGGACGCCCAGACAGAGCGATGCGTGGATAGTGCGTGAACGCGCCAACATTTGCCGGCGCAGAACGAGATGCGCATGTGACGACGCGTTTTTTCTTCTTTTTTTTTTAAATATTTCACACGGGTATGTAGACAATCAGGTCGATCTTCAGACGATCAGCTGGAAGTGCGTGGATCGTGGTGTGTGGGTATAGATCCTCCGACCAGCATCACCGTATTTACACGCCAAAAGCGTCGCCGTCGGTCGTGATCACAGGACACGGCGGGGAGGAAGAGACACAATCCACCGCGAGGTAAGAGACGCCGTTTTTGAATGGGACTTTGCAACGTCCCTCCTGAGGCGTTTGACCTCGTGGAATGATGGAGACATGGCTTAGAACTTGACATTTGGACATTGGACAGTGCCAGAATTAAGTGCAAAGCAGATGACGACCTAGAAACAAAAAACTGTCAGCATGTGATGCGGCATCTTTATTTGTCTTGCAATTTGTAGCATGTGCAAAGATGAGGCCTGGAAATATTTTCATTTCTTTCCAAATTCTAGAAGTCAATACTGGAGGCGGAGTTGATATTGAACAGATGAGTAGTCTAAGAACACCATGTTCTCCTGGAGTCGGAACCTCAAGTGAGACAGTGAAACGGTTACTCCATTGCATACTTACATTGTATTTGTACGTACTGAGTCTAATATGCTTAGGTCAGGTCCCAAGACATAGAAGCCATGTCCAATGTCAATCTACAAAACATACTTCGAAAGGAACATCAGTGACACAATTATGTAATTTGTTGTACGTGATGTAATAATTGCTACCAATTTGTAATAAATAAATACAAATTGCTGGCCGAGCAATATGTCAGTGATATACTCTGGAAATAAACGTGACAGGTGGTGCATAACCAAAACAATGTGTGCATCCAATGTATACATATATTTTACTGTACGGATGTTTTTTTTTTTGTTTGTTTTTTTACGTCACTTGCTGTTGTTAAATGGTGACAAAGACCTCACCAGTCTAAAACAAGCAGGAGCACAGTCTTGTTGGAATATGACAGACAAAGTGCAATTTTATTGTCTACAATGTCAACAAGCTGCACTTGCCAGCCACCTGCTCTTACATACATACATACATACATACATACATATATACATACAGTGATCATGCAGCATGAGTCAAACTAACCCGATCACTAGCCTAACCAGAACCTAAACCGATCCTAGCCCCAGTCAACTCCAACTCATTGAGGAAAGTTTTTAAAGGTTTTGATAATAATTTGAGGGCACTTTTCCACCATAGCCTTTTATTGTTTTCTGGGGGAGTCACGAGTTCTGAGAGCTAACTACTTAGCTAACACTAACCCTAACTAACCCTTGTACTAATCTTAACTCTGGTCATAATAACCCTAAACCTGGTCATACCAACCTTAATCTTTGTTCATACAAACACTAGCCATAGTCATCCTAACCCTAATCCATTTAGCGAAGTGCTTGATGAATTTGGTCAACTAGACCAACTACTCGCGTAAGCATGTTTTAGGGTAGACTGGTCACGAGAGTGTTCCTGTCATACTAACCCCAAACTCTATTCATACTAACCCTAATACATTAAGGGACTTCCCTTCCTGAGGGGTTTAGTAAGAAACTAGGGCAAAGGGACACTGTTCTGCTTTTGCTGGCATGATGTTCAGAGGATGCAGCGAGAAGACATGAGTGTATTGTGGCAGGAATACCTCTGATCGAGAGGACCTCTGACGGTTGGGCCTCTCAGAGTGCCTGTAGCACATTCTTATGCTGTTGTTTTAATGGGTGGTAAAGACATAAACAAACCCAGTAGGATTAAAGCCCTCAGGGGAGGATTTGTCGGCCGGTGGGCACACAATGGTACTGTCGTGTAACAGACCAACACACACAAACATTCACTACACACAATAGTAATGTTTCATAACAAAGCCCAGCAGATATAAATCTGATTAGAACTGGCTTTTCTTTGGGAAGCTTGCCCTCAGGCGGTGTTTAATAGGATAGGCTAGGGGGTGTGAGCCCTTTGGCAGGAAGGGCAAAGGGTGGGCATTTTATCTTGTGGCAGGGTGCTTCCATTTAAGGGGTGGGTGTTAGGTCAGGAGATAATAACTACGACAATATTGCTGTGAAGAAACAAAGACAACTACTCAGTTTAAATCGGTTTAAATTATAAAACCCAGACAAAAAATAAAAGCACCCAGAACAAACGAGGCTCTGCATTTAATATAATATCAGATGGACAGTTGCGGAAATGTCTGAACCTTTCTGTGGTCCTTCACAGTGCCTGATCTGGCCCAGACTCCAGCCATGCCTCTTCTGGAAGAAACCACTCAACCACAACCGCACCCACCCATTCTTCCAGTCGTCATCATAGGTAATCTATGCGTCGCTAATCTTACTCGTTTAGCAGACATCATCATTTGAATAAATCAAATATGTGACACATTAATCCAATCATTTATGTTCTGTTCAGGCAATGGGCCATCGGGTATTTGTCTGTCATACCTGCTCAGTGGCAACAAGCCATATCTCGACCCGACAACAGTCCACCCAAACCCAATACTATATAGAAAACTGCAGGAGACCAAACACCTAGCCATCACTGAACAGGTACAAATGCACAGAAAACAAAAGTCTGGTTGGACTGCAGGATTGAATCTCTGTTAAAAACCCTTCTTCGTAGAGTTGGCATCGTCTCTCTGTTCTTGTGTAAGTTTCCTCCAGGTACTTCAGCTTCCTCTCATAATCCAAAAACATGTACTGGTACCTTCACTTACACCAATTAATACATTTTCTTAGTTACAAGCCATTCTTTTTTGTTAGTGTCGTGAGCCAGAATTAGATATCAAGTATAGCTTTAGCCTGTTCTAGATGTAGCAGTGAACACCACAATATCCATCCAAAATACTTCGTCTCACTCGCAATTTGAGATGACTAAAAGAAAGTTACGAGCTCAAAGACCAAACAAATTGTACTCAAGTCAAGTTACCACTGTATATTAATATATAACTAAAATGCTTGCTGTGAGATTGTGAAAGGATGTTCATTTCATGTCGGTGGTTGACTGGTGGTAAACACGCCAATGTGTAACCCTCCTCTTGCAGTTAGGATGTCGTAAAGGTACAGCGGAATAAAACTAATGGTGAATTAATGAAATGCTCATACTCTATTCCATCCAATCCAGCAACATTTTGTCTGCAGGACCTAGAATATTTGAGTGAAGGTCTTGAGGGACGGTCAAGGAACCCCGTGGCTGTGCTGTTTGACTCCCTACTGCACCCAAATGCTGATTTTGGTTATGAGTACCCTCCCGTGGTTCAGTGGAGGAGGGACAAGCAACAACACATCCCACATCTTGTTTTAGGGAGAGCAACGCCTGGAGGAGCCTGGCATGTAAATCCCATTATACTCTGGTTGCCTGGAAACTCTGCTTTTGGTTTTTCTTTTTTTTTGGGATGACCCACCCCCTTTTCTCCTCAGGCAATGGAAGGTTCCATGCTAACAATAAGTCTTGGCATCTGGATGGAGCTTCCTGGGGTAAACTACAGAGACCTGATCAGTGGAAAACGAAGGTACTGACAGAACACAGTTGGCTTTGTTGTCTGCCGCTTTTGCCCATTGACACATTCTTCTTTCAAGGGATGCCACCAGTGACAGGGCCACCCCTGAAGAGATCTCATCCTATTACCGCAATTATGTGAAGCTAAAAGGCCTCCAAAAGAATTTTGTTGACAACACCTCAGTGACCTCAGTCCAAAGACTCTGCAGGGACCAAAAGATTGAGAATCTGGAAAATGGACATACTTGTCTTCGAGACCAAACTGTGGATGATGGTGGAAATGACAGCTTTGAGGGAAATGGTATAGAATGTATTCGTGATGGGGGACTTGGGCCACTCTGGGAAATAAGGGGATACCAACAAGTGCAGAACAACGCTCACGCCCCCTTCTGTCTGTTTGCGGAGAATGTAGTCCTTGCCACTGGTGCATCTGATTCACCAATTCGATTAAATGTGGACGGGGAGGACCTACCCTTTGTGTTCCATAGCGTCTCAGAAATGGGGTTGGCTATTAGTCTGCATAAACTGGACACAACATCAGATCCAATATTAATAGTCGGTGCCGGTTTAAGTGCCGCAGATGCAGTTCTGTGTGCTTGCAACTGCAATGTTAGAGTGCTGCATGTCTTTCGAAAGAGCGTTGATGACCCTGACCTCATCTTCAAACAGTTGCCTAAGACCTTGTACCCAGAGTATCACAAAGTCTACAACATGATGTGCTCTCAGACCTACAAAAATGTGGTTCCCTCATCTTCTTCAAACAGAGCTCAGACAATGTGTACTGCTTCTTCAGTTTGTGCCAAGATGTGCCGCAAGCCACAGTTGGCCACAGCTAACATGGCCAATAACGCCAGCATCAGCCTCTTTTCAGACTACACGAGTTTCCCCGGACACTGCGTGGTGTCCTTGGAGTCAGATAAGAGGTGCTTGCTACAGGGGAACAATTCCCTGAGGGCGTTTAAGATCTCCATGGCCCTGGTTCTGATTGGAACCAACCCCAATTTATTTTTCTTTAAGGGCCAGGGCCAGTATCTGGGTCGAGATCCCACAAAGCCCATATCCTGCAAACATAACCCAATTGACATCCACCCGTACACCTTTGAGTGTACTAGGGAGCCTGGGCTGTTTGCTATGGGCCCACTGGTGGGAGACAATTTTGTCCGCTTTTTGAAAGGCGGTGCCTTAGGCATCGCCTCCTGCCTTCTGAAGAGACTCAACAAGAAAGGGAAGCTGATTAGCAATGGAGAAAACACGTTAATTGGAAATGACTAATGTAAAAGAGTTAATACAGTGGCGAAAATAATTATTTTATATCACAGAGTTTGTAAGTTAACTCACTGACAAAGACATGAGCGGTCAATAATTTTAATAGTAAGTTTATGTTAACAGTGAGAGACATCAATTCATTTTCCATACCGCTTATCCTCATGTGGGTGGGACATGGGTGTGCTGCAGCCTATGCCAGCGATCTTTGGGCTAGAGGCAGGGTACACCCTGAACTGGTCACTTACCAATCACAGTGTTCATATAAACATCCATCCATTCAGTCACATTCACTGCAGGCAATTTAGTCTTCAATCAACCTACCAAGAATCATTTTGGGATGTGGGTGGAAACCATAGTACCTGGAGATAACCCATGGAGGCACGGAGAGAACATGGAAATCTCCACACATGCAACCCCAGATTTGAACCAAGGGTCCTCAGAACTTCAAGGCAGATGTGATTACCAGTAGTCAACCGTGCTGCCAGAGACAGAATGTCGAAAAGAAAATCCAGAGAACCACATTAAAAAAAGACCAAATTGTATTTGCATTTGCTTGAGTTAAACAAGTATTTGATCTCCTACCAACTAAAAAGAGTTCTCAGTAGCACAGACTAGTCCTCTCACTTTGAAAAAGTACTCCTAATCTAAACTTGTTGGCTGTATGAGAGGCACCTACCTCAACTTGTTACCTGTATCCAGACACCTGTCCACAGAATCAATCAGTCAGATACCAACTACTCCATCATGGACAAGACCAAAGAACTTTCTGAGGACATCGGTGACAAGATTGTAGACTTGCACAAGGTTGGAATGTGCTAAAATATCAGTGGGAAGAGGCTGGCTGAGAACGAGACAACTGTTGGTGCAATCATTACAATTGAACAAAATTAATGTCTGGGGTTCCTTCTAAAATTTCACTTTGCAAGGTATCATTGATCATGATAAAGGTTAGTCATTAGCCTGGAACTACATGGGAAGAGCCAGCTGAGACCACAGTCACCAAGAAAAACATTAGTATCACACTATGCTGTACTGGAGGAAAATTCCGGAGCGCCTGTCCCTCTGCTCAAGAAGGCACATGTACAAACCTGGCCGATATTTGCCCATGAACACCTGAATGTTTCAGAGTATGATTGGGAAAAGATGATATGGTCAGACAAGACAAAAATCGAAAAAAAAAAAAAAAAAAAAAGGAATCAACATGACTTGGTGTGTTTGGAGTAAGAGGAATTCAGACTGACTCCAAGAACACCATTCCCACTGCCAGGGTGGAAGCATTACGCTTTGTGGCATTTCTCTGCTAGGAGGATCTTGGGAAATATTGATGGAGCCTTGGACCGTGAAATCCTAGGTGACATTTTTATTCTCTCAGCCAGAAAACGTATCAAAAGGGTTGTGGATGGGATGGATGGAAGGATGGATTTCAGCAAGAAGATGACACAAAGCACACAACCAAGGAAATGAATGAGTGGCTAAAGAAGAAGCACATTAAGGCCATGGAGTGGCCGAGCCAGTCTCCAGACCTAAATCCCAAAGAAAATCTGTGGAGGGAGTTCTTGGCAAGGCACAGCCTCAAAGCCTTTAGGATTTGGAGAGGATCTCCAAAGTGAGTGGTCCAAAATTCCTCCCCAGATGCGTGCAAACCTAGTGATTAACAAGAAATGTCTGACTTCTGTACTGGCCTACAAGGGCTTTTCCACAAAGCACAATGTAACATTTTGATAGGGGGCCAAATACTTACAGGGGATGAAATATGTATTTAACACATAACCATTTTTAATCACTTAATATACTTCCAAAGGTGCTATTGACCTGAAAAAAGTTCACCCGAAGTTGGGTACAACCCAAGTAACCCATACATACAAAGAAAGCAGAACAAATAAGATCAGTTGATCAATTAAGTTGTATGTAAAAATGTGAATTGACAGGGAAAAAGTGCCAAACACATGAAGAAAGGGAGGTGCAAAAAGGTTTGGAAAATCAAGAGGACACCAAAACTCCATCAATAATGAAACAGCAATCCAGCCCCTTGTCAATGCAAATGAAGATCAGATGATTCAGTCCTGACTGATGGCCCACAAAAAGGTCTCACTGCCAAGGTGTGAGTCAAGACTGATGTCTCAAGACCATCGCAAAGTAATTGTTACAAAACATAACAATGACATCAGTTACGGGTGCAACTCTAAACTTCTGAACATTTCACTGAGCACGGTTGGGGCCATAATACTTAAGAGGTAAGCCAGTCATACAACCATAAATTTGCTCCAATCACGTGCTCCTCATAGGATTTCTGACTGAAGAGTGCAAAGACTAATCAGAAGACTTATCTAAGAGCCCAGGACCACCTCTGGAGACCTTCATAATAAGACCTGGAATTAGCAGGTACTGTTGTAGCAAGGAGAACAGTGAGTTTGCCATGGCCTCTGTGAACACTCACCAGATTTTTAGACTACTTGTGTGGAGGAATGGGCAAAAATCACACCAGAGCAATGGATGCAACCAGTCGGTCAATTCAGGAGGTGTCTTGACATTACAAAGAAATCTTGAGAATTAATTAAATACCACTTGCCGTGTTCAATACTTTCTCCTTGTGTCATTTCACATTATTACACACAACTTAATTAATGATTTTATGTGTTCTACCTTCTTTGTATGTATGGATTACTTGTGTTGTTCACAATATCCGGTGAAATTTGCACGTCAATTGCAGCTTTGAAAAATGGTCACATTAAATACTTATTTCAGCTTTTGCATTTCCTTTAATGGATTTCAAAATGATTATAATCATTTGTGATTTTCATTGGTATTCTGTTTCTTTCTGTTAGAATATACATACCATTAAGATCAGAGACCAGAGTCTATTTCAGTGGGTAAACAAAATATCCTACACTGTATATCTTTAGAATCATCACTACATCCTTCTTTCATCCATGAAAAGGCATTTAGGACCACATTTTTTTTCCGAAACAGATGTTTGAATTTCCAGGAACCCAAGCTACGATGTGCCAACATTTTTAAATATGCCCATTCGTTTTGGAAGCTCACAACTGAAAAGAGATCGCACTTTCATTCGGGATTTTTTTCCCCCATGTTCCAGCTTTCAATTTATCTAACACTTGCTGTCAGCTACTAGAAGAAAGAATCTCAAAAAGGAGAATGTACTCAAAACCACTGAAAGATAAACATTTCGACCAGGCTACAGCCTCAAATTTTATTTCTGAAGTAAACAACACAAAACTAATATCGTAATGTTTTTACTGATGACTCTGACCCAAACCATTTTTTTTTCCCTAAATTGTTGAACTGATGCGCAACTGACAGGATTTCTTTTGCAAACCATTTTCACCGAATGTATGGATGTTGGTATGGTTCTAATACCTTCTAACAACTGACTAGTCTAACATTTTTTTGAACTGTCACTGTGGTTATTTTAAACAATATTGGGGGTTTGAAGCATTTTGTACTACGGTCAAAACATTGGAAAATCCTCATAAATGGCAAATTCCAAGAATTGAGTCCTAATCTCATGAGAATCAATTGTCAGAGAAATGTTGTAATGTTACTAGAATAAAGTTGGGATTTTGATGAGTGAAATTCAAACATTTCCACATGAACATTCGTAATTTAATTCTCCTAAAAAGACAACTTCCCTCTTTATAAAATTGAGTAAAATCGCAGTTTCGGTGAAGGCTTAAACCTCATTCACGAACAGAAGCATTCCCAAGTAGTTTTTCATGTTCTCTTTAATTGAACCACCAGATTTAACAAATTGGGCAAGAAATTGAAAATGAAATCCATTTATTGTAACTTTAATCCAATCTCAGGGAATTTTTCACGCAGAAAGACGTACAGCTCGGTTCCTCAACTGCTCGTCTTAATTCTAAATCTACTTGCAGTTAAAGCAGTGATTGCCAACCTTTATGGAGCAAGGGCACATATTTTACATTAAAAAAAACTCATGGCACGGCATCCTGGCAAACAAAAAGATCACATAAAGTGGACAAATTACTGTATGTACATCCTGCCATCTAATAGAACATTTATTTACTTGTCGTCCATCACTTTACTTCACTGGCATAAGTAGATGAATAAAGATACATTATTTCTTTGAAATAAATCTTTCTTTCACCAATTTAGTAAAATTTGATATTTTGGCTATGAGTACCCTCTGTGGTTCAGTGGATACTGTAAGCTGTACACCTTAAGAGCAGTCACGGCACACTGGTTGGGAATCATTGAGCGAGAGATTGCCATGAAACAGTTGGCACAAAATACAGTAGGTGTTAAAAAAAAGCTCTGGCGAGCTGTGACACAGCCATATATTTTGCATTGTTGCCACAAGCTGACAAGTTTGGCATGGACAACTCATGATTTGGTTATTATGACGGGTCATATTGAACCGCTTTTAATCTGTTAGTCATGTTTGGGGTAATATATTAAAATTATCCAACATATCATCTTTGGTAATCCAATAAATCTGGTGTTTAGTTATGTATTCCTGCAGTTTTATGTTTTTGACATACTTCTCAATATTGCTGATGCAGACTAACACTGGCCACAAAAAAGATACAACGGATGAGATCAATTATTAGCACAATATAAAAACGTCAGCCTTTAAAAATATGACAATGCTCAGCTTTGATGAACATATCCCCTAATGGCTCATTCGATTGTGCAGTTGTACCAACAATTGTGACTGTTGAGTGTAAATGTGTCCTTTTCACCCTCTTAGCGTCATCGATTTGTTTTGGCAGGAAAACTTCATTCATGAAAAGCTTCAGGTATGTAAGTGCCTTACAGTTTGGTGAGCAGGAGAATACAGACGGGTGTTGGACTCAATTATCTAGCTCAACAATAGGGTGAAATTAACCATCAAGCCAGCTATAATAACTATTTCTGAAGGGCTGTGAATGTTCTGAATTCCTGCTTCCATACCAGTGTTATACTGAAGTGAAATAGGTTTCCATAGGGTGGATGTAGCTCAGCTTCCTATAGCCAACACCGCGTTATATTCTTTAGACTTGAGAGTGAATCAACAGCGACTCTGCTGATTCATGTCAAGTAGTGCACTCCATTTAGCTGAAAAATGTTCAGGGAAAACTTAATCAACATCACAGAATTGTACAAATGTATAACTAATTACGTCATCCATTTCTTCACCTCTCATCTGCTTAAGTGAGCTGAAGGAGGACAATCAATTGGTCTTAACTGTACACACAAAAAAAGAAAAACTACTATTGGCAGGTAAACCTTTAATGCGTTCTTGCACAACTGCAGACTGAAATGTCATATTTTTTTCATTATTCACAAATAAAATTAACTAAACGTAAAACCTCAGAACGCGATCGAAACTTGCACAATATTCTCGTCGGTGGTGTTGTTCGGACAGTATCAATTGGACTCATTTTAGTGGTTAAACATGGTAGCGACAGCAACGTAAACTTGAATTCTAACTGGAGATGTTCCGACCATTCTTGCTTCTTCATCTCTTCTTGGTTAATTTAGAAGGGTTGTACCTAAACACACAAACAAACACAGAGCAAACATTTGATGTCATAGCTCCCTTGAGATGGGCTTTTAACATTCCTCACGGCTCATCCTTCAATGTGCTGGGAGGCTTTTTGAGCGAACAAACAAAGAAAATAAAACAGCCCAAAAAAAGTGCCATAAAAGATGAGCGAAAGTGTTTGAACAGCTTAAAGCAAACAGCCTTCCTATAAAGCACGTCTGGACAATTGCTTGTTTCAAGCTACCGAAATGCAGTGGGCTGCTGTTGTCTTAGCGGCACAGTCTACTCCCCTGCTCTGCATGACTGACTGAGTATGACTCAGTGATCAAACAGCTTAGCCTCCACGTACAAACACGCACACAATCAATCTCAATCTCTTTTTGTGCTTCGTCAAAGAAAACACATCTTACATCACCCCTGTTACCTAGGAGACCACTGTGACGAAAGAACCCACAATTCCCCTCAATTATGTTGATTAGGATGAGTCCATGATTAGAACGGAGGATGCGGAGGCTGAAGCGTTTGCTGTTAAACTGATAACACGGACAGGTACAAGGGAAAGGCCGTGTCAAGTTGGAGCTCTTTTTAGTATCCATATGCAATATAGCCAAAGTTGCAAAGTGGAACACTTTAAAGTTTGCATATTTTGAAAATTGGCCAAAATTTAAGGGGAAAACATGCATTAAATCATCGTTTCAGTAAGACAGTCAATTGCGAGGGGGGTATTTTAAGGTCAAACTGTTCTACATTGGGGCTTCAATAGATTAATTAATTCATTTTCTATATTACTCGTTGTCATTTATTAATGTGAACTGGAATCTATCCCAGCTGACCGTGGGCAAGATACACCAACTGGGCTGGTGACAAGCAATTGCAAGGATCTACACACTCATGATATAATAGATATACACTTATGGGCAGTTTAGAACACAGGTTGTCAAACTCAACGCCGGAGGGCCAGATCCGGCCCACAATATCATTTCATATGGCAGATGTAAGCAAATCATGGGCATCTTCTTCTGGACCCAAATTTCAAAGTGTCTTCAATTTCAAAAACGTTGACAAATGGAGTTATACGGGCAGGCGTTTAGACCGCTTTGAATGTATGAAAATCAAGCAGATGTATGAAAGCTGGCGCCACAGTGGAACATCTGGTTCGATCGTTGGCCTCACATTTCTGAGGACTGGGGTTCAAATGCCTGCCCTGGCTGTGTTGCGTTTACATGTTCGACCCGTGCCTGCGTGGGATTTCTCCAGGGACTGCAGTTTCCTCACCACATCCCAAAACCGTGCATTAATTGGAAACTTTAAAGTGCCTGAAAGTGTGATAGTGAGTGCGACTATTGTCTGTATCTATGTGCCCTGCAATTAGCTGGCAAGCAGTTCAGGGTGTACCCCGCCTCCTGCCCGATGACAGTTGGGATAGGCTCCAGCTCTCCTGCGACCCTTGTGAGGATAAGTGCCTAAGAAGATGGATGGATGGATGTTTGAAAGCTGGGACAAAATTTTAGAAAAAAAAACAAGACAATTGCAGAATCGTACAAAATCTGACTCTATTTTATATCTATCAATATGATGATGCGATTCAGGAAGACCCACACATGCACAGACAAAAGATGCAAACTACACACAGGAAGGTTAGAGCAGAGATTTAAATCTCAAACCTCACAACTGTGTCTGTTGAACCAGGCCAGCCACTTGGCCAGCAAGTTGTCTGGTTTAAAAAAAGTTGGTTTACGTGTTCAAATCCATCCATTTCATTACCTAAAGAGGTTATCTCCTTCACTCTCCTCCAGTCTGCTCTGCCGCTCGTCCTGAAAAAAATTGCACACCATGATCGAACGTTCTGGAATGACGAACAGAGCGCAGGGGAATCTAACCTCCTCTGCATCCTTCAGCCATTCATCGAGTTCGGAATTCTTGCCACGGTTGTGAGCCAGCAGATCAGCCCCCCTGATGATGTGTGCGGAGTTCTCAGTCCCGGGCATCCGCATCTGTCACATGCACACAACAAGGAAAAGGACGTCTCCATTTGTAAGTAGCTGTTAACTGAAAATTGCATATGTTTTGCAACTGTCAATGCATTCTAACCTTGCGGAAATGTTTGAAGTTGTTCACAAAACCGTTGGTGTGCACCTGCTGTAGTTTAGTTTTGGGGAGTACGTTCACTGTGAGGGATCTAAATTCCACCAAAATCAGCTTTTTAGGGAGGTCTTCATCCAGTTGTGTGTTCTGCAACACAAAGACGCTGGTTTAGATGCAATAGTTTCTACAAGATACCTTCTTAGAAAATCTGTGGACCAAAAGAAAATAAGACAGGATGTGCCGAGTGAATGGCTTCATTCTGTTTACGACACACATGGGAGCTTAGAGCCTGATTACACAACATTAGGCTGGACATTATACGCAGCTTAGAGCAATCCCACGACCCTTGTCAGGATAAGCAGCCCAGATAATGGAAGGATGCATGGCTTGAGGGGCACCCAACTCATAAACCCACAAAATCAGGAGTTGAAAAATCAAGAATACAGCAAAGAAATCGGGCAAGACAAGATAATCAAACGAATAAAAGACACCCCCCTTTGTCGGCAAGAAGTATTCGCCATCGTACCATCATGATGGTAAATCAAATTGAATTACAGTCACGATTAATGGATGGGAGTCTCAACACCTGCGTGAAGCTTAAACTAACGACGTATGTAGCACCAGAAGTCGCATTAGTGGTAAAAAGTGCTTTTGTCATCATAGGTTAGGAACAGCATAAAAATGTTATTTAAAAGAATTCAGAGACTTAATGTACTCTAAAAGTGTTGGTCTTACATAAATGTGCAAATACACCTGTTTTAAAAATACTGTATGTTTAAAATATTTGGCATTTATGGCTCTCTCAGTAAAAAGATTCCCGACCCCTGCTCTAAAGTGAACCCAGGGGAGAGGATGGAGTCAGAATTTGGTGATGTCCAATGAATCCAGACTTGATTTAGTGGAAAGGCTTTTCTTCTATTTATTACAGATAATACACTACGATACTAACATATAGATGATTCATACATTATCCAAATACTTCTGAGCCCCTTGTGGGGGTGCAGAATGACTGAACTGTAATTCAAAAATGGTGAATGCCAAATTTCTATGAAACGTTTTTGATTTTAGATGAAAGTCTACACTTTAATTACATCTTGATTGGATTACTCCAGATCCATTGTAGTGGTGTAGAAAGAAAAAAAACATGTCAATGTCCAAATATTTTGATCTAACTACGTTAAGAACATACAAGACCGCCCTACAAAACTTACTTTGGTCTCCTGTTTCACATCAACAGGTTTCATGAGGTGAAGTCCAGTCCCCTCATCTCCTTTGAAGTGGCCTGACACCTAATACAACACACAGAAGCATTCAAAGAAGAGTAACTGGAAAGTGCGAGAGGATAGTCAATAGAAAAGATGCAAAACTAATATTTTGATTGGAGCTCTCATTCTCACCTCTTTGGAGGAGTCTCTGTTAGCTTCAACATGCTGACTTGTGCTGCCACATGAAAATTTGCTACTCATTCTCTCTGTTGATGGATGAAGCTTCTCAGTCGTACTGGAGACAATTTTGTGCTCACTGTGGTGAGGCTGACATGGGACCAGCTCTTCTACCAATTCCAACGGTGACCTTTCGATCCTGTTGTCATCATTTTCATGGGCTACTCGTTGCTTCTTACTCAAAGCCTCTTTGTCTTTTGACATCCATTCAGAATGATTGAGCGCTTGCGGGGATTTGCTGACTGAAAAAGACTCCTCCAAGGAGTCCATACTCTCAGACATTATGGACTCCAATTCGACCATATCTATTTCTTCTTCCAGCTCCTTCCTCTTTCGTTTCATGTGGGACAAAGCTGCCCCACGACCGATGAAAAGATCATTTTCGGAGTCCGTAGGTGTCTGGGAAGGGGCCGCGAGGCCTTTGTTTGAACACGAGGGAGCATCTTTGGATGCCGGAAAGGTCTCTGCCACCTGAACGTTGATGTCAGATTCAAGTACAGGACGCTTTGGTTCTGACATGACGACGGAGAGCTCCTCGTCCAAAGGCCTCAAAAAAAAAGGCAAAAGCAAAAGAGAAAAAACAGTTTAAAATTTACAAAAACAGCAAAAATAATTTCAATGGTGGAACCTTAGATATATCTCAATGAAGTACAATATTACAGAAAACTTAATTTACTTCAGGAGATCAATTCAAAAAGGGAAACTGTACACTGGATTTTTTTTTTTTGAGAAGTAAAATTCCCAATTGCTTTTTTCAAAAGCAACAATATCCTGGGCTATAAAAATTAATATTACTTCACTGCCCATAGTGGATATCTACAGAAGTCAAATTAAGTTTTCCACCATATTCTAACAATCTAATTTATGGATTATCAACATGTTGCACAAAGACCTCATGAGTAGCCCGTAGGACAGTTCTGAAAATTGTGAAAGGAATATTTGAAGATGTATTCACCAGGGGAGATTTTTGGGGAAATAGAATCTTGCATTTATATTCAGTGGAGGTGTGAATATAATTGCAAACGGTTGTGTGTATCTATAAGTGCCCTGCGACTAAGTGGTGAACAGTTCAGGGTGTAGCCAAAGTCAGGTGGGACCGGCTCCAGCTCCCCTCGACCCTGAACAGGATAAGTGGTACTGAAAATGGATGGATGGTAGGTCTTACAAATTTGTATTTTCCTGTTTGCTACATTAAAATCATTGCAAAATCATTAACATGATCAGTGTGTCTTTACATAGTTATAATTAAATCTAGAAACACTACATAAAGAATAATCTGAACACATTAATCTCAGAAGTGTGTATCAAACTTAAAGCCCGTTGCATTTTGCATTCAGTTCACCATATAAATCTCTCTCACTTTCAAAAAGATTGGTAACCCCTGACCTAATTAATTGAGATTTTACCTGTATGAGTGACACCAAGTGATGTCAGAAAATGGCACAAGTTTTTTTAGCAGTGATATCACAGAACGTGCCACTATTAAATAGAGAAAGAGTGATGACAATTACCAGAGAATGGAAATTGAACTTGTACAATCATGCCTGGGTCCTCCGTATAATACAAGAAATAACAAATAAAAAAAGGCCTCAAGGATTACAATAACACCTAGAAAAACGGTAGAGAGTATATTCATAATATACTATAGTAAAACCTTCCTATTCATTCTTTACCTATCAGGTTGTGGAATTTAGTCATGGATTCCAAAACACAGGTGATCAAAGAGCACAGACAGAAAAACATAAAGTCCCTCATGGTTACCTTTTCTTGTTGACCGGTTTAAAAAAGCTGGTCATTGTTGCTTGTTTCTGTGGGGAAACTTGTGGAGAGATTTGTTTTTTCTGAGGAAATTTCTTGGGCTCGAATGTCTTCTTACCACCAGTGGACCTTTCCAAAGGAGGCTGAAAAGTTGCTATGTTAATGTCCTGGCCTGAAAGTACAAGAATGCTGGTTTTAAAGAACACATTTTTCATTAACACAGCATTTTTCATCTTATTTAGTTTGAGTGATTCTGATTTGGCCGTTTCCCATCACTAGCGTTATCTTTCATTAGTATAGTTAGTATTTGAGATTTGTTTTTTCCCTTTGTGATGTCATTTATCTTTGTCCTGTATTATACCTCAGCCTTTTCATCACAGCTGGGTCCAGTAGTTTTGGTACAGGACTTGACTACAAGCAAACCACAGGTAGTGGAAAGAGGCTAAAATGCCACAAACTTAATATGATAATATTGCATTCAATGAAAAGCTTGTTTGAACATTACAGATCATAAAGTAAAAGAACACTTGTATGCCACTTAAATTTGGAATTCGGGCAAACTGATCAGCCTTGATTTTATCATGCTGTAATAGTCTGACCTCACATTAGAGGCACTGATGCACTTCATTCGTTGTCGTTTCCTTTCAGGGTTACAAGTGAGCTGGACCTTATCCAGCTGACTGTGAGATCTAAGAGTTTGGGAATTGTGGACAATAACTGTTGAAGCTTTGCAGGTGTAATTATTTCTCATTCTTGCTTGATGTAAATTCAGATGCTTGACAGTTCAGGATCTCCAATGTCATATTTTGTGCCTCATAATATACCACATTTTGAATGAGTCTGGTCTAAACTGCTGTCAGAGTAATCTACTGTAGTACTCACACTCTTTTACGATGAAGCCACACTGTTATAATAAGTCCACAATCTGGCTTGGCATTGTTAAGTCAAAATTAGAAAGGACATCCATGTTTCTTGGATGGCAGCATATGCTGCTCCAAAACCTGTGGGTCTCTTTCTGCATTAAAAGTGAACCCAAATATGGAAGTTACCCATACCATGCGCACTACTAACACACACCCATGCCATCACATATGCTGGCTTTTAAACTTTGTGCTCCTAAGAATCAGGATGGTACTTTGCCATGATTTCCCTAAATTATTTGAAATGTGGACTCTTCACACCACAGCATACGTTTCCACTTCAGTCCATTTCAGATGAGGTCAGCCGCAGAGATGCCAGCTGTGTTTCTGGGTGCTGTGGATCGAAGGGTATTTCTTTGCATTTGTTTTGCATGTTTTAACTTGAATTTATACACTGTATTTAGTGACATACGTACCTGTAGGTCTGGTGTGATTATTTTTTCAAAGATATATTATCCCCAAAACTATCACATTGTAGCGTATATTGGTTGGTATGATAATCTGATTAATTTAGGGGAAAACAATCATCGGGGCGCCACGGTGGCTCAGCTATAAAGTGTTGTCCTCACAGCTCTGAGGTTGAGGGTTCCATCCTGGACCCGGCTGTGTGGCGTTTGCATGTTCTCCCTGTGCCTGCATGGGTTTTCTCCCACATCCCAAAAACATGGAACTTTAATTGGACACTCTAAACTGCCCCCCGTTGTGATTGTGAGTGCGGCCTTTTGTCTCCATGAGCCCTGCGCTTGGCTGGCAACTAGTTCAGGGTGTACTCTGCCTCCTGCTCGATGACAGCTGGGATAGGGTCCAGCACTTCTGTCACCATCATGAGGATAAGCAGCTAAGAAAATGGATTGATGGACAATGAGAGGTAAGCAACACCCAAGTCACTTCCAATTTAGCGTGATTTTAAGTTTCAGCATTCAAATCAAATTATTTTATCTCATCAAGGGGCACTACATTAGTGTGAATCTGGTCCCCCGACATCGTTCAAAATCAAACTTTTTTCTGGAGGTGAGGTTCATCACGTAAGAGCTGCGTTTCAAATCTAATCGTGTTTAGGAGTTCCTCATGGAGATCGAATTTTTCTAAATTAGTCGGATTTTGGTAAAGAATAGTCGATCAGCAATGCAGCCATTTTCCGGAAAAAAAATTCTAAGCTATCATTGAGGGGGGGGGTCGAGAATGTCAGGACATTCCCCGGAACGTTCAGAAGCACTCATGAAATCCTTGAGCAGGTTGACCTCTCAGCCCTAGTTGGCGTTTACCTCTCAGTTAATGCGAAGTCATTGAACTGTCAACATGGCTGCTGCGAAACAGAAAGACCCGCAGTATTTTTTGCTTGGGACCATCCCAACCGCGGATGATAAAGCCATCAAAGGAACCAAACTTCCTTCCAGAAAACAGATTCTTCTGTCATTCATTGCTGCAAAAGAGGAATTCCAAAGACAAGACGTCGCCAAGCCTATCAGGGAAGCCGCAAAAGCTGTCGTTCAGGAAGTCGTGATTTTTTACCAGAAAGTGAGGATACCAACAGTTGCGGAAAACGAGATGTTGGAGAAGGTTGAATCATTATACGCTGATATGCAAGAGCTGATGAAAATTCCGAAAGATCGAAGATTGTCAGGAAGACCGCTTAAACGCATCGAAGATTTCAAATCCGGGTTGGAGGAGACATTTCCATTCTGGCCACGTGATGTCTTCGTTCGTATTTCGAATGAAGAAGACCGTTTGTTCCTGGAAAAACATGATGGAGACCAGGACGAACGTGATGGGAGGCATTGATTCAAACTTGGCCACAACCGAGAAGAAGCGTATCAAAGAAAACACAATGCGCATTGATAGAGAACGCAACGACAGAAGTCAGAAGACATAAGTGGATAAGGAACTGGTCGAATACCCGGACGAGTCATCCGAAACCGATGATTCAGACGAATTCGCTCCATCTACATCAACTAGACTTCCCCACAGAAGACTGAAGAAGACTGGCTCAGATATACACGTCCCATTTGATGTACTGAAATCACCGAAATTAGTTCCAACGGCAATGAGGAACAATATTTCTCGTCATGCGCTAGCGGCAACCGTAGAATCTCTCATCAGCTCATGTGATGGCACTACATTTGCAGTAAACTTGAACCCGATGCAGTCCTACCGGTACCGGAAGGACGCGGCCACCAACATTACTGAGAGAACCTAGACGGACTGGGTTCCTCCCCGACCAGCAGCAATTCACTGGGATGGCAAACTAATGGAGACGTTCCCTGATAAATATGCAAAGGATGATCGTCTTCCCGTGTTGATTTTGGGCGTGGGTGGGATTAAATTGCTCGGTGTTCCTGCCCTTCCTGTAAAGTCTTCGGAAAGAGCTTCTTTATAAGCTACGCTTGATCTAGCGGAGACATGGAACTGTAGTGGCAATATTTCAGCTATGGTATTTGATACCACCAGTGCTAATATGGAACATCTCACAGCTGGCTGCATTTGCATCCAGGAAAACCTCGGGAAAACTCTGTTGTGGTGCGCCTGTCGAAGACATGTGAGTGAAATCTTACTCACAAAGGCTTGGGATGCTCTGGGTGTGGAAGTATCGAAAAGCAAAGACGTGTCAGTGTTTACGAAATTCAGGGACAGGTACTCCGAACTGGATTTGACTGCTGAGCTGACGAGAGACAGCAGTTTGGATCCTTTTATGCTGGAGCAGCGATATCATGTAATTGAACTTCTGACAACCATCAAGACAGGCACTGGTGACCCCAACTCGGCTACTGTGAACCTGTTACCGCGAGGTGACTACCGAGAACTGCTAGACTTGGTTTTAGTTTACCTAGGAGAGGACAATACATCCAACTTTCAGAAACCTGGTGCGACACACAAAGCTCGCTGGATAGCGAAACGTTTGTATGCGATCAAAATGATTCTTTTAAGAAATTCTGTCACCGATTTCACTCTTATCAAAGTCTGTCATGGATAAAGTAGCAAGATTTGTGACTTTTGTGACGCACATTTATGTGCCGTGGTGATTCATGTGTCCAATTAGCTCGGAAGCCCCGATCAATGATTTACAATAGGCTAAAAATTTGAAAAGATTTGTGAATATTGATCCAGTGATAGCTAAAGCCGTTTTGAAGGGGTTCATGAATCACTACTGGTACTTGGTGCCAGAAATGATTCCGCTCAGTTTTGACAGTGACAGTCTCGACAAGACAGAGAAATGTGAAATAGCGGAAACAATTATCTCATTACCAAAGAAACCACAGAACGAGAGTCGGCACGGGACTAGTTACGGGAAAACAATTTTCCCCCGTTTTGACCCTGAACATACAAACTTGAAATATTTATGTTCATGCGATTCGTGGAAATTCTTTGAATCACTTGATATAGACACCGATTTTCTTCATGAAGATCCTGAACAATGGCAGTCAATGGAAAACAATCTGTCGTCCGAAACCTGAGGGTGACTAACGACAGCGCCTAGAGAGGCTTAAAACTAGCTGCCGAATTTCTAAAATCCACTAAAATAGAAAAAAACTACCAAAATATTTTGCAAGTTGTGGAAAATGACAGGAAAGTTGTACCAAACCAGCAGAAGAAAATGAAAACTGAAATTGAAAATTGGTACTTGCATTTTTAGACTGTAGACAAACTGAGAAAAATGTACCATTTTACTATTGCAGCTTTCTGTAGGTACATTTCAGGATGTATGTTTTGAATGATGGATGTTCATTTGAATGAATAGTTTACGAATACATTTTAATCTTTCCTTTTGGCTATTTTTTTATGAAATCACGGATATTTTATATCTTGCAGTCCACTGATGCGAGTAGAAATGTAGCCTTTAATGTGTCAATTTGACTGATGCAATGTTGAGATTTCCATCGCGATGAGGAACCCCTAAACATGGATATATTTTATCTGAATTTCACCATTTTACTTTTAATATCAAGCCTCACGCTAGAAAAAAAGTTCAGTTCAAAAGACAAGTTTTCAAAACCAGATTCAGCCTACTCTACATCTTTTTTTAAGTTTTGTAAAACATCAAACGTCAAAATGACAAAAACCTCTGTCTCATAATCTGAAGGTTGCTACAGGAATTAGATGAGGCAGGGAAGGGCCCGATGAGTCCTCGCCACCTCATGGTGAGAGGTGGGGCTTGCTGGCTGAGCCAGTCTTTGTCAAGTTGGTCAAACGGGCGCACTCAAACAAAGGAGGGCAGCTGAAAAGGGGGTAGTTCTCCCCCACAAGGACCTAAAGAGGAGAGAGTCCGCCACTTAGTTCCTTTTCTATTCTATGATTATTTAGTGGTTTAAAACCAGTTAGATAAAATATTATCTACTAGTTCTAAGCTGACAAAACCAGTGTCAAGAATGTTTCAACTGTATGTGGTTGTTGAGAACACTATAATATTTGCAATCATTTGTGTTTTGTGGGGTGAAACATTTCATCCCCTTCAGTTGACATACAGATTTAACACCAAACATTCAAATTTGCAGAAATACCATAACTAGTGACGCAGTTGCGATAGCACACTGGGAGCGTTCATACAAAGTTCTTGAAATATCATGCAACATGTAAATTCAGTGAAGATTGGGAATACTTCCTCCAGAGTTGCAGGTGCTTTTCACCATCTGTGGGTGTCCTTGTTGCTCCATCCATTGTCCCAGACAGAAGGAGCAAATGTCAGTGTGGCTTCACGGGAAGCCACCAAACAGCAGGTTTCTCACCTTCACCCTCACCCAAAAAAGTGTTGGTGAGACGCTTCAGGGTGGCTGGGGGTGAAAGTTAATTAACTTCGCGTCCGAGTGAGAAACCAGATGTTCGTGAGCTTCTTCAGAGTGGGTGATAATTATTTAGCATCCGTGTGTGATGTTAAGCATCCCGTGCTTGTCCTTTGATGAGTGGATCAGACTTTCCCTAGATGTTTTGTGTATGCAGACTGGCTCTGCGTGGCAGTTGAGGCAAGAATGCAGAACAGCATGAGATTGGGGGTTGCCAAATGTCGTGCCCGTTACAACATGAAACAATATTGTTTTTATAAATCTCTGAAATCATGAAAAATAAGGCCCGCCCTTATTTTTCAATTCTTTTGCTTTTACATCATTATTATTATTAATTTATTTTTTATCTATTAAATTGTCTTTTCTTTACTCTGTAATATGAATCTCACAGTGTTCCCCAGTGAACAGCAATCCAGCCCCTTTGTCGGTGCAAATTAAATCAGCTGGCTAAGTCCCAATTGACCCCTCCGTAGAATTGCGTCATCCGCGTCGGTGACCAATCAGAGGCCAGAGATCTGCATAAACCACGCCCCTTGTTGGCATCCGCGATTACCTCAGACAACGTTGCATGGTCCAGTATAGCTTTTGTTCGCGTTTTATCGCGTATTTGGGTTCTTTAACAATAGATATGGTTCAGAGATGTAGTCACGGACTTTGTAATAGTGACGACAGGTATCCTGAAAGGCTAGTTAGTGGAGTTCAATTCGTACCCTTTCCAAAACCGAAGACCCAGTACGAAAAATGTCTTCGATGGATCAAACTTTGTGGAAGACGGCATGATCAACTGAATCCATCTAAAATCAACCGGAACAAAAGACCGAGTACGAAAAATGTCTTTGATGGATCAAACTTTGTGGAAGATCGTATGATAACTGAATCTATCTAAAATCAACCGGAACATATATCTGTGCACGAAGGTAAGCCCTATATTTTATTTTCAATACATGTCTCATATAAATGAATTAGCAGTTCTTCGCTTGCATAAGATAGCTACGTGTGAATGATTGACACACTTTATCTGTGTTGAGCGATATTTTGCGATGATCTGACTGCACAAACGTGTCTCAGTTCGGCGGTGAGCTAAGCTAAACCGGACTAGCAGTCCTAAAAGCCTTCGACGTGCACCGAGACACCAAGACTGAAGGAAGGATGTTTGAGGACACTAAAGTAGTGATTGTCATACTCGGTCGGGACTAACGTAGGTTCGGCACTAATTCAAGAATAATTATTGAGGGGAGCGCGTGACGTTACACAAAGAAAACGAGAGAAACAACTCGTAAATCAAGCCTCACCTTCTTTTCCTTCATACGGCGGTTCAAACGGCTATACAGATACACATACAGATTCTGCACACAAGTGTGATAGGTAACACGAAAATAGGAAACTGAGAATGACGAATTCGTCTTTGGGTTATAATATTTTATATTATGTGGCTTCTCGGTCTTCCTCTGACTCCGGAAAGATCTCGCGCTAATAATTTCTCAGTCGATATGCATGTAAATACCATTGAAATACCCCTCGCTGGAATACTTGAAGCCCTGCTGTCTGCTTTTCAACGATATTTCACTATTTGCTAAGAATGCTATTGAGAAATCAGCTAGTAAATCGGAGAGTTTCGCTCTAGTCTTTTCTTCCTGCTTCCGCCATTTTTGCTAATTGTTTGTCTGAGGTTAGCACACGTGGGGTGACGTAACTTCAGGAGGCGTGGTTAAGTGCCCTGTACGGAGGGGTCAATTGTTGGCCTACAAAAAAGGTCTCATTATAAAAATGTCAATCAAAACACATCTCACAATAAGTAAGAGCAGAGGTGTCCAAAACCATCGCAAACCATTCATTCATTCATTTTCTGAGCTGCTTATCCTCACTAGGGTAGCAGGACTGCTGGGGCCAATCCCAGCTGTCATTGAGCAGGAGGCGGGGTCCACCTGAACTGGTAGCCAGCCAATCACAGGACACATGGAGAAAGACAACAGTTGCACTCACAATTACACCTATGGAAAAAGCCTTTTTTTTAGGCTTGGAACGCATGATTTCTTTTTCCATTAATTGTAATGGGAAATATCGATTTGGATTTCAATCACAAAAAAAAAAAAAATACTTCTCGAACTGCCTTCTGGAACGGATTGTGGCCGAGAACCGAAATCGTACTGTACATTCATCTATTTTCTTTTTCTGATTCAAGGTCAAGTTGTGGTACTTGGAGTTAATAATGTGAGAACCACTGTTCTAAATAAGATCTTCTCCATGGAATGGCATGTCAAGATGTTTAACAAATCAATTAAAATCATCAATGCTATATTTCATTTGAGAATGATTTGCAGATCGAACATCTAACCGTGAAGTGCGATACCTCCAATTTCCTACCGTTCTCAACTTGCTGCTTTATCATCATCAACAACACAGTTCATTTACCTGCCACTTTGGACTCTAGTTTCTTCATCTGGGAATGTGCGTTTTCTGTTGTACTGAACGATGGTGAATTGGCCACAATGCAGTGAGTGCTCATCTTCTGGGTAGTGGCTTTAGGGCCATTTGGAAGAAAGGTGCTGTGATTCTGCCTTTTCTCCTGAGTCTTTCTCAGCGCTGTATTTCCCCTTTCCGCGGAGTGCTCTGTCCTGATAAATGAGGAATTGGAACTAAATAAATCAGAGGGCAAAGCCTCGGCACTTTGAGCAGATGATTGATTGTGTATGTTTGTACATTTGCGACGTCTCTGTGTTGACTGCGTATGCTGTGATGTTTTGTGATGCTGCAGGTAAAACGGTTTCATCCACCACATTTTGGGAGAGAGATTCACTGGGAATTCTTGACATCGTCTTTGTCACTTAAATCAAAGAGAAAAGGTGAGGTGTATTAAAAACTGCAAATTCAGGAAATACATTATCCCCATTATGCAACAAATTCTCTCCTACCTGTGCCTTTAATTAGACTGGAAGGGTTGCAGTAAATGTCACGTGAGGCGTACATGACAGCCAATCCAATTTCAGACTCTGTGATGACTCGAAAGCCTTTCCTATAATCACAGGAAGTAACAAAAGGCTCTTAAATTTTCACAAAGGACAACAAGATAAGCTGTTGCTTTGAGGGGCACTTACAAACCTTTGAACTAGGTTTTTTACAGAATTATGCCAATCTATGGTTGAAGCTGGAAGGATTGGTTGGGAGTTGCCAGCAGTAAAATCCACCACACAGCTCTGTGGGGACTCCAGGAGGTCACGGGGCAGGGAGCCCTCCTCCAGGAGTCGGCTCGTCCCACCTCCAAAACTCACTGCTGCACCAAGACGCTTGAGCTGAAAACAACAAAGATGCAAGGGAGTTATATCGGCGCATCGCGAAAAGAAGAAAAAGTAGCAGTGATGAAGTACACTATGTAGAACTAGGGCTGGGTGATTAATTCATTTTTGGGACGATTTTAAAAAATATATTTCAACAGCTTCCCATTGTAACAAACCAGGCACAAATTTGGCGCTGGCTATAATTAGCAGAGAGCTGTTTCATAATAATAACATTAAATAAGGTTAATAAGGCTGATCTCAGTGATTTGTACGTTTAAATAAACATGTCAAATGGGAATCCGCACACACCTGTCACCATTGAAAGTGCCAATGATTAACCCGAAATAAATTCAAGTTGTTCTTGTAGGCTTTTGCTGGCATTTTTAAAAATAGAATCCTAAAAATTTGTACCAACACTGACCGCCATTTGAAACTGTCCATAATTCCCTTCGCCTCAAACCTCAATTAAGGCACCAGTTCCAGAAAGAGAGAGAAACAGCCCCAAAGTATGATTCTGCCACCACCACCACTCTGGTTTTCTTTTGGTGATGAGTAGTGTTGCGCTTACGTCAAAATAACTTTGGGATTTATGACCTCAAGGTTTAACTTTGATTTTAGTGGCCCAAAACAAAATCTCACATATATACAGGTATGTGGGAAATGTATTATGGCCCAATAAAATTTGACCGTTTTTTTTCAGGGTTCACACTCACTCTGACCCCAAAAAATTCAGGGCTTTTTAGGGGCATTCTTCGGGGCCGAAACGAAAAATTTAGGGCCATCGTGGCAAATCACGAATAAGGAAATAAGACTCACCCAATGATGCCATCAACCAATATTAGTTCATCAAAGGTTCCAGTACCTCAGTACTCATTGATCAGTGATCACCTGTCGCCCCTTGTGGTAGTTCTCATTGATATGACCATTGTCAATGTCTTCACATCATTACTTCACATAACAGTCTACAGAAAAACAGATTCTAACTACAATTGCAGCTATATACAAATGTCTTCTACTGATCTCTGTCTCAGCACCCTTACTCTAGCTCCTTGAGCCTATCCAGTGCCTCCTCTATTTGTTGCTGCAGATGTGCCAAGGTGGCTCTCTTGTCCTTTGCTCTGCCTCTGAGTGCATTGGCCTCAGTGATAAACCTCAGATTCCTCTTTTCTTCTGCCTCCTCACACAGCCTGTCAGCCTTCTCAATAAGTGTAGATATGTCAGTCTCTATTCTGGCTTTTTTGGCTTTGAGGCTGTCTATCTCTACCTTAGCTGCCTTCCTCTTCTCTGCCCGTTTTGATGCATCCTTCTTCTTTTCATCCTCTAGATGCTCGACGTAACTACTTCTGGGAGAAGACGCAGCGACCAACAGCTCCTTTGTGATAGGCACCATGTCAGGCCCTCCATATTGCTGGACCACCCCCACTATTTGCCTTCGAGCAATCAGTGACTCCTTGCTTAGGTTGTCCTCGGTGACCTCCTTGTTTGTGGAGAAGCCCCTTTCCACAGATGCCTGTCCATGGGACAGGAGCAGCAGTTGCTTTATGACGCCCCACAGCTCCTGGAACTGCTGGCATTCCTGCTGATGCCGAGTGGAGTGGAAGAGAGTGTCCAGCCTGTCCTTGGAGATGTTGAAATCAGAGAAAGCAACCGTAATCTCCTCATCTTCTTGGATCTTTTCACTCAGTCTGGAATACTGGAACAGAATCCTGTCGCAATCCTGACCTTTGTGATGTTCAAGGTTTTTCTGAGTTTTTTGTTGTTGTTCTCCTTCTCATCTTTCATGACAATCTGCCGAGGGTCCATCCAGCTTAGTAGGTGGAGTAAACTGTATATGATGGGGGCCTTCTCCAGCAACTTTTCTATCATCTTTACCAGGAAGGTTTGGCAGCTCATCCTAAATTCCTGCTTTACACGGTCAGTTGCCAGATTTCAGAAGCAGTCTCTCAGCAGCAAAGCCTATACCTACTTTTGATAAATCCACCAAGTGTGACTTCTCACCCACATTAATCTAGACAAGGCCGGTGAGGGAGGCTGCGTTTTCTTTAAGGACTTCAGGCTTGATGAACTTTTCCATCAGTCTTGATGAGGGTGCCCATGTCCTTTGCGATGAAGGAAAGCATAGGCTTGCCAGCCTGGTACAATTTCAGGAATGGTTCCACCAACCTGGCGCACATAAGAAAGAAGTGAAGCTTGGCAACAAAGGTGGGGTCCTGTGCCGCTTTCTGAACAACAGTGAAGGAGCTGTTGGTTGGGCAGGTCACCTTCTTCGTCCTTGCTGCCTCGCGATAATCTCGTACGTGTGGCATCAGGGTGATGGCTCTCTCTACCACATTAATGTTTTCAAGCCATCTGTGGTTGCAGAACATGAGAGGGAGAGTGTCGGATCCAGTGACTTCTTTAAAGTCCTCGCGCCTGGCTGGTGCATCGCGAAACAAGTTGTAGAGGCTGGACAGAAAATCTTCCACCCCCCCATCCAGCTGCCCCGCAACCGATTCGAAACGCATTATGGAGGATGTGTCGACCGCAGCTTCCAGTCTGCAGCATGCGGCGGGTGGTCATCATTTCTATTTCTTCTCGAATAGATTTGTACAGCTTCCAATTAACATTGGGGCCATCCATCGAGAGCTGGAGCAGCTTTTGGTGACCGAAGTCACACACGATAGGGTCCAGACACTCCTGAAGCTCAGTTGCTGCTGAATGTCCCAGAAATTCAGGGGTGAGGTAGCAAGTGCGTACCCGGTCATCCATCCACAATTGACCCCTCCGTACAGGGCACTTAACCACGCCTCCTAAAGTTACGTCACCCCACGTGTGCTAACCTCAGACAAACAATTAGCAAAAATGGCGGCGGAGGAAGAAAAGACTAGAGTGACATTGTCCGATTTACCAGCTGATTTCTCACTCGCATTCTTAGCGAATAGTGAAATATCGTTGAAAAGCAGACAGCAGGGCTTCAAGTATTTCAATGGTATTTACATGCATATCGACGGAGAAACCATTGATATTAGCGCAAGATCTTTCCGGAGTCAGAGGAAGCCCGAGAAGCCACAAAATATAATATATTATAACCCAAAGATGAATTCGTCATTGACAGTTTCCTATTTTTGTGTTACATATCACACTTGTGTGCAGAATCTGTGTGTGTATCTGTATAGCCGTTTGTGAACCGCCGTATGAAGGAAAAGAAGGCGAGACTTGATTTACGAGTTGTTTCTCTCATTTTCTTTGTGTAACGTCACGCATTCCCCTCAATAATTATTCTTGAATTAGTGCCGAACCTACGTAAGTCCCGACCGAGTACGACAATCACTACTTTATAGTGTCCTCAAACATCCTTCCTTCAGTCTTGGTGCCTCGGTGCACGTCGAAGGCTTTTAGGACTCACAAAGTTTGATCCATCGAAGACATTTTTTGTACTCGGTCTTCTGTTCCGGTTGATTTTAGATGGATTCAGTTGATCATGCTGTCTTCCACAAAGTTTGATCCATTGAAGACATTTTTTGTACTGGGTCTTCGGTTTTGGAAAGGGTAGGAATTGAACTCCACCAACTAGCCTTTCAGGATACCTGTCGTCACGATTACAAAGTCTGTGACTACACCTCTTAACCATATCTATTGTTAAAGAACCCAAATACGCGATAAAACGCTAACAAAAGCTATACTGGACCATGCAGCGTTGTCTGAGGGAACGGCGGGTGCAAAAAGGGGGCGTGGTTTATGCAGATCTCTGGCCTCTGATTGGTCAGCGACGCAGATGACGCAATTTCTACGGAGGGGTCAATTGCACATGAATGTCCAGCTGCTTCTCTTGCATCTCATAATTTAGAGACTCATCAAAGAGGAGGACATACACTGATTCAGCCTTCACTTTCTGCCTCAGTAGAGATGAAAAGTTTGGCAGCGATGCCAAATGTAGACAGGTACGAAGTCTTCCTTTCCCCACAGTGGTAGTTTTCAGCAATGTCACTGTCTGGAAACATGACTGCAAACACTTTTGAATTATTTTCACAAGATTTGTCACTGTAATGGCTGCAGATTACTTTTAAAGTCCACGATCTCTGCCTTAAACGAGTCAGTTTTCGTGTATTGAACTACGTTCATAGAGCCTGACTTCTAGCTGGTTGAAGTCGATGACTGGACAAGTGTAGGTGCGCATGCACTGCCAGTACTACTGCCTGAAGTTGATGCTTTACTATCTTGATATTTTGACAGAAACAGATTCATACTAACAGAAGATGAGACAGTCTTCACCAAATCAGCGTGTCTCCTGTTTTTCTGGTGCGACTCCAGTGGTTTGATGCCCATCTTTCCAAGCTGGTAACTCTGTTTGTACAGATGACAGTAGAACATGTGCCGATCTTTTGGATCTCGATGAACCCAGCTCCCAAACTCTTTACTTTCAACCCAAGCATCTTGAAAAATGCACTTCCCCTTGATACAATTATTCTTATTGGATCGATCAAAGAACTACGCTACGAAGACGAAGTGAAATGCCTACTCACAAAAACAAACAATGGAATATCAACGACAAGATGGCGACTATAAGAAAAAAGTTGTGAACACAGAGTGACTTCCCTTGCCAATTTCCGGCTGCTTTGGACACCAGTCGGATCTCTATTTTAAATTTTTTTTTTTAATAAAAGATTAATTTCTTTTAGGGAGAATTTTGGCGGTAGAGGTCCTCCCTTTGATTTTTGTTAATTGAAGGCCTTTTTAAAGGCTTGACGGGTTTTCGGTGAATTTTAAGGACTTTTAGGGGCCCCTAAATGGACCCTCAGAAATTTAGGGATTTTTAGGGACTTTTAGGGCCGCGTATCAACCCTGTTTTTGCCCTGAATCCAAACTAACCTGCTTGCTTGTGAGGAAAATGAAAGTTGTTCCTGCAAAAATCCCCTTGCGCCTGAGATCTGGCTCCAGGTTCACGTCTTCATTAATCAAGCTGGGCTCATCAATGTCAGGGATGAATCTTTCGAAATCAATAAGGTTCACATATGAGCTCGTTTGGTTACTATTAAACACGGGGGACTGCGGTGGGACTTTACCTCTCAGCTTGAGGAAGGGGCAGCTTCTGTTGAGCGGCTGTGCTGAGCTCTGAGAAGAAATCCGGCTTCACAATGGGACAGCCACACAGCAGAGCACATATCGTCTAAAGGGAGTAAATTATTCAAAATATTCCACACTGGTAATGAAAAAACATGTTACACATAAAGTTAAGAGTGGTCCTCACCTTGATGGTGACTTTAACAGAAGGCATGACCAAGTGGGTGCAGTCTTGAGTCCACAAGCTCACCAGCTTACCTCCAAAGACCTGCACAGCCTGAGAAAGTACTGCTTTGCCGTCATTGTCCAAACAAGAAGAACACACCACTGGCTTCAGATAATCCACACTAAGCAACAGAAAAAAAGAGGAAATGGTCAAAAACATGTAGGGTTGGTCAAAGACCCTTAAAATAAAATCACTCTCTTTTCCACAAAAATCAAATTGCCAATTGTGAACTCAAATATTTAAAAACATCGATCCATGCATTTTCTTAGCCGCTTATCCTCACGAGGGTCATGGGAGTGCTGGAGCCAATCCCAGCTATTCATCGGGCAGGAGGCGGGGTACATCTTGAAACTGTTGCCAGCCAATCACAGGGCACATGGAGACAACAGTCGCACTGACAATCACATCTAGGGGCAATTTAGAGTCTCCAATGAATGCATGTTTTTGGGATGCGGAAGGAAACCGGAGTGCCCGAAGAAAACACACACAGGCACGGGGAGAACATGCAAACTCCACAAACCCAGAGGCAGGGATTTGAACCCCAGTCCTCAGAAGTGTGAGGCCAATGCTCTACAGCTGTCCCACCGTGCTGCCTGGCAAATATATTTGGTGAGAACAATGCGGATTAACGCGCAAAAAATGCTTCGTTTTACTGCTGTGTGTGTGCATTAAAAGATGTGAAACTAATCTTCTTGAATAAAAAGACCCCTTCGTCAAAGCATATGTAAATACGATCCTTAGAAAATTCAACATTTTAATAAAGCTCGTGCACGTGACATCATTTTCATGGCGCCATATTGCCGGTCAAAAAAGCTCCTCGACAGTGTGGGGGACATTGAACCGGAGCAGAATATTCACAAAGCCCGAGACTTGTTGTGTTGTTGGTTGTGACACCAAATGAGACAGATCTTCAAAGAGGTTATTCTATGGGATACCAGCTGAAAAGATGAGAAAAGATTGATGGATTTCGGCAATTAAACGTGATTAATGGTGCCCAACCTACAACTACGACTGTGTAGTGATCGCTTCATTTCAGGTAGGAATTATTCTTCTCAATCTAAAATTCCCAAGAAGTATTTATAATGCCAAGTTGGTTCATTTGAGGATGCTTAAAAAAATGACAGGGAATAGTCTCCAAGATACACGGAAGCCTGTTGCGGCCACATGTTAAACTTTTGGTAAACCTCTCGTCTGGGATCGGGCAAAACTCTGGGCGTCGTGCTCCAAGACATATTTTTGTGCCGTCTCCAACCAACTTAGCATTGAAGAATGCTTTGATAGACCGTCAATATGGCCAGTCACGTGACTTTGGTGACGTAGGTGTACGAGCTCTATATACAAAAACAAATTAACATCATAAAATAAGCTGACAAACTACATCTATCTGTTGTTGTCAAAATATGTGTTGTGTGCTGTTCCAGTACCTGAATTTGGATAGAAAAACTCCAAATGTAATGTTGTCCCCTGACTTGAGGGTGACTGGAGTGTTCTCTGGTAGGGGTTGGCTGTTTATGGAGGTACCGTACTTGGAGGTGTCCCTCAGGGTCAGGGTCTTGGTAAAAATACATGACAGATCATAACCATGACATTTAACATCTAAAAAAAAAATAGCTGATTTATCTGTTGAATTAAGTTGTAGGAATACCTTGAAACTCTAAGACAGTGTTTCCCCATCTTTTACTGAGCTACAGCACATTATTAAAAAAAAAAAATTTCAAGGTAAATCACAAAACAAAAATGCCACAAATGCATACGTATCCTATTAAATAATAATGATGATGTATCAATTTACTCAGAAATGTACATGGTCTGAAACTGGAACTATTTAGCTGAAAGCAAATCTATTACAGAAGACCCTTGTTCATCATTAAGTTCCAGACCTGCCTGAAACACTGTGACCTTGACAGACTATATTGGAAGATGTTTTGCTTTATAGCTTTATCCCTCCTGTATGCTTTAAATTTCGCGTTGGACCTGTCCTCTAAGTCCCAATTTGTTGTACACATTCTTCTCCTTTTTCTTTCGGCTTGTCTGAGAGTACCAAATTACTTCCGAATAAGAATCAAACTGATGGTAGTTTTTGGACTTTTTTCTTTATAGAGAGGGACTATGGAGGTGAATAGGTTTAACATGCACCAAATCCATAATATTGGATATCTTCAGAGATTGAGGTTTGGGGCCATGAGTAGAGCTGTCCACATAAATTTTGGTGTCATCTAATGGAGATTTTCAGACATTAAGCAAAGTTAAGTTTGTTTATGCTTACGCTACGTGCTTTAGACAGTCCAGTGTTAGTTGAGAGAAAAGTGGAATACAATTCACTAGCTTTTCTCATGCTACATTCCCACCGAACTGAAGAAAATGGGAGGCTTTCACAATGTGTAGCGCCTGATACATTCCAAGCCTCAGCTGCGTTGAGCTTGTTTCAATTCAATGATTTTGATATTTTATGTAACATACCTTTAGTAAACAAAAGCAGCACTACTTCTATCGAACAAATAATAATTTGCCACAGATTTAAGTGAAATTGGAATATTTGGTATCCGTATTTCAACAATTTGCTGTTGGTAATAAATGATCTAAAGCGATCCAAATCTGCCTGACAAAAATGTAGTACTAACACTAGTGTATATAACATGCCTCATTCTTACCTGATCAGTAACGATCAGGTGGGCATGAAATCTGCTGATCGACTGGTCATTGGGCAGCAGGATGTCACAGTTCTTGCGACCCACCACATATTCTTTAGCGGAGAGGAGATAATGGGTCTGACCTGTTAGTCACAAAAGGACATTGATGACTTGTAATGCCTGACTCTCAAACTGTTTTGAAAAAACTTGGACATTAATTCATGGGTTCTCACAGAAAAAAAAAGCATAAATCTAGTACTTTGTCCTCATGTTAATAATTGATATTGAGTGACTGATATGTTTACCTACTGAAAACCCAACGCCAAATTAGCGCATTTAATAAAGTTAATGGCGTAAACACGTCACAATGACAGAAACTGTTACCTCCGTGCTCCACTGGACTCAAAATCCACATTTTGTTGTCAGGCGCGTCAATCCAGTTCGGTAAACCTCAATTCACTCAATAAAATCATAAAAATCCACGTCACTGCCACTTTACAACAACAACATGCGCGCGCGACTGCGTGACGTCAAAATCATGCGTCTGCGTCTCCATCTTCTTCTTCTTCTTCTTCTTCTTCTTGTTTTTTGTCTTACCTAAAAGCTTTGGCGTTTCAGCGCCGTGATTGGCAAAAACCGTACATCACAACGACTTCAGTAAAAAAAAAAAAAGGATGTCGAATAACAATGTTTGAAGGTGTATTTTTACGACATTGAATTTAAAAAAAGGTAATCATATGAACAACATACAATTGTCATTTTTGTGACACCGAAGGAAATCATCGGTATAAAAAAATTATATGTTTGTAAATTGTAACTAAATATATAGTTCAAGTCAGATTAATCCCTTGAAATGTTTTTACAATATTGGCACAGATGGGTAAAGAGTATTCTGTTTTTAATAATGTCCATCGATTCATTTTCTGAGCCACTTATCCTCACGAGGGTCGCGGGAACGGTGGAGCCAATCCCAGCTGTCATCGGGCAGGAGCCAGGCTACACCGTGAACTGGTTGCCAGCCAACCGCAGGGCACATGGAGTCAGACAACAGTTGCACTCACAATCACACTTGAGGGCAATTTAGAATTTCCAATGAATGGATGTTTTTGGGATGTGGGAGGAAACCGGAGTGCCCGGAGAAAACCCACACAGGCACGGGGAGAACATTCAATCTCCACAATGGCGGGACCAGGATTTGAAACCTGGTCCTCAGAAATGTGGGCCAAAGGTTTTCCAGCTGCTCCACGGTGCTGTCTATAATACTGTTGTAAATAATAAGTATCTAATAAATTGATATTGTTTTTAAAAAAATTCCATGACACACTGAGGCAGTCAATACATCATTTATATTTAAGTTCAAATGTATCCTAGAGGTGATAGCCTCATTGACAGCATACAACCACATTTAGACAGTATAAGTAGTTGGATCGGAAAGGAATATCCCTTGTTATACAGTGGTGCCTTAAAATATAAGTGTAATTTGTTCCCTGACTACGCTCATGAATCAAAACACCTGTACCACACTCAAAATCCCCAACCACAACATTTAGATTTTTTTTTAGACACGTTAAATAGCACACTGTTTTGGAGACAAAGTTCGAGAGAGCAGACTTCAATGGTTTGGACACATGCAAGAGAGTGAGTATGTTGGTAGAAGGGTGCTGAGGATGGAGCTGCCAGGCAAAAGAGCGAGAGGAAGACCAAAGAAAAGGTTGATGGATGCTGTGAGGGAGGACATGAAGACTGTGGGTGTCAGAGAGGAAGATGGACCAGATAGGCTTAGATGGAAAAAGATGACATGCTGTGGCAACCCCTAACGGGAGAAGCCGAAAGGAAAGGAAGAAGAAACAAGACGTTAAATAGCACACTATATTTACTTTACAGCACATAAAGTAAAACATAATTTCATTAGAAGTTGAAGAATTAAACATATTTGTGCGTCATTATTAATACAGAAACAACGGCCATTATTTCAAAAATACAGAAACAACGGCCATTATTTCAAAAAGCTAAAAAGTTTGGGAGACTTGTATTTCAAGCCACCACTGTACTTGAAACACGGTCAGTTCATACTTCATCATGTAAGATTAATTGTTATTGGGATGCAGAAATGCTGTATTATATCATCATATTTTTATACAGTAGTCTTATTCTATCTGTCAGACTTCCACGGGAGGCCTGCAGCAGGTCAGAAGCGTCCTTGTCCCCACAAGCAGGGCAGCTTGGGATCGGCTCTCATCACTGCGACATTGGCGCAAGAGTCGGGCTTGTGAATTATGGCGCACCACTCCGGATAGTCCACAGGCTTGGAGGGGCTGTTGCAAATTCACATTAGTGCATATAACTCAAGGAGAGAAAAAAAAAACCCCTTTTGCGGTCATGTACTTACTGATCGCAGCATCCTACTCCAAAAGGCTCCAAGCAGACACACTGGTAACAATCTGAGGTGATCCATCGCTCTCCTACATCATACACCTGACCCAAGTACTCACAGATACCTGGAACATGACCAATGTATTACATGCAGGTGCATACCAATAAATTGGTGTCCAAAACTCAATTTAGTTGGGTAGCTCAATTCAAAAGTGAAACTCATACTATAGCAATGCACCACACTCACATTTGATGTTAATTTTAATTATATATGTAAAATTATAATTATAGTTTACATATATGATATAATTGTATAAGGAGAACAATGGTGACTGGTTGGCATTTTTTTTTTTTTGTTGTTGTTTTTTCTGAGTCCTGCAACTTGCTGGCAACCAGTACAGGATGTACCCTGCCTCTTGCCTGCAGGTAGCTGGGATAGGCTCCAGCAAGCCTGCGACCCAAGTGAGGATAAGATGAATGGAAAATGGTTAGACAGAATCATATATAGAAATATAATCACATTTAAATATGATTTTGATCATTACTGTATATCTTACAGCAAAACAAAATCATTATCTCTAGAAACTACTACGTAACAAACAATAAAGAAACAATATGTTTTTTAATGCAGAAATTAGGCAGGAATGTTCTATATTTAATATAACTTTAATTAGCGTTTAATGAATCCAAGATAAATTAAGTATGAGCAGTGAAATAAATGAACTTTTCTACCATTGCTGTTTTTATTATTGTTATTATTACTATTATTATTATTAGTAGTAGTTGTTGTTGTATTTATTGAGCTGTACCTGTACATGTTATTGGTGAAGTCTAAATCTGTTGAGGAACTGACTGTAGATATGAAGCATGGGGGAAAAAAAACCCTTATTCCTGATGGCAAATGTGAGCCACATAAAATATAATGCAAGGTTGTAGAATCTACAAAGAGGATTTGATGCAGCCCACCTTGCAATACTATACAAAAATAATTTCTAAAGTCATCTAATCATCAATGCATCCATATTCCAAGCCACTTATCCTCACAAGGATAACGGAAGTGCTGGAGCTGGCCTCAGCTTTTGTCGGGCAGGAGGTGGGATACATCCTGAAGTGGTTGCCAGCCAATCGCAGTCAACTCGTCATAGAAAATAATAAACATTTGTTTGATTGTTTCTTCATATTTTATCAAAAATCTCCCTAGGACAAAATAATAATAATAATAATAATATAGCCAATGTCAGGAAAAAGTTGCCTCATTCCAGATATGAATTTTGTGCACATTTTTATGCACACTAATAGACATACAGTACAGCACTAATAATGATTTTAATGAATGTCCTGCGGCATGGTGGATCAGCTGGTAAAGCGTTGGCCTCACAGTTCTGAGGTCCCGGGTTAAATCCCGGACCCGCCTGTGTGGAGTTTGTGTGTTTTCCCCGTGCCTGCGTGGGTTTCCTGATAAATGCAGAGGGTTGCGTCAGAAAGGGCATCCGGCGTAAAACTGTGCCAAATAAATATGAGTGTTCATCTGAAGAATCCCATACTGGATCGGTGGTGGCCTGGGTTAACAACGCCCGCCCCCGGCAACGCTAACCTGCAAGGTGTCAGTGGAAATTCAGCGACTGTGGGTCGAAGACAAAGAAGAGGAGGAAAGCAGCTTAGTCTGCAAAACAAGAAGAGGAAGCCACAAAGCCTACAATTGAATGTAGGGACTTTGAATGTTGGGACTATGACAGGAAAATCTCAGGAGTTGGTTGACATGGTAATTAGGAGAAAAGTTGATATATTGTGCATCCAAGAGAGCAGGTGAAAAGGGAGTAAGGCTAGAAGTTTAGGAGCAAGGTTTACATTCTTTTATCATGGAGTAGATGGGAAGAAAAATGGAGTAGGGGTCATTTTAAAGGAGGAGCTGGCTCAGAGCATCTTGGAGGTAAAAAGAATCAGATCAAGTGATGAGGCTGAAATTTGAAATTGAGGGTGTTATGTATAATGTGGCTAGCGGCTATGCTTCACAGGTAGGATGTGACCTCGAGTTGAAAGAGAAATTCTGGAAGGAACTAGATGAAGTAGTCCTGAGCATCCCAGAGAGAGAGAGAGTTGTGATTGGTGCAGATTTCAATGGACATGTTGACGAAGGAAACAGGGGCGATGAAGAAGTGATGGGTGAGTACGGCATCCAGCAAAGCAACTTTGAGGGTCAGTTGGTGGTGGACTTCGCAAAAAGGATGGAATTGGCAGTGGTGAACATTTATTTTCAGAAGAGACAGGAACATAGAGTGACCTACAAGAGCGGAGGCAGGAGCACGCAGGCGGATTACATTTTGGGCAGACGATGTAATCTGAAGGAGGTTACTGATTGTAAAGTTGTGGTGGGAGAGAGTGTAGCTCAACATCATAGGATGGTGATGTGTAGGATGACTCTGGTAGCGGGTAGGAAGATTAAGAAAGCAAAGGTAGAGCGGAGAAGAATGTGTTGGAAGTTGAGAAAGAAAGAATGTTGCGCGGCCTTTCGGAAAGAGGTGAGACAGGGTCTAGATGGACAGGTAGAGCTCCCAGAAGACTGGACTACTATAGCTAAGGTGATCAGAGAAACAGGCAGGAGAGTACCTGGTGTGTCTTCTGGTAAAAATGGGGAGAGGGAGACCCTGGTGGTGGAACCACAAAATACCCGGAGAAGAACATGCAATATAAACTGCACACTGGAAGGCCGGTGCCCCGATTTGAACCTCCAGGCACGGAACTGCGAGGTTGATGTGCTAACCATCTTCATCATGTACATACACAAACACACACACGCATGCACACACACACACAAATACACACACACACACACACACACACACACACTATTCTTAATCCACATTAAGACTCTGCTTTTCATGTATACCAGCTTTGGCAAAAACTTTACTTTACTTTACTTTACTTTGTGTGTTGGTATCATACATTTGTTATGTGCTGTATGACAGTAAATCATACGGTAGTGCAGTATAGAAAGTTAAAAAAAAAGTTTAAAATATTGCACATGTACTAGCTGCATATTGCGCGGTTACTAATAGGATATGGTATGCATTTTACACAAAAGGGTGTGTACTTTTACGGTCCAGTGGAATCAACGTGTTGAACAATGCGACTGACTGCAGGAAGTAGAATTTATGACACACCTACAATTTATTGAATGTGTGTGTGTAAAGTCACTTAAAACTGTAAAAGCACCGAGCAACATGAAAGGTTGCGATATGATCATCGTACACTGACATTTGGTATTGAAGAAGCACTCCCCGCTGGTGTGAAGTGGAAACGAGGGCACCCTGGTGCTGAGGAGGACCACACAAGCAAAGATTACGAGTACTGTTGCCATCTCTGCAAAATACCCCAAGAAAGAACAACTGAAATAGAAACATACTCAAAGAAAAATAAAATAAAATGCCCTGCATTATTCATCTTACCTTCATTTACATGTGTTACATAAATCACTTTTGTTGGCTTTCAGTTGTCTTTCTCTCCTCCGTTCACACGTGTCCTTGTCCATGCCCCACATGCACGGTGGTCTCACCTATTTATACTTCCAGAGTGTCTTCATTACCTCGGTGCTCATTTTACTATTCGTCCACCCCGCCTCCTGCAGCCCGCTCGTTAATACTGATGATGTTATGATTATGATCCTGCTGAGCAAGAATGACCCCCAGAGCAAGAACATTTTCAGAGAGCAATTGTCCCTCGGGGCGGGGGGGGGGGGGGGCTCCTTTAATGAAAATCACCACGACGACGACATACAGGCAACTATTGTCACACAAAGGAGTTGCATGCATGTGTGAATGTGAGAGACTGTGGGTGGGGTGGGGGGTTCATATGCTCCCTAGACCTGTGCCTAGTGGCGTCAATTTGGTCTTGTTTTTCTGAATTGTGTGTGTGTGTGTGCTTTTTTTTTTTTAAAGCACTTGTGCCTCACTGCGCTGGGGTTCAGTTTTTGTATCTTGGCTGGGGCTCTCCTGCAAGGCATTTGCAGGATCTCCTCATACTCGTAGGTTTGTTGCATTGTACTGTACTCCGACATCCCAAACATGCATGTTAGGCTTAGGAGGTCATAATGGTCAAATCTCATAGGTGAGTAATTGTGCGCCAAAAACTTTGGTTCAATATATGACTTAGTTTTTTTTATTTCCAGAGGTTACATAAACAATGTTGTCTTTTTTTTTCCCCAGGCAATAATGGATTCCGAAAAGCGCAACAGCAACAGTAAGATCTGTGTGAATTGATTTGGCATTAAAACACTAATTATGTTGTTTTGTTATTTTGGATACACAGGAGAGGCAATTCAAAGGCCACAGAACCTTGTTTTTTTTTTTTTTTTTTTTTTTTTTAATAACCAAGCAATGACATCTATTAGCCAGAGATGAGCTGCACTGTTTCTTTCCAGACTTGACATGTGACTACAGTAAGACACAGTTAGTGCTCTTGTCTCAAAACTAATATGTTGTGTGTGGGAACAATAAAAATAATAATCTGATCCTATTGCACTATTGTCAGTGGTTATTATAATTTTTACTTCTAGATTTGGGCAGAAGTCAAGGAAAAATTGTAGCAAGCTTTCGTAGGCCGCCTAAAATGACCTGGCAGGCCCGAAAGTTTCCCACGGGTTTTAAATTTGACAAATGCTCCAAACAGTATTTTCCATTGGTGTGAATGTGAGTGTGATTGGTTGTTTGTCTGTATGTGCCATGTGATTGGCCACAAGTCCAGGGTGTCGAAGTTGGCTGGATAGGCACATGTGCAACCTGGAAGATGTTTCGATAAAATTGTCACTTCTTCACTTTCATAGCTGTCAGGATGCATTGTAAATATTTTTTTTTTTTTTGGGGGGGGGGGAGTTTTTCTGATATTTTCATCACTGCTGCTCTCCGATTGGCTGGTGACCACCCCAGGGTTTACCCCACCTTTGACCCAAAGTCAACTTGTGCTATAGACCATAGATGGATAAAAATGCACTTTGGAGACTTCCCTGGACAGTGGCGCAATACAGAATTCAGTTAGAGGACTGAAAAATGCAAACGTTTGGGTGTGTATGCTCTTTAAATTGCAATATAAAGCTTGCTATTCCTTCCAGATGACTGATGATGTTACTCATTGATGTACATCTAATTCAATTTGTCTAATTAAGTTTTGTAATGAGACCACATTTAAATTGCACGAGACCAATGTACATTTTCTATGACTGGTTGAACTTTGGCTGTTAAATGGCCTTGAACATGAATGTCTCATTTTGACTCGGTGTGTTTTGACTTCTTGGATTTGTACTATGACAAAAATGTTGGTCCACTAGCCACCCATGAAGATGAGGGAGAGCTGCCTGAGACTTCAGAAAGATAAAAGCAGAAATGTTCTTTCTTCTTTTTTTGGTCATGTCTTTTTGTTTCGGTCTATTCTCACAGTACTTGAACGTGAGTTCAAAACGAGTCTTAGATTACGCTCTGAGAAATGAGGTAATTTGTTTTTTTTCTCATTTGGTTTGAAGTTTTCACAGTGTGTTAAGGTCTATCTGCAAAAAAAAAAAAAAAAAAAAATCGAAACACCTGTTTGAAAACATATTTTCTGTTCACCATGACTCAGGACAGCTACCGTCGCTTCATTGAAATAAGACTTCTCCACACATCGACCATCCCTGTGCTGTTATTTTTAACAGGCCCAACAGGCTGGCAGTCAAAACCTCAAAGTCTTGCTATAAAAGTGACAAAAGTGCTCATTGTTGCGTTTAATGCTGTTTTCTTAACAGGCACCCGTTTGCACGCCACCCAACTTGAATTTCCAGCTCCCTGAGATTTTTATGATAAAGAAGGCCTCAACAGATCAAATTCTCGTCTGCTTATCTTGTAACGCTGATTGTACATCACATTTGCATTTGCATCTGCTGGCGAACAGGAGCTCATCTGTCACGCATTGCTGGGCCGATTTTCCGGCCAATGGCCCCATAAGGATGGATTATGATCGCGTTTCTGAAAATGGGCTGTTATACCGTATCATCGTACGGTAACCAAAAGTTCTTTCCACGTAAATTACATTCATTAAGAGATGAAATATTGTATAGCAACTGCATCCTATAACGCACTTGTAGGATGTGAAGGTTAATTAATATAGTAAGTCTGTTGCTCCTAGCTGTCAGGCTTTATTTAACTCATGGATTAAGATGGAAAATATAAGAAATTAAAAATAATATTTTCAATATACTGTAAGATGGGTAAATGTTCTCAAGGGGCAGATCCAGGCACTTTATCGAGCCAGCGGCCAAGCCGAGCCAACTTAATGCTACATCCTTTTTCTGTAGCGCTTCTCCTCATTAAGGTCGGCGGGTGAACAGGAGCCTCGTCCATCTGAATCTAAACCATAGATTGGTCGCCAGGCAATCATAGGGCACAGAGAGACAAACGGGCATTCACTTGTGGGAGAAAAATACGTTCAGAGTGAGTCAGAGGGCAAAATGAGGAGTCCACAGAGGAAAGCTGAGGCTGAGATTCTAACCCAGAACCTCTGAACAGTGAAGCAATTTGCATCAGAGTTTATAGTTAATTTACATCAGACATAATTATGTACATTTATCAAGAAAAACATATTTCAAAAAAATCCTTTTCATATTTACTTGGTGGTTTCCTTTTTGGACATTTTAATTTGGCTGGTTCAAAAACTCGTTTTGTTTTAAAACTTTATCAATATAGAAATCTTTAATTAGTTAGTCCTTTGAATGACAAGTTGAAGTTGTACCTTCTTTGAGCAAGATTTGACAAATATTTGGGATATTTTATAATCCATGCTATTCATTAGAACCTCAACTTGACGACACCTTTGTTGATCCATCAGTGGTTGAAAGAAAGTTCTTTTCTCCTCTCTGCAGCAATCAGGCCATTATGTGATCTCACTTGGCAAACGCTGAACCACGATTGTGTTTGCTCTCAGACCAGGATGTGAATTCACATAAAGAAAGCGAGTGACACATTGACAAAAAAAAAAAAAAGTTAAACTCTTACATTCTACGAGCATTTATTTGAAACTGTAGTAAATTGTGACAAAGTAAGCAGGTGATGTGTTTCTCACCATGCAGTAATATTAGTAATACTATTATTAAGCTCATTCATTTATTTTCCAAGCCGCTTATCCTTAGAAGGGTCGTGGGGAGTGCTGGAGCCTATCCCATCTGTCATCGGGTGTGAGGCATGCATACACCCTGAACTGGTTGCCAGCCAATCGCAGGGCACACAGAGACAAACAGCCGCACTCACAATCACACCTAGGGGCAATTTAGAGTGTCCAATTAATGATGCATGTTTTTGGGATGTGGGAGGAAACCGCAGTGCCCGGAGAAAACCCACGCAGACATCGGGAGAACATGCAAACTCCACACAGGCGGGGCCGGGAAGCTATGTATTGTTTAACAAACTTCATGTATTCAAAATTTATGAATGTAACATTTTACAATGACATTGTGGCTATGCAAATTTGATAACATCCAACTTCGCGCATAATATGATGAAAATTACAATTTTGCAAGGATTTATTCAGCAACTATCCATTATTTCACACTCCATTGAAGAAAGACAAAATGCTGGTGATAATGTCGCTGAACACATCAAAAGGTTTCTTAAAGTGGTAGTTTACATAGAAAATGCCCAACATGATCATGAAATTGACTAAAATTTCAAATAACGATTTGTAGCCCAAAACACAGGAATTTAGCATCATTTAACCACTTAGTGCACACTCTCGTAGAGGCTTATCCTGGTTTCGTGATTCAGATCCAATTTGAAGACGACAGTTTGATTCTGATGAGGACGCCGAAGGGACTTCATCGTGAGATCGACCTTAAACGCATTTCACTTACACAAAAGTATGCAGTTTGCAGCCCGAAAAGCGAGGCCTTTAACTTACTGCTTTAATGTGGCACAGATGTCAGTGCCGGACTCTGTAGGAATATGTCTGATATTTAGTTGACACGGTAAAGCACAAGAACAACCGAATATCAAACATATCACACAGCGGCCAGCTGATCAGTTTCAGAACTTCTTCTGCACGGTCTGGCGCCCTAATAAAAAGTGAGATAAATGACGTATAACATGAGTAGAGATGAAATAATAACACATTGGAAGCTAAATGTTGGGCAATGCCACGAGATCATAAAAAACAAAGGGTTCACTTTGTTTTAGGAAAGGAACGTCACCCTGTAAATTTATAAATCAGAATCTCTCTGCTTTGCCAAAAAAAGAAATAAAATGCAAATATGACACTTACTGAAATCTTCTGTTCAAACAATGTGACAAAGTCATATCCCACGAGCAGTAACTGTTAAAAATGAGTGCATGTGAGCAATTCTTCAGTGGGAAAGTATTTATATACACTAGCCTGTGAGTTTTGGTGGGTGGGGGTGGGGGTCAGAGGGGTCACTCATGTGAGTGACACGTACATTCACACACATTCGGTGCTGCTTGTAATTAGACATGTATTGATCCAGGCCTGCAGCCTTTCCTCCCCACATTAGCCTGATCAATACACATGATGTTCATCCCGCTGTGAATGCTCTCTTACACACACACGCACGCACACATGCCCACATGCACACACGCGCATACACGCTAACGACTTCAGTCGCACAATCAACTAACTTTCAATTATTGCCTGAAGGGAGGACGTACATCGAATGAACTTTGGAAACGTGACTTGTGTCCAATTCAATTGCCTACAAGAATAATACTATGAAAAACATATATCTAATAATCTGTAGCCAAATGTTTCTATGTACCATCATTTGAGTTTATTTAATAATTAGTAAAAACAAACAATAATTGAAATAAGTTATCAAGGCAAGAAAAAATGTTATCATGAATTGTCATCAATTATTATTGTCTGACTTTCAGGCATTTGAGATCAAATGTTGACAAATTTCTTATTCGTTTTTAAACTCACATTTTTGTCTGTTCCTTTTAGAGTGATCCTTTTCACATATTTCACCACTGACAATGTGATACAAATATAAACTAATTTCCATTTCATTAAATGTAATTTAATATAGTATTTTATATTCTTGGATTTCAACTGCCAACTCAATCACATTTCACTGGGAAAATTGAATATTTAAAATTCAAATCTTTCATGATTTCATCCAAACCACGTACACTATGTGACAATCAAATATGTAAAGCATCTTTTGAGCAGTGATGCATTTGAGAACCACACGCTGTGGGTCTTCCCTTATTTGCACTACACATTTTGGCCATGTTACATTTTGGTGTAGTGGCACACTCTCCAGATTTTGGTGGAAGGTCGGTTCGCTTCCCACTCAGTGATGGTGTGAATGCGAGTGAACGCCAACGGTTGTCCGTGTCAATATGTGCCCTGCGACTGATTGGTAGCAAGTTTAGGGTGTGGTCTTTTGCCAAAAGTTAGCTGGGATAGGCACCAGCGTCCCATGACCCTGAACGCGATAAGTCGTGTTGAGAACGGATGGATGGATGGTTCTTATACTCCGAATAAACATTCTTTGCATACCTGAAGATTTGGTTTCATGCTTCATCTGCTATTGAGCCTCACCATGTCCCGCTTAAAGCTTCTGAACAACATGAAGTCGATATGAATAAAAGCTTGATGAATCTCCAAAGCATCTGTTGACATTTCTTTTGTGGAAGCTGAGCTCCAGTGAAACCCTGCAGATTGGCTTTCCCTGGCTTTGCTCAAACGACTGTTTTCATCAGTGGTGGTAGTAGCAGGCCTTCCGTTGTGTCCTTTGTGCAGAGGAGATCCTGTTCAGAGAAACCTGCCATGGATAGCATCAGTTGGACAACACATTGGAGATGACAAAAAAAAAGCCTCTCAAACTTCTCACAAGTCTGAATGAAATTACATTTTTAAAATGCGTACAGCGACTTTTGGGGCACCCTAGGCCTGTTTTTGTCATCTTGCATTTCATGCAATGATGGAGTGAATCCAGTGCAGTTAATTTACATACAAAAAGTCAATCACTGAGGAGAGGTAACCCCAGTTGTCTAAGTGAAATCGCATTTTAGCACCCAATGCTGACATCCCAGCATGGAAAGATCAACCACGTCCGGATTGGTCGTGACTTTGGATGGTTTTATTTTTCATTGGAGAGAAGCAAGCGAAAGTAACTGGCAAAAAGGAAGACAACCAAAAGGACACAAATGGATTCACATGAAATCCTTGTTCTATGATCAGCAACCCATGCTTACCAAGTCAGTCCGACTAATCCAGTTGCCCCCTCCCACCACCACTCCCATCACCATTTCTGTCCTCTGCTCTTGTGTTGACCTTGTGGACCTATTGGGGCAGAATGACAGCCCTTTGATCGCCTAATTCTGGGCCTGGGGCCACTTTTTAATACACACACTCAAACACATGCGCTTTGCAGCGCAAAGTCAAACATGATCAGAAGGTTAAATAACAAAAAGCCATGTAGAGTTAAATAACTTTAAATGCATCTCTTGAAACAATGTAACCTTTAATCACTTTTCATCTGGTTTTGATACATTTCAGACATTGTCATCAAATTTCCAAAATGCAAACAATGTTTTAGCTCTTTTGACCTGTGTGGAGGGAATGACTAAGATCACATCTTGCTTCGTAATTCAGACATGTTCTTTATTGTTGACGTTCAATGAAAAGCGTGTATATACCAATGAGTTTAGTCAAATACATTTCCACGTTCTCATTTTTCAGACTTGTTTTTCTAAATACAAAAATAATTTGAAATGTGGTTAAAACCCACAGGGGGGAACTTGCATCCACACAGTACACACACACACACACACACACACACACACACACACACACACACACATGCATGCATGCATGCACAAAGATATGGTTAAAGATTTTTATTTTTTTCCATGTGTGTGGGGGACTATCCACAGTGAAATGAAATTGCTTACACAATTTACATTTTCATTAAACAAGTGGACCTCACTAAGAGTTCATGATCATTTCCTCTTCCATTGTACATGTATTTGATCTACTTCACGTTCATGCGGTGTTACTTATAACAAGTAATCACAGATCCTGTACAATCTAAGCAATACATAGAGGAACTGCATGTGAGAAGGCAAATACCTTTGACCAGTCAGACAGGAAGCGAAAAGGGAATTTAACCAGCCGGATCATCAATTGAAGCCAGACCATGCATGCATGGAGAGATTAGGACATTTTGGTTGAATGATGTTGCTGATGATTGCGTAACTTTAAACACAGAACATGGATCCAATAGAGGCAGATGTTCAGAGACCATTTCATTTATTCCACAAAAATAAATAACGTGTTGAAATTGAATAGCAATATCCCATATGGCAACTTCAGAAAGGGCACAACGTTCTTCAAAAATGATTCAAAAATTGTAACGTCAGACACTCGTTCTTTGTCGGGCCAATCCACTTTGATTCTTCATGTTTAGAAGCCTCTGCCTTAGGCTGCTCAGGTTCGGTCCTCAACCCCTGCCCCTTGTTTAGGGGCCTCTGCCTTTGGCTCCTCTGGTTCAGGCGCCTTTGGCTTTTCGTCATCTGGTTGAGAGGCCTTTGCTTTTGGCTTTTCTGTTTTAGGCGTCTCTACCTTCAGCTTTTCTGGTTCACTGCTACACAATTTACTGCAAGATAAAGAAAACGTTACTTCAGACTCTCATTTAAAGACCCTGTAATCATTTCAGAGATTTCTTCTAAATACATTATACATGTTTGAAGACCGTTGTTCTGAAAAAGTGCAAAGACAGAGAACTCCAGTATAATACTCACTTGTGCAGATATTCTGTACCATTACATAGTTTTCACTATTTCAGTCTTCTTTTTTCCCCCCCAGGCATAGCTAAAGCAGTGTTTAGTGATATGAGCACATTTGTTTGCATCACTGGCCATCTAGCGCTGTAGAGAGCAAGTTATAAATATATGACCCATTTCTTCCACTAAAGCACGTAGTTAAGTAGCGAGCTATGCTTACGGCCCGAAAAGGCATCTTGCCTCGGTGTTGTTTTCTAAATTCACAGGCGTTATCTATTTTCTAGACTTAACGCAGATTTGATCGTGAGATCGGTACTGGACGATCATGATTATTTTATGCCGATTGGTGAATTGGCTTTATTGTCATAATTCGACAATTTGATCAACGACATCATTAATGGGCTCCGCAAAAGACATTTACTCTGCGTCGCCATCATTCCCAGTATATTTGAATACAAAAGCAAGTTTATTTTTAGCCTTCTTGCATCTTTTAATTTAGAACTGTAAATATATGACACCCAATAAGGTCATTTAAAAAAAGACATGTCTGAGACACATGTATTGCCTGGATCTGACTACAAGACAATTTTGCTCTTTCACACTTGCACTATGTCAGACTATTGCGTCTAAAATCTTGTATCCTGATACCATCACATTCCATTTTTTACGATCATTGGGCTTTCTCTATTTAACACAAACGGGACTGGATATACTCCTTACCGTGGTGTCGTCAACAAGAGTGGAAAAGAATGTGCCGGTGGTCTCTGGTACTCAGGAGAGTACTTCCGTTCAATGTTTAGTTGAAGTATCTTCACTTACTGTATTTTTAATACGCCTCACAAGCAGGCAGCAAAACATGTAGCCTAGAAAGCAAGTGCTAGCACTAACGGTCATGTGTCAACATGCTGCTGTTCTGTCAAAACATGCTTTTACGTTTCAGTGTCAGTGAAGTAATTTAATTGTTATTTTAAAGATTAAAAACAGGATACAATTATTTGAAAATCATGTTCAACCTACGTTTCATTAAATACAAGACAAAGACAAGATATTTAATGTTCAAACGGATAAAGTTGTTTATTTTTAGCAAATAACTTCAACTTCAAATTTCAACACATCCCCCCCACCCAAAAAAAAAAAAAAAATCTGGGACAGGGTTAAGTTGACCATTGTGTTACATCACCTTTTCTTTTAACAACATTCAATCATGACGCATAAAATATGACAATGGAGACTCCGCACTGTTGGACAGGTGAAACTGTACATCAAGCAAGAATGGGAAACAATTCTCCCTAAAAAACTTTAACAATTAGTGTCCTCGAGTGATAAACGTTTATTGAATGTTGTTAAAAGAAAAGGTGATATAACACAGTGGTAAACATAACCCGGATCCCAGCTTTTTTCAAACATGTTCCAGCCGTAAAATTCCAAGTTAACTATTATTTGCTAAAACAGTTAAGTTTATCAATTTGAACATTAATCACATTGTCTTTGTAGTGTATTCTATTAAATATAGGTTGAACATGATTTGCAAATCATTGTATTTTGTTTTTATTTCTGTTTAACTTCATATGCCGACTTCATTGGAATTGGGTTTGTATGTACTTGGAAAGCATTTTAAACTTTCTAATTTTGCACTACTCTTGTATAGCGTTTCAAATTCAGATTCTGACTTCACAGGGAGGTTAGAACATATGCCTCCAATTTTTGAGAATCCAAATTCAAATCTGGTCTGTGTGGCATTTGCAGGTTCCCCCTGTCCTTGCCTCGGTTTTATCCGAATACTGCAGTTTCCTCCCCCAAAAATATGCATGGTAGGTAGAGTGAAGACTAAATTGTCCAAAGGTGTGAATGTGAGTGTGAATGTTTGTCATTTTATGTGCCCTGTGATTGGCTGGCAACCATTTCAAGGTGTAATCCGCCTTTAACCCAGAATCAGCTGAGAAGGGTGCCAGAACTCCCGTGACCCGAACGAGGGTAGGCGGACAAGACAATGGATGGATGGATGGATGGCCTTTACATGGACTTTTAAAAAAAATGTTCATCTGGTTTGAGATTTTTTTTTCAACTTCAGTAACCTTCGTCCTTTCACCTCTCTTGCAATAAACTAGATGAACACCACCAGTTTGTCTTGTGTTCACACCACAGTACAGAGATGAGCCCTCTTAAATCCTATATTTTTAATTGAATGTTAGAGTATTTTGTTTTTGACTCTTTCTTCTCTATGGTGATTTCGAGTGTCTTAAATGAAATGTATCATGACTATCCAACCATCCATTTTCTGAACCGCTTGTCCTCACTAGGGTTGCGGGTATGTTGGAGCCTATCCCAGCTGACTCTGGGCAAGAGGGAGTGGACACCCTGAAATAATCACCATAATCACATATAAAGAAAACCTTTCACACTCAGATCTACTGAAAATGTGCAGTCTTTGTGTGTTTTGGGGTGATGAGTGAAAACCCCCGCTGGCCCGGGGAGAACATGCAATCCCCACACAAGTGAGGCTGGATTTGAACATAGGTCCTCAGAACTATGAGACAGATGTGCTAACCCAGTGGTTTTCAAACTGGGAGTACGCGTAATGATAAAAGGAGCATGGGGGCAGAGAAGGGTGTTTTGGAAACCCCCCTGCTTTAAAATTTTCAGTGCCGCCCCACCCCCCTAAAAAAATTTTAGCGCCGCGCTCCAAAAAGGGTTCGGGAACCACTGTGGTAGACTGTCAGCCACTGCTCTGCCGCCTTTATTATTATTACTACTAGTACTACTATTTTCTGAGGCAATGCCATGGTGTCTTTGACAATCTACGCTATGATCTTTGAGATAAGAGATACTGGGTGGGGCTAAATTAGGGCAGACTAAAATAAAGAGTTACCATTACAAACAAGATACATGTTGTGCCCATTGACAGGGTACCAACCCGTTCGGAGGCGATTAGTAGGTATTGTAACATGAAGCGGAATAATCATCATTCTCAGGATTAGGGATTTAAAATATGTGCAGAAAGTCGAAACCGTGCATACCTTGCAGAATCTGATCCTTTCTTCAAAAAGGCACACAATGTGCTTGGCGCCTGTAGTTCCTTTTTCAGTGATTCTAGTTTGTCAGACCATGAGTTCTTCTCTTTACTCGTTTCACCTGCAAGTCATACAAGGAACTTTAGACCAACAATAACTGTTGCTGTTCTGAATCAATCGCAGCAGCAATTTATCAGAGCCATAAAAGTGTCTGGATGGTGCCTTTGATAAAAGGTATGGTGGAATCCTGAGACAGTGGTGTGAACGCCTGACACTCGCTTCGGTGTTGAAAGCAGTTTTTCCTTTTAATGCTGGTACTTGTGACATTGAGGGGGTGCTCTGTTACTTTGTGAAAGTGCTCACAATTGCGGCAATACCCACGCCGTTGGGTTTTTATGTATGTATTTACAATTACCTTACACACTGTGGAAACTAGGATCATCCTCAGGGGACTGAGCGCCGTTAGGTGATTGGGACTCATAAACCCCTCCCACCATCGTGACAACTCAAGGCTTTAACCAATCTAGTTGAACTTAATTTTACTACTTGGCGGTAACTGTGGTTTCCTCTGGCATCAAAAGGCTTTTGAAAAACTGTTGGAATGTCGGCTCACCAGTGGAACTGTGGTCCCTCTGCGTGGCAGCATCTCAAAACACCTCCTCTGCATATGACAGCAAACAGGACAAAGAGAAACATGCAAAGCCCCTTGTGGGGATGACCGGGATTGGGCATCGAGAATCAATTGGAACTGGGACTAAGGATCCGGTTCTCCCATGATCATTGTAGTTTAATAATTTTGGTTCCCAGTTTGATGCCTAAAGTCCGCCGACCGCGAAGAACACACACAAAGATAGGCTTGTGCCCAGTCGGATTGCTTCATTTGCAAACGATCCCGTTCAGAAGGGCGAATCTTTTAAGTGAACTAACTCAACTGAATCATATAATTAAATTATTTGCTCTTTTTGCTTGGCTGCCGCTGTGAGGCAAGCGAGTTGCCATTGAGCATAAATGGAACTGTTAAATTGTTCTGCCACTCCACTCTGACTATACGGCAAATGACCAATGACGGGGCGGGACTGAGTTTCGATTTGACAGCGATGTCACTTCTGCGAATACATAATGAGCAGCCAGCATCAGGAGAGGGACTTAAGTGAACTGAGTGAATCTTTAACTGAACTGGTGCACTGAGGAACTGAAGAGTTATTTGTTCATTTGTGATCCACTAACGCGCGATGTAGTAGTACAATGAGTGATTCCTTTGCCAGAGGAAGAGCGCATTACGCTGTGAGTGCTTTTAAACACAAATCCTAATGTCCTTGGACAGATAACTTGCACTAGCAGCCATTTCTCCAAGTTAATGGCTAATTTTGAGTCAGTCAAGCACATGAAGACAAGCACACATATTTAAATGTAAATTAATAATAAATGTGTAGTATATGCATATACATCACTCTCTGTGTCCCTAATGCGATTATAATTTTTTTGTTTTTGTTTTTACTTAATAGTAATACATTAAACTTATATAGTGTTTCTCAACACTTGAACCCTTTCCACTAATCAGATGCCAATAACAGTGAGGTAAGTGAGCAGGAAGGCAGCCCGGGTGGCAGATGCTGCTGTCAGTGATGCCGTGCACCAGAATGCAGAAAAGTCACGCCGACTGGTGAGAGCCGAGCTGGACGTAGGCGGACGCAGAACGACGGTCAGTAGCTGAGCTCGCTGCACGCATGTTCACAACTCACAAGTGAAGCCGGGTGTTCGATAGCTTGCTCAGGAAGAGAAAGGTAGGTGATCATTTAGCCAAAGGCTTTTTTTTTTTAATTTCCCATTTTTCAATACATGACAACAATAATTGCTTATAGTGCCTTGGTGAACGTGTTGAGTCAATGTGAACTTCAGGGATTGTTCATTAATGGAATGAGGAAGCAGTTCAAATTATTTCATGAAAAACAACTGAATGATTCAGTGAAGGAATCTTTTTAAAGAATTGATTTGTGTTAGGCGGCATGGTGACTCAGCTGGTAAAGCGTTGGCCTCACAGTTCTGAGGACCCGGTTTTGACCCCGGCCCTGCCTGTGTGCCATGTTCTCCCCGTGCCCGCGTGGGTTTTTTCCCCGGGCACTCCGGTTTCCTCCTGCATCCCGAAAACATGCAACATTAACTGGACATTCTAAACTGCCCCTCGGTGTGATTGTGATTTTGATTGTTATCCGTCTCTATGTGCCCTGCGATTGGCTGGCAACCAGTTCAGGGTGTACCCGCCTCCTGCCCGTTGACAGCTGGGATAGGCTGCAGCACTCCCCGCGACCCTCGTGAGGATAAGCGGCAAAAGAAAATGGATGGATGGATTTGAGTGACCAAAACATCCAAAACTACTGCTGTGCCTATCACTAGTGCCCAACAGTGGTGGTGGCGAACAAAAGTGTTCACTTCATTGCAAAACTTGAAATATGTATTTGTACAAAGGAGGCTTTCATGGTGTGTAGCGTCTGACGCGTTCCCTCCCGCTCTTGGGTGAGTGAAACAATAAATATTCTGTCAATACAGACAACAAGGGAAACTGTCAGTTGGTGGTTTTTACCATTTATTTTAGTCCTCAAATCAACAAAAGAACCAAAAACCGAAAACACACACAAAAGATTCTACTCTAAAAACAAAATTTAACATAATTAATAGATTTATATTTACCATCCAGATCACTGAGTTCAATCTCTAGCGCGGCCACAGCGTCTTTCTGTGATTTCTGCAGTGGAGGAAAGAGGAAGTGAGTAACATAATTCATTTGATATGGATCTCTTGGAGGGGAGCACACCAATGCGCAGTCCACAATAAAATTGTCTTGTCATTGTGATGATAAAGAATAAAAGGTGCATTGATAATATGTCAAATTCGTGCATTGTATTACGCTGCCAGGCTCGCTATTAGTTAAATATGCTATAAAATAGTTTCCCAAATTTGTACAGTTTACATTGGAAAGTTCACATACTATATAAAATTTTTTTTTTTTCAGTCAATCAGGCAAAACCTGTCCTGTTTTAGGTTAGTTAGGATTAAACAAATACAAATACATTTTCGTATTGGTAGAATAATGGAAGAATGTTTTTTTTTAAGCCAAATTTTCATGACTTTCTCCAAAAGTTAGACGTTTACATACATTTCATTACTATTTGTTAGTAGCATTGCCTTTCAAATGTATGACTTTGATGTAAACATCTGGTTACAACCCGATGTCGAGGTTGCCGCGATGCATTTTGTTTTTTGGAGTCTAGGGGAGCAACCAACATGGCTATGTATTTGTCCATCACACAGTACCATAATTTTATTTATTTATTTTTTTAAACAGACATTTAATTGGTACATGGCTGTTTTGATTTACACCGTCAGAAAGGTATTAAATACAAAGGTGCTACTCAATAAATTTGAATACTATGGAAAACTTTTTTTAAGCAGTTTAGTTCAACAAATGATACTCATATTATATGGATTCACTACATGCAGTAAAAAAAATAATCATTAACTTTTTGTCATTTGGATCAAGCATTGTCTTCCAACCGTCCCGTGAGGAAAGTCACATATTTTGCATCAGAAAACTCTCAGGTCACACAGCTAGACAACAATATCACAGAAACTATACAAAGTGTACGATCTGAATCACGATGATCTTGACTAACGCACAAATTTACTCACTGTGAAATCTATACACCTTTAGGTGAACACAATGCTATTATTCTATTGTGTGAATTTTGACAGGTGGTTAAACGGGTTCATTTTTTTTGTACCGGTCATTACAATGGAACGTCAAATTATCGGACCCAAATTTCATGTGTATCGTATATTGTCTGTCCAACAATAATTTCCATTGGAGACAACAGGGTTGATAAAGTCTTGATAGTTCCAGAATTGTGTCCTGGCATTGTGATGCAATATGGGCAGAGACGACATACAGTACGTATTTGAGCCACAGATACTGTATGCAGTTTGACTACATCCCGTGTTCTAATCTGACTTCGGCTGTGTGGAGTTTGCATGTTCGCCCGTGCCTGTTGTTTCCTCCCACAACCCCAAAAACATGCATGGTAAGTTAATTGAAGACTCTAAATTGCCTGTAGGTGTGAATCCGAGTGAGAATGTGTGCTTGTTTCTATGTGCCCTGCAATTGGCAGTTCAGGGTGCACCTCACCTTTCCCTCAAAGATAGCTGGGATAGGCTCCAGCATGACCGCGACCCTTGTGAGGATAAGTGGTATGGAAAATAGATGACTGAAATATGAAACATAAAGCTAAAGTGTGGCGTGTTGTTTTTGGTACAATAACTTTTTTTGTCATGCCGTTCGTCGTGGCAACAGATTTGGAAATAGGAAGCTCATTGATTCCTCATGGCTCATGAAAGCGAGATGCCTTGACTGGCCAATGAGTGGATCAACAATGCCACCATCAAGCACACCACTGTGGTAGGTTTATAGGAGATTAAAAAGTTTGAAAATATATTCAGGCTTTTTTCAAATCTATTTGTGTACAATACCTTTGTACGGTATTAGTCATTTTAGCCCATGTAGCCCATGGGTGTAGATGGCCAAAGAAAAAGTGTGCCTGTGGATCTCAAAAGTGTATGCACCCGTGTTCAAATGTTTTTGTGACAAAAAAAATACACCAAGATTATTTTAAAATATTAATTTTTTCCAGCCTTGTATAAAACTAAAATTGCACGTGTGTACAACCTCGTAGGACTGAGGATACGGCCGAATGCAGATTTCATCAAAAACTCAACAGGGATTCAACAACTCGTCATAAACTTGCCACAACTTAAAGTGTCTCTTATTAAATGTTGAATGAAGTCCAGCTGTACGTTGAAGTAGTGTTTTCCTGAGTTTTTGTGCAGAGTGCTAATTGGAACTGTTCATAATTTCCCTTCTCCTCGACTGTGGCACCCAAAAAAAAAAAAAAAAATCTCTCAAAAGCATGATGCTGCGACCATCATGCATAACTGTAAGTGGCGTTTGGTGCTTTTTGGCGTTGAACACCAAACATGCCCACTTTTGGAAGAATGGGCAAAAAGTCCAACCTTCAGTGGACCATGTCACATTTTCCGCAGTGGGTTAGTGAGACGATTTTGAAGTGTTTATTATCCGACAGCAGTGACCATAAATTATTAATTAGTAGGAGACTGTTTCTCACCACAGCTCCTTGGCACGCTTCCGCCTCCTTCTTGCTCTGCAAGACTTTCTTCTCCCACGACTCCACATCTGTCTGCAGTGCTTTCCCCTCCTTTTCTCCGCTCTCGATTTTGTTCTCCAAGGAAATTTTCTCCGTCTGGAACTCTGCCAGCACGTCGTTGGTCACCCGCAGTTTCATGCGCTCGAACGTGTTCCGTCGGTCCATTTTGTCGTGCTCCTGCTTGCGGCTTTTGATGACCACCACTAAGGCCACGGTCAGCGCGATGGTCAGAGGCAGCAACAGTTCGAACTTCATCTTATTCAGCCGGAACGTCGCGACTCTCGACATGGACCAAAAAAAAAAAAAAAAAAAAAAGAAAAAGATAGATAGATAGAAGAAAAACCCGTTCTAAATAGACGACATAACACCGCTTCGTAAGCTTCCGTGCAACAAGTTACCGGGTTCCTCTGACCGCTTCGTAAGCTTCCGTGCAACAAGTTACCGGGTTCCTCTGATCGTTTGTCAGTTACCACAAATGGATGAATTTCGTAAATAAAACGCGACGCACACAAGTGAAGATCACGACCGTACAGTTGAAGTCTGCCTTTAACACGCCCAGGACTGGCATAAAACACGCCCTTCACCTGATTGTCTACCTGTCAGAACCTTATTCACCTGTGTAGCTCATTTTTATTGTATAAATAGTTTGTAAGGAAACCCACGCAGGCACAGAGAGAACATGCAAACTCCACACAGGCGGATCCGGGATTGAACCCGAGGACCTCGGAACTGTGAGGCCAACCCTTTACCAGCTGAACCGCCGTACCGCCGTGTGATTTATATCAAATAATTTACAAAAACAACAAAAATGAATATATCTGGTTTTGCGTCTGAACTCTTCATATATATGTACATTTCTAAAATGTACGGTAAAAACCTCCATCCCATGAAAATAAAGGCTTCTCATATTACCACAACCAGTGGTAGTGAGCGCAAAGCATGTTTACAGCAGGGATTGTTATGGTTGGCTTGCAGACAGCCTTGTTAAAAATAAATAAATAAAAATAAATAAATAAATGCAACTTCCAACACACACTATTTATAGAATTTGCCTCTTCTTGTGTTTTTTTTTATACGGAACCCACCTTAAGGTGTTTGCTGAAAAATAAATGATCCATTTGTTTTTTGTGCTTTTTCTAAGCTGTGGTGTCAAAGAAACCTGGATATTTTATTTATTTTTGTGGTATTTTAATGACTGGTATATTTCATCAATAACACAATGAACACAACAAAAATGCAGCTCATTCCATAATACTTTGTCCTATTTGAGATGCTTACTTGTTATTGTAAAGAAAAAAAAACATGGAAAATGGGTAGGTACCGGCTCTTAAATAAACCACATATGAGGTATTTTTGTCATCATTATATTTGTCCAAACAAATGTACAAATGTTCTTTTGTTACCTGTGGATTAGTTTGGAAATTCACTCCAAAACAACACGTGTCATGTTCTTTTCTGAGTTAAATCTTAGTGCAGCAAACAACCATGTCAGTATTGAACAACTATGTCGGTATCTGGAATAAATACTGTACGATGACAAGTTAACTTAAATCTATATCTACAGGTCCATCTCATTAAATTTGAATTGGGTTGAAAAAAGCATTTGTATGAGCAGATTAATTCAAAAAGTGCAATGCACATTCAAAGGGTTCCAAAAGTCACTAGACACTTCCTCCCCCCCTTCCTGTTTCATTTCAGGTATTATTCAGACAGACAAAAGGCCACCTGCATTTCAAAGTTGAGGCTTTGCAGTTTGTCTAACCAAAGTGTATCATTGTTGCCTAGGAAGACGTTGTTTTGTATCTGACTGCAGAACAGATCCTGGTTAAAGAAAGTCACTAAAGATAGTCTTTTTTTTTTTTTTTTTTTTTCAGAAAAACTGCAAAGCCCAAGAGGTTGCATGCTGATGGCTTGAGTGAGAAGACAAAATTGAAACAAGTATCATGACTTATGGGACATCCTGTATATACACATTCGTACAAGACTCGACAAAAGGCCATTCTTAACTAATTTCTCATGCAATGGCACTTTCTTCAGATGATCAATTTGAGGTTTTTGTTAACTCAAATCATAATCATTAAAAAAAAATAAAAAAAAATGTGTGGAATAACTATATTTTTCACATTTAATTAATTGAACAATTGAAATAATTTATACACCAGCCATCCATTTTCTTAGCCGCTTATGCTCACGGGGGTCACGGGAGTGGTGGAGCCTAGCCCAGCTATCATTGGGCAGGAGGTGGGGTACACCCTGAACTGGTTGCCAGCCAATCGCAGGGCACATGGAGACAAACAGCTGCAGTCACAATCACACCTGGGGGGAATTTAGAATGTCCAATTAATGTTGCACGTTTATCGTATGTTGGAGGAAACCGGAGTGCCTGGAGAAAACTCAAGTAGGCACGGGGAGAACATGCAAATTCTACACAGGTGGGTTCGGTATCGAACCCGGGACCTCAGAACTGTGAGGCCAACGCTTTCCAGCTGATTCATCGTGCCGGCCAATTTACACAATGTATTCAAATTTTTTTAAGAAGCATTTGTATATTGAGGATTTGTAATGTGGTGTCGTTTATGTGATTTTTACTCTGAACACCTGCACTATATCTAGTGAAAAAGCACAAAAATCAGTCTAGGTAACCATGCTCTTTTGAAATTAAGACAATACGTTTATGATTGCTACATATCTTTGCAGACATTGCTATTGTGCATCATCCTGAAAGTTGCCTGTAATATGTTGGCGATCTCTGCGTCTTCCTGCAGGGTTGCAATTTGCAGGTGAGCTGGAACCTATCCCAGCTAACCTTGTGCAAGAAGTGCGCTACATCTCATCCTGGACTAGTCGCCAGCCGGCACAGGGCTACGGTGGCTTGGAAGTGTAAAACAAAAACTAAAGACGAAACATAACAACAAACAACGTCTTTTGTTTTTGTTTGGCACTTCCAAACCACCCTAGGGCATTTAAATGAACCCTCATACCACAGTTTTGCTCCCGGGTGAAAACGTTCTTGTTGGTCGCCGCGTCACGTCACGCAACAAGGAAATCGGTGCTCTGACACGCCCACGTGAGCAAGTGGTTCCGCGAGTCCAGCTGACCTGACAGCGCCAGTGAGCAAAATGAAGTTCGCGGCTGTTTTAACCTTCCTCAGCTTGGCTGTGATGGTCGCGATGATCTTCCAGACTGTGCGCCAGGAGCTGCAACTGCGCAGCTTAAACACCCGCACGGTGGCGGACCTCGCTGAGGGCAAGAAGGGAGAGAAAGTCATCACCTTGATGAAACCCCAAATCAAGGCGCTCAAGACGAACCTGGCGTCGGTCATGGGCAGGGTGGAAGAGCTCAAGAAGCGCAAAGCAGCCGCTGAAAAAGCCGTGCAGGAGCATCAAAAGAGTTTGCAGGCATGCGGCAAAGAGAAGGCAAGAGCCACGCGCACACCACACAAATAAGCTGTATACTGTAATACAGTATACTGTACTGCAACGTCCATGTGGTGCTTTTCTTTTAGAAGGCAGCCGGTATACAGCACGTTCCGATGGATACACGCCATTTATGAGGTTCACCTGCGCAATGGAGCGCAACAACCAATGCAAAATTCAACATTTATAAAGATACTAATGGTTATTTTGTTGACACCAGAAGTGTTAATCTAATATTTTTCACAAGTGTACTGTTAATTAATATGCTGCATCACACCGCAAATGTGTATTTTTGTTATTGTTGTTGGAATTCAGCTACATGAGAGAGGTGTCTTAAATTGATTTTTAAAGGATTATTGGATTTGTTTATCATGCATAATTTTTTTGCACTTTAAAGATGATTCATATTATTTTTTTAAAAAAAGACAAAGCTCAAGAATAACTAGCATATTTCCAGAACCACTAACAATGGATAAGTTTCCAATTACGCCATCTTGTGTGTCATTGAGGTCAAGGGGATTGGTGAAGCGTGAAGGCTTTTTCTATCGTTAATTTATCTGATTGGTTTATGGACTGTGGTGACGTCATTGGAAAGCTATCCATTAGTGAAAATCACAGATATGGACTCGACACAAGCTTTTTTTCGTGCCTCGCAAAAAAAAAAAAAAAAAACATAAACTCAAGACATATTTTGTGAATGTATTTGAACACAAACAACTGCGACCAAAAAATGTGGAGAAAATACTTTATGTATTGTAGTGTCTGTGCGGGGCCTGGTGGTATCTTTGTGATGTCTGCAAGATTGTGTGTGAGCTGTGGCAGACAATAGCTCCTGCATGAGTCTGCGCATTGTATTTACATGCGTTACTGGTCTCCCAGTATTCAATAAAACCAGAAAAATGCCTCGGCAACAGTAGGGCTGCTTCCCGACCTGTGAGGCCATTACAGTAAAATAGAATGGAGCGTTGGCACACAATAAGCAGGGAGGAACAGGGAGGGAGGAGAGTTTGTTTAGAAGGGATTACTTCCTTTGTCTTTTACTCACACGGGGACCATTTTGAGAGTCACTGGAAAAAAAAAAAATCTGCAGTTGACATGGACTTCCTGTACACCCTGGTGAGAATCGCCACATGCCCGCCATTTTTGTTACGAGTTCCTTCTTAAATCCTATTATGTTTCTTGTCTTCTTTTTATGAAAGTTTAGGCACTCCCCCACACTGTGGTGGCTTATATAACAGTTGCTCCCAAGAAGAAAACACAACTTAAAATACTTCTGATGAATGTGCGGGGTGACACTCATTCAAACGGAATCAATGACCGACTGAGCCATGAATGCAAGTGGTACATCGATTCCAGTCATGCGGTTTTGGTTTGAAAATTGAGCGAATGTATGAAAAGGACAAGATTTTGATGGGGGGGGAATGAAGACCTAATTGGATGAAAATTAAGGTAATGTCTGTATGCACATACAGGAGTTGGGTCTCCGGAGTGTCCGTCTACCAATCATCTGTGAAATTTAACAAGTACTAAATCTTTAGTTATGCACCTAGTTCTGAAAATGCGTCCGTGAGTGATCCATTCTTCCCTATTGCTCCACTGTTACAAAACACCTCCGTACAACTTTTCTCTGTCAACAGCATGATCATATAGGCTGGGCTGATTCATTGTGAAAGATTCAAAGATAAAGAAAAGCTGCAGTGTTTGCACGAATTGGCACTAGCTAAGAATGTCACCCTCATTCCCTTGGGATAGTAAGGTTTTAATCACGTTTTTTGTGTTTACTACACTATTAGGAGTCATTTGGTGGGTTTGTGACGAAAATGCTCCTTTCACAAGTGATAATGCAACGTAATATTTATGGTCACTCACTTTAAGTGTGTTTGTGGCTTGGATTTGCCAGTGGTGGCTTCAAAATAGGCAAAAGGCAGTACTGAGTTTTAACATATTAGTGTTCGAATGCTTGAAAGCATTTATGTGATTACTCAATAAAGTTGATGCGGCATAAAAATGTTTTCACTGTCTCGGCCGCTTGATTGTTTTCCCCACACTTGGCTTTGCTTTTCCGACACCAAGCAAGGAGACAACCAAACAAATTGAGGAAAGAAAGACATGTTAAGAGCTTGGAATTAAATTTTGTGTGTCCATATGGCGGAATACTCACCCCTGCTTCACAGGCTATGACAACTGTGAGTAGCATTTTGACTTTAACTGTGTAACATATACAGTATTTTCATTCCTGCTTTTTCTTAGGAAAATACAGAGAGGAAGAAGAAAACTGTCATAGAATCAATCAATAAATTCAAAGGTATGTATTTTGATACCAAACCTCTGATACCAAATATCGTTTTGGAATCTCATTCTTTACAAGACTGACCACGCATAGCGAAACCGGTATGACGACACTTGACCTTAAGAGATCAACACAGTTTCATAGACACTCATTAACCCTATGAAGTCAATTTGATTGGACATTTCAAAGTTTTTATTACTACTTTGGCTTTGAGTCAAGACTAAAATCGTGATGGATCAAATGTATTCTTACTGTGATCTTTTTTTTGTCTTTTGTCGCACTGTTCAGCGGATCACGCTGAGAACAAAAGAAAAGCAGAGGAGGAAATGCGCAACTTAAAACAACAGATTTTGGATCGAGACAAAGCTCTTTGCATTTTTGCTGATCAGAGCTTCGCAGAAGCACGGTAAGTGTTGCAAAACATTTGGTCTGAGCAGACATAATCGCTTGAGAGCCACAACCTGTCAGGCTGGAGTTCAGAGTTTTTTCCCCACTACTTACTTACTCTTATGTAAGTAATGTAATGCAGTACAGTATTATTATCATTTATGTCACAACTTTCTAGTCACTGAAAAAGTCTTTAAAATTCTTCGCATTATTCATTCACACCTTGGTAGTCAGCTACTTGAGCATCCACAACAGCCTTGGGGAAGTATGACAGACGCATGGCTGGCATCGTGGGTGAAATGTCATAGGACAAAGATGTTATGGGGTCCCTTCAAATTCACATCTGCCTTGTTTATTTATATCTTGTATAATACATGCATGTCATTTCTAGAAAGTTGTCAACTATAGTCTAGCTAAAAATGAGGTTTTCATTATGCATAGTAGGCACTCCCCCAACAAGCTCAAGACACCAGGAATGGAATATGAGGAGGAGGAGGAGGAGGAGCTCGACTCCCAACTGAACTTGGCATTGTCAAATCTTATGTTTGAGCTGAGATGGAACCTGACACTGATGACAATGAGGGGCTGAGTAGTAGCTGTTGAACAGAAAAAGAAAGTGGCCACTGGGTCCATGTGACACTATGTAAAAAAAACATCTTTTTCTACAGTCCTGTCTAGAAATAACGGAACCCCAGGGGTGCCAGTATTTTTGAGCATGACTATACAGCTATGGATTATTTATTCATATACAGTATGTTTCAGTGACACAATACAAGCTTTTACATAGTATGCAGTGTCCCTATATATTGTGTGCCCCCTTGCTCGAGTAGCCTTATAACACACTGGCCAGAAAGTCTTTTGGCTTGTTCTATAGAGCTCGTGCACGTGACATCACCATTTTCACGGCACCATATTGCCGGTCAAACAGGGAGGAGAATATTTAGAATACACGAGACCCAATGTGCTGTTGGTTGTCACAACAGACGAGACAGATATTCAAAGAGATCATTCTATGGAATACCAGCTGAAAAGATTGATGGATGTTGGCAATTAAACATTATGGATAGTGCGCAACCAAAATACACACACGCCTGTGTAGCGATCGCTTCATTTCAGGTAGTAATTATTCTTCTTAATATTGAAATTACCAAAAAGTATTTTATTATGCCAAGTTGGCTCATTTGAGGATAATGCGTGTTAAAAAAAAAAAACCGTCTGTCGCAGAGGTTTATGGAGGTTAAGTGTGGCTGCAATGGCTTCCATGTACATTTCATGGAGACGACTCAGTCCTCTTTTTATTTTCCAATCATAGCTAATGAATGAGAGTTTGTGTAAAAACAGGGTCATCTATTTAAATATTGGCATTTGTATTGAAGATCGATGGATTCCGGCAAAGATTAACGTGTCTCCGAACACACTTCCGCATTCACGAGCCATCAACCGTCATCTTTTTTTCAATCATAGTTAATGAATGCGAGTTTGTGTAAAACCAGAGGTCATTTATTTAAATATTGGTATTTCTATTGAATACTAGCTGAAAAGATCAATGGACTCTGGCAAAAGTTTACGTGTCGCCGAACACACTTCTGCGTTCACAAGCCGTCAAAACCGTCACTATGTGGGATTTATTCCTGATGAGAACAGATCCACCAACAAAGTATTTGTATGCGTCCAGACTTTATATGCTTTCAAACTTTTCCGTGTGAATCTTGACGACTTACTCACCAGATCCATGTGTATATCCAGTTGTCCAAGACAAGCGGAAGCGAATTAACAGTCCAATTTCCTATCGGCGAAAACATCGACTTCGGCATTAAATACGGGTCCTCTATGCCGAGTTTATCTAATTTTTACACATACCGTCGTTTATTTTCACATTCTAAATGTCTGACAGTATCGGACAAGACTCTGAGCGTTGTGCTACAAGGCATATTTCTGTGTCGTCTCCAACCGACTTAGCATTGAGCAATGCTATTGACCGGCAATATGGAGAGGTAAACAAGTCACGTGATTTATTTTTATTTATTTATTTTTTTTTACATAGGTGCACGATTTCTATAGGCAAAAGTACAGATGACAGTACCTAAAAGTACTGCGTGGGTCTTTTTTCCCCTAAGGCCGAGTGCATAAGAACAATACTAGGGCCATAGGTATTCTAAACAAGAAAATCTTCACCTATACGCTGCTTCGCCGTTGCACCCTGGCAATTGCGATATTTGGTTCTCTTGCTTGCGGTTGAGATCCTGACAGCTGTGGGGAAAGTAGATGCCACCACAAGTATTTTCAGCCTCTGCCCAACTACACTTGTGCATCCAATGCTTTCTGCCAAGTCTTTCTTAAAACATGACGGCTCAAAGTGATCAGCACAGAATTTGGAATGCTTGCTAAGCACCCAGGGCTGACCACGTTTCTACCTCTTTCGAATAACTTTCCCTATGCACTGCTCACGTATTCAATTTTCACTATGTTGCGGTGGACGATGGCTCCCGCAGCACCAACTAAGAAGAACTTCAGTTGTATCATCCTGGTCTTTCCAGACCAATGCTTGGCCTCTGCACAACATTCGAAACTGTGCAGGAATTCCTTCCACGGTGTGGTGCCATCGTATTGGCCTGGATCCTTTCCCTTGGCTCCTCTTCCTCTTCAGTGTCAGAGAGGGGTTGGCGAGGGGACCAGTGCCTCGTTGGTAGCTTTGAGCGGAGCTGAGTGCAAAGAAGAGTGGATGTCCCCAGCTGCCCCTGGACTACACTCCTCTGGCTTGAAAAAATTCTGGTGTGCTATGCCCAAAACGTCCCATATAGTCAGAGGAGAAAGGGTTCTAATTTGTCATTTGCATTAGTTGGGTAGGGACTGAGAAACTGTGTGTAGTGCTTCCTGCGTCGTGATGCCGGCTTCTATATACAGTACGTCATCAGAAAAATGGTTACAACGAGAAAACTGCGGTCTAGTGAGCATTTCCTCCCCATCGACAAATATTTTTGCGTCACACACAAATTGGTTATAATGTTCACATTTCTTCACCGTCCAGCATTGTTTAGCTCCACTCCCACACCTAGCACTCCCAGAAGCATCGTTCATCACGATACTAGAGTCGGGGGAGCTAGCCTCGAGTCCGACATATCCGCGGGGACTGCGAGCAGCAGCCATCATTGTTAGTTTAACTCCGGTGAATAAAGCAAGTACTTTACCGATTCCGGTGAAAAGAGACAACGCTCACCACTCTTTAGACAACGTGAGAAGGTCCCATCGTGGTCGCCACATAGCGACTGTTGAATTGCACTTTAACTTCTATCTCCTAATTTTTGATTGTGTACCTGTGTAAGCCTTAAGCAATAAGCCAATATTATCATTGACTGCCTCAGTCTGTCTGTGTAATGTGTCACAGTTATGTATATCTGTTCATACGTTGCTGTGCTGTAGTGGGATTATTTTAGTGCAAGGTGTTTTGGGCAGGTGGGCGTGTGTGTTGGTGTGTGGGTGAGACAGACTGCGCATACGTTTTGGTCAGAGAAGCGTGTGAGAGGGAAAAAGAAAGTTGATTCACGGCGACCGGGAACTCTTGTGTGCAAAATAAAATAAAGCGAGTATAACAGCAAGTTGAGGCTCTGTGATTTTACTACTCCCGCCATCGAGCTTCGGAGTTGTGAGGTGAGAAGGGAGTTAACCCTGAGGAGGACAACCTCGGCCCCGGAGAAGACGTGTCCCCTGCGTCCCTAGCCATTGTCAGGCGACCGGAGCAGGAACGGTTAACAGCTAGAAAAGCTCAAAATAAAAAACCTCTTGCCTCTGCCTGAACCATTTGTACAACCAAATGTCACAATAAACCATCGTGACATTGTTAAATCATATGACAACAAATACACAAAGATAGGAACAACAGCACACATCACATCACAGCACCGAAGATCCCGGAAGGCACTGGATGCCAAAAACATAAAATACAGTCTGAATCATATTTATTGATATCACTGCTGTATAGCTGCTATCTAATAACTTTGAAATGGCAGATGTGTGTGTGGCAGTTGTAAAGGGGTTCTAGAGTTATCAGGGACATTTTGAATCTTTAAGCGTCTTGTCAAAGGACACCACAACGACGTCCACTTGGCCGGGGACCCAAACCAGCAACTTTCCAGTTGCAGACCTTACTTTTACCATCTGCCCCACACTGCCATGATTTATGGTTGTTTTCTGCCAAATGCAATAACATTGTTTGCTTTGTGTTTTTGTAGGACCTTGTGCGGCATTGATGCTCCAGAATAAGGACAACTAAAAACACCCGATGCTGAGAGTGAACTTGCACAAGAATCATCCAGGACTGCATTTTGTTGTGTTGCTAGTTAATCTTATTTTCTATTACGATAAAACAATTTTTAATGTGCCTCGAGATTCTACATTTTGCTTTGTCAGATTATCAGATTTATTCCGATTTTGTGTGTGTGTGTGTGTTTGTGTTCTGTGAGACAGCAAAATAAAGAGGCAATAAAAAATACAAGTGTTGGCCCATTACTTCGCAAATACTTAACCTTCCGTGGAATAACCAGAGTGCAATTTCCACCCTTACCGTTCATTAACAAATGAGTGTGTCAGGACTAGAACACGGGATTCAACCCAAATGCACAATTCAGGAGGTGCTGAGGTGGTTTGGGAACGGTCTATTCAGTCTGATGTCGAGAACCCAGCAGGCAGTCCACGGAAGCAGCAGTACTGGAATTGGCAGGCATAGGAGGCAGGTCAGTAAGCAGGCAGGAGTCGGTACATGAAAGAGCTGGAACAGGAAATTGCTTAAACGAGGCATAAGGCAACAATCTGGCAGAGGCCAAACCATACGGGTGGTCCTATATAAATAGGATGTGATTACTTGAGAAGGAGGCGTAGGTGTGCACCTCTGCTGATTGCGGCAGGTGCGTGCTGCATCGGGGACCGGTACAGCCCGGACAGGGACCGGCAGGGCTTCAGCAGCTCGAAGGCTGTGGTGATTAGGGGAAGAGGGTACCTGTTTTTTACAGTGATGTCGTTCAGACTCTGGTAATCGATGAAGGGGCGCAGGGATTTGTCATTTCTTTGTTCGAAGAAGAAGTCGGCTCTGGCGAGTGGTGATGAGGGTCAGATGAGGTCCGCCGCCAGAGACTTCTCCACATAGTCCCTCATGGCTTGGTGTTCTGGGCCTGTAAGGGAGAAGAGTCCGCGGGGGCGAGGTGCCGGGCAGTAAAGTAATAGCACAGTCATACGGCCGGTGGGGTGGAAGAGATTTGGCCTTTGCTTCAGAGAACACCTCCTTCAGATCAGAATAGTCGGGAGGCACTAGGGTTAAGCCCAGCTTCTGCTGAGAGACCTGCGGAAGCTCTGGAGCAATCGGCGAGCCCCCCTTCACAGAGGATGCAAAGCACGTGACTCCACATTTCAAAACCCACAACTTGATTTGTCCATCGGGGAACGTCATGTCTAGGGTCTGAGTGCGGTGAGTTATCTGGCACAGAACCTTGCCATTGGCTGCAAAGGCGTGCTGGATACATAGCATTCTAAAGGTCTCTAGGCCCAATATATCGATCAATCACAGGTTTAGGAGATTGGCGTCTGACCCGGAGTCAATGAACGTCATCGCCGTATATAATCATCCACCGGCACTTAACGTTACATGAAGCAAGGACCACGTCAAACCGCCTGCGTTGTAGTTAAAGCTCACCGTCGTGGGTACTCTGACTGTGGGCCGTGTGGGTCTGACTGGACAGCGAGCCACAAGGTGGCCCAGCCGTCCACAGTAGCAATACCGGCCCTTTCGCCGGCATTGTTGTCGTTCCTCGAGAGAACCGTTGACCCCCACGACCTGCATGGGTTCCATCCCATCGACCGGAGCTGGTTGAAGAGCGGTGGGTGGTCCGAGGCTCTGTCGGGCATCCCCCCGTCATAAGTCGACCCGTTCTTATATGGCGAGCCTCTGGTCGATCCTTAAGGTGAGGGCAATAGAGTCCAGGTCCGGAGGCACTTCCAATGGGATGAGGTAGTCCTTGATAACGGGCGAGAGCCCCTGGAAAAACGCGTCTAGGAACACTCCTTCGTTCCACCTTCTCTCAGCCGCCCGGATGCGGAACTTGACCGCATAGTCTGTGACTCTGCGTTGACCCTGCCGGAGCTATATCAGCGAGGTTGCCGCCTCACGTTCCGGGGACGAGTATTGAAATACCTGCGTCATCGCGTTAACGAAGGAAGCCCAGGAGTGGGATGTGTCGGAACCGCGGCTCCACTCTGCTCTGCTAATATTCCCCTAGTCTGCAGAAAACCGCTCCGACTGGGAGGGTTGCAAACGCACAGTCCGCTGGGCCTTAGCGACCTGAAAGGGCGCAGGCTCGGACAGACTCGGACTTACTGCGGCAGTGGATGCCATCGGGCTGGTACCGGTACCACTGGACAGAGACTTGAGCCAGGAATCCAGTTGTTAGTTGCTTAGAGAGCAGGTTCATGGTCGGCGAGATCTCTTCCTTGGATTTGCAGGGCCTGGCGGAACAAATCTGAGTCAGCTGCGTCCATGTTATGGCCGGGTAGTTCTGTCAGGACCAGAGTATGGGGTTGAACCCATACGCACAACTCAGGAGGTGCAGAGGTGGTTTGGGAAGCGTCTTTATTCAGTCCAATGTCGATAACCCAACAGGCAGTCCAGGGAAGCAGCAGTCATGGAATCGGCAGGCATAAGAGGCAGTATACAAGAGCGAAGATGGAAGACGGAATGAGGCATAAGGCAACGGTCTGGCAGAGGAAAGCCCGTACATGTGGTCCTACATAAATGGGATGTGATTACTTGAGATGAGGCGCAGGTGTGCACCTCCGCTGATTGCGGGAGGTGCGTGCCACATCGGGGACCACTACAGCGAGGACAGGGACCGGCAGGGCCATGACAGAGTGATTATGACCCAATTCTGTTCTGCAAAATAAGGTTCTCCACTAGTAATTGTGCACATCATCGCTGCCATGCACTCTTGAATATGTTGTTTCTTCTGTTGCCATAAGAACAAGGTTGTCATAGGAAGTCGTGCTGTACTTCGTAAGACGAGACTTTTGGCTGCTGACTAATGTGTTTTTACCCAGAGGTGAAGTCTGCCTCAGCAAATTAATCCAGGCAAATGCTCAAGAGTTTACCCGCAGCATCAAAACCACATGAGCTGCATTTGAGTGTCTTGTTTATTAACAAAGAGCAGAGGGCACCTGGGTAAGTCATTTGTCTTGCCACCAAGACATTATTGGCATTTGTGACTTTTTTTGACAGAGGAAGTCATAGTTGCCTTTGTTCATAACACACATTAATCATCATCATCATCAACCCATATATAATCTCCACCTTCATCATGCCTATATCTAATTTGCAAATCCAATTTAGTTTGATGTACAAAGTTAAGTTTCCATCAGTGAAAATAATTATTTTTAAAGACACTACCTTTAAAATCCTACAAAAAAGTGTTATTAATTGTGGATTGCGTGTCTAGTTCAATTAATAACAATCTATTTCATGTTTTATTGGTCAAACAACAATGCCCAGGTGTCGAATGAATGCATTTTGTAACTAGCAAAGTATTTAATTTGCCTACTCCAGCAAAATTTTAATAATTTCATTGCAGTAATTAATGATTCATAATAGGTTGGCTCAATCCTCAGTGCAATATATTACTGTATTTACATGTAACTAACAAATAATCTTATTTGTGTATTCCTTATAATAACGAAGGAGTGAAAATCAATGTAAATGTACTAGAACAAATAAAAAAGACTTGAGTTCTTACATGTTTGTTTTCGTTCTTCTTTTTTTTCTTTCGGCTTGTCCCGTTAGGGGTCGCCACAGCGTGTCATCTTTTTCTGTTTAAGCCTATCTCGTGCATCTTCATCTCTAACATCCACTGTCCGCATGTTCTCCCTCACAACATCCATCAAGCTTTTCTAGTGTCAACCTCTGTCTATTATAAATAATACATTACTATTCCACAGTCATATTTTTACCATGTGCAAAAGGGAAAGTATGTTCTTGAAAATGATTACAAACTAAAATATAGAAAAAAAAATCATTTAATAGAGTGTAACCAAGAAGAAGAAGAAATACATATGTATTGATATAGGATTGATTTAAAAAAAAAAGTGCAAATTGTGGAGTGGTTGATAAATGTACGTTTTTTTTTTTCTACGTTTACGTTGATTTGTTTAACACATGAACGCGTGACGATTACAGGAAGTAGGTTACACGTTTAGAGGAAGTAGATGGTTTCACCCAATTACAATGCAGGGATTAATCACATGACATGAATGACGTCACCCTGTGTCTCCCTCATGGCGGAAGTGAAGGGTGAACCCGTTTCATCACTGAAAGTCATTTATGTCACATCAGGCAATTGGTGTTTCACTATCGTTACGCAGAAACGTGTTTTAAATATATTTACGGTAGATAAAATAGCGATCGTGAATTTTCCAAAAATGCTTTTAGTTAAATACGTTTGAACGCTGAAGCTCTATTAATTCTGAGGTTTTTGACCAGCAGTTGTTATTACTTTCCTACTGTTGCACTTTCTACAGCCCCTCGTCAGCTCAAAGATGGCAAGGAGGCTGTTACGAATACTGAGGGGCTACCAGCATCTTGCTTCACCCCCATTTGTGTCTCCTCACCTCTGGCACTCATCTATCTTGTTGCCAATCAGAAGCAGCTTCGTGCGGACCATGGTGGTAAGTATACTGTCCTGGAATAGACAGATTTAATATAAGTCTTTATTGTCATTGTATGGTGCAGACACAACAAAATTAAGCAATGGATTCCTTTTTCTCTGATTTCATATGAACGCGATAATTATGAATGCATGGAGGTTGTCAGAACGACAAAAATGGATAAAACGGATCTTCTTCTAATTTTTTTTTTTTTTTTTTTGGATGAGTTGATTGATGGTAACCTGGTGGTTAGCACATCTGGCTCACAGTCAAAAGATTCGAATCTGGTTTTGTTGAGTTTGTGTATTGTCCCCTTGCAACTCAGTGTCTGGAAATGTCCTAGCAGACCCAAAGGTAGAGGGGCCAATGTTTATCTCATTTGCCTCACAATGAAGAAGTTCTGCATTTGAATATGAAGGTACTCTGGCTTCTTGCCACGTTCCAAAAATATGTATGTTTCAGGTCCATTAAGTACTAAATTGTCCAGAGGTGAAAATATGGGGGTGAATGTACGTTTGTCAAAATCCATCCTGTGATTGCCTGGCAACCAGTCCAGGGTGTACCCCACCTCTCGGACCACTTCAGATGGGATCACCCCCAATACTAATGAGGACACGAGCAATAGAAAATTCATGTTTTTTGAGTATGGCTAGTAAGCGTGGAAATGGCCTTAAGATTGAACTCGTAGAGACAGAAAATGTTGCATATTAATTTTGTATCCTGTCATTCTCGTCCAGACACTGCCTTTCTCATTCAGCCTGAAGCCTCGGGACTTCAGCCTGCCCAACTCCTCGTGGAATGCAGAAACCATGCGCTTGTATGACTATTACAACAAGCAGTGTGAGGTGGAAAATGAAGTAGGAGAGAAGCAGAGGGGACCCTGGAGGAGACTGCCCAGCTACAATCGCACCCTCAAGTACGCCACAGGTGAAAGCACAGCAAGTCCCCACAATTGTACACGCCACCAAAATTTGAATGAAGTTGGTTACTCGTCACGCCTTCTCTCTTCTCAGGAGGAGCCTATCTCAGCAAGTTCATCCAGTCCAAAAATCGCCTTTTTACCCGCAGCATCAAAACCGCAGGAGCTGCATTTGAGTACGTTGTGTTTCTTAACAAAGAAGAGGAGAGGAGTGTCTGCATTTTCCAGGCTGGACACCTGCTGGAGGGCCCGCCAGGGTGCGTTCTTGGCCCCTTGAAAAAGTACATGTAAAAAGATGGCAAAATAACTCAAAACACTTATTGGAAAATTGCCGATATTGTCCAATGAAACAATGGTTGAACATTTTGGTTATACAGTTTGAAAAGTGTTAGGCACAAAACACAACACTTGTCATCTCTAAAAGAATACCAGAACGACAGTGAAGCATGTAGGTGGCAGCGTTGGCCTTTGAGGGTGTTTGACTTCAGATGAAATCAAAGTGGATGGAATTAGGAACAGTTCCGAATACTAGTCAGTGTTTAAAGTCAGGAGAAGCCTACTGGAACGTCTGACGTTTATTTGGGGATAATCAGAAGCACTTGAAATGGTTGCAGATGTGTGAACGTGACTGACTAACCCAATTTAGATTGTCCAATGAATGCGTGTGAGTGTGACTGTTGTCTGTCTCCATGTGCCTTGCGATTGGCTAGCAACCAGTTTAGGGTGTATTCCACCTCTTCCCCGATGACAGCTGGGATTGGCTCCAGTACTTGCGTGACCCTCGTGAGGATAAGTGGATCAAAAAAGTGATGGATGGATGGATGTTTTCTCATAATATTGCAACTTTATTCCTGTTGTGCATTAATTTTTTCCCCCTGTGAACATTGCAGCAATATTATGGGGAAAAACGATTTGTCATTAAAAAAAAAAAATTCCAAGTTAAGGCTTTATGATTGGCAAATTACAATTTGTTTTGTAACGTCTTGACTTTATTCTTGCAAAACAAAAAACAAACATTTGCTTGTAATACTAGAACATAAATCAGGTTAAATTCAAAAATTTCCCCCTATACTTTTAATCTTGCAAAAGTGTTTTTCTTTCTTTTTAATGTTACTCTATCGTTGGAAATGCATACTTTTTTGTGTTACTTTCATCTGGCTGCAGTCCCCCCTCCCCCACTTGTGTGGCCCTAATATTTCCCTCGTTTTCTTTTTTTTGTAATTTTGTTGGTGGTGGGGGAAAATGACTCAAGTAAAAGCTGTGGCATGTATTTTCCAGACATGTCCACGGGGGGGCAATCGCTACTATGATTGATTCTGTCACGGGCACTCATGCAGCTTTCATGTCTGGACCGGTGATGACTGCCAATCTCAACATCAATTACCGCAGGTATCGATGTATTTACATTATCATAGTGTATTTAATTCTGTTGTGTACTAAGTATAACTTTTTTTTTTTTTTAATTTGGAGCAGATTCCCCTGACAATATGTTGTTTTATTCAAAGCCCCATCCCATTGGGAAGTACAGTGTTAATAAACTCCTCCCTTGATCACAAGGAAGGCAGAAAAACGTTCATTTCCTGTAAAGTGACCAGCTCTGATGGCTCCAAGCTGCACACAGAGGCAACAGGTAACATCGTTTACATCATGTGATGATTATTCCACTTCCTAACCTTTGGTATTTTCTGTTTTTTAGCACTCTTTCTGTCTATCAAAGTCAGCCATTTATTGGGAGTCTAACACAAAACAAGTATTTCAACAAGTAGAGGCCTTTTTTCTCTGTGTCTTGAAGTTGAGATTTATGTTTCGAAACGTGATTTATTTGGAGATTTTATGTGCTCCCCTCTCGTGTGTTTTCTCTGGGTACTCTGACTTCCTCCAACATAATTTTCTGACGTGCCTTTTAGTTTCACTGAAGAATCTAAATTGTCAATAGATGAGTGTGAATGGTTGCTTGTCTCTATGTGTCCTGCAATTGACTGGTGACCAGTTCAGGGTGTCCCCTGCCTCTCGCCCAGTCACCTGCGATAGGCTTCAGCTGTGACCCTAATGGCGATAAGCGGTACAAAAAGATGGATGGATGAATGAACATCTGTTACATGACATAATTGGGGAGTACCGTGGACTACACTGTTACCACTTAACTACCTCGGGTTTTACTCACAACATCAGGTATCTAAGCATTATTTATTGAATGGTTATTTTACTGATTTGATTGTGAATTTGATATTGTACCTTACAGTGTAACTTTCCTGCAATAAAGCTTTGCTTGCAGTTATTTTTAACAAATGTGCTTAACTTTGTTTTCGAATGTGGGAATTATTTAGAAATTGTCAAGACATCTGTCAGTGCAGCTTGACTTTTGAGGAGGGAAAAAAAAGATAATTTTAGCAAAGAGCCAGTTGCTATAATTGTTAGTCTTGAAACAAGCATTGACACAAACAGAATCCAACAATTAAGAAAATCTTTCCATTGTATTTTTAGACTCCATGTAGATTACACAATTCCCCATGAGTTGTTTTGCAGTACATCAGTAATAATGCTGATACGGCGTACACGCACACAAACACACACTTTTAAGCTTAGGCAGTTTTGTGGTTTTCAGTCTTACAGGGCCCCTCATTTCTTTAACCTCAATTCAAAGCAGTTGGGAAAGCTACGTTGCTATCTACATAAGTATTACCGACGTTTGCGTGCGCCGAGGCTCGTGTGGTCAAGTTTGTGGAAGGGAAAGGAGCAGAGTCAGTGCTGTTTCTTGTTGTCAGTTAAAAAGACTTTATCACAGTCACCCAGAGCTGAAACAAACATTGGTCACCTGATTTAGATTTTCCTTAATGCTTTGGTGTGATGGTTTTCTGATAAGAATGTGTGGAGATTAGACATACTCACCCGAAACGTCAATACAAATGTTGTTTTCAAATTGTGCTTTTACAAAGAGCAATGCACAGTTTTTATTGCCAGAATAGTGTAAATAAATGTCGATGCACAGTATGTTAATTATTGCGGTAATAGTTTTAATGAAATGCACAGCAGAACGGTGGTGAGATGTGCCGTAGGTGTCAGAAGAATTTAAGGTGGAGGTGGACTGCATCAGGGATCCACGCTGAGCCCCTTCCTGTTTGCGGTAGTAATGGATAGGCTGACAGACGAGGTTAGACTGGAATCCCCTTGGACCATGATGTTGGCAGATGATATTGTGACCTGCAGTGAAAGCAGGGAACAGGCGGAGGAACAATTAAAAAGATGGAGGTATGCACTGGAAAGGAGAGGAACAAAGATTAGCCAAAGTAAAACAGAATATATGTGCGTGAATGAGAAAAGTGGAGGGGGAAGAGTGAGGCTACAGGGAGAAGAGTTAGCGAGGGTGGACAACTTCAAATACTTGGGGTCAACAATGCAGAGCAATGGAGAGTGTGGTAAGGAAGTGAAGAAAAGGGTAGAAGCGGGATGGAACAGTTGGTGGAAGGTGTCTAGTCTGACAGAAGAGTCTCTGCTAGGATGAAGGGAGAAGTTTATAAAACAGTGGTGAGGCCGGCCATGATGCACGGATTAGAGACTGTGGCTCTGAAGAAACAACGGGAAGCAGAACTGGAGGTAGCAGAAATGAACATACTGAGGTTCTTGCTTGCTGTGAACAGCCTGGATAGGATTAGATTTGAGCTCATTAGAGGGACAACCAAAGTTGCATGTTTCGGAGACAAGGTGAGAGAGATTAGACTTCGATGGTTTGGACATGTTCAGAGGCAAGAGAGTGAGTATATTGGTAGAAGGGTGCTGCGGATGGAGCTGCCAGGCAAAATAGTGAAAGGAAGACCAAAGAAAAGGTTGATGGATGTTGTGAGGGAGGACATGAGAACAGTGGGTGTTAGAGAGGAAAATGCACGAGATGGGCTTAGATGGAAAAAGATCACACACTGTGGTGACCCCTAACGGGACAAGCTGAAAGAAAAAGAAGATTTGCACTGCATCCTACTTGAAGTTTTTTTGTAATGCTTTGGTTGAGAGGCAAAACAATTTTAGCTCAGGACAGCCAAAGTACGTTCATGGCCTGCTCCACCCATGGAATTATCAAGGGACCTGTAATACTTGTTGCATTCACTTAGCAGGTTTCCTTCCAAAATCTGATTCACTCAAATGTATTTATTCACTTTTTGTTTTTTAATCATTTACAGTAATTTTACAGAAATAGTTATTTAGTCCAATAAGAATAATTCAGGAGGAATGTGGCTTTCGTCGTAGCTATGGAACAGTGGACCAGCTCTTCACCCTCGGCAGGATCCTCGAGGGTGCATGGGAGTTCGCCCAACCAGTCTACATGTTTGTGGACTTGGAGGAGGCATTCAACCATGTCTCCTGGGGAGTCCTGGGGGAGTTCCTTCTGGAGTATGGGGTACTGGACTCCCTGATACGGGCTGTTTTGTCCCTGTAGAACTGATGTAAATCTCGATTACCGGCAGTATGTCGGACTATTTTCCGGTGAGGGTTGGCTGCCCTTTGTCACAGATTCTGTTCAGAATATTATGGACAGAATCTCGAGGCGCAGCCAAGGGATAGAGGGGGTTCGGTTCAGAGGCCTCAGTCCTTCATCTCTGCTCTTTGCAGATGATGTGGTTCTGTTGGCTTCATCAAGACATAATCTCCAACGGTCACTAGAGCAGTTTGCAGCCCAGTGTGAAGCGGATGGGATGAGAATAAGCAACTCCATATCTGAGACCGTGGTCCTCAGTCGGAAAAGGGTGGTGTGCCCTCTCCATGTCGGGTTTGAGATCCTGCCCCAAGTAGAGATGTTCCAAAATCTTGGAGTCTTGTTCACGAGTGAGGGAAGAAGGGAGTGGGAGATCGACAGGTGGATTTGTGCAGCATCCGCAGTGATGCAGACTTTGTATTGATCCGTTGTTGTCATGATCCTGCCGCTTCAGCACGAGCTGTGCGGGTGCCCGCGCGGCTGCGCTAATTGGGAGGCACACACCTGCGCCTCATGCGGGCTGATCATCCCCTGTATATATAGGACCCGGTGACGACTGGTCCGGGCCAGTTCATTGAGCTTTATGTCCCGTTCCAGCACTCTCGTATTCCTGATTGAACCTGTGTGTACCGACCTTCGTCCGTTCTCCGACCAACCTTGTAAGCCTGACTCCTTGATACTTCTGCCTGCGTTGATTGTTTCCCCGTGTACCGACTCCTGCCTGTCCGCTCATCTGTTCTCTTCGCCCAACGTCACAACTACCGCTGCTGCACCGGACTGCCTGCTCGATCCCCGACCTCTGCATACAATAAACGTGTCTCTTCTTGAACTACCTTGCGTCTTCCGAGTTCCTGCATTTGGGTCCTAATCTCGTTTCCGATGGGACGTGACAGTTGTGGTAAAAAGGGAGTTAAGTTGAAAGGCAGAGCTCTCAATTTACCAGTCGATCGACGTTCCTACCCTCACCTATGGACACAAGATGTGGGTCGTGACTGAAAGTACAAGGTCCTGGATGCAAGCAGCCGGAATTATTTTCATCCACAGGGGTGACAGGTTCTCCCTTAGAGATAAGGTGAGAAGCTGGGTCAACCGGGCGGGGTCCAATGTCAAGCTGCTGCTCCTCCGCATTGAGAGGACCCAAATGAGGTTGCTGGTGTATCTGATCAAGATGCTTTACGGACGCCTCCCTGGTGAGGTGTTCCAGGCACGTCCCACCAGAAGGAGATCCCAGGGATAACCCATGTCACACTGAAGAGACTACGCCTCTCGGCTGGCCTGTGAATGCCTCGAGATCGCCTCTGGAAGAGCTGGATGAAGTAGCTGGGGAAAGGAAAGTCTGGGCATCCCTGCTGGAGCTACTCTATCTGCGATCGGACCCGGAAAAGCGGTAGAAGATCAATGGATAGATGGAAAACAAAATATGCCTGTGATTCAAGTTCCAGGCAAATATACAGTATGCCAAACCAAACCAAACAAAGAAACAAGGAAAGGTTTTCCGCCCTCATTGTAGGCCAGACCATCAACTTGCTTGGCTACAAAGAGATCCTGGTGGCTGCTGCACTATGACAACGTACCTGCTCACAATGCCCTGAACATCTGACAGTGCCTTGCCGAGAAGCACATCTCCATGCTGTACCAAATTCCCTACTCACCTGACTGGCTCTGAATGGGTTTTTCCTCCTTTCCAATCTCAAGCAGCTAATCAAGGGAACCATTTTTGAAGACAAGGATGACATCGAGAAGAAATCCTTCCAGGGATGCATGAATGCTTTACAAACAAGGCTGGGAAATTGTGTCGTAGGGAAAAACCTGTAGTTTGGATCATTTGTGACAAGTCCTGGTACGTTTCTGACACACTTTGTACATGTTTTTTTTTTTTTTTTTTTTTTTTTTTACCCCATTTACAAATGACTTGACCCATCTCTCCATTAAAAAAAAAACAATCAAAAAATGAAAAAATATGTTTGCCGTGTCCTGTCCTAGATAAGATAAATTTTGATGACCCTGACACAATGGTATTCCTGAAATGTGAACTTGAGATAATTTATTCTGTGCCCCTGCTTGTATATCAGGACAATCTCATATAATTTTTCATCAATGGACATTCCTTTAATCCATTCTGGCCAACATCTGTAATGTTTTTGAATACAGAAAATAGAACACCATAAGACTGTACTTTATAAAAACTTACAGTAATGACATAATGTAAATAATTTTACCATTTTTTACTTCACTTCTATGGACATCCTCCTGCTCCTTTTGGTGTGCACCTGTTGTTAACCTGGAGGCAGTAAAATAAGGACACAGTTACACACGGAGACAGGCGTAGTTGCTCAGTAAACTAGTAATATGAGTTATTTTTCACAGAGGGTAACGGAAATAAGTGAGTACTGTTATATTGTTGATCTACATATGTTGCAACACCAATAGTGTTCAAACCTCTGTTGTTTGAAGGTCTACAGCACCAAGACATTGATGCTATTTATTAACTGGTCATTGGTGTTTTGTTTCATCACAATTAGGCCAGCAGTCTTAGCTAAAGTTATGTAGTTTGAGGAAATACACAATGGGCAAGTCTTTTTTTTTTACTCTTATCTTGACAGTGAAGTTCAACTAGGAGTGGGAATAAACAGCATAAATAATTGAGGTCATGGCCACCATACTGCACTCTAATCACACATTTATGCTCACAAGTCAAAGTGAATAATCAGCTGAACAACGACTTGTATCTCAAAGAAGTCCCAAGGCGTGTCACTCGTATCATCACTGTTGTGACATGTTTATTATTGTTGTTCAATGTGGTTTATGAATGATGGTTGCTTAATGTGTTTCTATAGACACATCACAATAAGTTAAAATCGTGTCAAAAGCTTAATTTAGTTAAGTAGTTGAATTTGATAAGTGAAACTCATAGAGATGCACAAAATAGAGTGGAAAACTTCAGGATTTCTCTTTAAATATACGTGTGTCATATTGATGATTTTATCTTAGAGCAAACAAAAAATAATTCACCATCTCCAGAGCTGGAATATTATAAAAGAATAATAATATAAATTAGAACATAATACCAAGACATAAGAAACAAAGAGGATATTTTTAATGTAGGCAGGAATTATCCATGTGAATACTATTTTCCCAAATTTTTAAAATCATTGAGTAGTGAAATGAATAAAATGTTCTACAATATTCCAAAGTATTGAGATGTGCATATAATCTTTTGCTTACTTCATGAGGCTTTAAAACATTTGGGACAGCTACAGTAACTCATTATGAACCAATACTATTTTACTACACTGTAAATGACAACAATTAAAACTTGAAATCACAATTTCATATTTAGCGTAACATTTTGGATTACTGAGCAACATAGGGATTATATTTCCTAACCGGCCAATTCCCAAACAGAGCCTTACCCGCTGCCATTACATAAGAGCGGATGACGTAACTCGAGCCATGCCGGCTCGGGACTGCTTTGAAGGACCAAGAGGGACGGAGGGAGAGGGGACGCCGGTGACTTGTCCACGTGCCGCCGGTCCGACCAGCAGCGCCGCCGCTGCGTTCTGATGCGGTTGGAATCTTACGCTTGTTTCCATCACCCAGGCCGCCCGGGGCAACTGATGGCCAACGTTGGCGGGCTGTAAGTGGTCCACAAATGGCAGCGCGTGTTTTAAAACGTCTGCTTCGGTCAGGCCACTAAAACAACAGGTGCTACGACTTCCAAATGTTTATGTCGACAAATGGAGTTTGAAGCAGACTTTGTGTGTGGGCATGCGCAGGCCCGACAGGTGTTCGGAGGAAAAGTGATGGATTATGAGCCGTGTGAAGCGCCCCCTGCCGTTGGAAGAGGTACTGCAACATTTGCTTTTAAAATTACGATTCTATTTGGTGTGTACTGAACACATTGTCTACACTATTTACCCCTAATTGTTTAGCACTACCATACGTTTCCTACATGGATCTTTATTTACTATTCATTAGGCTATACACGATTTGGATTTTTGGGGCCGATCACTTGATCAGCGAGTTAAAAAAAACGATAATTGATCACCAATCCCATTGCAAGATGGAGCAATATTTAAATAACTTTTTTTTTACTCTCTATACTTGTGCACTTAATTGCTCAAAAAATTATATTTACAATAAATTATGTATCTCTGAGAGGCATAGTGACACAACAACCACAAAAGTGCTTCTATTAGATGGCAGGAAGTACATACAGTAATTCATGTATCCACATTTTTCTGAAATGTTTGCCTGTTGGTGTGCCATGAGATTTTTAAATTGTAAAATTTGTGCCTTGCCTCTGTAGAGTTTGGAAATCACTTCTCTGGTCAGATCGTGTATTCTTAGTCAGGTCAAACCAACATGATATGATAATCGGTGCTATCCAGCCATCCATGCATTTTCCAAGCCGCTTATCCTCACAAGGGTCACGGGAGTGCTGGAGCCTAACCCAGCTGTCAACGGGCAGGAGGCAGCGTACACCCTGAACTGGTTGCCAGCCAATTGCAGGGCACATAGACACAGACAACACTCACAATCACATCTAGGGGCAATTTGGTGTCTCCAATGAGCGTGTTTTTGGGATGTGGGAGGAAACTGGATTGCCCGGAGAAAACCCACGCAGGCACATGAAGAACATGCAAACTCCACATCTGGGATTTGAACCCTGGTCCTCAGAACTGTGAGGTCAACGCCTAACCAGATGCGCCACCATGCTGCCTAACCGGTGCTAATTTACTGTAATTAAATAACTTAACCGTAATTAAATTACTTCACGAACCTTAACATTAGAGATTTAACAGAACCTTGACATGTTTGCTTACGACTGTTAGTGCTAGCACTTGCTTACTTGGCTACATAACGTTTTGATGCCTGTTTGTGAGTTGTATCGTATTAAAAGTATGCGCAGATAGTTCAACCAGCTCTTGGATTAAAGTCCTCTCGAGCACCGGTGGCCACCAACAGACGTTTTCTGAGATTTTCTTCTTATAATACACACAGCGCGATCAATTGTTATAATGCTCGTGGTAACGAGTATATCCAGTGATTGTAAAAAGACAGGTTGGGCGGTGGCGATGGGGGATTTTGGATGGTGGTATTGCAATACAAGATTTTATTTCCATAGTATGACATAATTCCAATTGTGAAAGAGTAAATTTGTCTGGTAATCTGATCCAGGTGTTACGTGCTGTATGTTCCACACCACCGAGACTTTATCTTTAAATAACTTTATTGGCCATCAGATGTTTATGGTACTACTCCAAAAGACGTGCGAAAATGATGAAAATAAAATAGCTTTTGGATTCCAATACACGTACATACACGATGGTGACACGGAGTGCGTCTTTTGAGGAGCTAATCAGTGACATTATTGATCAGATCATTGAACGAGCTGCTGTCTAGTATTTGCTTCAATGCTATCGAGCGGGTCATCCAAACAGCAACCTAGTCCATCGCATACGACCACAGCGTCTCAAAATCTATGACGTCTCTCATTGGCAAATGGCCATAGACTAGTTCGTCGGTACCAACGGATAGCTAGACGACCATCAATGCAAGCGCGGACTTACTGAACTCCACACATCGGCCGTCACCAACACCAGGCTAGCCTACAAGCCTAACATCGTCCTTGGGTGTTACCCGCCTCCAATTCACGACGACGAATGGTCTCTGCCTAGGGAAGCATGCTCCATCCTTGCCCAACTGCATTCAGGTTTCTGTCGCCTGCTGAACAGCTACAAACACCGCCTCGACGACACAATTGCCAACATCTGCCCGGACTGTGGCACCGGGCCACACGACACGCTGCACCTATTCACAACAGAAGAGCTATGGCGGCAACCGACTGAGGCGGCCGCTTACCTACAGCTATAACGCTTTCACACGATTGTCTACATGGACACAATAACACTGTCACGCTGGCTATCACAACAACATCGGACCGTTGAATTATGATGTGAAAGCCGATCATGATAAAATGCGATGCCGATCATGTGTAATCGATGAAAAGTGTACAATTCCTTATTTTTATTAATCAATTTCTCATTACCACCACTATCACCCTGCAATTATAGAAAATCAATACCATACAAAAGCACAATTGAAGTGGAATGTCTCAAATAGTCCATCCATCCATATTCTGTGGTGCAGAGACAAAAACTCCACATAGCTGGAAAGGGCTACGGAGAAATTGCCAAGCACGTTGGTGAAAAAAGGTCCATTGTTGGAGCAATCATTAGAAAATGGAAGAAGCTAAACACCGTTAGGTCAATCTCAATCGGAGTGGAGCCACATGCAAGATATCACTTCGTGGGGTCTCAATGATCCTTAGAAAGGTGAGGAATCAGTCCAGGACTACACAACAGGACTTGGTCAATGACCTGAAAAGAGCTGGGACCACCGTTTCCAAGGAGGTGACTGTTCATAATACACTAAGATGTCATGGTTTGAAATCATGCATGGCACGGAAAGTTCCCCTGCTTAAACCAGCACCTGCACTGTATTAAGGAGAGTCTGACTGTAGATTTTGGGGAACAACCTCTTTCCCTCAGTCAGAGCATTGAAAATGGGTCGTGGCTGGGTCTTTCAACATGACAATGACACGAAGCACACAGACAGGAAAACCAAGGAGTGGCTCCGTAAAAAGCATATCAAGGTTCTGGCATGGCCTGACCAGTTTCCAGACACAAATCCAATAGAAAATCTCTGGAGGGTGTTGAAACTCCGTGTTTCTCACCGACACCCCAGAAACCTGTTTGATCTAGAGAAGATTTGTGTGGAGGAGTGGGCCAAAATTCCTCAAGCAGTCTATGCAAACCTGGTGAACAACTACAGGAAATGTTTGACCTCTGTTATTGTAAACAAAGGCTTCTGTACCAAATATTAACATTGGTTTTATCAGATGTGTCACGACCCATCGAGACGGAGGAAGACCCAAATGCAGGACTCCGGAGACGCAGCGGCAGTTTGGGAAAAGTGTTTATTCGTTCTAAGGTCGGTGATCAGGCAGACAGTCAAGTGGGGCGTAGAGAGCAGCTCCGCGGGCAGGCAGGGGTTGGTACATGGAAGATCCATCAGAGAAGGCAGGAGTATCAGAGACGTCAAGCTTACGGGGTCGGTCGGAGGACAGGCAGGGGTCGGTGCACCAGCGTTGACGATCAAGAGTATGGGAGTGCACGAACGGGGCATGAGTTGCGACGATCTGGCAAAGCCAGACCGTCCACTGGGTTCTATATATACACCGGGGTAATCACTGCCGGTGAGGCGCAGGTGTGCGCCTCCTAATCAGCGCCGGTGTGCTGGGACCCGCCCAGCCAGGGCTGGACCGGCAGGACCATGACGAGGTGTTCAAATACTTATTTATAGAGCTCTATCACACAAATAAATCGTTAAAAAATCATACATTGGGATTTCTGGATTTTTTTTTTTTAGATGATCTCTCTCACAGTGGACATACACCTACGATGAAAATTTCAGACCCGTCCATGATTTCTAAGTGTGAGAACTTGCAATATAGCAGGGGGTTCAAAGACTTACTCTCACTTTCTTCACTGTATGTACATTGTATATGGTCACACCTTGCCCCCAATGCCACCCTTTCTCACGTGACCTGTCATTTGAACAATGACTTGACTTTTTCCCTGCCCCCCAAAAAGAAAACCCCACTCCCAGAGCAAAACCTCTTCCTTAAAACTTCACAGTGATCATTTATCTACACAGATATATTTTACTGTAGACTCACATACAAATACAATTACGCGATGGCGCTGAGCCAGGAGGAAAGTGTATAAAAGACAGAATGTTTATACCCGGGAATCATTTCACACTCTATATTATGAATACAAGAAGAAAACAGTGCTATGCGACTGCTGCAAAGCAGACCTGGCTTGTATAACAACACGTCTACAATCACTGACAAAAGGGAATGTAAAGATAATTTACTATAACCTAGCACCACTCGTTAGACACAGCCTCCAGTGCACTTTCAATTGATTTATAAACACAATCAGCACAATCAACCGTAATTAACAGTCGTACCTGATGCTTAGAGACATATCACGCAGACTAACTAACCTGGGCTACCAACAGCCAACAACAATCAGATGAAATTATTGTGAGAACAGAGGCCATAAAGGATCTCCTTGTCACCGGAATGATCACACTAACATCTGGGCTCCATTAAATAGGAACGCTTCCCTGTAGTACTTTTGGTTGAGCCTCTTCTTCATTCTCATCCATTTAGAGCTGTCTTCATTCCAGTAACCCACCTTGTACCACACACTTTGTGTGAGTAGGTTAAAAATGGCAGTAATCTGGACTAATCCTTGGGGATTAGTCCTCATTTTGATCCCGTTTTTTGCTCAATGGCTTTCTATTCCAAGCACTGTTAAAATAAATCTCCATCCCTTTGAGACTACAGTACTGTACTTGTTTCTCCACAGAAACCAGATTTGCCCCTTAAGTGTGCAAACTTGGCCAAAAGAGATCAATAAACTTTAGTGAACAAGTGTGATTGAAAAATGTTAAAGGGAAAAATAAATTGATCCTTATTACAGCGCAAGCTCTGACGTCAAATATGATCCGTGCCAGGGTTGTGGTCAACCCCAAATTTGATCACATTTTTAAAAATTCTTAACAGAAAAAGATTGAAAATTTTGTTTCAGCATCAAATTTTCCCAAACAGTGGCAGTACACATATCTTTCCATCCATTTTCTTTTGCCAGTTATCCTCACGAGGGGCGCGGGGAGTGCTGGAGCCTATCCCAGCTGCCAACGGGCAGGAGGCACGGTACACCCTGAACTGGTTGCCAGCCAATCGCAGGGCACAGAGAGACTAACAGCCACACTCACAATCACACCTAGGGGCAATTTAATGTCCAATTTATGTTGCATGTTTTTGGGATGTAGGAGGAAACCAGAGTACCCGGGGAAAACCCACGTAGGCACGGGTAGAACATGCAAACTCCACACAGGTGGGGCCTGGATCGAACCCGAGTCCTCAGAACTGTGAGGCAATGCTTTACCAGCTGAGACACCGTGTTGCCCAGTACACGTAATTGTTAAAAAAAAAAAAACATTTTAACATTCTTGAATATCATACGAAAGCAAAAAGAATTTAACCAAATCTGTCTGTGAGCCCAACTGAACTGTTATAGGGTTTTCTGCAATTATTTTTCATAAATGGCTTGAAGTCAGTGATTATGCTACGATTTGAAATTTGAATCGTAGCTGTACGCCGTCACAACAGTTGTAATGATCAAAATGCCCTGTCATGTCACGTGAGCGTTCACAAAAATCGGTTCAATTTGTGGGTACAAAGTGAGATACAGCTCCCTGCTGCCAAGCCATAGTAATAAAGTATTCACTTAAATGTGAATAATTTATATTTAATTTGGGGGTAAGGAAAAAATAATAAATATTTAAGAGGATGAGTACCTGTCGAGGTGAAATGTTGTTAATTCTGTGTTAGTTTTCTGTCCACCATAGTTTCGGCAAAACTCCTCGGTCCCAGCGTAACGGGTAGCTACGTAATGGGTCAAGGCTGCGGGGATGTGCTTGCTGTGAGATGAAATACACGAGACACCAGTTGATGTATTGTACACTTGCCAATAGATTTACGACCTTTGGGAGTGAACAAGTCCCAGAGAAGGGTCCCTCTTGGAAGTAATGATGTCACAGGAAATTCTGGAAATCCCCACAGAAAATCCTAGGAAATAGACTGGTCCCCAAGGCACCCCCTCAGAAGCTCCATCATACACAGTGACCTATCCAAGCACCTGTTGACAGATTGATAACATATTTGTGAATAGATTAAACACAGGGGGAGGAATCCCGTGTGGAATGTACTAGTTTTCTCTGCTCAAAATCGCATGGGACAAAGTCACCTATATAAATCCATATGGATGCTAATTGGAAACGTATCTTACACGGTCCTAGTGGAAGGCATGTCTGGGTGTAGTTGTGGACTCTATTTAGATGCTGCTGACAAGCGGCCGAAATGAGTTTCCTCCGCAGGGTGTCCGGGCTCTCCCTTAGAGATAGGGTGAGAAGCTCGGTCATCCGGGAGGGGCTCAGTGTCGAGCCGCTACTCCTCCGACTCAGATGAGGTGGCTGGGTCATCTGATTCGGATGCCTCCCTGGTGAGGTGTTCTGGGCATGTCCCACCGGAAAGAGACCCCGAGGATGACCCAGGAGACGCTGGAAAGACTATGTCTCTCGGCTGGCTTGGGATCCCTCCAGAAGAGCTGGAAGAAGTGGCTGGGGAAAGGGAGGTCTGGGTATCCCTGCTGAAGCTACAGTACTTCCGCTGCGACCTAACCGGGAAAAGCGGTAGATAATGGATGGATGGATGGATGATGACATCACTGTGACGGGTTTAGATTGAAATTGCCCAGACGTGCCCTTGGCGGAGTTAAGTGTGTTAATCTTACTGAGCGCCCATGTGTACAGTATTGGATATTTTTTTTCAGTGGGGGACAAAGGGATCTGCAAAACCAATGTTCATTTGTGAATCAACATAAAAAGCACAAACCATTCTCAAATGCTGATCCACCGCTGCAAGCAGGGTTCGAACTTGAATGGGACCCATTGGATTTCAAGTCCAACGCCTTAACCACCCGGCCATCGAAGCTGATGGGTTCAGTGTTGCGTTTTGGACACACGCGCATGTGCATTGCCAAGATGGCGTAGCTCTGTACCAAAATATACATCCACAACTGCAATATTCCTTCTTACTGTGGAACATTGGTGTGGAGGATGTAACTGGAAGTGAGGGGGCCCTGCTTGCAGGAAAGAGGCCTCCTGCAGGTCCTGCACATCCTTGACAATTGCACAATGTTGTTGTTGTTGTTGTTGAGTCACTTGAGGTCCCCGGACTTGCATGTGGGAGGCCCCATAGTCCTTCGAAGAGAAGAAGAAGAAGTAGAAGAAGATGACGGAGAATTTCGGGATCAAAGGCAGACAGGGTGATGGATATGGAGGCAGAGGGGGCGCTGTGACCAGCCTGTGCCGTGGCTAGCGGGGGAGAACCCAAGCAGAAACTGCAAACGAAGCCTTGAAGTCCTTTTGTATATCGGATCTGGCCGGAGTGGTTCCTGTGGAACCCCCGTTGGCAGGCGACACAGGTGATCGAAGCGAAGTTACAGGGAAGAGGGCACTTCCCACGGCGCGAGTCAGAGTGAAGTGATCAGGCTTCGAAAGGCTCCTCAGGAGGAGAGCCCCTTGCAGGACACCACAAGAAGGTACGTGGTCTTTGTCCCGTCCATGTTGTTGTTGTTTCAGTAAGAGGCCTTAAAAATCCTTTGATGTTTGCTGAACGGGTTTCATGTGATCTGATAACTCAACTGAGAATGTTTGTGTGACTTTAAAGCTTCCATCGAATTTTAGGAGGGAAATTTTGTAGTCGCATCATGGGTCTCTTTAATGCATGTGGTGAGTGTGGGTTCCTCGCCTACATCGTATGAAAGGTGCAATGACGTCATCATGATTAAATGAGAGGGTCGAAGCCATGTGGTTACTCTCTTTCCCATAGAAGAAAAGCACTTTGGATTGGTTTAGTCAACAGTTTTGTCAATAAATGCATACAATACATAATCATAGCACAAGTGCTGTGGTGTTGATTTAATCTGGTTGGAAGCTGAGTTTCAGTGTGGTTCTTCAGTATTTCATAACACTGAGAAGGCTTTTTTTTTTTTTTAGGTGACGCCTGATGGTTTTGGTGGCTGCTGCGGGTGTTTTTCATTTATCTCGTCTGCATCAATTTTACTGCTCTTAGTGTTTCCTCCTCTCTCTATAGCCAATTTATTTGTTGTCAGGTGTGATGGCTGAGCGGTTAAAGGTCAACTGATACGTAAAGCATGACTTTTAGTATGTTTTTAATGAAAAAAGGCAGCTGGAATCGACCCATCCATTTTTTCACCACACGTCATGATGTTGTCATATCTGGATTTTGGTATCTCCTGATATGAAAATCCTCTCGAGGCGTTCGTTTTGGAGAAGAAGCAGGAAGTGACGTTTTTTCCAGACGCCCACACTGGCGGCTTCGTGTGTTTATACCAGTTTTTACCGGTGAGAAAGTAATTGTTTTTTCCTGCGTGTTAGGCAAAATGCTGTCTCATTGTATTGCTGGATATTGATTCTGTCATGATCCTGCCGCTTCAGCACGAGCTGTGCTGGTGCCCGCGCGGCTGCGCTAATTGGGAGGCACACACCTGCTCCTCATGCGGGCTGATCATCCCCTGTATAGATAGGACCCGGTGACGACTGGTCCTCCGGCAGTTCGTTGAGCTTTATGTCCCGTTCCAGCACTCTCGTATTCCTGATTGATCCTGTGTGTACCGACCTTCGTCCGTTCTCCGACCAACCTTGTAAGCCTGACTCCTTTGAGACTTCTGCCTGCGTTGATTGTTTCCCCGTGTACCGACTCCTGCCTGTCCGCTCATCTGTTGTCTTCGCCCGACGTCACAACTACCGCTGCTGCACCGGACTGCCTGCTCGATCCCCGACCTCTGCATACAATAAACGTGTCTCTTCTTGAACTACCTTGCGTCTTCCGAGTTCCTGCATTTGGGTCCTACTCCCGTTCCGATGGGACGTGACAGAACGAACTGGCCATCACAGGACCCAGCAGGAAAGACCCGGCGTCGCCGGGACCGACGCAAAGTAGACCGTCTGCCGAAGGACCAAGCCTGTCCGATCCGGGTGGGCCCCCTGATGTCCTCCGATTCCGTGTCTTACGCTCCGCCAGCGAGGTATGAATACGTCCCGAACACGACCCGTCCGGCTCCTCATATTATTCTGGACTCTGACTTTTCGGAATATGAGGAGGACCGCGATTTGTATGCCCGGCTGCCTGAGTACGACTCCGACGACTTTGATTTTGAGCCTCTTTGCCCGGCTTTTGATCCCAGTCAGTTTGCCCCGCCTTCCCGCGTTTCCAGCACCCGAGCGACTTCGCCCGGTAGATCCAAGTGCACCTATCGGTACGAGGGAACCCGCTTGGCCATCTACCCGGGACCTCCGTGTGGCGGCCAGAGGAGATGCCCCGGCCGGGCGCTCCCCGGTGCCTCCCGCTGCGCGGCAATGAAGACACTGTCCTCCCACTCCTCGCCGGCAACGGTGAGGCCGGCAGACCCGCACCTGGTGGCGAAGCTTCCAGCCCAGAGGGAGGAGGAGCCGCCAAACCACGAGGCGTTCTGTCGCGAAATGCGGGCGCAGATAGAGCGGCAGAGCGCCGAATTGGCGGCTCTCACGGCCCAGGTCCGGCAAGGATTGGCGAACCATCCGAGCTACGCTGACGTCGCAACGGCGACGGACTCACTGCTGACTCAGGTTCACGTTGCCGTGGAAACCGACCCGCCACCTTGCCAAGTGCACGTAGCTGTGGAGACTGACCCGCCTCCTCGCCATTCCCACGTCGAGGTTTTGGCGGTTTCGAGCAGAGCTCACACGGCAGTTGGAACTGACCCGCTCCCGAGACACGCCCACGTCAGTTTCGACTGACTCTCCGCCTACTCAGGTTCACGTTGCCCTGGAAACTGATTCGCCACCGCGCTACGCCCACGTTGCTGTTTCATCGGATGCACTGCAAGCTCACGTGGCAGTGGGGACCGACCCGATGCCGCCTCACGTTGCTGTCCAGGAGGTGGCGACGTCTCCACAGCCGGTTCTCGTCCGTGCTCTGGAATGGCAGTGGCGACCGGCCCGCGGTCGCTCCCCGTTCCTGCTCTGCCGGCGACGGGCACGCCCTCACGTTCCTGTCCAGGAGGTGGCGACAGTTCCCCAGCCGCCTCACGTTCCTCTCCAGGAGGTGGCGACAGTTCCCCAGCCACCTCACGCTCCCGTCCAGGAGGAGGTGGAGTTGGTGATGCTGTTGCCGCCTTCTCTCGTTCCTGTCCAGGAGGCGGCGGTACTGGCGCCACTGCCTTCTCTCGTTCCTGTCCAGGAGGGGGCGGTACTGGCGCCGCCTTCTCAAGTTGCTGTCCAGGAGGGGGCGGTACTGGCGCCGCCTTCTCACGTTCCTGTCCAGGAGGAGCTGAGGAGTTCTGTGGAGCCACCCTGGAGCTGGAGAGACTACGGGAGGGTGATGGTCATTGCTCTGGTCCTTCTTTCCATCATCCTATTCGCTCCAGATGGCTCCCAGCCGCTTCCTGACCAAGCCTCGGTGGCGACCAGTCCCTGGTCGTCTCGCAACCACGGCGTGGGAGGTTCTCATCCAGAGCAGTTGCCTGCCTCGTTCTGGTTCCTGCCTCGCCGTTTGGTTCCTCACAGAGGTCGTCCGCCCGAGTCGCCCCGTGGGGACCCTGGTGCTTGGCGTCCGGGTCGTCCTCCTGACCTGTCCACCCAGACGCCTCGTGTTTGGTGGCCTGGATGGCCACCAGTCTGTGGTTCAGGGGGGGGCGTGCCCTCCTCCGGACCCCCTTCCGCCCACCCCTGCCTGTGTTAATTAGTCTGTTTTTTCGTTTAGGCACGTCTGGGAGCCGTGCCTTTGAGGGGGGGGGGGCTACTGTCATGATCCTGCCGCTTCAGCACGAGCTGTGCAGGTGCCCGCGCGGCTGCGCTAATTGGGAGGCACACACCTGCTCCTCATGCGGGCTGATCATCCCCTGTATATATAGGACCCGGTGACGACTGGTCCTCCGCCAGTTCGTTGAGCTTTATGTCCCGTTCCAGCACTCTCGTATTCCTGATTGATCCTGTGTGTACCGACCTTCGTCCGTTCTCCAACCAACCTTGTAAGCCTGACTCTGTGATACTTCTGCCTGCGTTGATTGTTTCCCCGTGTACCGACTCCTGCCTGTCCACTCATCTGTTGTCTTCGCCCGACGTCACAACTACCGCTGCTGCACTGGACTGCCTGCTCAATCCCAGACCTCGGCATACAATAAACGTGTCTCTTCTTGAACTACCTTGCGTCTTCCGAGTTCCTGCATTTGGGTCCTACTCTCGTTTCCGATGGGACGTGACAGATTCACTATGAATTCACTCAGCGTGACATTCACTCGTGAAAGATGGATTGCACAGGGGCAAAGGACAGGAGCTTCGTGCCTTCTAAAAGACAGATTATAGAGCTATTATAAATAATAATAATTGGGGGGGGACAACCTAATCCTCTCAGAAGTAACAAAAGATCTGCGTCGTCATACTTTAACAAAGTATATAAGTCGGGTGCTAAATGTGTCTGTGTGCGGTGGTGGCATTGTCGTTGCTCGTAGCCGCGGTGTTGTTCATTGCTCGCGACCGCCGCTGTTGTCGATTATCACCGCCACAGAGGTGGATCAGGCGGTTTGGCCACATGCGGGAGGAGAAAGGAGCTCTCCCCCCACCGGCCAGTTACTTCGGCCGGCATGGGTCCCCCTGAGTACGCTACATACTGTCATACATACTCTCGGGAAGTCTGTTGTTAGTTAGAAGTGATCTGCATATCATCTAAATATGGCTCAAAACGATAGGGTAATATTGCCCCGGCCACTTCACTCGATTGTGAGATGTTCTCTTCTTCGAAAAGAGCTTCCGTGTCAGAAGGGGTGTCGGAAAAGTCCAAAAATCTCAGTTGTTTGTCTCCCATAGCAGGTGGCAGACCCTTTTTTCAATGGCGGCTGTCCCAATGTTACAGCTTTCAATGACGTAGCAGGCAATATGGCTACCACTGGGATGTCGAGTGAGACTTCCGCAACTTTCCGCATAACACGCTCTTTTTTTTTTTCCATATAGACACTGAAGTGTTATATGTTGTATATGTACGTGACAGTGGCTCATCTGGTAAAGCGTTAGCCTCACAGTTCTGACGACCTGGGTTCAATCCTGGCCCTACCTGTGTGAAGTTTGCATGTTCTCCCTGTGCCTGCGTGGGTTTGATCCGGGCACTCTGGTTTCATCCCATAAACATGCAACATTATTTGGACACTCTAAATTTCCCCTACGTGTGATTGTGAGTGCATCTATTTATCTCCATGTGCCCTCCGATTGGCTGGCAACCAGTTCAGTGTGTATGCTGACTCCTGCCCGTTGACAGCTGGGAATGGCTCCTGCACTCCCCGCGACCCTCGTGAGGATAAGTGGCAAAGAAAATGGATGGATGGATTTACATTATATGTAGTTTTTATAACAATATCTATTTTAAAATGTATATAGGCGTGTCAGTTGATCTTTAAGGTGTTGTTACACATGAACTCCAATCCGATCTTCCCATGCAAGTTTCAAGCTGCAAGTCACACACATTTGGTCCAAGTAAGAATCAGGCAGCTGAATGGACACTTCTCACTGTTGTCAAAAATAAATGGATGTTAGTTTCCTTACAGAGCTCTGTTGCTGTGCCCTAGACCAAGGCACTAACACAGGACTGTTGTGCTTTCCCATCCATCTTTCTCTTGAATATCTCCAATGACATTATACTTGCATGTGTATGAATTTGTTCCTTTTGTGGTGTAATCCCAACATATCCAACTGATTGAAAAATGAAAGTTCCACTCAAGGATGAAATTTGCACTACTCTGAATCTGAAGGCTCTAAAATTTGTATTCCTGAGAAACCCCATCATTTGGGGGAAAAATATGCTTGAAAAACCTCAGTGAACAAGTATGTTTTTCTTTTTGTTTGTTTTTGAAGGTTATCAGTGTTGGGAAAGAAGATAGCAACAGCATTAATGATAGAAAAACAGACTGTACACCGCAAATCAAGGATTGCTGTTTTAACATAATCGGAATCACCTTCTAGGCACATGCGGTAACCACCCTCTTGTGCACCATGGAATTCAGTTATTTGAGCGCACTGGTATATACTGTATGACATGACAACTAAATGAATAAAAAAACAAAAACAAAAACTTCTCACATAAACCGCAGTGCTTCATAAATTTCACATATTACATCTTGAAAATGTGAGAGAAAACAGAATGAACAGTTAAAACTTGCAGCTGATTGAAAAAGTTGAAGAGGGAACGCCCTTTTGGTGAAATGAAGAGAAGAATAGATGAGGATGTGATGCTGCTGGGATTGACAAAATCCACATAAACTGGATTTAATCTCCAGAAAAAAAAATTGTAGTTTGTTGTCCATAATCTATGGTATTTGTTACCCTCTTCAAAGGTAACGAGTATGGAATTTGTTGTTTTACTGTCAAGTAGTTAGCTTCTTTGACACTCGAGTTGCCATCCATCCATTCATACATCCATTTTCTTAGCTGCTTATGCTCACAAGTGTTACAAGAGTGGTGGAGCCTAGTCGCATGGACCCACAGCAAGTCTTTTAAACTTCCAAAAACTCTATGCCTGGATCATGCATTCTCTGGGGATCATGTTTTGTTTTGTTTTTTTTTTTTTTTAGTTTAAGTAATTGCTTGAAACATTGGGAAAGATGGTAATAAAGTTTATTTTGATGGTGAGTTTATTATTGTTTTCTATGGGAAAAGTTGTTCTAAAAAATCCCGGAAAACATTGTGTTCTTTAAAATTCCACACAGTGATGGAATAAAGAGCTCGTGCATGTGATGTCACCTTTTTCACCGCGCCATATTGCCGGTAAAACAAAGCTGCTCGGCAGTGCAGGAGTCGCTGAACCGGAACAGATTTTTCACAATGCCCGAGACCTATTGTGCTGTTGGTTGTCACAATAGACAAGACAGTTCTTCAAATAGATCATTCTATAGAATACCATCTGAAAAGATCAGAAAAGATCGATGGATTTTGGCAATTAATCGGGATGGATGGTGCCTATTTAGCAATCATTTCATTGTAGGCAGGAATTATTCTTCTCAATCTCAAATTATTAGCCGTCCTCTCCTTCACTTTTCCGCCACTTGGCAACAGATTGGAGAAGCAGAAAAGGATCTTGTGCCCGAATTGGAAATTAACCAACAACAAAAAGCCATGGAATTCCAGTACCTCACGTACGATCATGGATAAAATCAATCCACCTAACGCTATGCAGCTGACTGGTAGTCTTGCAGATGACTGGAAGTGTTTCAAGCAAAGATTTCATGTACACTTGGCAGCAAGTGGAGCAGGGGGAGATGCGGAAGTAACCAGAGAGCGGTTTGCTGGTACGTGTTCTACAACGTAGAAGTAAAGATTGAATGCTTTGAAATACACCTCGTCTATTTGTTACACAATATATCACATATAACACAGCGAAAACATCGACTTCGGCATTGAAAATGAATCTTCTATGCCAAGTGTCTCTCATTTTTCCATGTACCTTACTTTATTATCACCTTCTAAATGTTTAACGGTATGGGACAAAACTTTCTGGGCGTCGTGCTATAAGACGTATTTCTGTGTCGTCTCCAATCGACTTAGCATTGAAGAATGCTTTGTTTGACTGCAATATGGCGACGGCAAACAATAGTCACTTGATTTTATGATGTAGGTGCACGAGCTCTATAGGGGTAGACTGAAGCTATTCCTTCAGTCACGCCCCCCCACACACACACACTTTTCCAGCCATTAGAAAAAAATACAAGTAATTCAATGTATTTGTAGCATGTTATAACGTTTTTCCGAGGTGCCCTTGGAGGCATCATGAATAGTTGCTACTCAAACAAGCAATGAAAATCTGCTAAGCTTATAGAGGTTATGTAAACATTAGGGAATAATGAATGTGGAGTGAGTCGGTCATTGCAGTAGTGTCAGAATTATACTCAGTTTAGATCAATGTTATGATCTCCCTCAGTTGTAAAAAAAAAAAAAAAAAAAAAGAGAGAGAGAGAGAGAGAGAGAGGAGAGAGAGAGAGAGAGAAAGAGAGAGAGAGAGAGAGAGAGAGAGAGAGAGAGATTTGCCATGTTCCTTGAATAGTATTCTACAATTTTGTGAGCTGATGTTGTTTTCTGTTTAATGTATTTGGGTTTCTTTGGGTCAATTCTGTGCCTTTCGTGTGTGTGTGTGTGTGTGTGTGTGTGTGTGTGTGTGGTGTGTGTGTGTGTTTTATATTGATGCAAATGTCTTAACCCACTCACCGGGTTTAGATGTCGTCAGTACTGTAGTCTGCTGTGCCGTTACGCAACGTACCAACGGTGAAATAAAATTTAGAGAGTGGCCGTTTCCACAGGATTCTATGTATTTTGTGTGTGTGTGTGTGTGTAGGGGACAGAGGCAAATGCTATAGGTTAATTTGGTAAAAGATGTACAAAACACAAATCCTCTTGGAGTGCGTTCGACCGCTGCGAGCAGGGTTCGAACCTGCGCGGGAAGATCCCATTGGATTTCAAGTCCAACGCCTTAACCACTCGGCCATCGCAGCTGATGGAAGCGATTTGATATTACAGACATGAATGCGAATGGGAAAACCGATGCGTGTTATACGTGCCAAAATATATGTATACAACTGCAGTATTCATACTCACCGTTGTATGTTTTTTCAGTGTCACGATTAGTTCCAACATATGCATTCATCCGTACAAACGGCAAATGCGTCAAACGGAAACGGCAATGCAACTTTGGCTAATTGTGCTGCTATATGGCGTGTTTTACATTTAAATTCATTTTTCGGAGCTGTTATAATAACATGACATTGTATGTGTGTGTGTGTGTGTGTGTGTATGCATGTATTTAGATTAAGAATGTAGATAAACACATACATTAATGGTGTAACACAATGGATGGATGGATGGATGATGATACTGGTTGGAAATTCCAAATATCCCCTTTTTAAAGCTATTCGAGTTGTTCTTTTCTGCCCATCATTTTAGACAGTCGGATTTGTCGTTTTTTTGTGACGTGAAAATGAGGTTAAACTTGTCTTCTGAAATTTAAATATAGGGAACAGCTTGAGCCCGATTGGTCCGTATGACTGCATCTGCTCAATATTGTCATCCTATGGCAATTTCTGGCTCCAGTCCTTAGCATGCAGCTTTGTCGTATGAGTTATTGAGACACTCGAAACGCACATTCAAATACAGTCTCTTTACTGTGCTTTAAAACATCTAACTACGTCACAAAAAGATAACTAGCAACTAAGTCACACTTGTCAGCAAATTTAAATCTTGTCATTTGCGGTTTTGGTGTTCAAACTGGTTTTTGGGTTTGAGGGACAAAATGGATAGATGTCAACCGTGAACCATGTCATATACACATTTTGACTAATGTCATTCATTAAATCGAAGAAAAACATTTATTCTGATAGGAGCTCACATTTACAAGGTCTACAAAAAATATTAAAAATTGAATTAGAAAATCTACAAAAAAATATAAAACTTTCAACCAAATATGTACACGAGTCAGAAAAAGAAAGTTCCCAGTGATGGCCATTACATGTTCTCTGGCGGCAGAGAGCCCCAGGTCGGGAATGAGATCCTGCCCCAAGTGGGTGAGTTTGTTTTTGGGATGTGTGAGGAAACCGGAGTGCCCGGGTAAAACAGGCAAACTCCACACAGGCAGGGCTAGGGTTTGAAATCTGCTGCTCAGAACTGTGAGGACAATGCCCAACAGCTGCTCCACTGTGCCGCTTCCGTTGAAATTCCAGAGACAGTTAATTAAGGGTGCAACATGGCCCCTAGATGATTTTTTTTGCAACACCTGTGAGGCTGACGGCCTTAGTACCATTGTGGTGGCGAGCTGTCAAGGGGCCAGTCGGATCCCATCCGCTTCACTGGTGCCTTGCTAACCTACTGCCTTGCTACGTGGAGCACTTGGGATCACAACACGGTACGTACATTGGAAACCAAATAACAGAAAACCCATTCAACTCCAGGCAACGTCATAGGTGGATGACTAACTGCAAGTTATAATGTAAGAACTGTGTGTGAAAGTTCTCCCACTTAGAAATCATGGAGGGATCTCAAATTTTCATTGTAGGTGCAGGACAATGACATACAGTGAAAGAGATAATCTGAAAAGAAAAATCCAGAAATCACAATGTATGATTTTTTTTTAACGATTTATTTGTGTGATACAGCTGCAAATGAGCATGTCAACACCTGAGAAAACCAATGTTAATATTTGGTACAGTAGCCTTTGTTTGCAATGACACAGGTCAAACGTTTCCTGTAGTTGTTCACCAGGTTTGCACACACTGTAGGAGGGATTTTGGCCCACTCAGGTTTCTGGGCTGTCATTGAAAAACACGGAGTTTCAGCTCCCTCCAAAGATTTTTTATTGGGTTTAGGTCTGGAGACTGGCTAAGCCAAGCCACAACCTTGAAATGCTTCTTACGGAGCCACTCCTTGGTTTTCCTGGCTGTGTGCTTCGGGTCAATGTCATGTTGAAAGCCCCAGCCATGACCCATCTTCAATGCTCTGACTGAGGGAAAGAGGTTGTTCCCCCAAATCTCATAATACATACTCTCCTTAATATAGTGCAGTCGTCCAGTCCCATGTGCAGAAAAACACCCCCAAAGCATGATGCTACCACCCCCATGATTGACAGTAGGCATGGTGTTCTTGGAATGGAACTGATGATTCGTCTTCCTCCAAACATGGTTAGTGGAATTATGACCAAAAAGTTCCATTTTCGTCTCATCTGACCACAAAACCTTCTCCCGTGACTCCTCTGTATCATCCGAATGGTCAATGGCAAACTTTAGACGGGCCTTGACATGTGCTGGTTTAAGCAGGGGAACCTTCCGTGCCATGCATGGTTTCAAACCATGACATCTTAGTGTATTACCAACAGTCACCATGGAAACTGTGGTCCTAGCACTTTTCAGGTCATTGAGCAAGTCCTGTTGTGTAGTCCTGGACTGATTCCTCACCTTTCTCAGTATCGTTGAGACCCCATGAGGTGATATCTTTCATGGGGCTCCACTCTGATTGAGATTGACCATCATGTTTAGCTTCTTCCATTTTCTAATAATTGCTCAACAATGGACCTTTTTTCACCAAGCTGCTCGGCAATTTCTCTGTAGCCCTTTCCAGCCATGTGGAGTTGTACAATTTTGTGTCTGGTGTCTTTGGACAGCTCTTTGGTCTTGGCCATGTTACAAGTTTGTGTCTTACTGATTGTATGGGGTGGACATGCGTCTTTATGCAGCTCACAACCTCACACAGGTGCATCTGATTCAGGATAATACATGGAGTGGAGGTGGACTTTTAAAAGGGGACTAACAGGTCTTTGAGGGTCGGAATTCTAACTGATAGACAGGTGTTCAAATACTTATTTGCAGCTGTATCACACAAATAAATCGTTAAAAAAATCATATTGTCACGACCCATCGGAAATGAGAGTAGGACCCAAATGCAGGAACTCGGAAGACGCAAGGTAGTTCAAGAAGAGACACGTTTATTGTATGCAGAGGTCGGGGATCGAGCAGGCAGTCCGGTGCAGCAGCGGTAGTTGTGACGTCGGGCAAAGAGAACAGATGAGCGGACAGGCAGGAGTCGGTACACGGGGAAACAATCAACGCAGGCAGAAGTATCAAGCAGTCAGGCTTACAAGGTTGGTCGGAGAACGGACGAAGGTCGGTACACACAGGTTCAATCAGGAATACGAGAGTGCTGGAACGGGACATAAAGCTCAACGAACTGGCGGAGGACCAGTCGTCACCGGGTCCTATATATACAGGGGATGATCAGCCCGCATGAGGCGCAGGTGTGTGCCTCCCAATTAGCGCAGCCGCACGGGCACCCGCACAGCTCGTGCTGAAGCGGCAGGATCATGACAGTACCCCCCCCCCCTCAAAGGCACGGCTCCCAGACATGCCTAAACGAAAAAACAGACAGTAATTAACACAGGCAGGGGTGGGCGGAAGGGGGTCCGGAGGAGGGCACGCCCCCCCCCTGAACCCCAGACTGGTGGCCATCCAGGCCACCAAACACGAGGCGTCCAGGTGGACAGGTCAGGAGGACGACCCGGACGCCAAGCACCAGGGAACCCACAGGGCGATTCGGGCGGACGACCTCTGTGAGGAACCAAACGGCGAGGCAGGAACCAGAACGAGGCAGGCAACTGCTCTGGATGAGAACCTCCCACGCCGTGGTTGCGAGACGACCAGGGACTGGTCGCCACCGAGGCTTTGTCAGGAAGCGGCTGGGAGCCATCTGGAGCGAATAGGATGATGGGGAGAAGGACCAGAGCAATGACCACCACCCTCCCGTAGTCTCTCCAGCTCCAGGGTGGCTCCACAGAACTCCCCAGCTCCTCCTGGACAGGAACGTGAGTAGGCGGCGCCAGTACCGCCCCCTCCTGGACAGCAAAGCGAGAAGGCGGCGCCCGTCGCCGCCCCCTCCAGGACAGCAACCCCGTCGCCGCCCCCTCCTGGACAGGAACCCGAGAAGGCAGCGACCCCGTCGCCGCCCCCTCCTGGACAGGAACCCGAGAAGGCAGCGACCCCATCGCCGCCTCCTGGACAGGAACGTGAGGGCGTGCCCGTCGCCGACAGAGCAGGAGTGTGGAGCGTCCGAGGGCCGGTCGCCACTGCCACTCCAGAGCACGGACGAGAGGCAGCTGTGGAGACGTCGCCACCTCCTGGACAGCAACTTGAGGCGGCATCGGGTCGGTCCCCACTGTCACGTGAGCTTGCAGTGCATCCGTTGAAACAGCAACGTGGGCGTGGCGCAGTGGCGAATCCGTTTCCAGGGCAACGTGAACCTGAGTAGGCGGAGAGTCAGTCGAAACTGACACGTGGGCGTGTCTCGGGAGCGGGTCAGTTCCGACTGCCACGTGAACTCTGCTCGGAACAGCCAAAACTGCGACGTGCACTTGAGGTAGCGAGTCCGTTCCCACTGTGGCGTGCACTTGGCAAGGGGGTGGGTCGGTTTCCACGGCAAGGTGAACCTGAGTCAGCAGCGAGTCCGTCGCCGTTGCGACGTCAGCGTAGCTCGGCTGGTTCGCCCATCCTTGCCGGACCTGGGCCGTGAGAGCCGTCAATTCGGCGCTCTGCCGCTCTATCTCTGCCCGCATTTCACGGCGGAACGCCTCGTGATTTGGCGGCACCTCCTCCCTCTGGGCTGGAAGCTTCGCCACCAGCTGCGGGTCTGCCGGTTTCGCCGTTGCCGGCGAGGAGTGGGAGGACAATGTCTTAGTTGCCGCGCAGCGGGAGGCACCGGGGAGCGCCCGGCCGGGGCGTCTCCTCTGGCCGCCACGCGGAGGTCCCTCGTACCGATAGGTGTACTTGGATCTACAGGGCGAAGTCGCTCGGGTGCTCGAAACGCGGGGAGGCGGAGCAAACTGACTGGGATGAAAAGCCGGGCAAAGAGATTCAAACTCAAAGTCGTCGGAGTCGTACTCAGGCAGCCGGTCAAACAAATCGTGGTCCTCCTCATATTCCGAAAAGTCAGAGTCCAGAAGAATATGAGGAGCCGGACGGGTCGTGTTCGGGATGTATTCGTACCTCGCTGGCGGAGCGTAAGACACGGGAGCGGAGGACATCAGAGAGCCTACCCGGATCGGACAGGCTTGGTCCTCCGGCAGACGGTCTACCTTGCGTCGGTCCCGGCAACGCCGGGTCTTTCCTGCTGGGTCCTGTATTGGCCAGATCGTTCTGTCACGACCCATCGGAAACGAGAGTAGGACCCAAATGCAGGAACTCGGAAGACGCAAGGTAGTTCAAGAAGAGACACGTTTATTGTATGCAGAGGTCGGGGATCGAGCAGGCAGTCCGGTGCAGCGGCGGTAGTTGTGACGTCGGGCTAAGAGAGCAGATGAGCGGACAGGCAGGAGTCGGTACACGGGGAAACAATCAACGCAGGCAGAAGTATCAAACAGTCAGGCTTACAAGGTTGGTCGGAGAACGGACGAAGGTCGGTACACACAGGTTCAATCAGGAATACGAGAGTGATGGAACGGGACATAAAGCTCAACGAACTGGCGGAGGACCAGTCGTCACCGGGTCCTATCTATACAGGGGATGATCAGCCCGCATGAGGAGCAGGTGTGTGCCTCCCAATTAGCGCAGCCGCACAGCTCGTGCTGAAGCATCAGGATCATGACACATATATTGTGATTTCTGGATTTATCTTTTTAGATGACCTCTCTCACAGTGCACATGCACCGACAATGAAAATTTCAGACCCCTCCGTGATTTCTAAGTGGGAGATCTTGCAATATAGCAGGATGGTCAAATACTTTTTTTCTTCCCTGTACAAGAGTAAAAGTTGAGTCTGAGTCCATGTCAGATTGAGAAAAAAAGCACGTCTTTTCATACCATCTATGTAATTACAGTTTTAATTGTGAATACACAGACATGATGTACAATACATGTTTTGTATACACTATCCATTACACTATGTCATGTTGATGCTCTCGATTAAAACAACTTGGAAAATGCACAGTGTCAAAATGTAAGTTAAGTGTGCTTGTTTTTTTTCAGGAACTGTATCCAAGAAGACTCATTTGAGTAAGTTCCACTTTGTGTTTCTGTGCATGTGTGTGGGTGTTTGTGTGTTTGCGTGTGTGTGTGTGTATGTTTGGTTCAGACATTTGCTTGTGCTAGATATTTTTGCATGCAATGTGGTTAACGTCTTAGGTAGGGAAGGTATCGATTGCACCTGTTTAGAAATTCACTGAAAATAACGACACATACGCACATTGTGGCATTGTTGGAGTTGAGCTATTAGCGACATGGAGTGTGTGGGTGTGTGTGTGTGCTGCACCTGTGCTACGTGCCCCCAACACGCGCAGACACACAAACACGTACGCTCAAGCACACTCACCATCATCAGCAAAGCGGCAAACGCTTTGACATCTGACTGCACAACACAGTGATAGCATCACCATTGCCAACTTTTGAGCTAAACATATTCTGCCACAAGACACCTGGATGACTTATCGAAGAGGTGACACTACGTGAACTGCAGTATCCCTCAACACACCCACTGTGTCAGGTGGGGCTAGGGTAAAAGAAATAGTTTTATTTATATCGGCTGACTTCTGTGCAGCTGCAAAATGAATGATTTTATAATTTTGTGTAGAATTTAACTGAGGGTGTATATTTTGGACATTGACCAAGTGCTTCTCATGCTTCCTTCTTCACAACATTAGCAAATGTTTCCAGACCCACTGGTTGAAAAAGAATTATATAGAGAGACATTATGAAAAAATTAACAGTAGTTTTGTATCTCTAGTATATTTTAAACTTTGTAAAACAGTTTTCCTTCACACCTTTTCTCATTCTCTCGTTGCCTATTTTTTTCAAATTAAAGGAAAAGCATATTTGCGTCAAGCTATTTATTTGATACTGCCAGTTAAAATTTACTGTAAAAATAGAAGTTAAAATTAAATATTGTACAACGTATATCCAACCAAGCCATATAATTACGTTTACTGAAAGTCTGATAGCTTTACGCTAATATGTAGTCTGTTACGCCATAGACGAACTAACGCAAATGAGCATAGGTGTTACGTCATTGGCACTTTAACTGACACAGAGCAGCTACACATACAAACAGAATACAACAATACTCACAAGCATCCTGTATACAGTATTGTCTATGCTCTGTGGGAACAACAGCTATTACTGGAGCTAAGTTGCAGATGTTCAGTACTTCTTTTTTTTTTTACTCCTTTTCACTGCATCTTTTCCATTAGAGGCCTGGCATTTTGGAGCACAGCACTAGTCTACAGCCTCCGGCATGTAACTCTAAATTTAAGCTTGAGAAAGTATGACCTTTTGTTTTTCAAGTATACAAGGGTTCATATGGCCTAAATAATGTGTAATATAACTAAATCACAATACACTTGCCCATTTGCAGGTCACCATTCGCGGCCCTCCATGTTCACGGATTTTGGTCTCCAAATTTTTTATTTATTTTTTTATTTTCACAATTGTAAAGGTCAAAAATTGTCTTCTAAACAGATTTTTTCTGAACAGAAGAGATGGCACATGAGAGATGACATTTTATGTATACACAGAGTTCCAACATTTGCAAATGCTGTTGTGTAAATTGTCCAATAAAGCCCCACTACATGAAAAACACAGAGTACATGTGTGCAATCTATCATATGACGGCACTAAAATGGAATCAAGAAACAATCGCGTTTCTTATCTGTGAGCACAATAAGCTTACATTCCCCCACACCCTGCCTGTGGAGGCACGTCATTACTGACAATGTTGTACACACTCACAGTGTCACATTGAAACTAAAATGATCACACCACACCAAACAGAGTAGCATGACTTGCAAATAATAAAATATAAAAGAATGACTCACGAAATAATTGACAAAAAACATGTACTTTAATCATGATCTACATGCTAGGACCTCCTTTGTGCCGCAAAGCATGCTGGGAGTGCCGCTGTTATTGCTGTTTTACTTTTCTAGTAAATCCATCCATCCATCCATCAATTTTCTTTGCCGCTTATCCTCACGAGGGTCGCGGGGAGTGCTCGAGCCTATCCCAGCTGTCAACGGGCCAGAGACGGGGGACACCCTGAACTGGTTGCCAGCCAATCGCAGGACACATAAAGACAAACAGCCGCACTCACAATCACACCTAGGGGCAATTTAAAGTATCCAATTGATGTTGCATGCTTTTGGGATGTGGGAGGAAACGGGAGTGCCCGGAGAAAACCCACACAGGCACGGAGAGAACATGCAAACTCCACACAGGCGGGGCCGGGATGGGACCTGGGGCTTCAGAACTGTGAGGCCAACGCTTTAGCAGCTGATCCACAGTATCGCCTCTAGTAAATCAGTTCTATTATTTGTAGTGTGAATAATCATAAACAATCATTTGATATAGTGATGGTAAGCATATCCAGGTTTTAATGTCAATCATGTGGTTGTTGTAATACTCAAAATTAAGTGGTTTTCGCAGGAAAGTCACTGATGGTATAGTGGTACATTCACCTGACTTTAATGCGGGCGGCGTGGGTTCAGTGACAGTGTGGAAATGTGGATCTGTGTCAATATGTTCCCTGCGACTGACTGGTGTGCTATGGTTTTTCTTTGGCCTGAAGTCAGCTGAGATATTCTCCCACACTCTGTGACCCTGAATAGGATAAACAGTATTGAAATTGGATTGATGGTTTTCCCAGGGAGGGAGAGTTAGGAACCTTCGCTATAAGAACTGCCCTCCCTGAATCAAACAAATTACTTGTTTAAATGTACTTGACCCGTTTTTTGTGGGTTTTTTTTTTGCCACAAGTTGTTGCGGGTAAACATCACAATAAATTATTTTGCAAATATCACATCTTTACAGTGCTGTACCTCCTCAAAAAATGTTGCAACTAAATCATGTGCTGGTCCAATTGAAAAGGTTTGTCACACCACTGCTAATAGTGCAAAAGCCTGAGTGTCACCGTGAGTGGTATAAAATAGAATGAAAATCTATCGAGTGTCTAAATGTTTCATGTTGTGAAGTTCTAGATGATGTACGGCAGTCCCTGTTGGGGAGCTTTACGGCTGTTACTTATCGTATTTTAGTAGGGTTACACATCCTGTTTCAGTTCCCATTCTCGTTGGCTCGGTAAGACTCAGAATCTACATTGACCAATGTTTGTGATCAAACAGCTCGGTTTGTGAGTTTCTGTGGCTGGTGTCGTGCATTTGAGTAGTTGAATTCATGTGATAATTGTGACAGTTAATGTAACACACACACATCCATGCTTCCATTTTCTGAGTCGCTTATCCTCACAAGGGTTCCAGGAGTGCTATCCCAGCTATCTTCGGGGAAGAGGCGTGGTACATCCTGAAATGGTTGCCAACCAATTGTTGGGCACATATAGAATATACAGTAGAAACAGCAATTCACACTCACAATCAATCGCACCTACGTCTACCTACCTAGTCTGCAATCAACCCACCCTGCATGTTTTTGGAATGTGGGAGGAAACCCACCCAGGCACAGGGAGGACGTGTAAACTCCACACAGGCGGGGCTGGGATTTGAACCTCGGTCCTCAGAACTGTGAGTCCAACACCTAACCAGACGCATACCATGCCATCATGTATACACACATACATTAGGGAGATGGCTGTTACCTCGCAAAATGTGTGCTTAAAGTATGTTTCATTATTTTGAATTCATTATTTAATTATTAGACAAGGTTCATTTGAGCTAATACTTGTACAGCATTTAATAATGTTAAAACATTACTTTATAAATCGCCTGTACACTTAAAGGTTTTATGATGGGAAATTTTAACACTCTGGAATTAATTATTCCAAATATAATGAGTCACAAACATGAATCTTGTTTTGACTCCGGACACCAGTCGACTAGCATCAATGCGTTTGATTCCGCAGGTTCCGCTGTAACATTTTTCACGTGATTTCAATTAAGCTTTGTTCTCTCACATTTGTATTAAAATATTTTGAAGTGGACCGCGTAAGAAAAAATTAATTAGTGTGGTGACGAGTGAGATTATAGTGCAGTATTATTATTGATGTTGAAGAATTCACACTGTGGTAAGATTTTATAAGAAAAAAAGATAATGTTCCATCAGTGTGTCTTTCGAAGGTAGTGGACTATTTTGAGAATATGTCACATTTTCCCCCCACAAACATCAATCTGAGTGAAACCACAAAAGATAAAAAACATTTTCAAGTGTGAGGGGGTGAAGGATTGAAACAACAAAGCTTTGAGGAAAAAGTCCCTTTTTGAAAAGATTTGGGGGACAGTCCCGTTTCTTTATCTTTGCTCCTTCGCACAGACAAGGAAAGTGCCCCCCCCCCCCACACACACACACATAGACGGTACGCACGCTTGCGTATGATGTGCACTGTGGCTGCAACGTGTACACAACCTGTCTCACTGAGTAGCAGGAAGAGGTAGTGCACATCAGAAGACTTAGGGAGAAAAAAAAAGTGAATTTGTGAAAGTGGAACAAAAGTCTCCAACAATTGCAGGAGTGAGGATGATGCGAGGTAGGCCTCCAGTTCTTTGTTAGTTGGCGCGTGTGTGGGCAGGTGTGGGTAAAATGTAAAATATTTGATTAAATGTCCAGTACATTGAACGAAAGAAGTCCAGTCACACTTGGCCGCTAATTGGATTGATGTGACAAGATCATTAGGATCCATTATGATATTGAAGCAGTTTTGATATGTCATTCCCTTCAATTGTGAAACTGCACAACTCCTATGATTACTGATTTGAACACTTATTTAATACTACATCCAGACCTTTAATTCCATTTTTGATGTGTATATTATTTTAGGACAAATTCTCCCTAACGTTTAATCTTATCTTCTTGATCTCTAGTTTGAGATTTTATTTTCATACAGCTTTGTCCTACCTTATCACCATGACCTCCATCCATCCATCCATCCATCCATCCATCCATCCATACATCCATCCATTTACCAAGCCGCTTATCCATGGCAGTTTTAAGCAAGTCCTTCAAGGGCCATAAAACACTCAAATGTTTCATATTGCGTGTAACAATCATTTGTGGGTTTAATGTATTAATTGGGTTTGGTCTAAGTTTGATTTGTTTCAGAGAAAATAAACTATAAACCATAAAATGGTACAGGCTGTACATAGTCTTCAAACCCGGTGCTTTGATACTTTTTTCACTTTTTCACATTTGTTTGTCCCGGCGGGCACATGCATGTACAACAGTGAGAGCAGATATGTTTACTTGCCCTCCTTTCCCCCCAAATGATAAGTAGTTGGCTCAAAATGCTTCACAAATTTAAATGACAATTGTGTCATGTCAGTGTTAGGTGAAATGAGTTCTTTTTATAGTTGACATTTGCCCTCTCAGTTAGTTACGCACTTCAAATGTATGTCAAACTTATTTTTGAGATGTGGAAATATCATTACATGCGACTGGCTCTCAGACCAAGGTCAGCTCGGACAAGCTCAAACTTTGCCGTCATCTTAATGATGACAAATCAAAAAGAAAATGGGTGGATGGACATTGCATTCTCCTTTTCAGCAATCATAATAAAAAATAAAAGTGGAAATGGACTGAATAAGTGCAATGCTATGCAAATACCTTGAAAAATAGAAACATAAAATATACGTGTCTAGTTAATATGTGTTAGTCATTCGTTTTCTATGTTAAGATTGTAGATAAAATAATGATAACATTAAAATAATCCATTATTATTATTATTATTATTATTATTGAGATGTAAAATGTTAAATAATTAGACACTAAATGTCGTGGCCCGTACACAAACTTCTAGTCACCTGATTTGGGACAATTGGGGATTTATACAACTGTTGTATGGAAAGTAATCAGCCAACTAATCATTTAAAGTGTTTTAAAATTAGTTAAATTGTCAAACTGTGCTGCCTAAAACTGAGGGCTGTTTCTAATATTCTGACTCCTGTGGAGATATATGAGACAATTAAAATATTGGAAACGAGATGTTGTGTGATGATACAGTATATTACTGCAATATAAAGCCACAAAAGTCAAAAGATATTGTTAAAAAAGTACATTTCTGACAGGGTCAATCAAAACTGAGCATTTTCTTGTGGCATAATTTATGATAAAATTAGGTTCCACCTAATTTTTTGTTGGTGAGTGTGACAATCACCAAAGTTGCAGAGGACATAATAATGTTCCAATAAATCAACATTTAATCATGAGTCATGAAATCAAACATCACATCCAAATGCACAGACAGGAAAAAGACAGCACAAAGAAAATGAATTTTGAATGCTTTGCTACATTGAGGGTTGGGGGGATGGGGGGAATTCCTGTGTGTATTTCTATCGTATCTTTATCTGAAAGGGTTTCCTCTGTTGTGCTGCAGCATCTTTATCAGTGTTCACATCAAAGAGCCCAGTCTGACAGGTGACACATTTCTTCCAAAAATATGGCGAATGATTGAAATAAAAAAAAGTCAAGCTGATTCATAAACACTTGTGAATGTCAAAACATTACCGCTTTTCAAATTGATCTGCCACTTCAAAGGAGATTGATCATACCTGATGTGATCGGATCTTTTTATCATCTTAACTGCTGTTGTGAGGTTTTCTCACTTTGAAAAGAATAGACAAGAGAGTACTTTTTTTTTGTCATTGCAGCGTAAAACAACAATGGAGTTCTAATACAAATGCACCATTGCCATTGTAACGTTTTCAGCAACATTTCAAGTGCCGAGGTTTGTGCGATTGAAGCTTGAAAAAGGCTAAACTAAACAATCTTAAATAACTTGTGCATAAAGAACGCAAAACCATACTGTCAACTGAAAATCAAGTTAAATCAAATTGCACGGACCCTTAAAATTGTATGCTGCAGCTATGAGTTTTAAAATTAAAATAGTTTTAAATATTGTAAAATTGTTCAACAGGATACTTTATAATAACTGAGGCACATATAAATGCTTCTGTTAATTTTAAACTGTGTTTAATTTATGTTTGACATTGAACACTTTGTAATGTCTTTTTTTTGTACAGTGGTGCTTTAAACTAAACTAAATTAAATTATATGGAATAAAATCATTTTTGCAAAGGAAATTATCACGGATAAACATTTTTAATTTCCGAGCTCATTTCAGAAGCTATAGTCTACTTTATGGCAAAATGGCAAACTATATGATAAACAACATGGGTTCCTTTTGGGTCTGGGCACCGCTTGCAGGGGAGAATTTTTTCCAAGGCAATAGGAGTCCTATTAATCCTAACAGCAAGTAAACATTACTAACAACCCTAAACTACGTACCTATAAATTCCATGCCCATGGAGTGGAAAAATTCACGAGCTGTTAAATACCAAAAAAAAATTTCAATTCAATTAAACAAACTATTTATCCATCATCCCTACATAACAGCACTGCTTTCCTTAACATGGCAGCGAACAGAGAGTTTCAAATTTACCAAAACTGTCTCTTATTCCTTGAATGATTTGTTTTCACTAGACAATGAAGTAGTATAAAATATGGATATCTATAACAAATGACATCACATAAAAATGTAAATAAAAACTATTTGAGCAACAGTTGGATTAAGCCTGGGTTGATTGGTCATGTCAGCTGTGTGGGGTGGAGGAATGATCGATTGCCCCAGGTTTAATTCAACTTTTGCACTTATACTGTATCGTCACAGAGGTTGGGAAATAAAACATCGGTGAAATGTGTACGCCAGGGTAACGTGGGTTGAGCATTTTCATTATGTGACCAAACTACTCATCTTTGACCACAGAAAGGGACTGCAAATGTTCAGCAGTAAATGTTCCCACTGTATGAGCTATTTTGTTTTGTGTGTTTATCTTAAGTGGCACAATAGGTGTGTTCGTTTATGGTGGTTGAATTGTTTCAGTGGCGTTACTTTTCAAGTGGACTATCATGTGTCCAGCAAGATTTTACATGAGGATCGTGAACCCTGGAAAAGCATGGTCAATATTGCATGTTTTTTTTTTGTTTTTTTTAAACGGCGTGTTTCAAGCAACGCTTGCAGACAGCAAAATGACTGCAGACTGTTTTCACTCCTTCTTCATTGTTTTCACTAGTGAAACCAAAATTAATCCATACCGGAGATGTGAATAAAGCCAGTGCTTCTTCCACTTTTTGTCCTTCAACTCCTACACATGTTGCTAGTAGACATGTTTTGCATTTTACCACATCTGTAAACTGCACATCGAAGTTGGATACAGTTACAGTTCCATTTTCTACACCAGTTATCCTCACTAGATGTGCTGGAGCCAATCCCAGCTATCTGAACTTGTTGCCAACCAATCACAGGCCACATGCATTCACATTCATGCCTACAGACAATTTTGAGTTTTCACCTACCGTGCTTGTTTCTGAGATGTTGGCGGAAACCGGAGTGCCTGGAGGAAACCCACACAGGCACGGGGAGAACATGCAAACTCCACACAGGCGGGGCCAGGATTGAACCCGGGACCTCAGAACTGTGAGGCCAACACTTCACCAGCTGATCCACCGTGCCGCCATAAGTGGAATCATTTTCGCATATTTTCTCATATAACAAAAAATAATACATAGTGCCCATAGATTGCAAAAGCAGGGATTTATCAATATGTTGACATCTTTTGACCCGTGGTATGTGCTTCCAAGCCGAAATGTTTAGTCATCACAAATGTGTTAACAAAGTGTCCTGAGCTTTGGGACCATTCAAAAATGATATCCCAAGATGTCTATGCAGGAGGTTTTCAAAGTGTTACCTGCTTAGCCTGAAATATACTTCAAAATGTTTGTCATCCAACTATTGCTCACATGTGATGTTAAAATGTGAGAGATGTGTCTGTGCCATTAGTATGAAATGCACCCATTCCCTTCTTTTTTGCTGCAGCTCATTCCCTCCTTCTTAAAACAGGCAAAGGCTGGCTTTTCTTTTGCAACAATGACAAACGGGTTGGGTTGAGAGAGGGCTTTTTAGGAGAGGCTGGCACTGGAAGTTATAAAATGATCAAGTACTTTGCCAGGAGCGAAGGAATTATTAATATTGCAAAGTAGGGAAGACAGACGTGAGAAAATTTGGTTGGCATACAGTAACTGGTTGATTATATTTGTTTATTAGTGGTCCAGTCCCTATATGTAATTACGCATTTGCTAAAATTGATAAATTTAAATTTTTTCCCTGAACCCCCTAAAGCTCGTCAATATGTGTGTGTGTGTGTGTGTGTGTGTGTGTGTGTGTGTGTGTGTGTGTGTGTGTGTGTGTGTAACGAATAAATATATACCATATACATACCGTACATTGTACATGTTTTTGTGGTGTGTGTGCTGTGAATTTTTTTTTTAGCTCTTTTTCAAGACAAACTTCCGTCACAGGAAAGTTGAGGTTTTGTTTGTCCATTTACAGTGCAAAGAGCAGACTGCTGACAGGCGATTTTTGTCTGAAGCGAATCTGTTTTGCCCAACCAAAGCGATGCCTCCCTATGCATGCAAGCACACAGACACACGCACACCCTAGAAAGTAGTGCAAAAGATTTGAGAGTGATATAATCGAGATTTCAGTTCCTTTCTTCTGTTTATATTCTCAAAGTAACTCCTCTGCGTAAGGAAATAGGCAAAGTACTGTAACAATAAAATAGCAAAACTCAAAAACAGGAGTTCGTTGCGTTCCGTTTGAATCGTAACCAAAGATCCCTTGCATAGAGTTTGAAGTCCCATAGGACACCATAAGCATCCCAAAACGCCTGCTTTAAAACTTCTTATTAATCGTAACCCTAAATAAGAAATCCAAAAGAGTAAATCAAGTTGACATAAACTAAAAGTCACAAAAATGTCAAAAGTGCCATTCCAGATAAACATTCTTGTATTAAGCTCAGCAAATGCAGGTAACACATCTTTTCAATGAAATCTCACATCTTGAAAACTTCCAGCCTCCTCCAAACAAAATAATGTACATCACGCAAAATTTGCAAAACATGAATGATTAATTTCTCACCATGTTTATTCAACCTATTCACACCCGCACAACTTTAGCAGTGTCTGTGTTGACCAAAATGAAATTTTAAGTGCAGTTTTGAGGAAATCGTTGCGTTTCCAAAGCTTACTTTTTTTTTTTTTTTGGGGGGGGTGTAAACAACATATTGTAACAGGTTGTACCTGGTAGCATCTTTTGTCTTCACCTGCATTTACGCAAAATCAGATCTAGAGTCTGGAAGACTGCTCGTGCGATGCGTGATTGCAAATGTGTGAACACTGAAAAGTTGTGGGTTGCAATGGATTTCCTGTTATTTTGAGGTTGACAATCACAACTGAAATTGCAAAACAGCAGAGGCTACCGATCGAGACCACTCTTTCCTCCTCTTGGCTCATCCTGCACCTCCCGACATGCATTTCTAACCTCTGTAATTTCTTGGTCCTCAAGCACATTGTATTCTAACAGGCAAATACATTAAACCACTATTACTTTGTATTTATTCTCCACAAAATAGAAGTAATTCACATTTGTTTCTCGTGTAGTCCCTCAGCAGACTATATTTTTTTTCACGATTTTCTCTTGATGGAAAAAAGACCACCGTTATTCACTCCTCTTGTGTGTGTTCTTCCATGTTGGGTCCTGTGTTTCCCAACTATCGCTGTTTCTTCTTCCTTAGTTTCATTGTATCATGAAGCATTATGTAACATTTCTGCATGGGATGACTAGTTTCCAGATTGGTGGTGGAAGGGAATCTTTGCGCAGTGTGTTGCATTGAGATTATCGGAGCACACCAACACAGCAACAACAACCATTCACATTCACAATCACACCTAGGGGCAATTTAGAGTGTCCAATTAATGTTGCATGGTTTTGGGATGTGGGAGGAAACCGGAGTGCCCGGAGAAAACCCACGTAGGCACGGGGAGAACATGCAAACTCCACACAGGCAGGGCCGTGCTCAAACCCGGGTTCTCAGAACTGAGTGCAACGCTTTACCAGCTGATCCACCGTGCCGCCCAATATTTCTTCATTTGCCTAAAACATTCATCTTGAGCCTAATCTTTTTAAACACACCGTCCAACCATTTTTTATTTTTTTCATCACATTTTTTCAGAAACTTCATATGAAACTCAGAGGACTATTAAAAATAAAACGGCCTCTGACAGTGATTAGGTTCCCCACACTGACCCACATCATGATCTGCTGTAGTTGCACGGTTGTCCTCTGTTGGTCCCTTTGAGTAATAAGTATGGCATCAGGGGAGAAGGGCACACACTGACACACTAACACACAAAGAACCTGACACAGTTTGACGAAAGCAGAAGACAAATCAACAAAGACAAGGGTCTTCTTTTGCATTCGGGGGAGGAGAAAAGATGTCAATCACAACAGATTTGGAAAAAGAGATTACTTTGTCAGATACAGCTACACGCGTTGTTTCCCGTTTATTAGCACCCTGCAAAAGACAAGACAGATAAGAGAGTAACTTTTGCTAATTGTTGTTGCTTTCCACATCTGTTTGTGCTTATTAAAGCAGGAGAAATGACCCAGATGTAAAAGGGCTAATTGAGGTTAGGAGCATTTGGGGCTTGGGGGATGGCCATTACTGGCAATGATGGCGCGCGAGAGAGACTTTACTGGCAGACATGTCCTTTATGAGCGAGACAGAGAAGGATTGCCTAAGAAAGACACGACTTGAGAATCCAGTCGACCACATGAAAAGACTTTGAGGTTTCGCACCGCCACACTAGTCGCCCCTCTCCATTTGTATATATTCCACCTCCGGACAAGATGCCTGTATCTGTTGAATGACATTTTGTTCAATTTTGTCAAACAAGATTCTCGCTTCACACCAAAATAATGTTTAGGGGAAAGTACAGCATGTGCTCAGAGTGGGAATCCAACTTTGCACTTTCGAAAAAAAAATTAAATCAGCTCTTAGTGTCACAATAAATCATACATGTTAGATAATTTTTTCCCCAAACTCTAATTAGAAAAATACATTTGGGAGGTTTCTCAATAAATCAGCATGAGATCATGTAATTGAATGCTACACCCTGTTGTAGTTGTATCACAATATGTCAACAAAAATATTTTCTATTTGTTCAGCCCAGATTGAAGTTATCCCTTGTAAGATCTGCGGTGATAAATCCTCTGGAGTGCATTATGGAGTCATCACATGTGAAGGTTGCAAGGTGAGAGAGATGCATATTACACAGGCACAGTAACGCACACACAAAGGGACTCAAACTCACCCCTCTCATCCTCCCCACAAACACATTCACACACACATTCATGTGGATTACTGGTTAGCTAGTGCGCTATTCATTCTTGATATTCAGTGCGTATTAGTTCAGTCTCATTAGGAAAGGAATGGTACAGAAGAAAGAAGACGGATTAGCAAATTCTTGGGTAAAATATTTAAAGGGGACATATTTTTATAATATATATAGCATAGGTATATATAATATAGTAATTCATCCATCCATTTTCTTAGCCGCTTATCTTCACTAGGGTCGCGGGAGTGCTGGAGCCTATCCCAGCTGTCAATGGGCATTACCCCGTGTACACCCTGAACTGGTCGCTTACCAATTGCAGGGCACATAAAGACAAGCAACCTTTTGCACTCACAATCACACTTTGGGGCAATTTAGAGTGTCCAATTAATCTCGCATGTTTTTGGGATGTGGAGGAAATCGGAGTGCCCGAAGAAAACCCCCGCAGGCAAAGGGAGAACATGCAAACTCCACACAGGCGAGGCCGGGATCGAAGCCTCGTCCTCAGAACTGTGAGGCCAAAACTTTACAACTGCTCCACGGTGCCACCCTAATTATAGTAATTTACATTTTAATTGCTTATACTGTATGCAAATACTTGTCTCTGGAATGAATGCCAACTAACATTAAATAATCCAGTAAGTCATTTGTTAGCTGTCTATTCTCTAAAATGTGTGTGAGGGAGCCCTGCTTCACTTACTAATTTATATACTGTAAACAAATGTAATTTACATAATATTGACCGCACACATTTTCTCAGATGACTCAGATGGGCAAAGAGCCACCATGGTACAGAAATTGTCACCATGGCGGCATGTCTGTTTCATGCACTACGTGTAATTTTGTATCTTGGAAATGAAAGCGCTACATCCAAAAGTGAAGATGTCCGGCCTGATAGGGGGGTAAATTTTCTCCCGACTACTAAACTAAACTAAGCTAAACTAAGCTAAACTAAACTAAACTAAACTAAACTAAACTAAACTAAACTAAAACACTACACATGAAACAGATTAAAACCCAGAAACTTTTCTTTGAGACAAAATTGGTAACCACTCTTTTTTTTTAATGCCAAACTCTTCATCCTTCAGGGATTTTTCCGGCGTAGCCAGCTGCCCACAGTGTCCTACTCCTGTTCCAGGCAGAGTAACTGTACCATCGATAGGTCCAGCCGCAACCGCTGCCAACACTGCCGTCTGCAGAAGTGCTTGACCCTGGGCATGAGCAGAGACGGTGAGGCACTCAAACACATTGACAAACTCACCCATGCCCAATACCCGATCTGTTTGGAGCACTTCTATTTTAGGACTTTTAAGTGATCACTTTTTTTTGTTTTTCTTTTAATAATACACAGTACAGGAAACTCTGATTATAGTATCCATTGAGTTGCACTTTTTAAGCGTAGTACTACATTGTGCCACAACATGCTGGACAGCCCTGAGCTCTGGTGGTTGTAAATACAGCACATTGGACAGACTGGACATTTTTCTGTCAGATGGCGTCACTATAGCTTGGTACATACAGTTTGACACGAAAAATGTTTTTGCCACGTGTCCTTTCCACTGGAATGCTTAATATCTACATATTGGCCATTAAAAGCAAGACAAAGATGCAGAGAGGTTCTCCTACTAATATTCCAGTTACAGCCGTTGTTCCCAAAAAGCAGCGATAATATATGCCAGTGAGTAATGTCTTACTGCGTATTGCAGTTTGTTGAACCTGTTAGTCAGTGCTTAAATATACGCTTCCTTATCATTTGTTGTACGTGTTGCTGCTCTGCGTCTATTAAAGTAGCAGTTGTTTGAAGGTTTCTCATTGCTGTAACATCTATGCTCATTTCTGTTAGCCTGCTCTGATGTTCACATTTATATGAACCGTGAAGACTATGGTTGGGTTGAACATTTTGGTGTTTGAATATAGAACGTTTCATTTTGTTTCGTGTCAGTTTTACTGTAAATTTAACTTCTAATGTCAAATAAACAGCTCGAAGCAACATGCTTTTCCTCTTATTTTTGAACTTTCTGAGCGGGAGGCTTTTTCTTTCCTCAATGTGATGCGGTACAAGAATATCTTGTTTCTAAATAGCACGAGTTAGGGCAAGAATCCTTTAAAATATGTTTTAAATAGGTTTAGGTCGGTTTTAATCATTTTACGTGTTTCAAGTGTAGAGGAAGTGTTAAACAATTTTCAAAAATTTGGTGCATGGTCTCTCTAAAGTATTTTATTTTTTAGCTATTGTAGGTGGGTCTGGAACATGCCCCCATGATAAACCCTGGTCCACTTTGTTTACTTGAGTGTAATATGTAATATTATGGTCCTCTTCAGCTGTTAAGTTTGGTCGGATGTCCAAGCGCCAGCGAGACTCTCTCATCGCTGAAGTGGAGAGGCACCGACAGCAGCAGCAGCAGCAGCAGCAGCAGCAGCAACAGCTCCAAGTAGATGCCCAGTCAAGCTTGGCCTACCACACCAAGGAGCGCCAGGGCTCCTCCCCACATCTTCATCAACCCATGACGTCAGCCTACTGCTCTGGGGAATCTGAGCTGCTGTCGTTCACAACCGATGTTCATCCCTACCTGCTCTGCTCTCCTAACCAGCCACAAGTATCAGATATGATCTATAGAAGCTCTGGCGTCTCACCTCCATCAAGAGCTCACATGAGTGGGGACACCAGTGGACATTCTGATATCAGAGGTAATGCCCTGCAGTGTGTGAGGACATTCTTTTGAGTGGGATTGTTGCCATTGGCTGTTGCAGGAAGATTCACCCTTTTCACACAAATATAATAATTTTCAATTGAATTTATTTAAAAAATAATTACTATGTGGCAGCACAGTGGATCAGATGGTAAAGCGTTGGCCCCACAGTTTTGAGGTCCGGGTTCAATCTCAGCCCCGCCTGTGTGAAGTTTGCATGTTCTCCCCGTGCCTGGGTGGGTTTCCTCCGGGCACTCCGGTTTCCTCCCACATCCCAAAAGCATGCAACATTAATTGGCCACTCAAAATTGCCCCGACGTGTGATTGTGTGTGTGACTGTTGTCTGTCTCTATGTGCCCTGCGATTGGCTGGCAACCCGTTCAGGGTGCACCCCGTCGCCTGCCCGTTGACAGCTGGGATTGACTCCAACACTCCCCGCGACCCTCGTGTGTTCTGTTATAAGTGGCTAAGAAAATGGATGGATGGTTGGATGGATAATCACTATGTGCAACGTTTTCTTTTCGGTATATGTGCAATGCACCATGGGATGGAATCCAGAGAGGATGGTGGTTCACTGCTTTTCAAGATAAAGTACATTGTGAAATACATTGAGGCAGGGGTTGACCTACTGTATACACACTACACATCCGAACGGCGCTATAAAACAGCAAACTCACGGAGGGCATTATATACTGGACAGGAAGTGCCGTTGTCTTAATCTTCTCCATTGTCTCGTCCACACAGTAGGATTCAATTCCAGACAGCCCTCACTTGACCCGATGGCGATTCATCCCTACAATCCACCAGAGGATCTTCGTGGCCCCTATCCTTCCTCGCTGCGTAGTATAGGTGAAGTAAAATAACGATTTAGCTTTTCTCGAGCTAGACGCACAGGATTTATCTTGCCAGCAGATCATGCACATGGGTAGCGTGGCCGAGCGGTCTAAGGCGCTGGATTAAGGCTCCAGTCTCTTCGGAGGCGTGGGTTCAAATCCCACCGCTGCCAATACTTTAGTAAAATTTGTATAGGTAGAAAGGATGAATGACGTTCTGCAGTATATTTAAGTGAAATACGTTTTCAGTAAAACAATCTTCGAAAAAAACAACGTAGTCAAATGATCTGCATTATACAATTAGATGGCCACAATAACACGAGTCATACTGTAAAACCGTACTTACAACAAGATGGTGAACTGGTTAAGAAACAACAATCTTATAATAACCAACAAACATGAAACAAACCAAGCGGCTAAAAGAACACATTTAAGGTCAAACGTCAGGCCTCTTAATATAAAACAAATGAAGATTAGATTTACGCATTACCTCTACTGGTGGATAGGTGTATTGGAGTTGAGCGTTTCATGGTGTCCGTACAGGGCACTTAACCACGCCTCCTGAAGTGACATCACGCCACGTGCGCTGACGTAAAACAAACAATTCGTAAAAAATGGCAAATACAATACAATACATTGTAAACTGAGACAGACGCCATGCTTCTGATTTCATTCAAATCAACGATATATTATAGATTCTAAATACAATACATTCTGAACTGAGAGAGACGCCATGCTTCTGATTTCATTCAATCATTCACACGTAGCAATGTTATGCTAGCGGAGAACGTCTCATTCATTTATACGAGACGTGTATTAAAAATCAAATTTAGGGCATATCTTTGTGCAAACACAGTCTGGTTAACTTTCGGCCGCGAGCCAGCAAAAAAGCGACACGTTTGTGCAGTCCGATCATCGCTAAATATCGCTAAACAAAGAATAAGTGTGTCAATCGTTCACATGTAGCAGTGCTAAGCTAGCGGAGAACGTCTCATTCATTTATACGAGACGTGTATTAAAAATCAAATTCAGGGCATATCTTCGTGCAACCACAGTCTGGTTAAGCTTCGGCCGCGAGCCAGGAAGAAAGCGACACGTTTGTGCAGTCCGATGATCGCTAAATATCGCTCAACAAAGAATAAGTGTGTCAATCGTTCACACGCAGCAGTGTTATGCTAGCGAAGAACTTCGAATTCATTCATACGAGACATGTATTGAAAATCAAATATAGGGCATACCTTCGTGCAAACATATGTGTTCCGGTTGATATTAGATGGATTTAGTTGATGATGCGGTCTTCCACAAAATTTGATCCATCAAAGGCATTTTTTGTACTGGGTCTTCGGTATTGGAAAGGGTACAAATCGAACTCCACCAACTAGCCTTTCCGGATACCTGTCGTCACTATTACAAAGTCCGTGACTACACCTCTTAACCATATTTTTTGTTAAATAACCCAAATACGCGATAAAACGCTAACAAAACCTATACTGGACCATTCAATGTTGTCTGAGAAAATGGCGGGAGCAAAAACAGGCTTTGGTTTATGCAGATCTCTGGCCTCTGATTGGTCAGTGATGAAGATTGCGCAATATCCACGGAGGGGTCAATTACTGTTATATTTCTGGTGTCTTTGCAGCCCTCACTATCCACACGTGCAAAACTGAAAGTTATGGTTAAGAATCACTGCTCTAGGCCATGTAGTCTGTATCATCTTTCCAAGTGCTTTTTGTATGTTCAGATGAGCTGTGTGACAGCATCGTGCGCTCCAACAAAGACACCTGCCAGTATCGAGCTGAGGAGCTGCAGGCGCTCAGGTGGAAGGTGTTCAGCAGGGAGGAGCTGCAAGCCTATCAGAGCAAGGTCACGATCACTCACTGCCCATTTTTTTTCATTTTTTTGTCTTTGTGTGATGGGGGCTCTCTCAAAGCAAGAAGCTGCATTTCAAAAGGCGAGATGCCACGGCTATTGTTCTGTTTGATTAACCAAACAGGAAACTGCAAAAACACGCTTTTCAAAAATGTTCCCCTCCTCTTCTTCCTCTCTCAGTTGCTTGAACATAGAATGACATCAAAGCCCAACAATTAGCGTAGGTCAAAAAAAAAAAAGTGAGACCCCAAATTAGTATTTGCTCACTTGGTCATTTCCTGGTTTGTGGAGGAAAAATAAAATGTAATCAATGGTCACTCTAATGCACAATTGGACTGCACTATTCACAGCATAGTGAAAATGCCCAACTGCAAGCTGCATTGCTGGAAATCTCTTTTTCATGCTCTTTTTTCAGAATTCTACAGACTCTTTCAATACAACCTAATTTACTAACTTCTATTGCTTGCATACCAAACTCATTTATGTAGCTACCTAAGGCCAAAGGCAAGCAATACAAATCTCTCTAACCCTGAACTTTGTGTGGACAACAAAACTAACTTACTGATTCCTAGTACCTACCTACCTGCCTAGCTACCAACATAACTTTATGGCTATCACGACATAACATAAAACTAACTTACTAATTTCTAGTACCTACCAACCTTCCAACATACCCAAAAAAACTTATGACCTAACTTTGCAGTAATCACACAACTTAACATGAAACTATCTTACTAACTTCTTCTTTTACCTGCCTGCCTTCCTATTATATCTATCTATCTATCTATCTATCTATCTATCTATCTCTATCTATCTATCTATCTATCTATCTATCTATCTATCTATCTATCTATCTATCTATCTATCTATCTATCTATCTATCTATATCTATCTATCTATCTATCTATGTCTCTCCTTCCATTTCACATTTCACACTCAAATCTTTTTGATGGCGCTCTGCTCCGACACCTGAGGCTCCATCTTTCCTTTTCCCTCCACTGGCCCGTCAATGTGTTGCTTCCTCTCCCGACCATCAGGACCCCTTTTTGTCTTACGATGTGGTGGCCGGCTGTCAATCATCACGTGACAGTCAGCAATATGTGCACTGACGCGGACCTGTGTGAGTCCATATTAAATAAAACATCAAAGGGAAAGACCTGACCTGCTTTCGCTGCCTTTGAAGCCCATTGTGGCTCGATGTCGACTCTCATGAGAGGTCGTGCACAAAATCAACAAACACCTTTTACTACCTAAACACTTTAGTTTGAGATAGTGGAATGATGAAGGGCACACTCTTATACTTCCTTCGGCTTGTCCCTTTCAGGGTCACCACAGAATGTCATCTCAGACGAACATACATATGTTTGGCACAATTTTTACGCCAGATGCCGGATGCCCCTCCTGACGTAACCCTTCTCAGTGAGTGGGGGCCCAGTGGGATACGAACCCACAACCGCTGGTTTTCCAAACCAGTGCTTTAACCACTGAGCTACGGGGCCTCCAAATGGCACACTCTTATCAAAAGGAAAAAACATAACTCGATGACAACCCTTGCCACTTCTTTGTTAAAGGAGGAGTTAATAAATGCCATTTGATTCGTGCTACAGTGGCTAAAATGAATATTTTATAAATAATATCTTTCCAGTATAAAAAAACAAGCAAATGTGAGCTAATGACAAAATGTGCTTTCTTGTCATCCTGACAAATTAACCTGCTGACAAACCCAACAACTATTAAGCTCACCCACTTACTACAAAAAGGGCAGTAAATCCAGGGGAAAATCATCAAATCTATCTATCTATCTATCTATCTATCTATCTATCTATCTATCTATCTATCTATCTATCTATCTATCTATCTATCTATCTATCTATCTATCTATCTATCTATCTATCTATCTATCTATCTATCTATCTATCTATCTATCTATCTATGTTATGCCTTAATAGAGGACTTTAAGACTATACAGCTACCTAACTTTTAAAGTTACGTCGTTGTATTTATCACACTAAATTACGAGAGTTAAAAAAATTTTATTCCTGAGAAAGAGTGCGGCCCAATGGCTTAAGTCTTACGTACAGTATGTGGGATAGGGTAAAACATCCAATGATAAGCATCTATATTGAGTTTTTTATGAGCAGTTTTGTCTTTAAAAAGAAAAATACACAATTTGTTTTGGGTATCATTAAGATAAGTTAATTAGGGATGGGCATTATTGATTACGTGGTTTGTTATAGGGGGAAATTAATGATCAGTGAATCAGTTAATTTCGTTTTTCTAAACGAACTTCCGATGCCAAGAATGAATTGCCTTGTTGTGTGAATGCAAGCATACTTAAACAGCCAAAGCTCACTAATTTCCCTTAAATACATTTGAAAAAAATAGAAAGAAGTATGTTGTTGTGGGCATCACTTGGACTTCATATTAATCCAATCTTTCGACTTCAGTCTGTGGATGAGATGTGGCAGCACTGTGCCGTTAGGCTGACTGATGCCGTACAGTACGTGGTGGAGTTTGCAAAGCACATCCCTGGATTCCGTCTGCTCAGTCAGAACGACCAGATCGCCCTTCTCAAGACTGGTGAGTTCCCCTTTTAGTGACATCACTTGCTGTCTGAATAGTTTCAATCCTGACTCTGCCCCATTTCCCCCTCTTTTGCCTCAGGTTCTATGGAGGTCGTTCTGGTGAGGATGAGTCGCTTCTTCAACACAGAGAACAACACCGTCTTCTTTGATGGTAAATTTGCTGGAACTGAAGTCTTCAAGTCTTTGGGTGAGGCTTCTTCTACACAGGCTTGCTCCTGAAAGCTTTGGCCTACTTGGTGACATGTCGACGCTCTTCTTTTGCAGCGTGCGGCGATTTAATAGCGGCGGTGTTTGACTTTGCTCACAGCTTGTGTGCTTTAAAGCTCACCGATCAACAGGTGGCCCTTTTCAGTGCACTGGTGTTGATCAATGCAGGTGTGTTCATGCACTTATTCATTCTCACACTTATTTACATTCACATTTATCTCTGCTATTAATACAACTGGGCAGCACGCTGGATCAGCTTGAAAGCGCTGGCCTCACAGTTCTGAGGTCCTGGGTTCAATCCTGGACCTGCCTGTATAGAGTTTGCATGTTATCCCCGTGCCTGCGTGGGTTTTCTCCGGGCACTCCGGTTTACTCCCACATTCCAAAAACATGCAACATTAATTGGACACTCTAAATTGCCCCTAGGTGTCATTGTGAGTGGGGCTGTTTGTCTCGATGTGCCCTGCGATTGCCTGGCAACCATTTCCGGGTGTACCGTGCCTCCTGCCCATTGACGGCTGGGGTAGGCTCCAGCACTCCCACGACCCTCGCGAGGATAAGCGGCTCAGAAAACGGATGGATGGATATTAATACAACCGGACAGCTAAGTGTGATATGTAGGATATAAAATTCTGTCTTTTTGAGTTTTGATTGACTGTCAAAAAGGTATTACTCTAAAAATATATTTATTGTGGATTTGCTGTGGTGTAAAAATGCACCACAACAACCGTAATTGAGCATTAAATGCAATTTTATTATCAGCCGTAAGGGTTTTTTTTATGGTCACAAGCTGCCCCCATGTGGTAGTTTGTCAATATTGTAAAACTGACGTGGTCCATAGAGAAACAGCACTCACACGAGTATTACAGTATATAATTACCTAAGATGACTTTGTAGTGGTGGCACGGTGGAACAACTGATTAGAGTGTTGGCCTCGCTGTTCTGAGGACGAGGATTCAAATCCACCAGTGTGGAGTTTGCATGTTTTCCCTGTGCCTGCATGGGTTTTCTCCAGGCACTCTGGTTTCCTCCTACATCCCAAACACACGTATTAATTGGAGACTCTAAATTGCCCCTAAGTGTGGTTGTGAGTGTGTCTCTTGTCTGTCTCTATGTGCCCTGTGATTGGCTGACAACCAGTTCAGGGTGTACCCCGCCTCTTGCCCAAATATAGTTGGGGTAGGCTAAAGCACTCCTGTTACCCTTTTGAGGATATGCGGCTCAGAAAACAGATGGATGGACTTTGTAGTTCGTTTGTTTGCAGATCGTCCATGTCTGGAGGACAGAGGCAAGGTCCAGCGCATGCAGAGAACTGTGGAGTTGGGTCTCACACATATTCTACAGAGAGACAACCGGGAGAGTCTAATGCACAAGGTACAGCAAAAAGCCGATAAGTGTATATGCAGCAAAGCCCCGTGGCTGGTTAAAGAGCACACCAACTGTATGAATTATTCTTTTGTTTTTGCCAGCTGTACCAAAGGATGTACGTGTTGCGCTCACTGTGCAGTCTGCACATGGAGAAGCTGCGCTGGTTCAGTCAGCGCTACCCACTGACCGCCCACTCACTTTTCCCTCCACTCTACAAGGAGCTGTTTGCGTCTGAGGCAGAGTTGATGTTGCTCCCTGGAGCCACACACTGATCACACCCAAAACAACACACACACACATACATACAGACACACATATCTAATGTGATCCAATACAATAATTGTATGAAAAAGGATGCACATCCAGTATGTGGCTCAGGGTACTCCCTTGACTTGCAGTCAACTGCAAGGCACATATTTGACAACTATTCACATTCACCTTCACACCCATGGACAATTATAGCGTTTTAAATTAACGTAATATGCATGTTATTAGGAAGTGGGAGGATGCCGGAGTGAGGCAGACGTGCAACCATATGCTACACCTAAAATACTGTACAGTACTTCCACAAATAGTTGACAGGGGTGTTTGTAGTTGTGGGGAAGGTGTCTTTTAGGGGATAATTTTAGATCAAGTAACCCCATGAGGCCTACTGTGAGTACCGAAAAGCTGTAATTACCATTCTCCCAAAAAGGTTTATAAGTGCCTCTATTCACACCCTAAATATACTCCAAACAAGCTAAGGTCCCAAAACAGTTAAATATCATTTCACTCATCTTAAACCATTAATCTTGAAAACAAATAGCATACAGATAATTTCATTTGGGTGGGATGGTGGAGGACTGGTTAGCACGTCTGCCTCACAGTTTGAGGACCCAAATTCAAATCCAGCTTCGCCTGTGTGGAGTTTGCATGTTCTCCCTGTCTCTGCGTGGGTTATCACTGGGTATTCCGGTTTCGTCCCACATCCCCAAAACGTACATTCATTGAAGAACCTAAATCGCCCATAGGTGTGAATGTGAGTGCAAATTGTTTGCTGTATACCTAACCTGTGATTGGCTGAGGATTATTTCAGGGTACACGCCGCAGTTCTTCCAGAGTCAGCTGGGATAGGCACCAGCATGCGTGCAACCCTACTGAGGAGCGGTACAGAAAATGGATATATGAATTATTTATTTGGCTTTTTAGGAGCCACTCAACAGAGCAAAAACATAGATTTGCAACAAAGAAACGTCTCAGTTGAGATCTATCACAAAAAAATTCTATACCAATTACTACTTTTCTAGTAGCCAGGGCTTTCTTGTGGTATTACAGAACGAGCAAAAAAAGTACAAATAGATACGGATAGTTCCACAGAAAAAAATTGTCAGCAAGTGAATTTGTGAATAGTGAACCGCAAACTCGCTGTAATATTAGACAGTGTTAACAGCATCTCACAATTTATGTCAAGTCAATGTGGAATTCAGAAATTGTGGATACAACATTGCAGAATGATCATGGTCGTCTCCTGGAATGCTAATCGTCGTAAGCGATGCCATCTCCACATAATGTCACATCATTTTTAACACTCAGCAACGTGCGGTAAGTCTCCGCACTTTAACTCATCTGAAATATGATTATGTTCACTTGTGTTGGGGCTGCTGGTTTTGTTAGCAAAAACGTTCTTTAGGGTTGAGCAGTAAGGTCTTTGATATTTGTTTGTAAATGATAGCATCTGATCTGAGGGATTTACAATTAACCTTTTTATGAGGAAAGGGAGGCGTTTATTTGAGTGTATGCCGTTTTATTAGAAAAGACTAACTATTTGTGGAAATAAGAACAAGAGACACCATGTAGTCCTACATCAATTCAAACTATAACTACAGTATTCCAGCCACACATTACATACAATACGCATAATACAGGAACAAAAAAAACAATACCTCTCTAACTGTCAATCAAATCTGAGCATTATTAACTTTGGCAATCACAAGTTTGCCTGGGTGTATATTTTGGGACAAAATCTATTTTTATAACATTGTAGAATAAAACGAGTTGTCATAGATGACGTGTCCGGAGCTTGTAATCATTCAAATACAGTAATAGAGTATTTTGATATTTTGAAGCTAATTTTAATTATTCTATCATTTCTTTCTTGATAATGTTGTTTCTGAAAACTTTGTATGTTATCAGATTGTGTCAGCTTGCAGTATTATGTGATCCATTTACATCAGCTTTATTTTCAGGGTAGAGCTTTGAAGAACTTGAAAAATAAAATTATTTTGTCTATTACAGCCTGTTGAACTTCTGTCACATTCACACAGCATTTTCAACATTGTGCTCAGAATGTTGCGAGACAAAAATGTTTATACAAATATGTCACATGAACTTGAACTGAATGTTGTTGCCTGTGGTGGGAAAAAAAAAACCCTGTTCTATTGCTTTTGGCACAAAAGCATTTTAATGTCCAATTCTTACTTTGATATGAAGTAAGTAAAATGCTGAGACTTCAAAGAAATGTGTCAACCGCTTCTTTGTTTTGAACAGTTCATGTACCAAAGTGTTGGAAATTCCAAGGACAAATCGAAGCGTTTACGATCCTTGAAGTATTCAAAAGTGTGTACAACTATGCAGCAGTTGTTTGGCAGTTTAGCTCAAGACGATTACAACCTTGGGTTGCCTTGAGCAAAAAAAAAAAAAGTAATGATCTTTTGAAATGTTGTCACACAGACTTAACAACTGTTGCTAGGCCAATTGAATTTTAAAAAAAAAAGGCAGTGAGTCAGTAGGATATGATTAATAATGGCCTGATCCATCACGCGCCTGTTTTTTTTTTTAATCTGCAATAAGCAGTTTTTTGAACAAATCACTGTGGTGTTACTTTGGCAACACCTGAACACTTTCATGCAATTTTTTTTTCCCTCCAAACATGACCATGTCTGTTTAAAATAACATTTAATGTGCTTTATTGCTTTAGTTTTTCTTACTCATTCTTTGGAAATGTTGTTGTTGAGAATTTGCTTTATATTGAGCAGTGCATATCAACCCATACTTTCAATAATTTTAAAAAATGTTTAGCAACGTATTGCAGCATAAAGCAATTTATTAAACTGAAAGGAAACACTTGTGTGTGCATGTGTGTACATGCTTATTTAGGGTGGTAAAAAGTACACTGTAGTTAATTAGAAGTACAGATATTTAAAAAAAAATAAAAGTAGTAAAGTAGATTTTTTTTCATGTCCTGAGAAGAATTAAAATCATCCCTCCATCCAAATTCTTTTGCGGCTTATCCTCAAGAGGGTCGCTGGGAATGCTGAAGCCTATCCCAGCTGTCAACGGGCAGGAGGCGGGGTACACCCTCAACTGGTTGCCAGCCAATCGCAGGGCACATCGAGACAAACAGCCACATTCACAATCACACCGAGGGGCAATTTAGAGTGTTCAATTAATTTCGCATGTTTTTGGGATGTTGGAGGAAACCAGAGTGCCCGGAGAAAACCCACGCAGGCACGGGAAGAACATGTAAACACCACACAGGCGGGGCTGGGATCGAACCCAGGCCCTCAGAACTGTGAGGCCAACGCTTTACCAGCTGTGGCACCATGCCGCCAAATTAAAATCACATCCCCCCAAAAAATAGTTGACCTAGGCTTTCATAACTCCCGTTACAGAGGGTTCAGTTACATTTTAGCATTTTTAACTTTAATGCATAACTCTAAAAAATAAACGAAGTCACTGTGTAATCAAAATGTAAAGTAAAACTACTCACTTTGAGAAGACAACACAGACACACAATGGACAGGAAATACTGTCACCAAGAGGTGTTTTGTAAGTATTGATAAGTCTTGTCTATTTGTGTTAGCATCTGCTTGACGCCTGCGAGAAGTAATTCTATAATACTGGACATTTTGGTCAACAAAGTGTGGAACACTGTTCAGAGTTACTTTCATTTTGTCTCTTTCCAACAGTACGAGAAGGAGGGATCGCATAGAGGTCACACTTAGTTTTTCCCCAGTGGAATCTGGGAGGCCACAGTAACCCTGGCCTAACGATAAGAAGGAATTTAAAGGCCTCCAAGAAGATGCCTTGAATGAGGTTATGCACATTGTGTGTAATGTACAAAGTCTTTATACCCCTGTTCAAAAGCCAGCATTTTGTGATTAAAAAAAAAAACACACACACACACTGAGATAAATAGTAACAAAATTTTCCCAAACATTATAACAATGTACAAAGTGTTCAATGGGTGGTGAGCAGTGATGTGTTTATGCCCAATATATGTTTTGGAATTATGCCCTAAAAGTTCACCCTTCAGCGGCCCATAGCTCATTTTCCCACAGCCAATTTGGGAGATTTCAAGTATATGTGTGTGTGTCTGTTTAAATGTAGTTGAGCTTGGATGTTTTTTTTTTTTTTGTAAGATCTTGCTACCCGACCCAGTAGCCCAGACATGTGAAGACGCACGCAACAGCCAGTTCTTTGCAGAAATTCCTGAAGCTACTTCAATGTTGTTGTCTTTTGGCAGTCTCCCTGACCAGAGTTCTTCTTTTTAACATTTTTTAAAGGATCTCCAATTCATGTTCATTTCTTCATGCACAGTAAAAACACAACAATGGCAGTGAGGAACGAAGTTCTTTGCTAATCTCCCTCCACTTACACAAAGAACATTAAAGATTGTTTTTAAGAGAAGACGGTAGATCGCATTAATGGGACAAAAATTTGAAATGATCTATCTCAGTCTACTTTTTATATCACAAAACTTAGCCTTTGAAGAGGATTGTGGAGGCTTTTTACAGTCACTGTTCAGCAAAACAGAGGTGTTGATGACATGGATATAATAAACGTCCTGTTATGAGGAAGAGACGTATGTTTAGAAAACAAGGATGAGTCACAGCTAAACAATTCACAAAACCTTTCTGAAAAACGTTTTACAGTACTGTAATATGGACTGTAATATGCAGGACTGTCAACTGTGAGGAAATATGTGGTGTTTGAAAGATGCGTCAAAAAGTGTGTGCCTTGCAGTGGGAGAAATGGAACAACAAACCTGTGGTTTTAAAATGTGGGAAATCACCACAGTAGCCTTTAAATGCGTCATACTTTCAATTTCCTTTATTTATCTCAGAGAACTAACAAGTCATATCTACAGTATCTATGCTTCAAAATGATGTAAATCTTCATTTTAGACAAATGAACAAGTATTTCCTCGGTTTCAACTTGAGTATTAAATAGTTCTATGCTGAATAGCTACACTGGAGTATTGTGTTACTGTATTATTAATCATTTGTATTTGCAACTTGCCATAGAAGAACTGGTGTCTAATTTATAGTCAAATATTTGCAGCAAATTAATAGCAAAAATATATTGTTATATTATATATATATTAGCAACTACGGTACTTCAAATTTTCATACTGCATTTTGGTATCTTAGGCCCCCATGCTGCAGCTTCAGTGTAGTTTAGTAACTATGTAGTTAGTTAATATCTAATGAGACATTTTTTGTTTTTTAGACCAAAGTATTTTTAATAACATTTTTATAAGCAATTGTTATTTATTTATTTGGAACATGTAACCAAAGCCTGTCCACACTTCACTTTTTGGCAAGACAAAAACTAAATATGCAATGCGTGTTATACAAGTTATACATATTATATGAGATAATGAGCCATTTAGTTAATACTTGAAAACTCATTACGAGGAGTGACAAGCTAATTAGTAGTTGTCAGTGTGAGTAGTCATGTCACTGCATCTGTCTCGGAGATAACGACTTAGTCAGTCCACTTAAGTAGTTTACATACCAGCAACCATTTAAGATTTGATCACTCACGATGAGTCATGTTCAAAAACTTCTTCCCTCCCACCATGACCGTCTGTTGGTCTCTCTCTCTCTCTCTCTCTCTCTCTCTCTCTCTCTCTCTCTCTCTCTCTCTTCCCCAGTCATGTATGCTTAAAACGACTCTTCGGTGCTGGACGGGTTCAGACGCGGACGGCACGAAGACGTCTGTGGAAGCTGACAGCGGGTGTGAGTGCGCGTGTTGCCCCACCGAGTGAGACTCCAGGCCGGTTTGTGCTCTCGCTGCACCCGCTTCACTTGACTTGAGCACCCAAGGCAGGACAAATTTGGGACCATGGCCTCGTCTTGGCTCGTGTTTCACGCTGCTGTTGGCTCTTTCTTGGTTCTGTTAGCTTCGGCGGAACATGGTAAGTGAATACGAATTTGTTGTGCTGAGTTTGAACTACTTGTTGTTGTGGAGTGTTTCTTCCTGGATGATGACCAACCTCCATTTTGGTTAGGCATTGAAGCCTTTTACTGTACATGCAAGAGTACAGTATTACAATTGCACACGAACCACATTCACATTACACATTTTTATTCATTTCTCATATAGTATTTATTTCGAAATAAATATTTATATTATTATTTCTATCTGTCTAGTTGATTGAGTTTAACAAGGAAAGCAAATTCAGTAAAAACAAAGCAAAACAAACACTTATTACACAGCACGATTAACCTGTGGTTCCCAACCTTTTCTGAATACATATTTTGCATTAAAAAAAAAACCAATCACAGGGCACACGACTAAACAAAACTGTTACAAAAATGAATCCAAAGGTCCATTCCTCCCTAGTGAAATGAGGATTTAATTGTTGTGCCTGTCGTTGGCAAAGATAGATGAAATAAAATACACTATTAAACTTATTTGGGTGTTGCCCATTCCCAAAATACCCTGAATGCAGATCTATTTATTTATTTACGGGAGCGGGGAGGGGGTGTGTGTGTAACCTATCCCGTGATATTTCCAGAAAAAAATGTCTTTTCACAATTTTTGTGCTCAGACCAAAGCTGTGCTTTGGCTATACTTGTTCCTTTGATGGTGATCTTTTGGCACCATTAACCCAAGGACCTGAAGTGATGGGAAGAATTTAGTTCATTCAGTGAGTTTAGTTGATTTATTTATTTAGTTGGGCCATAGCTTTGTCTTAGCCTAATAGGGGCAATAAAGCCACGACCTTGTGGCAGCTATCCAATTAGAAACCTTTTCACGCGGGCATCAATAACTCAGTTTTTTGCTATTCAAAGCAAGGTTCATTCCAGTTTTCCCATTGAAATGAATCTGTTCCAGCCCCCTCCAAATACACCACCGTTTTTGCTGGGTCACGTTTTTAATAAAGGAAATTAAAATTTGTTTGTATGACACATAAAGTGAAACTATTGTATGCTGGGACAAGTTGAAAGTCTGAACAACAACAATAGTATGTGTGCCCTTAAAGGCCGTGGCCAAGTGAATGAAATCAGGATCTGAAGTGTAGTTGGCCCAACTGGTGAGTTAGTTTGCGTGTGAGCATCTGTGTGTGAGTTGTGGCCTCCATCAGCTCCTTAGAAGCGTTTTCATTTTGTATTTGTCTTTGCCTGTGTATCATTCAAGAAAGTAAGTGCATCAGTGACTGTGGCTGCCTGAATGCAAGACCGTAGCAGTACTTTCAATTATGCCTTTTTTTTTTCAAATTCACTCAAGCGTCATCTTTTTTGAGGCTATCTCGTAACTTATATTTTGGCTTGCAACATAAAGCAAAAAAAACAACAAAGCCACGGGTCATAACTCTAAAAACTCAAAGGTTCAGGTACCATTGAATTAGTAAAGTTTTTACGGAAAGTAAACGTATACAAGTTTATTTCGTAAAGGTTTTTTTTCCGTTTTTATTTTTGTTTTGTCTTTTGGGAGGGAGGAAGTGGGTGGGGGGGGGGACCAAGCCTGAAAATGAAAAAAAACATCAACTAAATTAAAACATTAATGACAACAATTGAAAAAAAAACAACTTCTGTGCAATTATAATGGCCATCAGCTATCTGCAATATTTTTTAAATATATTTTCCAAGAATTCCAATATCTAGTTTATAATGCAAATTAAAATGGTATTGGTGGCTGACTGATTTAAATGCCTGCCTCACAGTTTACCAACATGTTGTTAGGAGAGTTTGTTTTGGGTCATTGAAACCAAGGTTGAAATTTTTGGCTATAATTCCAAAAGGTGTTTTAGGCAGCAAACATGTTTTGGGGCTGATTTTCTTCAGCTGGAACTGGGACCTGAGACAAAGTAGAGGGAATTAGCAATACCGGTATAGTTTTCATTAGAGCAGCCATTGGACAAAACCTTCAGGCTTTGTCTGGAAAAACCTCCTGGAACAACCAAACTTTTTGTTGTTGTTAATCAGAGGCACTTGAAATGGTGTGTGTTCCGACTCCCATTTAACACGATGAATGTGGTTAGTTCTATTGGTTAATTCTGAACCCATCTGAACCTGTACTTATAATAAGAATGTGTGCAAACTTCAGCAGTGACATTATCTCACGTGTTCATTTTAAGTTCCCCTCTCACAAAGATTTTTTTCAGAATGAAGTGTATCGGTTTTACTAAAGGTCACATTGATGGTGGAAAAAGTTAAAAACTGTCTTAGTTTTTTTTTTTTTTAATAATCACACAATGTTGATTTTTGAAAAGGTGTGTGGATATATACTGTATATTATGTCATTGTTAATGATAAAATATCATTGTCATGAAAAGTGAGCGCTCTCTTTAAAAGCAATTTTTAACAGCATTTACTTTATAATCAACAATTTTGAAATCTGAAATGTCATACAGTTTATGTTTTGTAGTGAAATACTTCCCTGCTGTCTGGGCTGTAGTCATGTTTTAACTACAAAACTAAACATTGCCGTTGCATAACTGTCTGACTTTTTGCTCTCTCATGCTCACGCCCCCTTTTTGTCATTCCAATTTTCCAGATGAGCACAACATGGAGCAGCGCGAGATCACCTTTGACTTTGGCGATATCATGCATTGTGAGTTCTGTCGATGTGTTTTTTACACAAGAGTGCAGAATCTTTGCCAGGGATAATTTGGGGATGCCTGGGACTTCTGACTAATCAGCATTACGCTTGAGAGTATTTCAGAACTTTTTTAGACTGCATGTGGAGCAGTGCTTCTTAGCATGTTTGTATACTCATTAGCATTCTACTTTTATGAAGAAAGACAAATCTTTAGGATTAGGATTCTATTTAAACTCAAAAAGCAAAATCAACCAAGGTGGCATAAAAAAAGTTGCTAAATTAGATTAAAATGTTTTTTGTGTTGTTTTTTACATCTTTACCATTGTTGGTCAAATTTTATGAAAAAGACCTACCATACAGTATATATTCCACTAGCTGCAATTTTATCGAAGTATACACAAAAGTTTAATGGGTTCATTTGTCCTCCAGTGATGCAATCGCCGGAATCACATGTGATGCAACAAGAGGCAGATTTGTCAGATTTGGTTGATGAAAAAGGTACTGTTTTGTATTTTCACTATTATTGTCCACTTTTTTTGTCTTTGGGTCCTTTCACACCGTTCAGTAAAGAGAATATAGAAAATACAAAATTGGACTTGTTGTAGTTCATGCATATGTCACTGATTACATATTATTTCTTTTATAGAGTTTGTCATGCAAGAAAAATTGGACACCCCACGAGGGAGAGGTATTATACTGTTATGTCAGTTTATTGATTAAATATTTTAGTAATTTTTAATATTATTTAAAAAAAATAAATAAATAATGCTTTTCTTCCCGTAGGATCCCGACCTGCATCCTTTACACCGAGAGGACGTATGTGTCTTTTTTCTTCAATATTTCAATTACAGTGGAACATTTAAGGTCCTATACAGTCTGCTTCAGAACACTGAATCCATTCATCCATCCATCCATTTTCTGAGATGCTTATCCTCACAAGGGTCTGGAGCCAATCCCAGCCATCACCGATGGCATGAGGCAGGGGACACCCCAAACTGGTTGCTGGCCAATCCCAAGCCGAACTCACAATCACACCTAGGGGCAATTTTGAGTCTCCAATAAATGAATGTTTTTTGGGATGTGGGAGGAAACCGGAGTACCTGGAGAAAACCCATGTAGGTACGGGGAGAACATGTAAACTCCACACAGGTGGGGTCCGGATTTGAACCCCCGGACCTCAGAACTGTGAGGCCGAGGCTCTAACCAGTGACTCCACCGTGTTGCCTAGTGACTATCTAACTCTCACGTTCTGCTCTCCCGGGAAAGCTCATTCGATAGAGGCACTGCGATCGAATTTCGCATTGCGTCATGGGTAATTGTCACCATATATATATATACATATACTTCCGGTTTCGTCTGCACATGTTTCTGTTCACCGGTCTTAGGCACGTTTTTACAGTGTAAAATCATATTTTACCTTCTTTACCATGGGCTTCAGGTGTGCTGCAGCTCAATGCACATCTGATAGTCGTAAGAGTGTCAAAAGATATCCATGGATGTCAGCTGTGCGTTGGCTCAAGTGGCCCAAACATCCCAGAGACGTAGCTCGATGGAAGCGCCTTGTGAGAAGGGGTGGGAAAGATGTTGACAGGCGTACCCGCTTGTGCTCAAGACACTTTGATCCACAATCTATAAGAGGTGACAACATTTTGTCTGCCATTTTGTGGGTTCCTATCGAAAAGTGGAAGTGTTGATGGTGACAGTGCAAAAATCGACCACAGCACCTCTAGCGAATTAGCTTTTTTAGAGAGCAGAACGCGAGAATTTCTTTGTGGGGTTTTTTTCGTAAATTGTCATGGAAAAAAAAATGGAACGGATCTGTTCCTGGTTCAAACTGTGGCCTTCATAAACTCTTCAACAGTACATGCAATGTAACATTTTTACAATGCTAACTGTCAAGTGAAAGAAAAGATAAACACCTGTTATATAGGTGACTTGTTAATGTGTCTCCCTCACAGTTCTGAGGACTGGGGTTCAAATCCCTGCCTGTGTCGTCCCACATCCCCAAAACATGCATGTTAGGTTAATTGAAGACTCTAAATTGGCCTCACGTGTGATTGGGAGTGTTAATGGTTGTTTGTTTCTATGTGCCCTGAAATTTGCTGGCAACCAGTTCAGGGTGTACCCCACCTCTTGCCCGATAGGTTTCGGGATAGGTTCCAGGAGTTCCGTGACCCTTGTAAGGCTATGTGGCTCACAAAATGACACTACAACATTAAACCTGCATTTCAAAGACCAGGGATTGATCACCACGCTCCCACTTAAAATGTGTATGCTGCAAGACATTTGTTTTATATTTGTCTGCATGAACTATATATAAACATCCATCCATTCAGTTTCCATACTGCTTATGCTCACAAGGGTTGAGGGTATGCTGGCGACTATCCCAGCTGACTCTGGACAAGAGGTGAGGTTCACCCTGCACTTACCATGCGTGTTTTTGGGATGTGGGAGCAAACCAGAGAAAGCCCACGCAGGCACAGCGAGAATATACAAACTCCACACAACCGAGGCCGGATGTGAACCCGGGTCCTCAGACCTGTGACCTAGGTGTTCCACCCATTGAATCCCCTATTTCAAAAAATAAAACATAATGATATATTCGGGCTAATTTCACTTGAGTTGAGGCCAGTTCTGCTTTAATGTAGCAGCTATATTGCAATGGGGTGTGTCCTGCCTAGAACGTCAGTGGGATTCATAATAACGTGTGGGCTTGGTCACCAATTTGCTTGAGGTATGTTTGCGTACTTTTTGCATTACGGCTCATAAGCCATCAAAATGTTACATAGCCTAGCAAGCTAATGCTACCACTTGTGGTTGTTTGTAAACATGTTGCCGTTCTGTTGAACACATGATATTGACCAGAGCAGCAAATTCCAACCTTTTTGGAGCCTAAGCAAAGACTTTACAGACTTTAAATCTCACGGCACAGCAACAAACAAAAACCTCAGAAAAGAAAAATATTAATTGATGTATGTGCAGTACATAATGCCATCGAAGAGCATTAATTTGTTCTGTCACTATGCCTCACTGGAATAAATAGATGAACAAAGATACATTATTTTTGTAAATATACATATTTTGAACAATTAAGTATATACAGTAAACAAACAGGTCATTTCAGTAGATTCTTTGCTCCATCTTGTAATCACATTGGTCATCAGTTATCATGTCATTATCCAAGCAGCTTATCCTCACAAGAGTTGCAGGAAAGCTGGAGCCTATCCCAGCAAGCTTCATGCGAAAAGCAGACTACACCCTGAACTAGTCGCATGGCAGATATCAACACCATCAAAGAGCAGGAATCGATCTCACTCTGCCTGCACCAAAGGCAGGCGTGTGTACCACTACACCATCAGTTATTGCATTTTGATCTGTTGTACTTTCTTTAAAGGTGTGGATTACATGTGTTCTCTGCGAAATTTTCAGCTCAATAGTACCTTTGGCAGCATATTTAATGAGAAAAATTGTGACATGTTAAATACTTATTCCAGCCACTGTAAATACACAAAGTGAAATTCACTTTATTTTACATTTAGTTTAACAGTAAATTTAATTTAGGAGTGGCATTAAACAGTTTGATGCACCTTTACAAAGAATTGTTCACTATTTGCCAAACCGCTTCTTATTGTAAAATGTGTTTGAGTTGCATTCAGTACCACCACACTGCGCTCACAACCCAAAGTGAAAAACAAAAAAAACGACATCTAGTATCTTGAAAAACTCATAAGTCAAGTCACTCATAACTTCAGGTACCACTGCATATTACTGTATTTTTAAATGTTTATTTATTTACCCTTTCCATGACTGCCCATTTTGTTCCTTTCTTCCCTTAAAGGTCGTCCAAGTGTTGGGTCTCGCTCTGAGATTCCCATGCTAGACTATCCCGTTCAGTTCCCGCTTGGGCGACCCACCACCGACAATCTCCAAGCCGTGTGTCTCCACGGAGAACTTCGCCCTCGCTACCCCAACTCCTACTTCCCCAGCTCAGGGTTTGGACAACTGCGGCGTAGGGCCAGCGCCGTCAATAATGCTGAGGCATGGTTGAGCGCATGCTGCGCAGGAAATCAGACGTGGGGGAATGACGCGACACTTTGCTGCGCCACACAGGCGGTGAGTTTTTTGTGTAGTCTTTTTTTTTTTTTTTATGATCCCATTCAGACAATGCGTTGGATTGAAATTACCAGATATCTTATTTCCACAGTTACTGGTCTGGGGTATTTCTTAACTCATCTCCAGATTGGGGAGGGGGTGTGTTGTGGGCCTTTATTTGTTGCAACTTGATTTATGAATGACCCGACTGGTGTGTTTTCAAGGTACTAGCTGTCGCTTTGCTGATTTTTTTTTTTGTTATTGTTGTTTTTGTCTTGAGTTGTGCGCAAACACTTGCGTTGCGAGCACTAGATAGTGGTACCGAACATCACAACAAACAGCAAATGATAGTTCAAGCTGTATATTGACATTTCCATCCATCCATTTTGCATACCACTTAGACTCAGGGTCATGGGCTTGCTGTCAAATCACTCGTAAATTTGAAGTACCACTGTACAACAATAATATCGTTTTGATAGACTTTTTTTCCCTGACAATTTGGGTCCTAACATTCTAGTTGCCTGTAGATTCAAACCCCAAAAAAGAAAGAACGATCTTGACATTGTTGGCTTGATGAAACATGCAGGTTTTCATTAACTAACAATTAAAAAACAACTATGTCTTCATAACCCTATTCTCCACAACCCAGGCAGAGACAGCAGAAAGGTCTCGGCATGTCCACCATCGTGAGACAACAAGGGGGGCAAACAATCTTCCTCTCACAGACTACTGTTTTGAGTTCAATGCTATTGCAAAATGCCTGGCTGCCTCTCTTCGCCCAGCATGTGACCTCAGATATGTGCACATCCTGATTTTCAATTATGTTTTTTACACGACCTCCGCTGCCTAGTGGGAGCTGTCAGTGGAAAAGTTCTGCAAGGAGGATTCATCCGTCAAGGATCGACTTTATCACTGCTGCAGAAAGACAGGCGGTCAGAGACTCAACTGCTTCCAAAAGGACTCTCCCAATCCACGCTATGAGCCAACTGAGCCAATACCGGTTTCCCCGCTTCCCGTTGAAGTCGACTTCAGCTTTGACAAAAACACTTGTCACAGGTATGGAGGGAGAATACTCAGCAAAGTAATGATTATCATGATGTGAGTAGGGCCATCAACCTATCACTGCATTGAAATACTTCAAAATTCAACATTTTAATGCCACAAAGGTATTGAACTGCATCACAAGACTTTTTGAGGATACAATGTGATCAAAACTGGACCTTGTTATTACGAAGGCAGACCGTTTGATACAGCTGTTCTACTGTAGGTGGTCAGAGCTGTGCAATCATGAAGCTGGTGAGTGTAGTATATGTTATGTTGCGCCACAGTCAGCTTTAGATAGACCATTTGCTCTGTCAATAAGGATTGCGTTTACTACGAATGCTTAAAATTTAAATGATCAACAACAACATTCATAAGATAGACTTTAAACATGAATTTTTCATCATGGGAGACATTTATCCATCCATCCATCAATTTTCTTTGCCGCTTATCCTCACGAGGGTCGGGGGGAGTGCTGGAGCTGGTGCTATCCCAGCTGTCCACGGGCAGGAGGCGGGGTACACCCTGAACTGGTTGCCAGCCAATCGCAGGGCACATCGAAACAAAAAGCCGCACTCACAATCACACCTAGGGGTAATTTAGATTTAGAGGGGATTTGGGAGGAAACCGGAGTGCCCGGAGAAAACCCACACAAGCACGGGGAGAACATGCAAACTCCACACAGGTGGGGCCAGGATCGAACCCGGGTCGTCAGAACTGTGAGGCCAACGCTTTACCAGCTGAACCACCATGCCGCAGGAGACATTTAACCATCTAAAATTAAAAATGAATGGATTACAAGAATATTGATCAAATTATATGAAAATAACCCATATATGGAAATGCATTTTATCCTATGAAGGCAATTATCTGCCTTTTTCATAAGCTGTGAGAAAGTCGGAACAAGAACAGCATTTTTAGTGTATCCAGGACATACCAGTAAATGTTTGGGGATGACATGTACTCAACAGAACATCAGTGACTCAGCCAAATGTCAGCGAAAGGAGACAACAGCCCGGTTCCCAGAAAAGTGAAATGAACTTCCCCCCCGCTCGACCCAGCGCACAAAACGTGGAATCACTGTGTCGCAACCAGAAGCAGCGCCCCCTGTACAGCGTCAAGTGCCTGCCGAGCAGCGGCTACGAACTGTTGGCTCGTCAGGCCAAGATCATTAATCGTATAGAGAAGGGATACAAACAATGCTGCAAGAAGAACCAGGACGTGCTTGTGTGTGCTGAGCAAAAGGTAGAGGATCAGACTTTTTTTTTCTACATTTTCTGCCACTTCTCAAGTTCACAGTCAGTGTACAACTGGAGTTTAGTCAACAGTCAATCACAGGCCACGTACACGTAGATAAACAATTCACACACATTTACACTTATGGACAATTTAGAGTCCATCCAAATAACATGCATGGTTTTGCAGTGGTAGAAAAAAGTACAATAAAAAAATGGTTATTTTTTTAAATGTGTTTTTCACCCTTTTATAGTCCTTGTGGATAATGTATTTTTATTGCATTGCATCAAGTGTATTTTATGATCTAATATATGCACTCTTTTTCCACCCCTATTTATACTTATGGTCGGCTTGTGAGTTTTAGTGGAATGATGCGCTCAGAAGGTTTTGCTCCAGTAAGAAGGGCGGCAAGGTTGACTACGAGTGCTGTTTGGGCAGCACGACCAGCGATCGGCTCGACTGTTTTCAAACAAAGTCTCCTGACCCCCATTACAACGTGACGTCCCAGGAAGAACTGTCTCCTAAAATCTGTCAATCTCGCAAGATCATCAAGAAAGTGTAAGTCCGTTTATGCTTGTTTGAATACTTTCTCGAATAGTCCCCACATGTCATGCATTATAAGTGGATCTTCGACTTCCAAAATACAGTGTGAACTGTTTTTCAATCCAAACGTATTGAAACATCTAAAATCTAATTTGGATTTTGACCAAAACTGAGTACCAAACTAATATATTTCTTTTTGTAACCTTTAATAAAATAAAATTGTTAACCTATTTTTGCACTTATTTGACAATATAGAAGAAAAATATAGATGTGTGAGGCATCACTACAACGAGACATGCTTTTATATTATGCGTTTGTTACGTAAAAGATGAAGAGTAACATTGTTTTTACTTGTTTAATATTACCTTTGGTGAACTTATTTTTTCACTTACTTGACAGTTACAAATACAAAATAAATGTGTGGGGCATATCTGAGACACAATTCACTTTGCATTACAAGTTTTTTATTTGTCATTAAAGTTAAGACACACTCATATATTATCTTAATACAGTACTAAGAGAAGATAAATAATTTTTTAAAATGTGAAAAAAGTGAGATGCCATTCAGTGATGTGACTAAACTTCACTTTACACCTTGTCATCAAATGTAACACTGAAAGTTTTACTGTCTGAAATTAATATTGATATATAAAAGTGGTGAACTTATATTTGGTAGGGTTGGGCAGTGTGACCTGAAAATAAACTCTGATTTTGTAAACAAGCTGTCCGTACAAATATACTGTAGATAGTAAGAAATGTAAATCTTCCTGACAGATAATCTGCAATTCGTTGATAAAACTGATGAATCATTAAACACTAATGAAAAGTAAGCTTCCAGAAAAGATTAGCTTTACAGTTAATAAATATTTAATGACAGACTATTTTTAGTTCATTTATTTTAAAATTCCTTTCACACATTAATCTGAAGTAGATGAACCAGGTCAGAATAGACTGGTGTTTGACTTTTGATGTTCTACTGTAAATCACTGGTGTGTACAAACTTAGCAAGTTCACTGTTTTTTCACTCCCTTTTAGGTTGCCTAATGGTTTTCACGCCAAGAACATTTTGAACGAATGCTGCGCCATGTCACCAGTAGACCACACCACTTGCTTTGTACAAAAGGTGAGTTGTTGGCTGAGACATTGAAAGTTTGTTTGTTGCAGGCAATATGTTGTAGCCCTACCTGCAAGAGGTGAAAATCCACCACACTAGGGGACAATACATTTTTTTTTTGTATGATGTTACCCATACATATAGTTTAAACACATTTAAGCTACTCTATTATAAATACACCTTTAAAATATTCCTTAGTTTCTCTTATACAGTACTCTTTCACGCACAGTTCTACAAATAAGATGTAAAGCGTGCTTGTTACAAAGTATTTGTCACAGTTGAAATTTACTGTAAAACTGACACATAAAACAAGAGAATTCAACATTGTCTATTTAAAAAATGAAAATGTTCGATCATACCTCTTAATTATGCTGCACCTCTTCCAGTAGAGCTCAATGCTGCACAGCATGTTGTGGCAGAACGTGGTATGACAATGGTGCACAACTCTAAATTTGGACTTGCTGAGTGTACACCGCAAAAAAACAAAAAATCCTCAATATAGCAGGGGAACACTGTATTATTTCTTAGATATAAATTTATAATTACTGATTTAGGAGCCTCCACATTTTCAAATTGCAATGGTATTTTCTTGTATATATTTAAATATAGGTTGAGGAAACATCTGTCAAAATGTGTACGTCAAAGAAGACATCCCCTCCAGTCGCCCGCCGCTGTTGCCGCATGCCTCCTCCGGAGCAGCCAAAGTGCGTCACTAACTTTGTAATGGATGCCATCACCAAGGCAACCAAGGTGTCCAACCAGAAGAAAAAGAAAAGATGCCCCCTTTAAAAAAATCCACCCTGATGCTTCCAGCAGCTCAGACATGAGGTCACTGAACACAAGAGTACTTGTCTTGCACAAATGCCACTTTTTAACGTGTGGACCAAATTTGTGCCTCATCTACTGCCAGTATTATATGTATCTATACATCTAAGGTCGTGACAATCATCTCTTTCGTGAGTGCCTTCCTAAAGACATATTTTTTAAATTGTTGGATGCTTGCTTTGTACTTTGTAATGTGTCACTGTACCACTATTTTTTTAGAGGCTGCTCTTTAAATGTTTTGGTTTTGGTTACATGCATTTTGTTGTTTCTTTTAAAGCCGCAAGTCCAAACCATTTCTAATAAAGTTTTTTTCCCCATGATTTAAATTTGCCTTGTGCTATCTGATTCTGTCTCACTCCACTTATCAAAAAAGATTAGATGTTTTTTGTTGCTCATTTCAACACAACAATGTCAAAAGTCACACTAATTAAATCAGTTAAATGAGGCAATGCGTAAAATAGTGTCAGCATCGTCCAAAATTATAATCTTTCACAGAAGTAAAAATGCAGGTATGATGCAAGGCACACTGTTGTCATGGTCCTGCCGGTCCAGCCCTGGCTGGGCAGGTCCCAGCACACCGGCGCTGATTAGGAGGCGCACACCTGCGCCTCAATCTCGTTGCTTAACCCCTGTATTTATAGGACCGAGGGGACGGCTGGTCTTCGCCAGATCATCGCAACTCATGCCCCATTCCTGCACTCCCGTATTCTGGTCGTGAACCCTGGTGTACCTGTAAGCTTGACATCTTTGATACTCCTGCCTTCTCTGACCGACCCCTGCCTGCCCGTGGACCTGCTCTCTACGCCCGACGTCCTGACTACCGCTGCTTCACTTAACTTTCTGCCTGATCCCCGACTTTGGACAGAATAAACGCTTTCCCAAACTGCCTCTGTGTCTCCGGAGTCCTGCATTTGGGTCCTCCTCTGTATCGATGGGTCGTGAGAACTGTTTATAAAGGGGAAAAATTCATTTGGTTGGAAAGGAAGACAACTGAAAGAAGATGTTAATTATGTCAAAAAAATATGGAAGATCTATCTGCTGAAAATCTGTTCTTTCAGGCAATATGAAACCTTACAGTTTTGTGTATAATTTTTTGACAATGCTTGTAACCATACATCTTATGTTGTGCTATCAATTTAGGAACATTTTAGGATTTGATCCAAATGATTTTGACAATTTTTGATAAATTCAACAACCAAAGTGTTTCATCTCTAAATAAAATTAATTATCCATCCCTCCATTTTCTTTGCTGCTTATCCTCACACGGGTCATGGGGAATGCTTGAGTCTATTCCAGCTGTCAATGGGCAGGAGGCGGGGTAGACCCTGAACTGGTTGCCAGCCAATCGCAGGCCACATCGAGATAAACATCCGCACTCACAATAACACCTAAGGGCAATTTTGATTCAAATTAATTCATTCAAATTTGTTTAGTTTTTAACAAAGTGTAGCACAGCAAAACAAATGACACACGTCAAGAAATAGTTCATGAGACAAAATTATGAAAATTAAAAAATTAAAACATGCATGGGCAGCACAGTTAGGTAGTGGTTTGGCATGTCTGTCTCATAGTCTAAGACAGGGGTGGGAAAACATTTTGAGTCAGGGCCCAAATTGGCTATTAAAATTTCTGCAGCCCAGGGCTACAATCTTCCAGTTCAAACATAAACAAAAAAATGGCATTGAAGTGTCAACACTTATTTAAATTTATTGGGAACTGTGTTGTTGATCATCTTTTTTGCCAGTGCATTAAAGTCTGGTGTTAGTTTTGTTGCGGCATTACTCAGATCAGATTAAAAGTATGTTCACACACATACAGTATGTAGAGCCAAACACTACCAGCATCCTCTGTGCCATCTTCCAGGTTTTGGGATATTTGCACTTACTGAAGCATAAAACACATTCAGTTTCAGGGAGCTGAACTTTTTTTTTTTTTTTTTAAATAGACAGTCACATTGGAGATCAATCAGTCCTAACTGCTGCTCCTGTGGTGCTGTTTCAGGGTCTTGTCTCAGGGGACATGACAACAGCTGAAGTGACTTGTCAATTTTTCCAAAATCAGAGAACTGCCAGCAGAATTTTCCATGCAGGTCCTCCAGTTATTTTCTGTATTTTTTTTTTCATGTCAAAGGGGCCTCTCATTGTTGCCAGTGTAAGGAGATGAACAAAAAACGTGTCTGACATTTGCTTTGAGAATAAAGCTAGTTTAGTTTTGAAGGCTCTAATCTTTGTATACATTTCATGTACAAACTGGTCTTTGCCTTGTAGCTTCGCGTTTAGCTCATTCATGTGTGTCATTATGTCCACAGCAAAAGCGAAATCACAAAGCCAATCTGTTACTCAGCTCTGGAAAAGCTTTCTCAAGTAGAGCCAAAAATGAGAAAATATCCCGTGTGAATTCCCATACTCAAGGGCACACTTTGGACAAACTTAACCATCAGACATTTGAGTGGTAAAGCAAGTCCTGGTAATCAGCACCAGTTTCTCCGAAAAACTTAATAAACTGGTGATGCCGAGGTCCCCTTGCACGAATAAAGTTAACATATTTTACAGATGGTTTTACAACAAGGTCAAGCTACAGTACACATTTACATACTTCCTGGTGCAGTGTATGCATCCATGCAGCATAGAAAAATGACCTCGTGCTTAGGGTTGTGCTTCTACACCCTATCTTGGATTATCTTAAGCAACCCAATGTATATTTCAGTCAGATTCAGCGATCCATCTGTAGTAATGTTGGCAAGCGTACTCCAATGTAGCTTGTGCCTCTTGGTGACCCCTGATACACTGTCATAAAAATCCTTTCCACGTGTTTTTTCATTCAGATTTTCTATGGCTAAAGTCTCATCTGTCATCCCAAAATTATTATTGTGGCCTCTGATAAAAATGGAAGGCTGAACTGTAGCTTTTATGTCGTTACTTTCTACTAGTGCCAAGGAATACAATGTAAATGACACATTTTGCTTCGCTTGTTAGCTATGTCTTCATCACTTCCCTCAACACAGTGAATCAATGTCCTGCATGATAAGCTAATATTTTTAAATTTGTTCTTGCTCACAGGACATAAGAGTTGCTGTCTCTACCACGTGTTTTTTTTTTTTTGTTTGTTTTTTTTAGAAAACTCCCCTTGGAAAAGAGGCTTGCTGGTCTTTGCTCTAAACTGGATTTTAACCACATAATTATAGACTTCCATTCCTACGTTGATTGTTTGTTAGCATAATTGCTTGTTAGGATAATTAGAATTCTTGGTTGAAGAGTGACAGCTGGTGTTATATTTCTCTCTAAACCTGTACTCACTGTTTTCTGATCTTTGGCCCACTCGGAATTGAAGATGGTTGCAGAGCAATAACAGAGTAAAAAAGGTCAAGCCAAAGTCAAGTCAATGTATAACTGTGCCCACTGCACCACCTAGTAAAACCGCTGAGCATTACAGATCAATTGAATGTAGTCATGATTTTGATATGATTTGGGCAATTCCATCCCAATATTTGCTGGGCCAGATTGAAATGAGCAATGGGCCAGATGTGGCCCACGGGCTGTAATTGGCCACCCCTGGTCGAGGGCTTCAGAGTTCGACACTTTTCTCGGGTCGTCCCATGTTCTTGCTTGTGTGGCTTTTTTCCAGGCTTCATCCCACATTCCAAACGCATGTTGGGTTCTTGATGACTAAATCAGGACTGTAAAATTTGTTTTTGTAGCAGGCCACAAAGTGGTCTCTTTTTGTGGCGTACCTGAAGAAGTTCTATGAATGAACATTCATAAACTAGTTCATATTTTGGGGGAAAGTGATCTAAACAGTTAATTTCTGCCCAATGAACATTATTGCACACACGCTCATTCTGCCGTCTGTGAACTGTTTTCAAATGAAAGGTCATTTTCATTCCAGAATGGCAAGTTTTTTTCAGCGACTTCCAGGGCAAAACCTGTCTGAACACACTATATACGAGCCTTCATTTGTCTGGAGTTAAACGTATTCAGCTACCAATTCTATTCGAATTGAGGGAGGAAACCAAAGTACAAAGGGGAAACCCACACAGGCACAGGGGAATAAGCAAACACCACATAGGCAAGGTTGGATTTGAACCAGGGTCCTCTAAACTGCGAGGCAGATCTGCAAGGCCGATCTGCTAACCAGCAACATATTGATAAAAATTATTTATTCATTTCTTTTAAAAGATCTGTAAACTTAGTTTTTGGACCGATGAACTGAACTTTGTTCTAGTTTGCATGGAAAATGAAACTTCCCAGGACGTTATGTTTTCTCTTGGAGGGGCTGCCTATCACTTGAAGATAGCTGGGACAGGCTCTGGCACGCCTATCCTGCCTTGTGAGGATAAGTGGTAGAGAAAATGGATGGATGGTCATTATGACTAAGAACCGATATCAATATATGATTGGCTCATATCATTACGCATGAACAATAAACTGATCAATCAAAAGTGAGTAAAAAATGTCCAATTGTTCAGTTGATTTTGAAAGGGGGATTGGTAACATGCTTGCAATACTTCAAAAAGTGGAGACAATACGCAATTCTGGTACTTTGAAAAAACTAAAATATTAAGTCGATGCACTTGATTTGCTTGCGCAGGCTGCATAAAATGATATGGCAGGTTGGAACTGGCCCCTGGGCCGTGGGTTTGGCAACGTGCTTATTGTTCATAGGGTTGCATGTGATTTTGTAAGTCGATCATTGTGTGTATCTCCTATGAGGCCTAATGACACATTTATTTTTATCATGCACGTTTTGGGGAAGTGGCAAGAAGTTGGGAGTACCAGCAGAAAACCCCAGCAAGGGCGGCTGGGTCATGAAAACTCCAAATAGGAAAGACAGGGCAGGGATTCGAACCCAGAGCATTCCACATAAGGCAGACGTTTTCGTCACTAGGGCACATGGATGCTCTTTTAGAACCATTTAGAACCATTCATTCATTTCTATTCCACTTAAGTGACCTTTGTCGGGTCGTGGGCGAGCTGGAATGGAGCACATCAGCATGTTTTTGTTATGGAACCAGATCAGCATCCCGGACCTCCGAGACGTGAGGCAGCCGTGAGATCCAGCAGCAGGTCGCCGGTGGTGCCGCACCTGTTGTTCTTCCGCAACTTCAGCAATGGTGGCGCTGTGGCGCTGAAGACGACCGTTAAACCCGCAGTGTGCTGGCCTGGCTGAGATGCGAAGCGAACACAGTGGAGCTCACAAGCAAACCGTAATGGCGACTGCTGGTGGAACAGCAGATCCGGGATCAACAGCCACGACAGGTATCTTGCCAGCACTGTATTTTACTCCGTTGATTGTCAGTGACCGTACAAAGCCACTGGTGGGCCATTTCGCAGAGATGAGGAACACTTGGGGTTGCGCTGCCTGTAAATTCCGCATGCTCCGGGAGGTTAGCTTGCTAAGCTAGCACCGAGCCCACCAAACAAATGAGCTGCCGCTGAATTAGTTAGCTAGCCGTCTTTTTGTCCGCAAATTGGCCATGGCGAAGCATAGTTGCAGCATCGATATCCGACGATTGACTCCCGTCATATTAGCTAATAGGCTCGACCACTGTGGTGTGGTTGTCGTGGTTTTTCCAAACCGGTCTTTTCTTTAGAGATGTAACATCAAGAAAACTGGATGTGAGGACTCCATAGTTTCATTTGACTTGTGAAGTCCCATGACGTTACTTGAGGTCAAATATGTGTTTTGTATTCCAACCAAGCAAATAACGCCAAGCTGCTACGTTGCCATGTCACCCTTCATTCCCACTCCCCATCTTTCAGCAGTTTCATGACAAATTTCTTCTTACACGCGAGCCCTCCAACTGTTCCCTTTTACTTTTTTCAGTCTTCAAGTTGATTTTTCTTAATGTTTGAATGTTCACTGTCGTGCAGTTGTATTCAAGCAGGCTTTGGTTGCTTTTCCATTCTTGATTCCCAACCCCCCCCTCCCCCCCTTCGCTAATAAAAAGCACATGACAATGACATTGTATGACATGATTGAAAAATTTTGTTTTTGGTTTTCCCCTCTTTGATATCCTTTGCTTTGGTGCCTTGACTTAGTTTTAATCTAGTTTTTCCCGTGAAGGAATTGAAATAGACACACACACATACACACACACACACACACACACACACACATACATACATACATATGCACATACACGTCTTATGTTTGTAGTAGTGAAAATAGTGTTTTATTCAAAAGATGGAATAAAGCAAAGAAAGAAAAGTGTAATTACTGTAGATACGGTAGTATTCTTGTGTTGTTTGCTTTTCGTTTAAAGCAGAGGACGAGTGAGTGACATCAGGAGTTGGATTGCCGAGTGTTGGTTCAGTGTGAACATCTGGGTGTGAGTTGTGGCCAACAGCATTATCTGGCATCAGTTTCCGTAGAAATAATATAACTCTTTTCTTATAATAAATTCTTTCCTGATTAGAAAAAAGGATTTTTTTTTCTAAATATGTATGTAAATACGATCCTAAATTAACATCTTAAATGTTTCTCTGTTTAATTTCATGAAATGAGCTATCAAACTGTATGGCTCAGATGGTCTCTATATTTTTTTTGTCAGCTCTCAGACTTCTCATGTTGAGTTGTACAGGGGAAGAAGGGTGACATTTGCAAAATATTTGCATAAATCAGGTCAAGAGTTTACACCATGTTGATAAATCACTGCTTTAGCAACGTAGAAATGACTAAATGTCTTTGGCAATGCTCAGCATGATTGATTCTGCAATTGCTCATGTCTTCTGTTCCTTGGCAAGAGTTAAAGTCACCAGTCACTTTTATAAAAAATAGTTCCCAGATAGACTGGAAAATTTGCTAAATATAGCTACCAAATCACTAAGCTGTCCACACTGACTGTATAGTACTTTAGTAAACTAGGTGTAAGCAGTGACAAAAAATGTCGTACCACTACTACAAAAAAAGTGACTGAACCGATAAATTGGAGTCATGTTTCATTTTACATGATGAGTAAAATGGTTTTGTGTTCTGTTTATGTTGTAATGAGTCCATGGAATGTTATGATGAATTAAGGCCAGTATTTTTTATGGCAACAGTGCACACTGGTTGCCAGTAGGAAGTTAAAACACTTTGTACTGTTTTGCATTTCCCGGAACCCTTAATAGAGGGCAGACAATCTTTTTCCTCACAAAAACTATTCCAATTTTTGTTTAGCTTCCATCGGAAACAATACATTTTCAGAATTTGTGGGTCAAATGTTGTTGCACTTTTTGAATTCTTCTGAAACGTCATTAATGTTCCAATTACACAGTGGGACGGATCATTTTGTCTCACTGGATGCTCCCCATCCCTATAGGTGTTAATCCATTTAGAAAAGTGGAATTTGTTCATTTTCTCATGTGCACTGGACTATTTCATCTCTGCATAGTCACATGGGCAGAATCTACGAACACAAATAGTCACAGACAGGAATGATCGCTTACAAGCATGCTGCCAAATAACATCGGCCCAGTTTCCAAATCAAGGCAAGAACTTATATACTTACTCTCTCCTCATAGGCTGTAAACGTGAGGAGAAAGCACTTAGCCTATATTGCCATGTAGAGGCTGCAGACTCTGTTAAGCTCCCCAGGATTGTTTCATATAGTGACTACCAGATGGTTCATCTATTGTTAATGGTCCTAATTGGGTTAGTCTGTCTTTTTTTTTTTTTTTTTTTTTTTTTACACAGACAACACCGCAGTCTGTGGCATTAGCATATTGTACAGACGTCAAACTTTAAAAACAAGGTGCAACAAATAAATAATAATAATAAATACTGGCTTCTTGTTTGGATGTTATAATTTCAAAATAATTATTTTGAAATAATAAAATCTGTAATACCTGTATAAACAGCGATATAATATTTTAACTTTCCTAATTAGTATAAGCGAAAGTTGTTGCTGTCAAATATAACCAAAATAAATTAAAACTACTCACCTGAGCACCATGGGAATTCCGTCACTTCGGTATGGATGGAGTTAACTTGTCTATTAGTGGGCTGCATAGGAACAGAGCAAGTTAGCCTCATAGCATACATTTCCTCGTAGTTTTTAAGGCTAAGGATTTCTGATTCTTTTGTTATCACCACAGATTCCCTCTTTAGCATCAGTGGTGCCTCGACTACGTTTGCATTAAAAAAAAAGGCTGAAAGGCAAAGATATTGTGACATAAATCTTAGTTTAGAGCTGATGCCTTGTGCAGTTTGCTGATGGTTTGCACTTCCGCATTGTTTGACATGTCGATTTCAATGCATTGTGCTTGGAATGTCTTTAAAGATTTGATCCAAATTAGTGGGGGGGGGGGGCATCAATCCTTCACAGTTTCTTTTCGCTTGTGATTATCAAATATTGGCCTTGTCCTGCTTTCCAGATATTAGGACTTATTTCTGGAGGAGAGCGCTGCAACGAGGTACTGGCATGGGTTTGTTTCTAGATGTGTGAAAAGAAACTGCAGTGTGAGTGATGCTCTTTTATGTAATATAAGGGTTAAGCGAATGATTCTTGTTCTTTTCAAGTGAAATAAACCACAGTGTTGCTATGCCAGTAGCAAGTAGATGACCCTGCCATATTAACAGTCTCCTGGTTTGGACTACTTTCACTGTTTGTGGATGCACCCTGGAGTCTTCCGACAGGTGTACAATTTTCTTAGCATCTTTTTGCATGTATTGACCTGCAGCACTATTGTATTGAAGTAGGTGTTGCCACTGGTTACAGGCAAGAGGTGCTGAGTGGGCGAGAAAGGACTGTAGTATTCAATGCCATATTTATGTAAAGAAATCACTTTTGAAATAATTTATTTGAATTCCTAACTCACTTTGCGGTGTCCAGCCAACAAGAGTGTATCTTCATATGTCTGTGTGGTTCCAATAGTACAAAAATAAGTTGGTTGTGGATGAAAATAGCAGTTAGCCTGAGTAGCTTTAGCTTTTCCAATTTCTGCTAACATGAATATATTCATATCAGTGGGACTGCCTGCAAAAAATGAGGGTAGGGGCAGGTGGTAAATCTTCATCACCCATATGTATTGTCCAATAATGTGCGGGCATCAATAAGTATGTGATACAAAAAAGTTTTTTCATCTCTCAACACACATCATCACAACACTTGTCCTGTGTCAAAACACTTGTTGCAGTACTATGACACAAGCGTGTGGAAATCTTTTACCGACAGTAAGACTGGCCGCACGCTCACTTGATAAATGTGCAGGTTCATCCACCGAAACAATAAAAGCAGTGGCTGGGCCAAGGTCGCCAGTGCTCTCCTTAAAGTGTCCTGTAGTCCATCTTTTCAGAGCAGGATAGCAATGCCGATCCTTTGGGGGCTGAATCTATAAAGTGTATGTGTGTAGCACAAAATGTGTATTTGCATGTTATTTTGCATTAACAATACAGTTACAAGCCCCCCCCCCCAAAAAAAAAAAAAAAAAAACTTCCATCCATATATGGGAGAATTAGTTCACATAAAAATCTATCAGTTACAAGTTCACATGACACAACTGACTTGTAAGCAACTCTAGTTTAACAGAATGTTCAGGTAATTTTCACTTTTCATATAGAAAAGTGACTGTTGATTGTATACCAAAATTCAAGTGTGAAATAGTTTAAAAGTCAATGAATCTCAAGTTACTGCCTTTTTTTTTTGAAAATGTATCTATGAGCAAGCTGTTCTTCACTTCCTCCATTAGGCAACAATGGGACTACCAGTGATTTGCCTAATAACCACAGTTTCTTTGCTAGTGGCTTGGCAGCGAGGCTGGCTGAGGTTACAGGGCAAAAGAGTCACTTTTAAGCAGTGGCCGAAAAACCATATGTTAAATGTCAAAACTGTTATAAATGGTGAAAAGGTGCTTATTTATCCTTTAACCCGGCAGTTATACTATTGGAAAGACCGGTGGCTTGGGAAAAGGTGGCCTCCTGTATGTGACTAATGATGTCTTTTTGCTGTGGTAAATGTCATTGGATTAATAGCTAAGTAATGTGTTTATGATCATTTAGAAAAGAAAGCTTGTCGCGGTTCTTCCTGATAGGACAGACTTCCAATATGCAGTAGAAAGCTGTGCTTTGGTCATGAAGGTGGTACTTGCAAAAAGCACCTTAGGGACATGGTAAATCTGGAGCAACCACCACAGGGGAGAAGTAGTTCAGTTTTACACTGAGCTGCTGGTATTAGAAGAATAAGTTGGTAAATGTGGCCACCTTTAAGTCTGGGCTCATCATTGACCTCATTTGTCATCAACGGCATCCGGTGCTGGAAATAGCTCGTTAACCAGCAGATGCTGAACAGATTTTCCCGAAGACAGCGCATGCTCATGTTGTAAATCCAAGTTTGATTTTTCTTTTAGGGACCAGTGGCATCTTCAAAGGAGGTCCTTCAGAGGTAAGGATACACCCTGAATAGAACACCTGTCAGTGTTGACATGTTGAGGCAGAGAATCATTCACACTAAAAGGCTATTGATATTCCCAACTAAAACGTGTGTACACACAACCAAACAACACACTTGAAATTCGTGAGGAAGCCAGGGTGAACTTAAATAAGCTCAATTGGCACATTAAAAGTCCCATAATTTGGCTAGTTAGACCTCCATAGAGGAGAGGTTTCCAATGTGGAATTTGTATAAATGTGTCAATTTCATTTGAAAAATGTAAAAAAAAACCCACATTGGTTTTTCCAAACTAATGTTTAGAAAAGGCCACTCTGACAGCTACTTCTCTGTGACCCATTTTTTTATCCACCCCTTTTTCTCTGATTGTTCGCATCTATGTAGAAGACTCACTTGTGAGAGCACACATGCTTGTTGTGTTAATGGCTCCGGCTCGGGACCCAAAACACAAGGTGATCTTCGCTAGTGACGTGCATAAAGTTGAGAAATTTAGAATACTTTTAGGCCTCGGCAGAAAAATGTATGATACTCAGGAATGCATTGAAGAGTTTATTCATATTTCATGTCTACTGGGGTACAATAGAAACAATGTTACATCCCAAATACTAGAAAAGGTTAGTTATATACAGTTAAAGCCAGAAGTATACATACAAAAACACACGTTTCATTTTTTTGTCTGTCTGAAGTCAAAGTAGACTAAGCCACTCCTGTGTCAGGTCAGCCAGGATCACCAAAATTGTTTAATTTTGTTAAATGAAAAAATAATTCAAGAGAATTTCTTAGACAATTTATTATTTTCTTTGAAGTCAAATCTTTACATCCATAAAAAGTACTTTGTCCTTAAAGAACATGGAGAAGCCCAGATGATGAGGTCATGGCTTTGCAAGCTCCTGAAAGGTTAACTGACAACATGTGAGTTAATTGACTGTTCATTTGGGGATGTATTTAAGGCGAAACCTCAAACACTCTTCTTCCTTGTTTGTAATCATGGGAAAATTAAAAGAAATCAGACAGGAAATCAGAAAGAGACTTGTGGACCTCGAGAGGTCTGGCTCATTCATCCTTGGGTACAATTTCCAGATGCTTGAAGGTTCCACATTCATCTGTTCAAACAATTATACACAAGTATAAACGTCCTGGGAATCTACAGCCCTCGCACTCCCCAGGAAGGAGACTGGCTATGTGTCCCGGAGATGAACGTGTTTTGGTCCGAAATGTGCAACTCAACCCCAGAATAAAAGCCAAAGACATTGTGAAAATGCTGAATGAACCTGAAGTAAGAAAGTGTTAATATATGTGAAACAAGTATTGCCAAAATGGTTAAAAAGTGGCTTGAGGATAACAAAGTCAATGTCTTAGAATGGCTATCACAAAGTCCTGATCTGAGTCCCATTGGAAAATATGTGGGCAGATCTGCAATGGCATGAGCGATCAAGGCAACCGACAAACCTGACTCAGTTACACCAGTTCTGTGAGGAGGAATGGGCTAGAATTCCAGCAGAGGACTGTCAGAAGGTTGTAGAAGGTTTCCCAAAACGTTTGACCCATGTCATGCAGTTCAAAGGAAATGCTACTTCATACTATGGAAATGTAAATAAATGTTTGACCTCAAAGAAAATGATACAAAATGAAATTATTTTGGTGATCCCTACTGACCTAAAACAGGAGATGTTTAGTCTTTCACATCAGACAGTGAGACAAAAACAGAACTGTTTTTACACAGTGTACGTAAACTTCTTGCTTCAACTATTTCGTTTGTATATATGTGTTTAACCCATGCATCCAATTTCTGTACCACTTAATGTTATCATTTGACAGAAAAGGCTTGTGCCCTGCTACTAGTACCATCCGCTATTTTAACAGTTGTGAAATCTGATCCTCAGTGTATGCGCATTGGTCACTGTTCAAAAAGCAAAAATATTTCTTGATAGCTCATCTAGGAACACATGAAGCGTTTTACCCTGCCATTTTGTTGATGTCCATGCGTTCATCTGAATGTCTTTTTTCATTCATCAATCTTCAAATAACATAAGTCCATAGCCATCCTCAATCTTATCAAGAATCAAATTGTTTCCCGTTTTACTGGTCTGGGTGAATGTATGAACGAGTGGAATGCATACCAATACAAACCAGCTGATCCAGCACTTGGCACGCCAATGCATTGTGGTGAGTTAACAGTAGTGTGCTTTTTGTTCAGTGGTTATATGCAGTCCTATGTGGTAGATTACATTTCATTAGAGGCGGGGAGGGACAGCATGTACATGACTGGGTTTTTATTGTTATTTTTTTTAAATGGTGGTGGCTGGTGTTGGTTATGGAAAATATGTGTGCGCGCGTGCGTTTGTATTGTGTGTGTGTGGAGGGGTTGTGTTAGAAAATACTTTTTCGGGGCGGTGGGGCTCTCCAATTCCGTCTTCTAGGACAACATACTTACCAGACACATTATTAGAGTAATGCTGTATATTTCCTCATATAATGCCTTGTGTTTATTAAGTCAACTGTATAGCAGAACAGGTTTGGATTAAGATGTTTCTTGATTAGGAAGGAGCCTTTATTTCTAATAATGCATCTGACATTTGAGGTGTGAGTGTGGGTTCAAATCGTTGTTTGTTACTATGTGCCCTTCGATTGGCTGGCTACCGGTTTACGGTGTACCCCGCCTCCTGTCCTAAAATAGCTGGGATAGGGTCCTGGACTCCCTTGACCCTTGTGGGAATAAGCGGCTCAGTAAATGAATAAATGGAGGCATTTCCCAGCCTTTATTGAGCTAAGGAAGGCACTTATTTTACATTTGAAAATTCTCATGGCACACCATCAGACAAAATGTCACAATAGACTTTACACAGATTTGATCGGTCTGATCGGCTCAGCCGATAATTGGCATTTTTTTGCCGATCGGTTTTGTCATAATTCACTGCTCCGATCAATTATGTCATTGATCGGCTCAAGAAAGACATTTATTCCGTGTCACTTTCGTGGACAGTATGTCTGAATTCAAAAAGTAATTTATTATCTTTTGACATAAATGTGTAAATATGACAGCCAATTAAATCATATTTAAAAGAAAAAACCCAATGGGAGCTACAAGATGGCTGATTGATTACACGTAATGCGCGGATCAGACTACCATACAAATTTGCTCTTTCACGATTCCACTGTCAGACTACTGCAATAAAATTTTCCGATACTGCTGCATCCCATTTTCTTTTTTTTTTTTTTTTTTAAACAATCATTCAGCTTCATCTTAATTCAAATATGACCGAATACATTCGTTACCGAGGGGATAACACGAGTGGATCGCGGCAACTGTAATACAAGAAGTACTCTTAGTGCCAGCAGTGCCGCAAAGCATGCGTGGAGGTGGTAAATGGTGTTTAAAGTCAATCTAATGACCTCCCTTTACTGGCAGTGTGTGGGGAAATGTAAGCTTATGCTGAAATTTCAGTAATGTAATCTTCTTTTGCCATCCAGCTAGATGTTTTTCCTCACCATTGGGCCACACATTTCCCTTAAATCTAGCCTGCAATAGAAGGCAATCTCTCTTGTCACAACTCTATGTAAAAGGAGTACAGTGATCCCTAACTATTCGTAGGAGACAGGGACAAGGCTGACTGGAAATAGCAAAAATCTGCCACTAATTGCTCCTTACTATAAAGGGTTAAAGGTGTTTTCCCCCCAGAACTCCCCCCACCCACCAAAAAAGGTGGAAAAACAATTCTGCAAATAGTTGAATCTGTGGGCACCACACCGTGAAAATCCGGGGCTTTACTGTACATTACTACATGACAAAGACGAATTAGGTTGTTAATTTAAACAGGGTTATCATCCATCCTTCAATCCATCAATCTATTTTTCTGACCCGCTTCTCCTCACAAGGGTCATGGAAACGCTGTAGCCTATCCCATCTATCTACAAGCAGGAGATGGGGTACACCCTGAACTAGTTGTCAGCCAATTGTAGTAAGGTTATCATTATTGTTATAATTTATAGTTGTCGGACTTAGATTCTTAAAATTTGTTCCATCACATAGCTGAAGAACTCAACCACAAATTTTGTATTGCAATAAATGTTTAAATAATACCTCCGAAATAGCTAATCATTACAGCACGTTGTCATCCTTGGAAAGGATTCCCATGTATTTATCAATTAGGTTGTATGGGTAGTACACAGTAGACTGACTTCAAACCAAAGCTGGCTTACATATCTATCCACTTGTATCTCTTTCGCTTTGTTCAGATGCCTGGCTCCTCAGGCACCACTCAGAGTATGAAGAAGACCATCGGCCACCGGGGAGTTGAGACCACCACCGGAGAGACCACCTACAAAAAGGTCAGAGCCGGGTTGTTGGTGGGGTCAGTGACTGGGTTTACTGACAGCAGCAACAATGTTGTTGGTTGCACTTTGCTAACAATTTTCTTCCTTTCACTTGTGCAGACGACTTCCTCTGCCCTTAAAGGTGCCATTCAGTTGGGCATCACTCACACAGTGGGCAGCTTGAGTCAGAAGGCTGAAAGGGATGTGCTCATGCAGGATTTTGTGGTTGTAGAAAGTATCTTTTTCCCCAGGTTAGTAGCACGTAGGACATTTTACTGTATTTCATATTATTTTAAGTAGAGTTTCACTTCACCTTTTTATTTTTTTATTCATTCCAGCGAAGGTAGTAACCTTACGCCAGCTCATCACTACAGTGACTTCCGTTTTAAGACATACGCTCCCATCGCCTTCCGTTACTTCAGAGAACTGTTTGGCATTCGGCCAGATGACTACCTGGTTAGTTCTTGTTTCCAAAATATTTTGAAAAACAGATGTTGCATTATCACCTCCCCCTGACCTCTTTTTAAATTGCTTGTAGCAAACATAAGCAAGTAGTCTCTTAATGTCTTTTGATCACATCTTAATAGACTGCTCTTTTTATTCAAGTATTCTCTGTGTAACGAGCCACTGATTGAGCTCTCCAACCCTGGAGCCAGTGGATCGCTCTTCTATGTCTCTAGTGATGATGAGTTCATCATTAAAACTGTTCAGCACAAAGAGGCAGAGTTTCTCCAGAAGCTGCTTCCTGGATACTTCATGGTAACAAGTGCCTTCGCCCCAATTGGAATGTTATTGTTGTTTTTATTTATTCATTATTTCACCTAACTTGTTTTTCTGTGTAGAACATAAACCAAAACAAGCGCACACTGCTCCCCAAGTTCTACGGACTCTACTGCGTTCAAGCAGGGGGGAAGAATATTCGCATAGTTGTAATGAACAATCTTCTACCCCGAATCATCCCCATGCACCTCAAATATGACATGAAAGGATCCACTTATAAGAGACGGGCGTCGCCGAAGGAGAGAGAGAAGGCTGTTCCCACGTACAAAGACCTCGACTTCATCCAGGATTTGCCCGATGGCCTCCAGCTGGAAGCAGATAACTACAATGCTCTCAGCAAGACAATACAGAGGGATTGCCTGGTGAGTCAGAGAGAACTGTGTTTTGGCTTTTCTTTAGGGATGAAGCATTAAAAATTATCTGCAAGTCTATTAGTGGCATTCTTATATTTCCTAAAATATTCAAGAGGAACAAACACCAAATATTTCCTCATCGGGTCTCTTGGAGACTTTGCTTACCGACTGCTTTACGAGTAATTTATTGGAGTGTGGCATTTAATAAAACTATGCCTCTAGATGTTTTCGAGTTTCCCTCACAAAAAAATTAGTTGAAGTGAACATCTGCCTATTTATCGTTCGCTATTTTCAAATATGTATTTGTTTGCCTCGTAAGTTACAACTGTGCAAATGTGATGTTAGATCTATCTACAGTTGAAGCCAGAAGTTTACATACTCTGTGCAAAATCTTTGGTCTCACAGTCGAAGTCAAATCAGACTAAGCCTCTCCTGTTTCAGGTCAGTCAGGATGAATTTGATTTTGTTAAATGCCACAATAATGAGAGAGTCAATTTTACATTATTTTCTTTACCACCGAGTACCATTTCCTATGAACTGCATGACTAAGATCAAACATTTTGAATACCCTTCCACAAGCTTCTGACAACACTGCTGGAATCCTGGCTCATTCTTGACAGAATTGGTGTAACCGAGTCAGATTTGTCTGTTGCCTTACTCGGTTACACGCCTTTTTGAGATCTGCCCAAATATTTTTCATTAAATTTAGATCAGGGCTTTGTGATGGCCAATCCAGGGCATTGACTTTATCCTCAAGCCACTTTTTTTAACCTTTTTGGCAGAATGCTTCGGGCCATTGTCCATTTGAATTAATCATTTGCGCCCAAATTTTAGTTTCGCGACTCATGTTTACATTTACATATTTTCATCACATTGTTCGTATATTGAACTGATATGGTCTTGAATGTAGAAGGCTCATCACTCAGGAGCACAAGTGACAACTTGTTCTTGGGCAAAATTGCTTATTAATCCTTTCGCTTACTTTTAGGGATGCTACCTTTTTAAAGTTTGGAAGTGCCTGGAGGCATCTCATAGACTACGTTGTATTAACAACTAACACATTGTAGAAGAACAATATAAATGAATAGTATAAGTGTGTGAATTATTTGCTGAATCATGGAGACTTTGCTTGATGCCGTCTTTCATGTTGATGCATGAAAAACGATACACATCAACACACATGATCTTCTCGGGTAACTTGACCAGCCACTTTGTAGCTGCCTTGCTGAGAATGTCAAATGCCAAGAGTGTTTGCGTCTGTATGTTGTTTTTCTCCTTTGACAACCATGTCCCTAAAATAAAAGCATGCGGTTAATAGTCTTAAAAGCGTGTACTTTATTGTGCCTGGTACATTTTTAGCATTACTATTTAAAATTGTGATTTAAAAAGTCTGTGACTCTTACACATTTATTGTAGTGCCAGATTTCACAATGCAGCAATCCAACGCTCTTTACTGGGTTAGAAACTGAGCCTGGCTGCCAGTAGCAAAAAAAAAAAAAAATTATGAATTCCTATATTATTCCTAGAGAACCCAAGACATCCAAATCCTCTTTTAAATATGTGACCCCATGGGTTCTCTAGGGTTAATGGTTGAAACTGTAAATATATCAGTTCAAGTTTGCCATACAACAACCTTAAAACTAGATAGAGTGTTTGATTTTATTTTCATTTTTTTTAAATGTGTACTTACACATGACATGCTAACAACCCTGGCTAAACTTAGCTCCTTTTACATAATTCCTTGACTCCAATGTTTTTTTTTTCTTATTAAGGAGACCTTTGGGTGGTGTTTTGTAGTGTCTTGTAAAAGAGGATGAAAAGAGTTCACAAATACTTTTTGTACAATACTTATACAAAAATATTTTGAACTGTAAACACTTAAAAAAAATGTGGATTGTGCTTGCCTCTCTGTGCTGTTGTGACAGAACATGCTCATTTGATGAAGAGGGACGGAAGTGATCCTGTGGGATTTTTGAATGCACACACACACACACACACACACACACCACACACACACACACACAAGCCATCTCATGTTACTGGAAAGTATTCGAGTGTGTCATATAAAGTAGTGCTTAACTTTTTGTATAATTCCTGACTTTAAAATGCAGGCCTTTGCAAATTTGTTTCTGTTGAAAAGCTCTTGCAGAGTTTCAAGATTATGGATTACAGTCTTCTGATGGGCATTCACAACATGGACCAGGCTAGTCGGGAGCGGGTCGGGGGCTATTCTGTGGACAGCGGGGGGTCGGAGGGAGCGGTGACGCCGGATCAACGGCGGCCTCAAGCCCAGAAAAGTCTTTACTGTACAGCTATGGAGTCCATCCAGGGGGAGGCTCGAGGGAAGGGTGCTTTGGATTCTGAAGACCAGTGAGTTTAATTGCAAAACTCTAAAATGTCATTGTCTGCAACCTCAGAATAATCCCACACATTATGGCTTTGCAGCATGGGAGGCATTCCAGCTCGGAATGGAAAAGGAGAGCGGTTACTCATCTACATCGGCATCATAGACATCCTCCAATCTTATAGGTTTCTGACTCAAGAGAAAATTACTCATGTGCTGTTTTTATGCTATTTGTCTAACATTCTTCATCCTACCTTTTAGATTTGTTAAAAGGCTGGAGCACTCCTGGAAGGCACTTGTACACGATGGGGTAAGAATGAGCAAAACAGGATTTTTTTTTTTTTTTTTTTTTTTTTACATTAAATGTTTTTGTGCAATGTTTACTCGAATAACAGGAATAATTCCATGACCCCAAAAAAGTTGAAGCAAGCAGTCTGCCTCAGAGACGCGGTGATCATTTTTCCACACGAACTAATGTTCCTGCAGACTGAGCCACAACCTTGTGTATAAATTGGTTGTCTAGATAGTGCCAAGCAAAGTGGAAAGAGACGGAGAATGTTAAAGGTTTGGAATCGTTTTACTCATTAAAAAATGAAATAAAAATGGAATGTCTGTTCCAAAGCAGAAACAACTAATGTGTACAATCGGATGGGATTTGAACCCTGGTCTTCAGAACAGTGGAGCAGATATGCTAACCAGTCGATCACTGTGCCTCTGTCCCTAATATATGGGGAGAGATTTGTCACAAAATTCTTTACACAAATATAGTGTAAATGTAAAATGAAGTAAATATGTGTCACCAAGATTTGAATTTGAAATGCCACAGAAAACAGGATTTGAATTTGAAATGTAATGTGATCACATTTTCAATCGGTGTATTTCAGTGTAACTTTTCAATGTTCAGAATTCAAACTGGCTACAATTCGCTGTCTGAAATTCAACCGGCTACAATTTGCTGTCTGAAATTCATTGTCTAAAATTCACCGTCTGTGGCACCAGGCAGGATTACTTCAGGTCCGAACCAAACAGCCAGCCAATCCAGTTATGCTTTCTTAGTATGTGACGTCATGTGACTAAGAAAGTGTAACTGCGAATTTTAGACAATGAATTTTGACTTTCAGATAGCGAATTGTAGCTAGTTGAATTGTTAACTTTGCAAAGTAATACTGAATTACAACCATTGAAAATGTGATCACTTTACTTTTCAAATTCAAATCCTGGTGGCACATATTTACTTCCATACCTTTTTCTGATTCACAAAAATATCTGCAATTTACATGTTGTTTAGGCCATGTACGTAAATCATAACTTATCATTTGTTAATATTCATTTCTGCCAAAAGGCCCATCCCTTCATTGCGAGGCAGTAGTATTGCCCTCTACGTTGATCACTTGACTCCAAGTCATTTTTATGGGAGCCCAATAGTCTATGGTCTGATCTTACTAAAATCCCCAGTAAACTGACCATGACTGAACAAGATGGACAACCGCGTCCACGTTATTAGTAAGTTAAAAGAAAAGAAATCCCCTTCCTAATCGGTCAGCAAGGAACAAAAATCATCTTATGAGCACTGTGTTTTAATCATAACAGTGGCGGTATCTCAGTCATGTATATTGGTCTTATGTTGTCAACAGAGAGAGCCACACTGATGCCTAGCAGATGGAGGGACTGGCCTGCCCACATGTATAAATATTCTTAATTTGTGTGTGAATATCTTGAAAACTGCGTTGATGGTCTCAAAAATAAATGCAAAGACAAACACACTTATCAATTCACAAGTAGACAAATGAGAAGTCACGATAAATGCACACGAAATTAAAAAAACAAATTCCGAATATATTTGTGGATCTAAAACACGTGTAAATTGCAGATATATTTGTGTAAATAATATTGAAACAAATCTCTCACCAAACCCACAAGCAGTTAAAGATAAACACAGCTGAAACTTCATTTTGTCCGAAACTAAATAAAAACATACTAAGCACAATTAGATCCTACTGCAGGGGTGCCCAATCTTTTTAGGGTGCACTAGTGTTTCATTGCCACGAATGCCGTGAAGAAAGCAAGAGACATACGGTAAATAGGAGACCCACTCGCCAGCTTGGTAGAACGCGCCTTTATCAGTCTGGTGTTAGTTTTGTTGTGACAGTTCTCAGAACAGATGCCAAGTGGCTGGAATATCACACATCCACCCAAAAAAAGCATTATCTTAACTGTACCTATTACTTGGTCTTGTAGGCTACACGAGGTGCAGTTACATCAACATGAAGCCCAACATCAATATTAGCGTTAAATCAGAAACTTAACGTGAACATGTGAAAGTAAGTGGGAATTTGATATTAGGGGCATACAAACGCACAGAACATCCAATGAGCAAAGCTGTGGGTGATTGAAGGCGGGGAGAAAGATGCACTTCCTTTGTGACGTCAACCATGCAGCGCATTAAACCAGCTCACAGTCCGGACGACAATGAAGTTGAAAGTTTTCACTTTTCATTGTAAATAATTATTTCAGTATTGTAAATCCTTCACTGAGACTGATCTTAACTACACGGCTGATGAAAATACACTTTTTCAAAGGAAAATAAAAAGTGTGGTTATAGTAAAATTAATTTCTTTACACTTTTACGGTTAATTGATTAAGGATAGCGATGGAAATATGTTGACTGGTGCCACTAGTGTACTAAGTAGATGGAAAGAGTACTTTGAGAAGTTAATGAATGAAGAAAATGGGAGAGAAGGTAGAGTAGAAGAGGCAAGCGTGAATGACCGGCAAGTGGCTTTGATGAGCAAGGGAGAAGTTAGAAAGGCATTGAACAGAATGGAAAAATAAACAAGACAGTTGGTCCCGATGACATACCAGTGGCGGTATGGAAGCAATTTGGTGAGGTGGCTGGGAGTTTTTGACCAACTTATTCAATAGAATACTCGCGGGAGAGAAGATGCCAGAAGAATGGAGGAAAAGTGTGCTAGTCCCCATTTTTAAGAACAAAGGTGATGTTCAGAGCTGTGGAAACTACAGAGGAATAAAGATGATGAGCCATACAATTAAGTTATGGGAAAGAGTAGTGGAGGCTAGACTCAGGACAGAAGTACCTGCAAGCAACATTATCGTTTCATGCCAAGAAAGAGTACCTCAGATGTACTATTTGCCTTGAGGATGCTCGTGGAAAAGTACAGAGAAGGTCAGAAGGAGCTACATTGTATCTTTGTAGACCTAGAGAAAGCCTATGACAGAGTACCAAGAGAGGAACTATGGTACTACATGCGCAAGTCTGGTGTGGTGGAGAAATATGTTGGAATAGTACAGGACATGTATGAGGGTAGCATAACAGCGGTGAGATGTGTCGTTGGTGTGTCAGAAGAATTTAAGGTAGAGGTGGGACTGCATCAGGGTTCTGCGCTGAGCCCCTTCCTGTTTGCAGTAGTAATGGATAGGCTGACAGACGAGGTTAGACTGGATTCCCCCTGGACCATGATGTTCGCAGATGATATTGTGATCTGCAGTGAAAGCAGGGAACAGGCGGAGGAACAGTTGGAAAGATGGGGGTAGTACGCACTGGAAAGGAGAGGAATGAAGATTAGCCGTATTAAAACAGAATATATATGTTTGGTGTTCTATGTGACAGAAGCGTATCCTACAGGATGAAGGGAAAAATTTATAAAACAGTGGTGAGGCCGGCCATGATGTACGGATTTGAGACGGTGGCTCCGAAGAAACAAGAACTTGGGGGAGCAGAAATGAAGATGCTGAGGTCCTCGCTTGGTGTGAACAGGTTGGATAGGATTAGAAATGAGCTCATTAGAGGGACAGAGAAAGTTGTATGTTTTGGAGACAAGGTGAGAGAGAGCAGACTTCGATGGTGTGGACATGTTCAGAGGCGAGAGAGTGAGTATGTTGGTAGAAGGGTGCTGAGGATGGAGCTGCCAGGCAAAAAAGTGAGAGGAAGACCAAAGAAAAGGTTGGTGGATGTTGTGAGGGAGGACATGAGGACTGTGGGTGTTAGAGAGGAGGATGCACAAGATAGGCTTAAATGGAAAAAGATGACACGCTCTGGCAACCCCTAACGTGACAAGCTGAAAGAAAAATACACTTTTACGGTATTGCAGCGTCACTGTGCATTGTAGATTCAACAATAACCTCCTAATCCCTTTCATTCCACTATTCATATATCTTCAAGTTATCTGAATTGCTAAATGTTTAGGAACGTGGGGGCAATGTACACTTTGAATCATTGGCATGCAGTCACGCTTTCCTGAGAACTGTTCTAATCCCTTTTGTAATTGGATTCTAGTTCTAGTAATGGATCGCTTCACTTATTTTCTAAAATAGGAGAATCACTGCTCAGCATTCACTGTTGACTTGTGTACTCCATGTTCTAATCCTGATTGTAGAAGTGTTCAGAGCAGAAGCAGAGTAGAAACGGAATAGCCAAAGTAAGCTCAATGTATCACTGGACCTACCACTGAACCAGTCCAGTGGGCATGACAGCACAACTTGGTGGAACCACTCTGCTTTCCCGACAAGGTCAAAGGAATGTAGTCTTGATTTTCGTGTACCAATCTTTGGTGGGCTGGATTTAGCTTGGTCAATGGGCCAGATGTGGCCCGTCGGCCGTAGTTTGCCAACCCCAGGTCTAACCTTAGCTACCAACACCAAACCTATTTTCACTTCCTGGTCCACAGCTCACTCACCAGACCAAGCTCCCACCTTTTAAAGTCAGAAACACTCAAAGTCACAGACATTCTAATGTGGAAGATGAAGATGATGAGTCCATGTGGACAACAATATCTGATGACCCGAGAGGATAATCGCTAGTACAATTGATACAAAAATATTTGATTGCTGCAACTCAAATGAGATCCTACACAGCAGGAATAAAGCGGTATGAAGAGATTTTCTAAATGTTTCTATTCCGTTTCAGGACACAGTTTCAGTTCACAGACCTGGTTTTTACGCAGAGCGCTTCCAACAGTTCATGTGTAACACGGTGTTCAGGAAAATTCCTCGTAAGTGGACTTGTGTGTTTTGTTTTTAAAGTTCCTAAGAAAGAGGAATGCATTGGTGCTTTATTAGCACAGGAAATGCTTGGCTCTTCAATAGTACATCTTTGTCTTGTAGTAAAGCCTTCCCCATCTAAGAAGAGTCGTGGTGGAGGTCAAGCGGGGCTTAGGCGGGCTCCCACTCTTGGAGCTCCCACCCCACTCTCACACGCAATGGGGCACTCAGCTATGGATCCCAGACTGGTTTACCATCCCCATTTTAAAAGCACAGAGTCAGAAACCGACAATGGTAAGAACTGAAGCGGCGAGAGACGTGCTCAAGTTGGCATTTACAGCAATTCCATTTCCTAATTTAGCCTTTTGCTTTTAGTAGTTCAGCCAGGCAGACCGGATCTAGTTCCCAGGACCCCACCGCTGCATGACAACCCGGCTGACTGTGAGGCCAATCTGTCCACCTCGTCTGTAGGCAGCCTAGAACTTGCTTCGTCTCCTCTCCTAAGGTAAAAGCATCACCAAAGTACTTATTTCTAATCCTCCTAGTCACGTGATTCCCAACCGTTGTTTTAATGAGCAGCAAGAGATTGTGAGGTAAACTGTCAAGTCATGTGACTTTGTTCATCTACCCATCTGTACCTGGCAGCGAAATGCTCTTCCAGTAGATGGTAGACGGGACAAGTAACTTGTGTTCATGTTGTCATTCATGCAGCGGTTATCAATTGATTTCAGTATATTTTTCTTTCACAATGTGTTGGGAGTTTTTGTAATGAAAACATGTGCCTTGGTTCAGAAGTTGGGAAATTCTGTCATAGTCTACTGTCAATCTGTGTTTTCAATAACATCTGCGCTAACATGTAGGTCTGTCGGGGTGGAGGTGCACAAATCAGCTCACACAGACTACGACCAGGGTGTCTTTCACAGGTAGCGTCACAAAAAGCAACATTTAACATGCGCTTTTTTTTCGCAGCGCTTATTTGGTTTGAATTGTTTATTTTCCAGCTTCGAGATTGAGGGCACTGCAGATCATTCTGGCCACTTGTCTGGAAGTGAAGATGTAGTTTCACTATCTGACATCATCCCTGAGACCAACATCAATTTTGTATGTCTGACTACTAGCTTCCTAAAACCCAGAGATTATATAGGATAATGACAAAAATTCAAATCATTTCGCAGAGTCATGTGAAAGTCAGTTCTCACTTAGATGGCCTTGAGTTGAATCGTATCATCTACGTTTCTATATGTGTTAAAATTTTGATTAATACACTACGGCAAACGTCTGTAGTTTTGGGGTTCTGATCCTTCTTTATTTGCTGTAAGACTCCCTATTCTTGCCTTTGTGCTCAGCCCAAAGTCATGTCTAATAGATAAATACTGCTTTGGAACCATCTTGTGGTAAACTGGTGCCAAGGAAATGTTCATGTGACGGGAGGGTCTTAATAAAGTCAGGCTGTAATCTTTTTAATACACAAGAGGGCTTGGCTGGGATCTTTTGGTATCAAGGTGCGTACAATGCTTTTTGGTGCACATCAAGTACTCTTAAATTTTTGCTGTTTGCAGTAGGGCTTAGTTCAGATCCTCCATGAATCACGGGAATAATGTATTCATAAAATTTAGGGTTATTCTGCTTTCGGGGGAAGCCTGTAAAGGTTACAGTAAATTTTAGATTGATCCTAAAATTTCAAACCAATGCCCTAAATCCTTAAGTTTTTGTTGAAAGCGTGTATATCAATTGTTGGTCATGCAGTTACTGAAATATTCATAATTGCATTTTTTTAAAACAGCATGTGCTGTATATGAAGTGTAACCTAAAGCAATTCATCTCCATGTTCTCATTTTAATTTTGTTTTATTCTCCCAGTAAAGAAACAGATGAAGTGCCATTGAAAGAGGAGACAGCTAGAGAATGCGAACTGGGCAGAGTGATGGATAAATGATAGCCAGCCATCCAAGTCAGAAGCCCTTCACGTGTCAACCCAGCACTCCCATTTTATACAGACAGACTGGACGCTGGAGGAAGCAGCCAGGTGGAGGTTGTCATGAGGGGAAAACTCAGAGATCCACGCTACACGCTTGGGTATTCGTGCGTATTGTCTTTTCTAGCCGTCAACGCTGTCACACAATGTCCCAAATCACCAGGAATATGGGTTGTGACCACAATTATTTTTTTATATGGATGATTTAGAATTTCTTTTCCTCTCTCTGAGGATCATGAGGGTAGTGAAATGGTGATGAGTCACTTTTTGAAGCATTGAGTGGAGCGAGTGTGTGGGCACAAACAGGAACAGTGCACGCTGAAGTAAGTCTGAGTGGGATCATAGTTGTCACTTTTTTTTTTTTTAAGTCTTCCTGTTACATCACATTTGCCTTCCACTTTGTACCCTCCTCGCAGGCGCACTCACTCTGAGCTGTCCCGTATGTTTTTAGCCTCTTATCGACAAATAAGAGAACACTTGCTGCTGTCCCACACTGCAGTCACATTGTCTTAAAATTGTGGATTTTTTTTTTTTTTTTTTTTTAAAGTAACAGTAGCTAATGGCTCAAACCAGTGCTAGATTATCAGGTTTTTGTCCTGATACATTGTGCCAGAAGCCGTTGAGGTGCTGCTGAATGTGTGTGTGTGTGTGTGTATGTGTATGTGTGTGTGTGTGTATGTGTGTGTGTGTGTGTGTGTGTTTCTTTTTCTCTTCCCCGGCTTCGATAGAATGCGTCTTATTAACCTGGAAGAATGCGCTAAACATCTCTAGCCCACATGTCCCTGAAATGACCAGATGTGCTAAACGTTTCTCTTGGAATGGTGAGAAAAGCAGTTGGCAGCCAGTAGATGAAGTATCAAGCTGAAGGCTGCGGTCATTTTAGGTGTTGTCTGTTAATCCCCCCCCTCCCTCATCCCCCCACAACCCTCCTCCGCGATGCATTATTGTCCTCTCGTCCGACATGATGCTCAATTAACTTTCTTTTAACAGTGAAACACAAAATTGCCTTATCACTACAACGGAAACCATCCGGCTCCAATGTGTGTGTCTTTGCAGACAATTTGTCTATGTTTTGAGAAGTATTTTCATGTCAAGCGCACAATCCTTTTTTGTATCATATATGGGCCACACTGAAAAACAAAAACTGAGATAGAGTTGTCATCATTTTAAGAACTTTTTAAGAAGAGTTTCATCGAGGTTAAACAAAAGTTGAATCGAAGCAGCTCAACTTTTGGTTCCGAGAAAAGTCCAGTTCCCGCACTCTTAACAACTTAATGTCAAATATTCTGTGCGGACCTGAATGCAACATGAGATTAGCAGCCCCTGTCTTTCTGTCGAGCGCTACTATAGATCATCTGATGACAGTCAAATAGTTAACATTTCCTTGACAATATAATCTAGAGGGGAAAATGTTTTATTGCAATATGCGTAATTCACAAATAATTGTATAGTTGTAAATGTAACATTGTATGAGATCTTACGAAATTGACTTAATTGTAATTTTTTAAAAAATATAATTACAAAATTGGCTTTTCTTATGTTTGCAACTTTTCTCATAAAATTAGATACTTATGAATCAATCTTGGGAGGAAAAATAAATCACTTGTAAAATTGCAATTTAAATTCAAATTGATTTTTTTTCCCTCTTAATTGTGATTTTATAATTAACATTGCGACTTGGGGTTAGGTTCTGCCAAGAGAGCTCATTCTCTTAAGGGGAAAAAAAAACATTGAATAGTTTTGTTTCTTGTAAAATTGTTTACCATTCTCAAGAAATTACAACTAGTGTATAATGACTTGTTTTCCTCATAAAATACCAATGTTGTTCTTTAGATTACTTCTGTTCTCATGAAATTTACAAATACAAGTTTTCCTTTTCCTTGGCAGTGTGGCCCTCATATTCCCTTGTACTGTTTGGTTATTAAAGTGTTTGAAAGCATCATAATGTCAATATTTAGTTGAACATTTTGGCAATTGGAATTTTAGTATAAATTTTTTGAAGCACTACTGTGCTGCAATGTGTATGGATAGGTCTGATCTGCATAGGTCAGCTGCTGGCTTGCCAAATTGCCAACAATGTTCAACTGAGAGCTGTATTGTTATTTGGAATGTTGTCCTCAAGATGCCATAAAAACACACACACTGATTCCTTTTGTGCAGTGTTTCCCAACATTCATTGAGCCAAGAAACAAAAAAGTTACTAAATTGTGTCTTGATGATTATTTGGGAATGGGAACAGTTGGATACACAGGTTAATTGTACCTTCAGCCACCTAGTGAAAGAATAAACGTTCTGCTTGACACAAAAAGGTAATCTGCCACAGTTTTTGCAGTGAATAGCAAAAAAAAAAAGTATACGCCGTCCCCTCAAAACGTTAAAATCTGCTTGGTTTAAACAATAAATAAAACAAATGTGTTTTCCCAAAGCCACTTTAGAATCATAATTTTAACTCATTTACAGATTTGTTAAAACATTAAAAAGTCTAAAGTGTGCTTATGTTGGTGTTCTGGTTGCCAAAAACGCCAGCTAACAACCCAGGCTACATCTGTTCCTCAATGCACACAGATCGTGGAACTGTCAACCTCATTCATTACTTCTTTGACAACAATTGCTGCTTTCCTATTGGACGGGGATTTGGCGGTGTCCTAAGGCGTTCCACATATGTCCTTTTTCAGCAAATAACCTGCATGGGGGTGAAAAATGCAAATAGCAGCGGATTCACTGTATGTTGGCAAAGGATATATTATGTGAGTAAGTGATGATTTTGGATCAATTTAGGAAATTGGATCGTTTTCCACGGCTCAGTCGTTGGTAATCGCTGCTTTAAAGCACCTACGCTCATACAATAGATGAATGATAAATGTCTTTCGATCATTTCTGCCGGTTACAGAAATGACAACCTGCCTAAATCCACACTTGGACCAATATTATTGTTATAAACTTGGTGTGTAACTACATGTTTATTGTATTGTACTGTATGTAGTATTCATAACACATCGGCTTTTCCTTTTATTTGGTTGTGTTCTTCCTGTTGCAGTCGAAACAACACTGTGACAAGCAATGTCACTTTTTTTTTCGGCCCTGTAATGAGTTTTACACCAGTGAGATTTCTCATACTATTACCAAGTGACTTGAGAAGGATGTCACCTCAACTTTTAACGCAGCCACGTGGTGTCTCCAACAGAGGCGAAAGGGCCGATGAATATTGACTGCAGAAAAACAAAATGTTGAGTTTTAAGTGTTATCTAAGCCTGTCAGTGCACCAAAGAGAAGAACGGGGCAGGTCAAAGTTCAAACTCCACTTGTTTATGGTAATAATAGTGGTTTGACCGGTGTTTTAGGATCTATTTCGAAACTGGAATTTTTGTTTTATTGAATGCTAAATAGTGTCATGTCTGATAAGCTGTATCAGACGTATAGCGAGTCACTTGTTTTTCAAGTTTGTTTAGGGACTCGATATATATATCTGTATAGCGGTTCATCACCACATTCCTGTGACATTCAAATGTAATGTACTGCGTATGTGGTAGTGTGTAGATCAGTCTAATATTTTTGATCTAGTTGATGTGTTAGTGGTGTTGAAGCAAAACATGGAAAATGTCCATTTAAATTGCAATTTCGTAGGTTGTTTTGTTTTCGCTGTATTCTGACGGGTGGTGCGCTGTAATGGCTGGACGCAATCTCTCTGCATGACTGCTGCACAAGTGAAAAATCTTCCTCTGGTGCTTCAGTGTGGCGACACTACATTTTGTTAAGTGTGAATGCTGTACGAACCACAATCTGCCACTGCTCACTATACAGAGAACTGTATTTATTTAATGTGTTGGCTGCAGATAAACAAATTTTGTGTGATTTTACTATCCAGAAGGATTTCTCAGACTATTATATATGAAGAGGGAGTATGTGACAACTTCAATTTTTACATGTCGGATTGTGATAACGTTAACTAGAATTCTATCCTCTCCATAACAGACCTCGGCTGTTAATCTCTCATTCTTTTTATTTTTTTTTCTCTCTCTCCATGAATGTTTCACATGAGCCGATAATGCTGGTTGTCCGATATGCTTCAATGACTATATTTCTACAAAATGTGTGTACAAAAATATTGTGTATAATGTACATAGAAGTCACTGAAATGCCTTCTCATGCAATATGTGCTGCCTGTTCCTCCCGCCATGTTTCAGTTAAGCGGTGGTGATATTTTCATGCATTCAAAGGATTAAACAAGTTTTGTAAATCTTCTTTTTGGTCCCCATTTTTTGCCAATTTCACGTCAGAGATGTCTCTTACCACCGGTGAAACTTTAAAATTATTGGGCGGACTTGGCTAGGTCGAAGTTAACGCGGGGGGTTTTATAGTGACAGATCAAGTTAAATGTCGTTGATGTACAGAATCTCTTTTGAGTCGCAGGCATTTCCTTTTGTCATACTCTTCCTCCAGATGTGACAAAAACAATCCTCCAATCCAACAATTCCACATCGTAGAAAAATTTATGTTTTTCAAATGTAAACCAGTAATCAGCCTTAAGAGATTTTTAAAGTCTTGAGCTTGGACCTCTGCAAAACCTGCAGAATTTCTGATGGATAATTCCCTTATCCCCAATCTCCAGGAGTGAAATATACCAATTGAAAACCTTTATTGATCATAGAGTAAGAATGATCAATAGAGACAAGGATCTGTTATGCATTGGAGTATGTATGCAGTTCCAACAAGCTCTGGGCATGCTCATGATGAGTTGATGGACAGTGTCCTGCATTGGGGGGGGGCTCGTCCCCAGCTGTCAAAGATGTTACACCAAGTTGTTCAGGCATTCATTTTATTGAGCAAGGCCGTATTTAGTATTTTTTTTTTTTTTTTTTTTTAGAGCAGGTATTCTTAAACTGGGGTCCGCAATTCTTAGCTTTGGGCAAATAAAAAATTTGGATGGTATGTGACATTCGGTTGATACTGAAAGTTCAAACATACCTATTCAAAAGCCTGGATTTCAGGATGTTTGAACAATGAGACAGATAAATTCTATTAAAAACAAAGCTTTAATGTCACCTATAACATGTTCACCTCAATTAAAAAAAAGAAGCTGACATCTTCAGAAAGATGAAGTAAAACAATTGATGGTTGCACAAGTGTGCACAGCCTCTTATAATTGGGGGTGGCTGTGTTCAGAATTAACCAATTCAATGTTAAAATGGTGTCCGCACACAACTGCCATCATTTAAATGGTCTCAAATTAATTAAAACAGTTCTAGTAGGCTGACATTGCTGTCTTGGTGCAAAACCAATTGCCTTTGGCCACAGATTAATAATTATAGTTGAATGATAAAGACATTACAATCATAGTTTAACAAAAGAACAAAGTCAAACTTTAAGAACTTTAGAACTGAAATGAAAAAACACTTTTCAAAAGATTAAAACTTTATTCTGACAAAATATGTTGTGATTTTTTGTATCTTGACAAATTTGGCTTGTACGACAATTCTCATAAACATAATTTTGTCAAAAACAAACTAACATTTCAACCTTTCTCAAAAACAGGCAACTATGATTCTTATGTCATTCTATGGTAGTTATATTTGGTTGGAATTATGATTATGGGGGAGTTCTCTAGGAAAATGTCCCCCCCATGTGGGGTCCCAAGACACAAAAAGTTTGACAACCACTGCTGTCGACCATAGATGGATGTGATAATTGCCTGCTTCTACATGACCTCATCGTCCACAAAAATGTTGCCAGTGATTTCAAAGTCGAGGGCTCTCCAGTTGAACACATTTCCAGGAGTGAAGTTTGACTCTACTTCATAGCGTCGGATCTCACTAGGCGAGAGTACGTAGTCCCACATGTGAAGTCGAGAGATCATGCCGATGAAGGACTGAGAGGCGTCAAAGCCTCCCCCGTAAGTGTCCTGCTCCTGGCCCAAGATTGTGATGAGCTTGCCACTAATAGGCCGCCCTGAATGGACAATTCTTTTGATGGTGGGTTTGCCATCCACCCAAAGCTGCCCGATGCCATTTGCAGAGTTCCAGGTGGAGCACAAGGTGTGCCAGGAGTTGGGAGGAAAAGACAGAGACAGGAAGTGTGTGCCGCCATTCCGTGTCTGTACACTGATCGCACCGTCCGTGTTCAACTTGAAGAGCACAAATTCATTGCTGGAGGCTGGTGTGGCCACAGAGAAGAGGCCGTAGTTCCTGGTGAGATCTGTGAGGAATCTAACCAGACATCATCAGGGTCAATGTGAGCGGTGGTGGGAAGCAATTTGGAATAATTCACCACAATAAATGTCTATATTAAGAGATGGACTAATGTATTTGAAGTCAGTTATTCAATGAAAATGGTTCAAGCTAATACTTGGGTTCTACCCTGTAGAAATCAAGCTGCAAAAATATTAAGATCAGCATCGACTTCTAATATTTACATGGGACTATACTCATGTCTTTTGAAATGATCTAAATGATTATATAAATTCCAAACTTAATCCCTCGTTTTCAGTCTTAAATTTCTTTCAGCTTGTCCGAATGAGGAGTTGCCTCCACACGTCACTCTTTTCCATGCAAGCCCATCTCCTGCATCTTCCTCTCGAACACCAACTGCCCTGATGTCTCCCCTTACCACATCAATCAATCAATCTCTTTGGTCTTTTCCTCTCACTCTTTTGCCTGGCAGTTCCATCCTCATCACCCTTCTACCAATGTACTCACGTACTCTTGCCTCTTAACATGTCCAAGCCATCAAAGTCTGCCCCCTAACTTTGCCTCCAAAACATCTAACCTTGTGTCCCTCTGATGAACTCAACCTGCTCACTTCTAGAGAGAATCTCAACATCTTCATTTCTGCCACTGCTGTAATCCATGGCTAGTCTCAACACTGGTTTATAAACTTTTTCATCCAAGCAGAGACTCCTCTGTCACACAACACATGACACCTTCCTCCACTCGTTCCAACCTACTTGGAACTGTTTCTTGACTTTCTCACCACACTCACCATTGCTCTGGACTGCTGATGCCAAGTATTTAAAGTCCTCCGCCCTCGCTTTCTCTTCTCTCTGTAGCCTCACCTCATGCCTCCATCTTTCTAATGGTTCCTCCCTGGTTACTCTGCAGATCACAAGGTTATCTGCAAACATCATGGTCCACGAGGATTCCAGTCTAACCTCATCTGTAAACTGAAAACAGGAAGGGGATTAAGTCTATTCCCGGATGCAGTCCCACCTTTCTATCAATATCCTCCAGGCAAATAATGCATCTGTGGTCCTCTTTCTAGGCAGGAAACCATACTATTGCTCGTAAATGCTTCTGTTCTAGTCTAACCACCACTATCCTTTCCCATAACTTCATTATGGTTCATCAAATTTATTCCTCTATAATTCCCACAGCTCTCCCCATCACCTTTGTTCTTAAAATTGGGCACGAGCATACTTTTCCTGCATTCCCAGGCATCTTTTCACCTGCTAGTATTCTGTTGAACAAGTTGGTCAAAAACTCCCCAGCCACCTCTCCAAATTGGTTCCATACCTCCACAAGTATGTCACCAAGACCAACTGCTTTTCCATGTTTCATCCTCTTTAGTGCCTCCCCCCCCGACCCCCCGCTAATCATTTCCGCTTCCTGGTTCTTCACACTTGCCTCTTCTGCTCTTCCTTTTATCTAATTTTTCTCATTCATTAACTTCTTAAAGTATTATTTCCAACTATCCAGAACACTAGTGGCACCATTCAACATTTTCATCTCTATCCTTAATCACCCCAACCTGCGACAGATCCTCCCCATTTTCTAGTCCTCTGTCTGGCCAACTTTTATGGATCTTTTTCACTTGGTTGGGCCACTATAACTTTGCCTTGTGTTCCATCCCAATGTATTCCTTTTCTTTTAAAAAAGTATTTATACTTCAGAAAAGACTAAGTATATTTTCCACCACTGGATGTGAGGAATCAAACTAGTGAATGTAAACAAGCCATGGGGTACTGGTGATATCCCGATAACCGGAGACAGACGGTCACTGCACCAAATGATGTTTTGGGTGTCAACAGTTTCACGTGATCTTGGGAAGTCTCCTTCGGGAAAACAAATACTTTGCCAGTAAGATCTGCGGACACATCAATTAGGATTGAAACATCACGACAGTGAAGTTAGAGGGACAACACACTGCTGAGAGGTGAGTGTCATGGATCCTTTGTTTTAGCGAAAGTTTTCAACGTGTTCTCCATTCATGAAACCATAGTGTAAATCTGTGGGCCAGATCTTGTCCACCACATCATTTTTTGTGACCCACTAAAAAAATAGTGGCATTGTTGTGTTTCTTGATAAATTGTTCCTCGACTGTGCCATTAGAATCTAAATCAAAACTTCATTTTACTTTTTTAAACAGATATTACTGGCATTTATTCCAGAATATCCCTCCCTATTTATTGAGTGCTTGTATGCCGTACTAAATATCTGTGACCAGATATTAGAAAAATATGCCTTTGCAGTCACTGTGATTTGACGGGTGCGTATGCATCTGCGAGCCATCGCACTTGCAAATTTGCACAGTCAAGCACGAAAAATCACACTTGAAAAATTTGTTACAAGTAGAAATACATTGATATATAAAGACATCGCTTATTTTGTGTAGTCTTGAGTCAAGACTCTGGACATTAATTTAGATGTTTATTTCATAAACTGTAACAAAAAAGCACGATCCTATATAATCAGTATTCATCCGGAAACAGGAAATGCAAGTTAACTGTTCTGAGGATGTTCGGAAGTTATCCCAAAAACACATGTTCCGAGCTTCTTCACGTACTGCGAGGGCATTTACGTCGAAAGTCATCAACATCATGAGCTATGTCAAAGGAAATTGTTACACTGAAAACATTTCTGGGATATAACACAGGTAATGTTTCAGTATCTAACCATAATAAGTATGAGATTGTGATTTACTTTGACTTGATCAAAGTTCTAACGTTAGACGAGTCTGTCCATAAATCTAAATGCGAACGGTCTTTTCCCCCCGGGTTACCGCGTTATCGTGAAGTTGAAAACCTTTCCCCTCTACATGCTTTAGGAATATATAGATCATCTACTGCTAGCTTTCAACAATGGATTGACAATAGATACCGCTGTGAATTACGTTAGATTATAAAAATACATCATGATGAAATAAAATGATTATATGAATATTTAGTTTTGAAATTGAATGTCTATTGACCTCTTTAAAAATGTCTGTCTCAGTCTGTGCAATGTCAATAAATTATGATTATGGTCTTCTTTTCCATTCGGCCTGTCCCGTTAGGGGTCGCCACAGCGTGTCATCTTTTCCAATCTAAGCCCATCTCGTGCATCGTCCTCTCTAACACCCACTGTCCTCATGTCTTCCCTTACAACATCCACCAACCTTTTCTTTGGTCTTCCTCTCTCTCATTTGCCTGGCAGCTCTGTCCTCAGCACCCTTCTACCAATATGCTCACTTTCTCGCCTCTGGACATGTCCAAACCATCGAATTTTGCACTCTCGAACTTGTCTCCAAAACATTTAACTTTGGCTGTCCCTCTAATGAGCTCATTTCTAATCATATCCCACCTTCTGACTCCGAGCAAGAATCTCAACACCTTCATTTCTGCCACCTCCAGTTCTGCTTTCTGTTGTCTCTTCAGTGCCACCGTCTCTAATCCGTACATCATGGCCGGCCTCACCACTGTTTTATAAACTTTGCCCTTCATCCTAGCAGAGACTCTTCTTTCGCATAGAACACCAGACACCTTCCGCCAACTGTTCCACCCCGCTTGGACCCGTTTCTTCACTTCCTTACCACACTCACCATTGCTCTGCATTGTTGACCCCATGTATTTGGAGTTGTCCACATTCGCTCTCTCTTGGAGCTTCACTCTTCCTCCTCCGCCCCTCTCATCCACACACATATATTCTGTTTTACTACGGCTAATCTTCATTCCTCTCCTTTCCAGTGCATGCCTCCATCTTTCTAATTGTTCCTCCGCCTGCTCCCTGCTTTCACTGCATATCACAATATCATCTGTGAAAATCATGGTCCAAGAGGATTCCAGTTGAACCTCATCTGTCAGCCTATCCATAGCAACAGGAAGAGGCTTAGAGCTGATCCCCGATGCAATCCCACCTTCACCTTAAAATTTTCTGTCACGCCTATGGCACACGTCACAACTGTTCTGCTGCCCTCATACATGTCCTGTACTATTCTAACATATTTCCCTGCTACACCAGATTTGCGCATGCAGTACCACAGTTCCTCTCTTGGTACTCTGTCATAGGCTTTCTCTAGATCCACAAAGACACAATGTAGCTCCTTCTGACCTTCAATGTACTTTTCCACTAGCATCCTCAAGGCAAAAAATGCATCTGTGGTACTCTTTCTAGGCATGAAACCATACTGTTGCTCGCAGATACTTACTTCTGACCTCAGTCTACCCTCCACTACTCTTTCCCATAACTTCATTGTGTGGCTCATCAACTTTATTCCTCTATAGATAAATTATGATTATGGTATTAGGTAACAACTACAAACTCGGGTATAAAAACTCCAAGTTATTTTAAGGTCTTGAGATTCCATCCCTAATCACACCTGCAACTTTATATCTGTAGGCATGACTGACCACACTTGTACATTTTTCAAATGTGAGTGACTGCCTTTGTGCTTATAAAATCCATTATGTGTTAATTATAATCTTAAAGTGATAATATTTAATTTTGTGTTAAGATTAGAAAGCAGACTTTGGTCTCTCCCTCTCTCTCTCTCTCTCTCTCTGATATTTTATTACTTGATTGTGAAAGAAAAGTAACTGGTTGGGTGGTGCCAGCTGCATTGATAGGTGATAACAACCTTTTCATATGTGTGTATAACCTCACCAAAGAAGAACTTTGCAGACACCAGCATTCAGGTTACATTTTTTTTTAATAGCTTACTTACATGAAAGGTTTTATGAAATTGTCTTCCAAAGGCTTAAAATTTGGAAATGGAAACATGGAAATGAGTTAGACACCCATCGCATAAGCCACTGTATGAGCAAATCTTTAAACCTCACATTTTCTCTTCAGTGCTGAACAAAGTTTTTCTGTGACACACGGAGGTTCCTACCTCTGGTTTCTGCGCAACATGATGCAAGCATCACCATAACAACCAAGAGTTTCTCCATCTAAAATACAAAGAAAGTCATCATCGAATGACTGTCCTTTGTAATTAAAGAGATTAAATGTGTTGATGAATATATTGTCATCAAGGAGAAAATGTACATCCTGAGTAACAGTATTTAAAGTCAGCAAACTAAAGCTCCCTGGTGGAGGTATCATGTCTTACCTTCTCTTGACTATTCAGCAGCTTCGAGTAGACATGCACTTCCTTTAATCAGTCACTGGTTGGTAAAGTAATGAAGGATTTTGTACTCCTGGACTCTTGCGTAAACAAATGGGGAATTGTTAAATTATGCAACACACTAGACACAGCTCATAAAATGCCATCCAGCAGCTGTTGATGACATGTGGTCAAGCCTGTAGGCTACCCCAGTTGTGGGGAGTGTGTAAGGGGGAAGGCAAGACCCAATGCTGCCTGGCACCGAATTGAAGAATGCATATTTATTACTCTGACGTACCTTTGAAGTGTCGACGGTCTATGTGTCCCGTAATTCACTTTAGTTCTCGCAGCCTTTTCCATGCAATCCTCAAACCCGTTGATGAAGACCAAAGGTAAGCGACGCAGTCAAGCTAAAGAAAGTCCTATCGGGGTTTTTGGGCCTGTGTGACTCCTGAAGTAGCTGATGGGTACTGGCTAGCCAAGCGGAATTCAGCTTTGGTGGTTGCTGAAGCAAAAAACTTGGGACATGGGAGGAGTTTGGTGAGGCCAAGGAGAAAGGTTTCCAAACAGCTTTGAGAAAATTCTGGTCATCTCAGAATGGGGAAGCAGTGCACTGTCAACATTGTGTATCGTGGGGATGGGGTGCTGCTGACCTCAACTCGGAACGTTGTGAGTAAGTGGGGGAGAGTACTTTGAAAACGCCGTGCCTTCCCTTGAGGTGGCAAAGTCTGAGTTCTCTGAGGGGGCTCTCCTACCTCTGGGGTTGAGGTCACTGAGGTGGTTAAAAAAAAACTCTCCAGTTTCTAGGCCCCGGGGGTGGATTAGATTCGCCCGGAGTTCCTAAAGGCGCTGGATGTTGTGGGGCTGCCCTGGTTTACACGCCTCTGGAACATCATGTGGCCACAGAAATTGGCAGACTAAGTTGGTGGTCCCTTTTTTAAGAAGGGGGACCAGAGTCTGTGTTACACCTACAGGGGGAACACACTTCTCAACCTCCTTGGTAAGGTCTATTCAGGGAGGCTGGAGAGGAGAGTCTGTCGAGAAATCGAATCTCAGATTCAGGAGGTGCAATGTGGTTTTCGTCCTGGAAGTAGAACAGTGGAGCAGCTCTACAGCCTTGGCAGAGTCCTCGAAAGTGTTACGAACGAGGCTCGAGGGCGGACGCAAATGGACGACTCCAGAGGCAAGCAGGTAGTGTACAGAAAGCCTTTATTCGGTCCGTGGTCAATGATCAGCGAGTCAGTCAGGAAAAGCAGCAGTATCAGAAGAGGCAGGCTTACGAGGATGGTCAGGGAATAGGCGAGGGTCGGTACACGGTAGGTCAGGTATACGGGAGTGCGGGAACGAGGCATGAGAATCAACGATCCGGCGGAGGACTAGTTGTCCCCCGTGTCCTATAAGTACCGGGTGTAATCAGCCGAAACAGGGTGCAGGTGTGTGCCGACTAATTGGCTGACCACGCCCAGCCTGGGGAGGATGCCAGGGGCATGACAGAAAGTGCATGGAAGTTCACCCAACCAGTCTACATGTGTTTTGTGGACTTGGAGAAAGCATTCAACCGTGTCTCTCGGGAGTACTCTGGGGGTGTTTCAGGAGTATGGGCTACTGAATCCCCTGATATGGACTATTTGGTCCCTGTGGAACTGGTGTAAGAGTTTGATCCCGATTACCGGCAGTAAGTCGGACTCGTTTCTGGTGAGACTTGGCTGTCCTTTGTCATAGATTCTGTTCAGAATTTTATGGAGAGAATCTCTAGGCGTAGCCAAGGCATAGAGGGGGACCGGTTCGGTGACCTCAGTATTGCAGCGCTGCTTTTTGCAGATGATGTAGTTGTGTTTTGAAAGAATGGACTAATTGGTGGGTTAGGTATACCTGATTGTCCTTGACAGCCATTTATGAGGCCATTTGCTCTCATATTACTGTACAGTACAACATTATTATGTAGGTGAGTTTCATGGCCAAACAGCCCAGTGCAGTACAAAGTTCTTGTAAATAAATAAAAAAGCTTGCAAATATTTGAAAGGTTAATATTTTACCCAAACTTACCATGCCATTGTGGTTAGCCATGGGGGCATTGTTAACATACAGTGCTCATCATCGTAGAACTGGCCCATTGAATTAAATTTGTGATTTTAATTTTTGCATCTAATGATGGAAAAAAAAAAAAAGTTCCAATCTGAGAAAATCAACGTGCAGTAGCGCGGGTTGTATTTGCCAGATGTTACTATGGCATCAGGTGGCTATCAATAAAATGAGAGCTCAAACTACATCGAAATGAGCGTAAAAACTGAAACTGAAGTGGTAAAATTAATATTGTGTTTGGCGGAAGATTATTATTGTGTACGCATAAAAAAAGCAAGAGGGCCCCCAACATTTAAAGTGCTCACTAACTTATTCAAAGGCACCTCTCACTATCTGAGTTCCACACTCGCTCCCATTCTCTTTGCTCTCGATTTCTACTCTCTCTGTTTTATTTTCTCTTGCTCTCAATTCTTCACTGAACAACGCTTGCTTGCAGTTTTACCATGGATGGCGACACCGATTAAGACTCGAGTAGAGTCACCGTTCTGGCTTCAACAGTGCGTCTGGTTGCAGCATAAATGGAGACTTCCAACCAAACTAGCTCACAAAATTTTGAAGAACAGGTAAACTAAAATACATGCATCACATTTGTGATGTACTGTTTTGAAATCAAACTCTTGATTATTTAATAATACACGTGATTTGTGCGGCACGGTGCCTCAACTGGTAAAGCGTTGGCCTCACAGTTCTGAGGTCCCTGGTTCAATCCTGGGCCCGCCTGTGTGGAGTTTGCACGTTCTCCCCGTGATTGCATTGGTTTACTCCAGCACTCCAGTTTCCTCCCACATCCCAAAAACATGCAACATTAATTGGACACTCTAAATTCCCCCTAGGTGTGATTGTGAGCGCGGGTGTTTGGCTGGCAACCAGATCAGGGTGTACCCCACCTCCTGCCTGTTGACAGCTGTTGATAGGCTCCAGCACTCTTCGCGACCCTTGTGAGGATAAGCATCCAAAAGAATGGATGGATGGATGGACGTGATTTGTATAGCTTGTTAGCATTAAATTCAAACGAAATACAAATCTTCTTCTTCTTCTTTTCCTTTCGACTTGTCCCGTTAGGGGTCGCCACAGCGTGTCATCTTTTTCCATCTCAGCCTATCACTTGCATCCTCCTCTCTAACACCCACTGTCCTCATGTCCTCCCTCACAACATCCATCAACCTTTTCTTTGGTCTTCCTCTTGCCCTTTTGCCTGGCAGCTCCATCCTCAGCAACCTTATACCAATATACTTACTCTCTAGCCTCTCAACGGAAGATAATAGTGGAAACTGAAAAAAAAGAGCAAAGTAGGTACAAAAAAGTAATTGAGTGTAGTATTTGTGAAACAAATACAGTGGTTATCCGAATAGTAGTCATAAAATGTATTAAAACTAATTCTACAACTTTACTTACTGCTGGAATATATATTATTTAAGAAATTCCAATGGGAATATATTCTATATAAAAAACAAAAACATTCAATTTGATACTTTTTAAATTTGCACTCTTTCTTTAAAATTAGATCAACTATTTGGCAATGGTGGAGCAGCTGTAGAGCATTGGCCTCACAGTTCTGAGGACCAGGGTTCAAATCCCATCCCCGCCTGTGTGGGGTTTGCATCTCCTTACCATGCCTATGTGGGTTTTCTCTGGGCACTCCGGTTTCCTCCCACATCCCAAAAACATGCATTCATTGGAGACACCAAATTGTCCTTAGGTGTGATTGTGAGTGCGACTGTTGTCTGTGTCTATGTGCCCTGTGATTGGCTGGTGACCAGTCCAGGCTGTAGCCTGCCTCCTGCCCAATGGCAGCTGGGATTGGCTCCAGCACTCCTGTGACCCTTGTGAAGATAAGCGGTTCAGAAAATGGATAGAATCATAGTGTAAGATTATGTTTACATGCTATTCAGTCATATTTTGAGTCATATTTTAGTGGATTTCAAAAATGAAACTTTATTCTGGCGGCACGGTGTCTCAGCTGGTAAAGCATTGGCCTCACAGTTCTGAGGTCCCAGGTTCAATCCCGGACCCGCCTGTGTGGAGTTTGCATGTTCTCCCCATGCCTGTGTGGGTTTTCTCCGGGCACTTTGGTTTCCTCCCACATTCCAAAAACATGCAACATTAATTGGACACTCTAAATTCCCCCTTGATGTGATTGTGAGTGCAGCTGTTTGTCTCCATGTGTCCTACAATTGGCTGACAACCAGTTCAGGGTGTACCCCGCCTCCTGCCCATTGACAGCTGGGATAGGCTCCAGCACTCCCCACGACCCTCATGAGGATAAGCCACGAAGAAAATGGATGGATGGATGGAAACTTTATTCTCATATTCTCATACATCTTTTCTCTTGGGACATTTTTTTCCATGAAAAGTGACTAATTTAATAATTACACTTTTCTGATTGGAAAAGACAACTCAGCAGTTAATCTTTTCTCAAAAACAGGCAAATGTCATTCTTATGGCATTGTGTGGTAAATATGATTAGTTGGAGAAAGGTTTAAAAATTTGGTAACCACGGCTTTAGTTCCACATGGATGTAATTGTTGCCTGCGTCTACATGACTTCATCGTCCACCAAAATGTTGCCAATAATTTGAAAGTGAAGGGCTCTCCAGTCGAACACGTTTCCAGGAGTGAAGTTTGAGCCCTCCTCATAGCGTCGGATCTCTTCTGGCGAGATTACATAGTCCCACATGTGAAGTCGAGAGATCATGCCGATGAAGGACTGAGAGGCATCAAAGCCTCCCCCGAAGGAGTCCTGCTCCTGGCCCAGGATGGCCATGGCCTTACCACGAATAGGCTGCCCTGAATGGACAAATCTCTTGACGGTGGGTTTGCCATCCACCCACAATTGAGCAATACCAGTCTCAGCGTTCCAGGTAGCGCACATTGTGTGCCAGGAGTTGGGAGGAAAAGACAGAGACAGGAAATCTGTCCCTCCGTCCCGAGCGTGAAATCTAATAACGTCATCCGTGTTTATCTTGAAGAGAACAAAGTCATTGAAGATGCCCGGCGTGGACAGAGAGAATAGGGCATAGTTCCTGGTGAGATCTGTGATGAATCTGACCAGAAATCATCAGGGTCAAGGCGAGCGGTGGTGGGAAACAATTTGGAACAATCAAGATGTTTGATGTCTAGTCTAAGTTAGAAATGGGCTGATAATTGCATGAAAATGGGGAATTTAAAATATTTTGTTGAAGATATACTCTGGTTTCATACCAATAATTTTGAAAAGCGAGTTTTTGATGTCACTACAAAAAGTTTGTGGCAAATTTGGTCTAAAAACCATCAAATTCAGAAATGATCCTTCTAAACCTGGTAACACATATCATTTCTTTTATTATTGTTATTAGCAAATGTAACAATTCATTTCAGAACATTAGCAAATAGTACAAGTGATATTAACACTAGCTAGCTCTTAAACCTCCAATGTGAGTGTTTCTTTACTTTTTCAGAACGAGCATTATGCAAGTTGATAATTCCCTTTTTCCACCCCCTGTGCCAAGCCAGCAAAGCGCGTTTCTACCAGTCATTTATCCTTTACTGTACAAGTAATCATATTTCCTATGTAAGTACGGAGTGTGAGCAACTTTGCCAAATCTGGAGGTGAGGAGTTAAAGGAATAAAAGCAAAGCAAACGAACCTGGCGAAAACCACAATTACCTGAGACAGAGGCTCACTGCATGGAATATTGTGTTGGGGGTCATCAGTTCCACGTGATCTTTGGACGTCTCCTTTGGGAAAACAAAGACTTTGCCAGAAAGATCTGCAAAGAAGGATCAAGACAGTGAGTTTTGTGCATCATTGCCTAAGACAAGGTTTGACAATCCGTTCTGCGCGAATGAAACTCAAGGCCCAGGGGCCACATCATTTTTTTTTTTTGGTCAGAGACTAGAATAAATAGTATCTTCTTCATGTTTCTTGCTAAATAGAGTTGTTCTTTTCATTGGGGCAGAACATCGAAACCAAAGTGGCATTTTTGTTTTTTCCCCAAGGCCCTTCTTTTTGTGTTGAATAGTTGTATTTGGGTGTCTGTATTTTCTTGGACTTGTGATTTTAAATGTGACAAAATTACAACAAAATGCAGTTGCATTTGGAAGGACATGATATGAGACTTATGATTCATAAAATCCCTTTTGAGTAAAACCCTAACTACAATGTGGCCAGACATGAGAAAATTATTACACTTTTTAGAATGTACTGTTCTGTGTTAATTATAACAGTATTTTAAGGTGACGGTAGATGACCATTTAGCACATCTTTCTCAGAGTTCTGAGTCTCCGGGTTGCCTGTGTGGCGTTTGGATGTTCTCCTCATGCTTTTGCAGGTTTCTTTGCTTATGTGGCCTGTGATTGGCTGGCGTACCCCGCCTCTCACCCAGAGTCAACTAGGATAGACTCCAGGATGCCCGTGACCTTAGCGGTAGATGGGTATTGTGAAAGCAAGACATCAGGTTTTGGTGGCACCAGCTGCATTAAGTAGATAACTGATTGTTTAATGATTGTAACAACATTGCATCACTGCAAGTAACAATGAACTGGCTCCTTACTTACTTCAAGTTTTTATTAAATTGCATCACTCTGTCAAAACACAGTCTATGAAAGGGTTAGGTTTTCCCCTTGACCCCCACACGAGTTTGACGTTCTTAAATTTGACAACTTAGTAGTGCTCGTTGCCCATGCACCACTGTATGAGTAACAATGTTTGAATCCATTTTTTCTCTTGAGCGCTTTGCAGGCTTTGCCCTGTGACACACACAGGTTCCTTCCTACCTGTGGGACCTGCGCAACATGATGCAAGCATCATCATGACAACCAAGAGTTTCTCCATCTAAATACAAAGAAAGTGAGTTTTGCGTCACTGTCCTGTGCAATGAAAGCCATGAAATGTGTTCATTTCCACATTGCTGAAAAACATTCTATATATCCCAAGTTAGTGTTCAAAGTCGACAAACGTTAGCTCCCTGGTGGGGGTAACATCTTACCTTGTTTTGAGTGTCGGCTCTGGGTAGGCACGTCAACTCCCTTCGCTCAGTCTTTAAATACTACTTGTTTACACAATAGATTTCGTACTTCTGGACCTTGAGTAAACAATTTTTAAATTGTGCAACACAATTGCCTCAGACCATGATCATGATGAGAAGTGGCTGCTCACAAAACAAGGCTACTCTTGCATGTGAAGTTTTGATATACAATTTAGACATTTTTTTGGACAAGGGAGCATTTAATTCATGTCGTGTCAGTTTCTGAAAGTCGTTCAGTAGCTTACTGTACTCCAATGAAGCAAATTGGTTATTTTTTATTTTAATTGACGAGACCATCTGCTGAATTACATTTTTATATATTTAATTGTACCTGTTGAATGACTATTCTATTAGCAACATAGGACAAAGATATTACTGAGATGTATACTTTTGTTTTGGAAACAGCACACTTACAAATTTGAAGGGTTACATTGTTAAAAAAAAAAAAAAAAGTCAAACTGCAGTAAAACCAGCAGACAACTTTTTTTCTAGACTGGATAAAATCAGTCATTAGTTGATAGGTGGGCATTAATTTTACAGGGTGTGAATGTTTCCAAAAAAACTTCCCCTTAGCAAGCAATACCACAGAGGAAGCTCTGACTTACATTTTTTAGATTGGGGAATGTTTCAACTGTCTAAAAATCTGCACTTTGATGAAATTGCGCTTTTTCAAGAAGGCAGTTGCACACACCCTCTTACTGAATAACTGATTAAAAAAAAAAAGAAAAAAAAAAAAAGGTAGTCCACGTCTGCTGCAATCTAAAGTGAGCCTGATTTACTCCAAATAAAGTTCTGGCTGCTTTTATTGCAGAACCAGCTGCCCTCTTGGGACAGATTTAAATGTCTAAGCTTAAAGGTCAAGTGTCATCCCTATAAACATTCTAAAATAGATAATGGGGGAGAGAAAAAAAAAAAAAATTCCCTTCAATGTCTATATGAAAAAAAAAATAAGCACATCATCCATGCGCAAAGTTGGGGAAGTGCCATTCAACATCCAATTGGTCGCCATATTGGCTGCATCTCCAGTCCATGACGTCACCCCGGACATTCGCCATTGAAAGCATGCTGTGGGAGACGAACACGCCCTTTCTGACACAGAAGCTCTTTTCGGAGAAGAGAACATTTCACAACCGACTGAAGGGGCAATATTACCCTATTGCTGTTTTTCATTAATATACTAAAAGTAAATGAGGAAAAGAAATTCAATTGAACAAGTTTTTTTATTCCATAAAGAAACCCCACAGCATTTCAGTGGGGGGGAGACAGGCAACCAAAGCAGACATTTAGTGTTATGCTTAAATCTGTGTCACAAAAATCCAGCTTGAGGATTTAATGATTGTCTGCTTCTATAGGACTTCATTGTCCACCAAAATGTTTCCAATAATTTCAAAGTCAAGAGCTCTCCAGTTGAATACATTTCCAGGGGTAAAGTTTGACTCCTCCTCATAGAGTCTGATCTCACTAGGAGAGAGTACATAGTCCCACATGTGAAGTCGAGAGATCATGCCGATGAAGGACTGAGAGGCGTCAAAGCCTCCCCCGTAAGTGTCCTGCTCCTGGCCCAGGATGGTGATGGGGATGCCACTAATAGGCTGTCCCGAGTGGATAAATCTCTTGATGGTGGGTTTGCCGTCCACCCAAAGCTGACTGATGCCATTTGCAGAGTTCCACGTGGAACACAAGGTGTGCCAGAAATTGGGAGGAAACGACAGAGACAGGAAGTCCGTGCCGCCATTCCGCACATGAACCCTCATGACGTCAGAGTTTGCCTTGAAGATCACAAAGTCATTCTTAACTGCTGGTGTGGCCAGGGAGAAGAGGACATAGTTCCTGGTGAGATCTGTGAGGAATCTGAACATGCCAGGTGAGCATTAGGGGGAAAGAATTAAGGCAACCCCCCCCCTCCAAATAATGAATAATACCCTGGTTACCTGAAACAGACGGTCACTGCATTAAATGATGTTTTGGGTGTCATCAGTTTCACGTGATCAGTGGAAGTCTCTCTTGGGAAGACAAGAACTTTGCCAGAAAGATCTACACAGACAACAAGGACTCAAAAATCAAGACTTCATTACAATCAAGAATGCCAACATTATTCCAAATGCGAATATGCATAATTTTGAGCAGAGGATCTGAGATTAGACTCACAGGGGTCCACAAAATTCCTCATTGCAATGTTTCATGTATGATGTACACCCATGTGAAACATCCATCCATTTTCTTTTGCCACTAATCCTCACAAGAGTCGCGGGGAGTGCTGGAGCCTATCCCACCTGTCAACAGCTAGGGTTCACCCTGAACTGGTTGCCAGCCAATCGCAGGGTACATAGAGACAAAGTCACACTCACACCTAGGGGCAGTTTTGAGTGTCCAATTAATGTTGCATATTTTTGGGATATGGAAGGAAACCGGAGTGCCCGGAGACAACCCACACAGGCACAGGGAGAACAAGCAAACTCCACACAGGCGGGGCCAGGATTAATCCCGGATCCTCAGAACTGTGAGGCCAACGCTTTATCAGCTGACCCACCATGCAAACCCAATTTTGACACCCCCCCCAAAAAAAAAAAAAAACAAAACAAAAAAAAAAGACTAAGCTGCAGTTTTACAACACCAATTCTGTTACACCTTCTTAGGCACATTATCTTTGAGAAGGTAAACTGAAATACAGCTATTGAAAGTGTGAATTTTACAACATAAAATTTTCAGTAGCATTTTTAATTGAAATTATGGTGGCACATTATTACTGCCACATGGGAACAACTATTAGGCACAGGTTCCTACCGCTGACTTTTGCGCAACATGATGCAAGCATCAGCATGAAAACCAAGAGTTTCGCCATCTGAAAGAAAAAGTATGCATTCCATATATAACCAATTTACTGGATTGAAGTACAATGAGTATCATTCTAAATATGAACATTTTAGTTTCAGGTCTTCTGCCAAACAAATTACACGATAGGTTTTTGAACAAATGTTGCAATTTTATCCGATGTTTTTAAATTTCGGAAATTGCAGTTGTTGCGCTCAATTGCACATAATTATGCATTTTTGCTGAAGTGGACATATTCCTGCCCACTTTAAAAATAAGTGGTAGAGATACTGAGAAATTCTCTGTACCACCTTAGTAAGAATACACAAGAAAATGGTGCATTGTGATAACAACCTAAAATCTGCAGGTGTTAAAGTAAACTGGATTATATTATGCTAGTGACAAGAAGTGATGTCAGTTAAACACTACAGTACACCTACAAAACACTAGCAAAAGAAAAAAAAAAAAAGGCCTCAGTATTGAGGGAAGAATAAAAATAAGGGTGCAGCATAATTAACAACATTAACAAAACAGAAAATGAGGAAACTCACCAGGACAAAAAGTAACATGTGACAAAGGTTGGAGAGTGAGGGAATGGAAAAAGAGGGACATAAATACAGACCCATGAGACACGGAGGCACACCTGGAGCGAGCTGATTGGATGACTCAAAGGGGAACTGAGCTGATGAGAACAGGTGAAGACAAAGAAATAATGAGTAGACTGTCATGTCACAATAAAAAAAAAAAAAAAAAAAATCACACCTAGCAAGTTGAAATGATCTGTACCAGCTGGTGACCTGGTTGATCACGTCCCAAAAAATAGAAGGATGCACCTGCCAGTTTGACCTTAATTTATTAGACAATCCATCGTGCATTATTATATGGTTTGTACCTAGTTTATATTTATTTTGAATGACTTCCGCACCACCGTTTTCTCTTATAGCTGATACATAGATCCGCCCCTGCACTGAGCAGAAGCCAAACCATAGCTCAACATTCAGAACCAAAGTACTGTAACAGTCATATGGATGGAAAGCTGCCAGTTTTTAACCAGCATTTAACTGAGAAGGAATAATGCGATATCTATGTCACAAAGTGGAACCAACCATTTTTACTTCTGAAACTCAATTGCAGTTATTTACCATTATGCAGAGAAATATTTGTTACCGTTTTACTTAGTCTTAGTTTTCTTTGTGTCTTTGCATGTCTAGAAAAAGCTCTATATACAACCATGTTTTTTTTTCTTAGCAGTTATAGTTGTCACACCTGTGAAGTATGGAGGTGTAACCCTGCCACTTTTTCAACAAACGTGCTTTTCAAGCTGGCACTCACTCCTTACTTAATGAAACATTCCACCCAGTATTAAATTATTTTTGTGGGGACCACCACAAAAAAAAAAAAAAAAAAAAAAAAAGCATGTCGTGGGCTGCAAATATACCTAGGGCCATAGTTTGGATACTGTACTGCTGTGTTAACCTAATAAACACAATCTTAAGGAAGCGCAGATCATGAAAAATAATGCATTTAATTCACTCCCCCCGCCCACCTGCTTTTTCCTCATTGGGGTTGTCCGAGCTGGCTTTGGGTCAAGAAGCCAGCCAATCCCAGGGCACTGTCACTAAGCATGGATAGAGGAACAAAAGTAGGGTTTTTTTTTTTTTGCACCAAAAAAATAACTTTAAGACCTATGAAGTGAAATTGTACACCAACACTATCCTATAATACAACAGTATAATGGAACATGGAAACAGGAAAACACAGGCCTGCGTCAATAACGTCATTTCCCTTCATGCACCATGATGACGTAGCAAACAAGAGCCTCCAAGATGGTGCTTGAAAGCACGATGGTCTGGTGAGGATGTCAATACACGCTTAAAATTGAATGTCCACTGCAGTTTTATGCAACCTGAGATAAGCAATTTAACATTTTGGTAAACTCGTTTTGCTGTCTTTTACATGCTAAGTGTGTTTGGTCTCGATAAATTCGGTATTTTGGACATTTCCTGAGTCACTCCCGAGGCTAACAACCTACATATATATTTTTTAATTAATGTATTTGTTTTTTGGTCATTAGTTGCTTTATACGCAGCTACGAATGACGAACATGAACGGCTTTATCTAAAATAGCTGTGGAACATTTTCCGGGGCTATTTGTTGCCCTCAAACTTAACTGATCCACATGGGTGTTAGTTTTATTTATAGTGCTTATAAGTGTCATTTTCAAAACCATCTTAATTTTCACGCATCAATCTTGTTTCTATTAACTCCAACAGAACCTTTTTAATGCTAAGATGAGAGCTAAATTAAAATGTAACCGTATTGTACTATAAATCAATCGCACTACATTTAATTCATAATTGGTGGAAATATAGCAAGATTCCAGATAAAATTTTAGAAATAAAATAATATAAAACTTATCTTTGCTTGATATGTTGAACCTTTGAACATATTCACCTATTCCCCTTTTCCCCCCTCCTTTGGAACATATAGTCAGCTATGTTTGTAAAAAAAAAAAATCACCTATTTTGTTTTTGGGATGTTTATGTGACACTCAATGGTGTCAAATAGGCATCTAAAAGGATAGTAGTAATTGACAGCAAAGTGCTACTGTTTAACTAAAAAACTAACATCTTTGGATGCTGGGGTTTGGGGTGGAGCTAAATTTAGCCTGTGTTGAAGAGGTTATTATAATATTTGTTGCATGTGATTGTGTACTACTAGTAATTTACTGTGGGGTAAGTAAAAAAGCCATTTATTTATGTTAATGTTGATGAGTTTTAACCGCTATTCAAATATTTTTGTGTCGTGCTTTGTGTTTAGTATTTTTTTGCTATCTGTGGCAGAGTTCAGCTGTTATCCAAAGGATTTTGCTGTAATTTGGAAGTCTGTGAAGCACTTATAGTGTGTCATGTTTGCTTGCGTGGGTTTTCTCCAACTAAACAAAATCATGCTGATTAAATTAACTGAAGACTATGGCCCATTGGTGTAAGTTTAAGTCTGACTTCATACCAATCGTATCGGCCTCATTGGTGCCAGCTGATATTTAAAATTTGTGCTGATCAGCTTTTATATCATAACACACTGGTCCGGTCATTAGTCAGGTCCGCAAAGGACATTTTCTCTGTGTCACCTTTGTGCATAGTGTATTGGAATCCAAAAGTTCATATATAGAGTTGTTGCATCTCTTTTGACGTCTTGTGAATTTCTGATGGCCAGCAAAGTTATTTCACACCAAAAAAATGTCAGCAGTGTGGGAATGAATGGGATTTTTTTTTTTAAATGTGAGTGACTGGTTTAAGGCCTGCTTGAGGTATGTTCCCATTATTATTGTTATTATTTTTAAATGTGATTCGGCTCCCAAGTAGGCAACAAAACGTTATTTACCCTGGCAAGACAGTGATCGTGCTTTTGTCAAATCCTCCTCTGAAGTTCATGGTGTGGGTGAAATAATTTAATACAATTTTATTAGAGTAAGTTAGCACCCATTATTTCTGTCATATTGTTAGGTTGGTTTGACTTGACTGATTAGAATACATTATCTGACTAGAGCAGGGGTGCCCAGACTTTTTTACCCCAAGATCTACTTTACAAGCAGCCAGCCTCTCGCAAGGTACCGACAAAGGGGGAGGGGATGACGATGATGCTCCCAAACCGTTTTAAGGTTAATGTTGTGTTCCCCCCCTATATTTAAAATACAATATAAAAAAATATAATCCTGGATCAGGCTGTGCCAAGGTGGAATTTTAAAATTATACACCATCTCACTTTCTACTTTGGCTTCAGACCAGACCTTTCCCACTCGGTAAAGAGAAAATCTCGTCCAGTTTAACCACTTTTTCTTTGATTATTCACATACTCCGACAGTCATTGGATCTTAAAACAATAGCATTTCTTTAAGTTACTCCATTAATATCGAACGTAAACATAAGCAGCATGTCTACATGGTCTTTGCTCTATGTTGCCCAGACTGCGTTGCTTACTAAAGCAGCGGCGGTGGACGCTGTCAATTTAAAACACATTGATGGCCTGCATTTTACTGTAGCAGTTGTAATTATTAGAGTAGTTTAGAGCGGGGATGGGTGTGTGTGTGTGTGTGTGTAAGGGAAACTAGGAAAAAGACGGTGTGACGGAGCAACGGTTGTTGTTAGAGGACTGTGTGCTGCCGAAACTAAACCAGTGGCTTTTTCTTTTCATTTTTTCCAGTATGTGTGTGAATTGTGCCATTGGATGAAACAAGCCGTCATCCCACACTCATTGAACCACATTGCAAAATGCCACAAACTGAATATCTGTATGTTATACTTTCAATTTGCATTAGATAATTTTTAATTTTTTTTGCGCGAGCGAGGGGTATTTCAATGGTATTTACATGCATGTCGACGGAGAAACCATTGATATTAGCGCGAGATCTTTCCGGAGTCAGAGGAAGACCGAGAAGCCGCATAATATATTATAACCCAAAGACGAATTCGTCATTGACAGTTTCCTATTTTCGTGTTACATATCACACTTGTGTGCAGAATCTGTATGTGTATCTGTATGGCCGTTTGTGAACCGCCGTATGAAGGGAAAGAAGGCGAGGCTTGATTTACGAGTTGTTTCCCTCGTTTTCTTTGTGTAACGTCACGCGCTCCCCTCAATAATTATTCTTGAATTAGTGCCGAACCTACGTAAGTCCCGACCGAGTACGACAATCACTACTTTATAGTGTCCTCAAACATCCTTCCTTCAGTCTTGGTGTCTCGGTGCACATCAAAGGCTTTTAGGACTCGCTAGTCCGGTTTAGCTTTGCTTGTGCAGTCAGATCATCGCAAAATATCGCTCAACACAGATCAAGTGTGTCAATCAATCACACGTAGGTATGTAATGCAAGCAAAGAACTGCTAATTCATTTATATGAGACATGTATTGAAAATCAAATATAGGGCATACCTTTGTACAAACATAGTCCAGTTTAGCGTAGCTCCCTAGACGGCAACAAAGGGACACATTTGTGCAGTCAGATCATCGCAAAATATTGCTCAACACAGATCAAGTGTGTCAATCATTCACACGTAGCTATGTTATGCAAGCGAAGAACTGCTAATTCATTTATATGAGACATGTATTGAAAATCAAATATAGGGCTTACCTTCGTGCAAACATACCTGTTCCGGTTGATTTTAGATGGATTCAGTTGATGATGCGGTCTTCCACAAAGTTTGATCCATCGAAGACATTTTTCGTACTGGGTCTTCGGTTTTGGAAAGGGTACGAATTGAACTTCACCAACTAGCCTTTCAGGATACCTGTCGTCACTATTACAAAGTCCGTGACTACACCTCTTAACCATATCTATTGTTAAAGAACCCAAATACGCGATAAAACGCTAACAAAAGCTATACTGGACCATGCAACGTTGTCTGAGGGAACGGCAGGTGCAAAAAAATGGGCGTGGTTTATGCAGATCTCTGGCCTCTGATTGGTCAGCGACGTGGATGACGCAATTTCTACGGAGGGGTCAATTATGAGTGTACCCTTTAAGAGCAGAGGGGAGCAGTGTCTGATAAACTAGGAAGTTGAAGTCAGCTGAACTGGTTGTTGTTAGAGACTGCGCTTCCATGTTAAAAAAAAAGACGTCAGGCTGCGAGTCACTGCGCTGTATCGGTTTTCACGTGCGCTGAGTGTGTGACAAGTGCGCGACAGCGCAGTGGCGCAGTTTAGAGGGAACACTGATCAAGACTACACAAAATAAGTGAAATCTTTCAATATCTATGTATTTCTACCTGTAACAAGTTTTAAGCGTGTGATTTTTCATGCTTGACGGGAGATTTGAGAGTGCGATGGCGCAAGACTATCACAGTGACTGCATGAGTTACTTTGTACTTCCTGCCATCTATTAGAAGACCATTCCTTTTTGATTCTTTCTGTCACTATGCCTCACTGGCATACATAGATCCAGATACATTACAAGATACATTTATTGACCATTAATTTCGTCACTATAATCAGATATTTTTTATTGAAAATATAGTTTTTGAACAATTAAGTACGCAAGTACATAGTGAACAGGGCATTTAAATTGACTTTGCTCCATCTTGTGATCAGATTGTGATTGTTTTTTTTTTTTTTTTTTTTTTTTTTTTCAAACTCCCTGATTAGTGAAAAATCCTGATTGTGTAAAGAGTCAAGTTTGAATAGTTTTTTGGACTCACATTTTGTAATTGCATGGTTAACAGTCCTTGCCTCTCGCTCAAAGTCACCTGGGATAGGCTCCAGCTCACTGTTGACCAAAATGGAAGGAAAGAGAACCTGTGACATAAAACAAATGAATCAAAACTTTTTATTTTGCTGTGATTCAATGGAGAGAAAAAAAGATACATTGGCTAATATTGTAAATGCTTGCATGTTTCTTCATTTCAATAGCACTTTTTTTGTTCATTTGCAGTGTGGACAACAGTGAGTATATGCGCAATGGAGATTTTTTGCCCACCAGGCTACAGGCTCAGCAGGATGCAGTTAATATAGTTTGTCACTCCAAGACTCGCAGCAACCCTGAAAACAACGTGGGCCTCATCACCATGGCAAAGTGAGCAGGACTTCAAATGAAATTAGTCTCTCCAGAAATGATGAAAAATGTTTGTGTGTTTGCACAGCAACTGTGAAGTCCTGACCACACTGACTCCAGACACAGGGAGGATTTTATCAAAGTTACATGCAGTGCAGCCTCGTGGAAACATCAGCTTCTATACCGGCATCAGGGTAGCACACGTGAGTTTTACTTTGTATAGTGTTCTGATGATTGGCCATTACCTCTTGATTATCCTGTGGAACCTCAACTTCTGTGTTTTTCTAAGACATGAGCTGTCACTTCACCCATCTTTATTTTTCTATTTTTGAGTTGGGACCAACAGTTTGAGTCATGAGTGCTCGATGGCTGCACAACAAGCAGCAATTTGGCTTATAGTGAACAGTTCATCAAAAAAGAGACCAAATGTTTTCTTCATGCTGTTTATTGCCACTCCCAGTTGAAGTTGTATATTTACCCAAACACCATTAACCTCAAATGGAGAAAACATGGAACAAGGAATGGACGGACGACATAGATTAATTGCCCCAAGAGAGTCAGAATCATCTTGATTTTACAAAGTATGTTAAAAAAAACAACAAAACAAGACAAGGAATCGGTCTCCGTTAGTTGTAGCTGCTCAACAGTAGTAAGGCAAGAGCCAGCCATTTGACAAAAAATACTTTTGAGACAAAAAACAAGCAAAAAAAAAATCAGTACACGAAGTCTCTGAGCAAGGTTACGGTAATGTGGTAATGCTGATACAGTAACAGTAACTGTTGTGCAAATGATGCAGAGTCCTCTCGTCATTTCGAGAAGTTTAAAATGACTGACAGGGTATTGCTCTATTTGGTAAACCAGAGGTTGTGAGTTTTTCTCACTGGGGCCTCCAAGGGCATCTGGCTTAAAAAACTGTGGCAAACAAATATCAGCGTTTATCTGAGATGACCTGCTGTGGCAACCCCCGATTGGACAAGCCGAAAGAAAGTCTGGTAGAGTGACAATTCTGCAAACGGCGCAATATCTTCTAGAAGTTTAAAGTGACTAGTAGTGCAATCATCTGGACAGTGGGACAAACATTCAGAATTCCATATTTATTTCATAATTACGTACATCTAGACCTATTAAACAACTGGAAAGAACACCTTTAGTTTGAACCCACACACTTTTCAAGTGAGCAAAAGTATTGGAACATGAGACTCACTAACTTACTTGTACTTTCTTTGTATGGATTACTTGGGTTGTTCCCAACATCTGGTAAAATTATCAGGTCAATCATACCTTTGGAAGTATATTGAGTAAGAAAAATGGTGCCTTGTTAAATTCTTATTTCAGCCTGTAGGTTTATATATTCACGGTATTTAAAAAAAAAAAAAGGTGTGAATACTGGCTGTGCAATATTTCATTTTTTAAAATAGATTAATTAATATTCCATTGATTAATGGTTTTTTTCTGTCAACAGTGTTTCCTTGTGTCCTTAATATGTCAGTGCAGTTTCAGTCACATCTGTGAGTGAAACATGCTGAACTGGTCAGTTGATTCCCTTCACACCCCACCGCCAGTCTATGGTCATAATGTTTATTTAATTCTCGTGTTTGCAGTTGGCATTGAAGCACAGACAGGGCAAAAACCACAAGATGCGTATCGTTGCATTTGTTGGTAGTCCAGTGGAGGATAATGAGAAAGAGGTGAGTCTTCAGCATTTTTTTTTCTTCAGTAACTCCACAAATAAGCATGTTAAGGATGTTACATTGAGCAGCTCATATTGTGCAACACAAATAGACGATTGATGGGTTTTGTTCGTGATGCACTGCAGAAACCAATGGCAAAAACTGAAAGCTGAAACATTAAAAGAAATTAAGTCAAACTCAATTTGTGAGCATTTTTCACTCTAACTTTTCCGTTGCTAGCAGTGCACAATGCATGATCTGTGTAGTGTAACATAATTGGCATACTATCAATTTGTATCTAATAAAGATTGACTTTGAATCGAGTTGTACTGCAAAATATTTTGGTGTGAATATCAAGTTTGTCGATGATCCTGATACCAGAAGCTCATGTCCCAAAATTAAATTCAAATATTTTTGATACTTCAGTTATTTGTGGGATGGTATTTTAAGTGTCATATGAAAGAAATTGGTGGTGTGGATCAGTAGCAGACACACGGGGAGCACATTGTGGCACAATTTCCAAACAGCAAAAGTCAAAGTCTACGTATTTGCGCCAGCTAAAATGGATTTTTGATGCTCTGCTACAAATAAAGTGTTTGTGGGAAAACCCTGCTTTGGTACTGGTATACGTTTATACAATGTTAAAGAATATTCCTGATACCAGTGATTAATGTGCTCCATCAACTTTTGACATGTTTTTTGGTCAATGGAAATTTGCATTATACATGGGCGAATACAGTAGGTACTATTAAAGTCTTCCTCTAAAATAAACACCTTATCTCTTGTAGATAAATGCCCTCTCCCACTACGCTGTCAAAAGAAATGCAGCAATCCCGACCTCTCTACATGTTATGTTTGCCATGATATCCAAGTAATTTACTGTTGGGAGTTTTTTTCTCTCTCTTAGCTGGTCAAAATGGCAAAACGTCTAAAAAAAGAAAAGGTTAATGTGGATATCATCAACTTTGGAGAAGAGGTATTTACGGTCCCTTTTGACACGCACACACAACAGTGTATTGTGCCCCCACACGTTCACTGTGTTGCTGTCTCACAGGAGATGAACACAGAGAAGCTCACGGCCTTCATCAACACGTTGAATGGGAAAGAGGGCAGCGGGTCCCATCTGGTCACAGTGCCTCCCGGCCCCAGTCTGGCTGACGCACTGCTGTCCTCACCCATCCTCGCCGGGGAAGGAGGTGCCGTGTTGGGTCTGGGCGCCAGTGACTTTGAGTTTGGAGTGGATCCTAGTGCAGACCCAGAGCTGGCACTGGTAAGAGAGAAGCAGAAAGGGGCCATAGTACTTCTCTTGGACTAATACAGGACTTGTGGGAAGTTTTTATATCTTTGAGTCTAAGTTAAAATATTTTACTTTAATGAAAAGTGTACCAATTTGAGTGGTCCCATTAACTTTCCTCCAACGCGGTCTCGCTAGGCGCTGAGGGTTTCAATGGAAGAGCAAAGACAGCGACAAGAAGATGAAGCCCGCAGAGCAGCTGTTATGTCCACTGTTGAAACTGGCATTCCTTCCCCCGTTGATGGTAAAATACAAAAAAACAAAAATTGCAGAGGTTGGGACAGTGGCTCAAGTCAGACTTAAGTTACAAATTTTAGGACTTGCTGACTAAAACTATAGATTGTCTCAACTTGACTTGGACTTTGTATTTTTTTTTTTTAATTGGGGAAAAAAATGTCATACAAGCTGCACATCATTTTATATCACACATTGATATATAAATTCAGAAAAAGAAGGGGAAAAATGAACTAAAATCAAGAGTTGAATTAATTTACATCTATTAAAAATGAAATAATGGTACATTTATAAAAGACACAGGTAATTAGGTTTTAATACAAATTGTGGGGAAAAAAGATTGGCAACATACAAGGTTTACAACCTAAGGATAAAAGACTCAAGTGACATTTAGTGCCTGGATCAGACTGAAAGTCAAGTTTAATCTCTTAAATGAGGGCACATTGTGGTGATGTTATGGGTTGTGCCTGGTCTTTGAGCCTTCTGTCGATTCATGAAGGAGGTGAGTCCACTCGGCAATCATCTAGAACCTGCTTTATTTGGGAGGGGATGGAAATGATGACATCTGAATCTTCGCTGCCTAGCTGTACCATGCAACCTCTTCAGTAAGTGGTTCAAAATTTTGCGCAATGTGTGACACCGCATTATTGACCCTGTCAAGCAGGGCCATAAATATGTGGGTTTACGCCATTCGCCAAAGTTGACAAACACGTTGCTCAAGCTGCCATACTGATACATCTCAAATTATAAGTTTCAAAACCTTAATTTAGTTAAGTAGCTCAATTAAAAAAAGTGAGACATTACAGAGATGCACCACACACAGTGAAATACTTCATTTTGTATACATGTATAATTTTGATGAATGTAGCTCATAGCAGTGGTTCCCTAACTCTTTTTGCAAGCGCCCTCTTTTTGAAGATGAAATTATCTCAGCTCCATCTGCTGGCTGTAACTTAATAACAATAGTTCATGGGAGGCCCCATGACCCTCCTCGGGGTGTGCCCCCCTGTTTTCAAACAAGTTGGTTACAGCACATGACTACTTAAATTCACCATCTTTAGAAACTACAGTATAACGTAACAAACTAAAATATGTCACATACTGAAATAAACTGAAATAATAATATGGAATCAATTTTAAATCTTCAGGGTGTACCCTGGTTCCTGCTCGAATACAGCTGACGTTTGTGAGGATAAGTAGCTAAGGAAATGGATGGTTGGATAATGGTAGTCTTCCTTGCACCCAAAGTTAGCTGGCATAGCCTTTAGCACTCCCACGACGCCATGAGGATAAGCATCCTGTAAAATGAATGAATGGAATTTATTTTTAATGTACAATTTACGCCGGTATTTAACTCCACGGTGTTGAATGAATGTGAATAATGAAATCATGTTCTCTCCACCATATTCATTTTTTTATGTACCTGTATGTGATTACTATCATTTTGGAATCTTATGCACACAGAATGTTTAAACAATGTTTTATTTATCGACACAACGTATGGTTGAAGATACACTTAGCTGTGATTATACCCATGGCCACCAGGTGGTTTCGTGTACACATGAAGGATCAAGAAATGGACCATTACTTGAACCAATGGCTGAAGTGTTGTGATGCTTCATGACACGTTCGTTATTTTGCCCTTAGTAGCACTGTGTCACACCACTCCCATAAAATCTTGCTATATTTTAGTCTGACACTAGCAATACTACACCTTTGTTACCGTATGACCCTATCCTGTCTTTTTATGATTATTGGGCTACATATTTTTATAAAAAATACTGTTGGAGGAGGTAGGACCAGAAAACATCACCCCTACTGGATTTAACATTTAGTATTGCATCAATATATTGTTTGGGGACAGTAAAGAAGAAAAAGAGGGCCAAAAAAAAATGTGTGTTCTGGAAAGGATGTTTTTAGGCTTATCCATTCTTCAAGGAGAGCTTGAGATGTTTATATACTTTTAATACCACTCACAAGCAGGTCAAATAATGTAATGTAGCTAGCTCATTCTCGCACTGTTTGTATGAATATGATTCATGCTCTAAAGCTTCAGTAAACAATGTTTTGTGCGCTTGAATGAATTTTGTCAATGGAGAGCAAAGGCGGCTCGCCTAATGTTACCTGTGACAGATGGCTTATATTTCTGTTTTTGTTGTAGAATCTGATGATGCACTTTTGAAGATGTCTGTTCCAAGTACAGACTCTGCCACACCCGCGTTACCAGATTTCAGCCGCATGACAGAAGATGAACAGATTGCCTATGCTCTGCAAATGTCCATGCAAGGATCAGGAGCAGGTAAAAACTTTTCCAATCTTTTAGTAGAAAACATTCTCGCTTGAGTGTCACAAACTACATGCAGCCGAACCTCCAAAGTTTGCAACACTGGTCAACCTCGCACAAAAGTTCCCGTTGAGGTTAATTATTTTAATAATTTGTTCAACAGTCAGCACGGTTCTGTTGTGGTTACCACATCTAGCCCCCAGTCGAGAGGTTTGAATATTCCCCGGAGTCTGTCTGTGTCATCTGGGAATTCTGTCTTGAGTTTTGGAATAAAAAAAAAAAATCGCCTATTTAGTAGAATTTCTCAGGTCATCTCTTAATACATGGGGTCCTCGGTCTACGACTGAAATCCGTTCCTACAGTAGTGAGTTACCTTGAATTTTGACTTAAGTCAGATTTCACCATCAAAGTCAATATTTCCAATGACCGCTGGGATTGACATCAGCATTCCCGCAACCCTCGTGAGAATAAGTGGCTCAGAAAATGGGTGGGTATGGGTACTTCGTATAAAAACTAAAATACATTAAAGTAAAAAAAATGTAAGATGCTTCACTTACTATTTGGGAAGGGAGGCTGCATGTGTTTACCTTTTGCAAAGGAAGCAAGTGCAGGTAGCCGTTGCTAGCGGTAAATTCTTCCTGTGTCCTCTCCTTTCTGCTCTTTCAAAGTTAGGAAAATACGCCGTGCTTTTTCCCTTAATGAACATGAGGCTGATATTAAGCCTACGTTGATTCGGATCCTTGATCCACAACGTAAATAATCTTCCAATCTCGGCAACGATGAAAAAATGTTGCTTCATTTTTTTTAATTTTTTTTTTATTCACCAAAAAAGTTGCTTCGTGATCACTGTAAAATACGGGCCTTGTCCTTAATAAACGCCACGGTCATCCGACTGCAGCCCAAGTTTTTATGTCCTAATCCTTTCTCACATTTTTTTTTCTGATATTAAGATTTATTTCCATAGTCATTGCTTTTCTTTCAGCTGGACCAACATTGCTTAAAAAAAAAAAAACAGCTTTCTTCTTTTGGGCCATAATGTGTAAAAAGATGGGGGAAAGACAATACAGGGGCATCGTAAAGTTGAAACGTTTTAGGTCGAGACAGTCTTAAACCGAGAAATCCCTGTATTTGCAACACCCCCCCCCCCCAACAAAAAATTGGGAAAACAGCAGACCTGATCCCTTGTGTAAGAATATGCTGTCAGGATGCATTGATAGTTCATCGTGGATTGTGGATTACTTTTAAAATGTTTTATTTTTCCCAAAATGTGGACTCCCACTGTATTGTAATGCTTTATATATTTTTGGGTGAAGTATGAACGAGTGTGTGACCACTCACCGAATAAGATGAAATGCTGTTCTTTGTTTTGAGACTTAGAGTGCATATTACTTCACAAGGCTGGGAAGCCCAAAAATGAAGGGTCCTTAGGTCCCTTGAAAAACAGTTATTATTATAATTATGATTTTTATTACAGTAGAGAAACATTTCTCTTCTGCTGTAGAGTTTGGTGCTGAAGACATGGACACTGGTGCTGACATGGATTCTGGCGAGACCAAGGTAGTTTTTTTTTATTTTCTTCAAACAATGATGGTCTGCGTTTTATTTGAATGTTGTTTGAATGTGTCTTCGATGTGATCTGTGTTCAGGATGAAGAAGACTATGATGTGATGCAGGATCCAGAGTTCCTTCAGAGTGTCCTTGAGAACCTTCCCGGTGTTGACCCCAATAACGAGGCCATTCGGAACGCCATGGGCTCCCTTGCCTCACAGACTGGCGCTAAACCTGACTCCAAGAAGGATGAGGAGAAAAAGAAATGATTAACCTTTAGCTATAGATCGGGGTGGAGTTTAGGATTGGGTTAATTAAGAAAAACACTGGCTTTTTCATGCCGGTCTCTAGTTCTTAACTCAATATTCCATTAATTCTTCCCTCTTTTTCAAGTTGCCAAAAATGTTTACGTTTGAATCTTTTGAGAATACTACTTGATTACATTGATTAAATGTACATAATCCTAAATGGCACATTGTACAATTTGTGGCTTTTTGTGTGTGATTTGCAAAAGTACTGAATATGGAAGGGGTGAATATGCTTTTTTCATTTGCTCTTTGGGAATGTCTCAACTTTTTTTTTTTTTTTTTTTTCCCTGTTCAAAGCCAGATTTCATGGGAAGAAGCACTAACAATGACATTTAAACACATTTGCCCGTTAAATCTAAATTAACTAGGCCCTCAATGATAGATCCACTTGCTCTATTTGTTACTCAACTTGTCCAAATGTTAAGTATGGCAGGGGATGGGTCTCCCAAGTGGGATGCCTCAGATAGTGATTTTTTTAAAACTTGTGGTTCCATTAAATGTTTCATCTTTTGCCATGTGGAAAAACATTTGTCATATTTGTGTGGAATGTAACAACGCAGCCCGAGGAAATTGGAGGTGAGTAAATGTATTTTTCCCCAGAGGGGGCAAAAGATACTTCTAAAATAGAGGTGCTCATTCAACGCCTATCCTATTTTTTTAAAATGTAAATTCATTATGATTGAGCTTTAACTTTTTCAGACTTCTTTTCAGACGTTAGGTACATTTTCAGGTTTTTTTTAAACTTTGTACAGCGTAGGAAGAAACATACAAAAATATTAATTTGGATAGTGCATGTGTTGCGTGAAAGGAAAAGACCAGATCTGACGGGTGCAGTATGAGCAAAAAAATGCAAAATAAAGCACAATTACATGGGAACAGTACATTAATGTAATATTTGTACCAAGTTAGGTCCCAAAAATATCGTTAAGCAGAAAACATGACCACTTAACACTTGTGGATTTGCGCAAAACGTCACGGAATTACGGTTGAGGAAGAGGATCTTACTGACGTATTATTTCCGCGACCAAGAGGAAGTCAGGATTCATCTACGCTGATTTGTAGGTAATTCCAATTAAAACCTAAATACGTGGATTATATACTGAAGCATTACCACGTTTGCCATACAATGAACACAACACAGTGACATATTATCAGAGTGTCTCGCTTTCAAAGCTTTTTTCGACTTTGACGCGAGCATGCCCAGCTAGCCATGGCATGCTAAAGTTGAGCTGTTAGCCAAATGAACCACTTGTTGAATCATCATTGGGAAAATTCTGTGTGTGTATATATATAGTTGGAGAGGGTGAAAAAAATGCTGCTTTTCTTCCTAAAACTGACAAATGTAAGTCAATTTCTGTTCGACCGTAACCAGGTACTACTAAATATTGTCTTGTTTGAGATTTAAATATTGGCGTCCGTTTTGAGATTGAACTGCAAGGATGATATCCTTGGATGTCATTCTTTCACGCTGAAATTTGATGACTTTGACGAAAGTGATCAGAAATACCCAATAATGAAAATATTTTTAAAAATCAGTTTTTGCACTGGCGCTTGAAAGTTTCTCTTCACAGGCTGATACGTGTCAGATATGACACGACTTAAATGTATTCAGCACTGTGTGTTAAATCAGATAAAGTTGTTAAATTTTGAGAAAGTCAAACTGTACTGTGTAACAGTGCTCAAGGGGGAGCTTGAATCAGCCCAATGAATTGTGTTTTCATCGTATTTCATGCAGAAACATACACCTATTGGTCTTTAAAGGGTAATGTGGATTATCAAAAGAATAAAACATCACAAGACAGACTAAAAATGAGAAACAGAAATCACGTTCGAGGGTGGCCTGACACAAGTGTGAGATCTGCACCTGTAAAACAAGTACAGTACTCGCAATGTTGCATATAAAGTATGCTTTTACCCTTTTCCCTGAAACATTGAGTACTCAATCATTCATTTAATTCAGGCAGACTTAATGCATTTTTAAAAGATTTAACATTCATATTTTCGTGAAGAAAATCGTGATGATCATACATATTCTTGACATATCATATATATATGAAAAATTAATATACACCAATGCTCCTTTACAATTTGTCTATGCTTAGCTCTTGTTTTGTCTGGACAGGTTTGATCATCACACAGACAATGGGGGATGTGAAGACCCCAGACTTTGATGATTTGCTGGCAGCGTTCGATATTCCTGACATTGATGCCATCCAGTCGAGTCAAAAAGAAGACGAGGTGTCTGCTCATGAAAGAAAAACTTCATCTTCCTTCTCAGGCTCACCTACCTCGTACACAGAGCCTCCTGCTGTCAGTGTTATAGTGATGAACACTGTGCGGCCCTGTGAAGATGATGATGGAGGACAAAAAGGAAATCCCACAAATACTCTTTTAGACTCACCTCTCAAGACGGATGACACCACGTCTGCTGGCCATATTTCCAATGGCTTTAATGGGTCTGCTACTCGTGACCAGCAAGAATCCAGTACAGCACCATGGCGGCAATTGAACGATGACGATGAGCAGAATGTGATGGAGGTAGGATCGGTCAGGAATGAGATTGAAGATGTGATCAGTTCGAAGACCCGTTCGCAGCTGGATTCCACTGAGTTATCCATTCACTCTTCTCTGCAGTCAAGTTTTCCTCATAAGGAGGAACTGCACCTTCCCCATTCGCCGTCTTCCCCTTTGCCACAGAACGGGAGTGTTTGCAAAAAGAATGTCACGCACTTGGACGAGGACGACTCGGAACCAGACTTGGGAAGTCCGCTCGTGATCCATGAAAGCCCAGAATTTATCATGCCGTCGCCTCCAAAGTTGAAACACAGCATAAGACATCAATCTGAGCTGTGCATCTCCCCTGAGACCACCTTGAGCACTCTTCCCCATTCTTCTAGCAGTGTCTCTCTTGAAGCATTGACTGAGCAGGAGCGCAAGCCCTTTTCCCTTTCTGCTGCACCGTTCCCGGGCCCACAGAACTGTCACATAGCGCCCGTGCAAGAAGAAAAATACCCCGAGCATGTGATTGATGAGCGGGACTCGCCAGAGAGTCCACCACCCAGTGAGACGGGGCTCGCGTTTCCCCCAAAAAGTCCTGAGTCGGGAAAGGAGACTATGGACAATGAGCCACGCCAGAATGACACACCTAATCATAATGGAAAGACAGTCGGAGATGGTCAAACTGTAAATGAGACAGCTTCTAATAATGTGTCACCAAAAACAGTTCCATCTGACTTGTTGCCCCTCAAAGTTAAAATCAAAGTCCCTGCAGGGAGTTTAACCAAGACAACAATTAAGAGAGATCAAAGAGCAAATTCTAAAGGTGCAAAATCTTCCTCACAGGCTCACAATACAAGGTCAAAGAGGGGGGGCTCCTACCCGTCTCTTGCAGGGCTTCCAGAAATGACACTCAAAGAAAAACGCTCAGTGGCCGTCAAAGCTAAAGCCTCCCCAACAGTCGTCAGCATCGCCAAAACCGCATCTCTTCCTTCCATGACGGCCTCAACGACCAGACCTGGTGGCGTCAACCTGCGCTGCCTAGGTCACAAAACTCTCCAGAGTTCACCTCAGGGCAACAGCCGACCTGCCTCTATAGTGAACAGCGGCGGGGCCATCATATCCAAGAGCCAGACCAACTTGGTGGCAAGCTTCAACAAGATTCTCACCAATAAGAACCTGCTTCCCAGCTATAAGCCTGACCTGAGCTCACCACCTCCTGCTGAGTGGGGCCTCCCCCTGCCTGCTCAGGTAGGCCGAGTGACAACAAGGATGAAATTAGAAGAATAATGGTGAAGTGATGTGACATGATAAAAGTAATGTTTATTACAAAACTAAATTGGATTTTTAAAAACTTTAACCAGATTTTTTTAATTAAAAAAAAAATTAAATTAGTTGATTACATTTTCATTCAAATGTATTCTGAAATGGATTTCTTTTGTAATTTTTCCATGTTTACATACATACCAGTACAAGTAAGACCATAAGTAATACACAGGTACTGAGAAGGGTATTTGTAGATGGAAAAAAGGGTTGGTGTTTTTATCAGGCACTATTATATGAAGCAAGTAGTATTTTTAGTATTATGATGAGGAATAGGTACAGGTATCAGGTTTCAGACATACTGTATCATGGGGTGTATTTTTGGATTGTTTCACTGGGTATTATCAATTGGAGCAGGTTAGGATTTGTCGTATTATTAGAACGGAATATAGGAAGGTTGGTTAATCTTTATTTTAATTTCAAATGAGATTACACTATATGATGACTCAACTCACCTCAACTTAATTTATACAGCACTTCAAGAAACAACCACAGCTGAAACACTGTACACAAATAAAAGACAATGAAGTATTTAAAAAAAAAAGTATTTAAAAACAGTAAAGCAAAGACTGTTATGTCCGGCTAAAACCCAACGAATAACCACAGGAAAAGAAAAAAACCGTAAGCCTTTGGAGCTTCTACTGAGAACTCAGTACTTCCAGAAGCAGATGATCAGCTGATTTGAGGCATCAGGCGAGAGTGTAGGGTTAAGGTAGGATGACATAATTTAGAGATTTAGAACTTGAAATGGATTCTAAAATGCAACGGCACCCAGTGGAGGGAGGGCAGCATCAGAATTAAATTTCCAAAAATACTGGAACAGTAAGGTCCATTTTTGTTGTATACTGAAAACATTTGGGTTTCAGATCAAAATGTGAACATGGGACAAAATTTCACAATTCCAGCTTTCCCCCCCATGGTATTTATATCTCAACCTGTTAAGAGCACCTTTTGTTTGAAGCCACTCACTTTTCAAGTGAGCAAAGGTATTCGAACATGTAACTGATGGGTGTTTCTGGTTACTCACATGTTGCCTTTTAGATGGGTGGCTTAAAAATTAAATAGTGTTTGGATTTGCCTTTCTGTTTCACATGTGTAAACTGCATTTGCTATTAAGCAAATATTAACACCAGAGAGCTAAGAACACCAAATAAATTTGTAGCTGAGGAGAGGGAAAATCGATCACCGCTATTGCATGAGGACTGTTTGCTGTCTTGTACATGCTCCAGTGAAGGGGCGAGCAGCAGCAATTTCAGTAGTTGCACAATTATTGCAAATTATTACTTGAAAACAGACAACTTCTCTGAATATTTGTTAAAGAGAATGGAAAGTATTTGATTGGGCTTAATTTAAAACGTGATGAGTTGAAATCATGATTTCAATTAAGCAACCCTGGTGACCACATGGCCATTGGCTCGCTTTAAGACATTTAGGTTTAACACTGGATCGTGTTTTTACTGGCCGAACATACAGTATACCTCATACAAGATGTCACAACATGTCTGCGACCCTTTTTCAGGGTTACCGGTGTCTGGAGTGCGGCGACGCCTTCGCCCTGGAGCAGAGTCTGGCCCGCCACTACGATCGGCGCTCGCTGCGCATCGAAGTGACGTGTAACCACTGCGCCAAGAGGCTTGCCTTCTACAACAAGTGTAGCCTGCTATTACATGCCCGGGAGCACAAGGAGCGAGGTCTGATTATGCAGTGCTCTCATCTGGTCATGAAACCTGTGCCTTTGGAGCAGATGATAAGCCAGAATGAACTCAATGGTCAGTGATGACAATTTTTGTACTGCTGTTGGTTTTCTGAACATGCTTACTTTCTGATGCTATGCTGGAACCTCTGTATTCAAATGAACCCAAATGCCTTTTTTATACTCATGTCTTCGACAACTCCCTCATTACATCACGCAAGTGACGCATTGCTCTGCACAGCTTCTCGGCGACAGTTGACACACAAAAGACAAAAATTGATGCTGCATGTAAAATGCCGCAGAAAGTTTCCTTTGATTGGTCTGTTTTTATCACACGCTGTGATGATTTACTCACTGCTCCTCCCGGTTCCACATACCACCTATGCAGCTGCCTTCTCGATCGATTTTGCAACATAATTAAAATTATCACCCGGTTATCAAGGTTTTTTTTTTCATTATTTTGTAGCAGACACTACTCCACTGTCGCCATTGTTGTGTTGTTCCTTGTTACTGAAATCAAAATAAAAACGGCGATCGTAAATGCCGAGGAAACTCCACGCTTTGGTGTCCTCGCCAATACTAGCCGTACTAACACCCACGAGTTGGAGGATAAGTGGAGTAGATTTTCAAAACTGCACACGCACGTTGCGCTTGAGTACAAAGGCAAAATGCTCACGGAATACCTGCTTTGACGTCAGGCATCCCGTCCGTGCGAGTGTAAAGAAGCCTTAAGACTCAACAATTCTTTACATTATTTCCAATTCAAATAATTAAAGTTTATGCATGCCAAACAGTGTTTTAGAACAGATTAGTCAGATTAGTTTCCAATGAAAATGCACATTCAAGTTGTTTTGTCCATTTGTTTATCACTCTCAAAAGCTGAACATCACATCATGGTTTCTGGTGCCCAGATAAACACCCAGCATGCTCATGACATCATCACCCACCGCTCCCCCCCAAATGTCCAATAACTCTTGCAAGGAGCAGAATAAACCCACTAACAAATATAATTTAACACGGATTGTATGAAATGAGTTGGGTCCATTACATAAACTGTCATGAACTGTTTTAGGACAGTCCACACTCCAAACCAGAGCGCAGCCACATCAAGTGACCTCTAACAAGAAGACAGATGCAGTGCAGCACGTTGGTAATAAATGTACAGAATGTCAAACTCAGTTCAGCAGCAAAAAGGAGGTGGTCCAGCATTTCCAGGAAATCAAACAGGCTGAAAGCACAGTGAGTCGTACATTTTTTTTCCTCCTGAAATTTAAATTTTTTGACTTATTTGTTCTCCTTTTTCTATCTTTTTCTTCTTCTTCTCATTCCTCTTTTCTCCAGCCATGCATGGAATGCTCCCCTCCTATGCTGCTGCCCAATGCCTGCAGTGCAGCGGCTCATCAGCGTATCCATCAAGGTAGCCTTCCTTGTGTCTGCCCCGAGTGTGGGGGGACAGCCAAGCAGGCGCTCTTTCAAGAACATTTGGATCACGCTTGTTTGCACTTTTCACGACGGATTGGGTACAGGTATGTTTTCAGCCATTCCTGGTTATTCAGTTACAGGGTTAGGTTCTGTTTTGAATACAGTAAAACTCAGTGAAATATACAGTACAAGAAATCACGACCCTCCAAAAATTTTTGACATTTATAATTGCCTAAATGGATTTAGGTTTCCCTTGCCCGGATGTGGGTCACCGGGGCCCCCCTATGGAGCCAGGCCTGGAGGTGGGGCTCAAAGGCAAGTGCCTAGTGGCCGGCCCTGCACCCATGGGACCCACCCAGGCGGAACCCGAGATGGTAACGTGGGTCCCCCTCTTATGGGCTCACTACCTGTGTGAGGGGCCATTGGGTCCGGGTGCGTGTGTGAGCTGGGTGGTGGCCAACTGCAGGCAGCTTGTTGATCTGATCCCTGGTTCCAGAAACTTGCTCTAGGGACATGGAATGTCACCTTTCTGGCAGGGAAGCAGCTCAAGCGTGTGTGTTAGGTTGATAAGTTCAGGCTAGATACACAGCTAAAATAAGTGCCTCTTTTTTCCCATAAAATGGGTTGTGCCACTAGTTGTCTCTATTTTACTGAAACATCACATCCTTCATCCTTCAATATCTGATTGCAAGTGAGCTTGTACCTAGCATAGCTGACAATGAGTGAGAGTTGTGGGATAACCGTAATAGGCTTCTAGTCATCTCTGTGAGGTGCAGGTATTGTTTTTTCCACTTGGGCTCCCATCCTCACGCTGTATACTTGAGCATCTGCGACTGAAAGTGTGCGCTTTTAAAAGGAAGGGCCTTGCCTGCTGAGTAACATGGCCGTTTTTGAATGAGAATATAGCGTGGCGGTTGTGAGGACAGGTTAGTGGCTGGCTGTAAATTGGCTAACTGGGCCGACACCAGGTAGCCCCAAAGACAGCATGAGTTACTCTGCTCACTAGCAATGGGCCATTTTCTAGGAATGTTGTACAAGAGATCCTTTGAAAATGTAGACTTTGGCCCAAATCTGTAAAAATAACGTGTAGTATATTATTTATCTGTTATACTTCTTGTGAGAAAACATTAACATGCGTAAAATAAAAAAAAATCGTTGTGGCGGTTATAGTTTGGTCTTGATGGTGATGCAAACTTTTATTGAGTGCTCTTGTTTTTGTTGATGCAGATGTTCCAGTTGCCTGGTGGTGTTTGGAGGGCTGAACTCAGTCAAAGGTCACATCCAACAGGCCCACTGTGATATTTTCCACAAGTGCCCCACCTGTCCCATGGCATTCAAATCCGCAGCCAGTGTACAAAGTCACATCAGCACGCAGCATCCCGCGTTAACTGAGGCGCAGGCCATGTACGTTCTTGGCCACAGATTACACGTTTATATACACTGTGTGCCCTCTAACCACACATTTTTGTTTGTTTTGTTTTGATTTTTTCCATAGGTTGATCTACAAATGTGTGATGTGTGATACAGTTTTCACTCACAAGTCCCTGCTTTACGTCCACTTTGAGACACACTTGACCAATCAAAAGGTTCATGTGTATAAATGTCCAGAGTGCACCAAGATGTTTCATCAGAGAAGTGTACTAATGGAACATTTCAAAGTATGCAGATGCTTCTTATTCTAATTACTTTACCCATGTCCAAGCCACATTCACTTCAAATGGATTTCTTCCATCTTGCTCCTCAGAGCCACAATTCATCCAAGCAAGAGTTAGCCTCCACTCCAGCTGTTGTTTCTTCGGGTCCTAAGCCTGGAGTCAAACAAGAGAGTTCAGATGGGGAAGACGGCATGGAGGAAGTTAATACGGCCACAACAAGCGCCACCACAGGATGGAAGTGCGTTCACTGCCACGAATGCTATGCTGACTCTGAAAAGTTTGTCACCCACATGGCGAAACAACACGGCAAGGTCATGAACTTAACATGATTTATGTTTTTTAGTATGATCCAATTACACAGCAGGTTTTTCATGTTGCCCTGTGTCGGTACGTTTAGGTCTTGAAGAGCTTTCCTTGCAACAAATGTGAGAGCTCTTTCTCCTCCACATCCAGTCTGAGACGACATGCCCGCGAGAAACACAAAGCCATGATTCGCTTCCGGTGCCAGTGAGTGATGCACTGCTGCTCGGCTTAATACAAGCTATCATCTATATCTGGGCATCCCTTGGTTTAAAAAAAAAAAAAAAAATCATTTGGCAAATTGAGTGTGAATATAATTAGGTGCTCCATTTTCAGTGATTGCCGCTTCCTCTTTCATATACTGTTGTACGGGTTATGAGAGCATTTTGTTTTGATGTGGAGAATTGGAAAGTAATTAACGTAGTTTGATATTTTTTGTTGTACTCACTCCATTCATTCAACATTGCTTGTTTTTGAAGGTTCTGTAGAGGCAGCAAGAAAACATTCAGCACCAGAGCAATGTTGGACAAACACATCCAGCTTCAACACAGCACTGAAGCCATGAGCCAGGAGGTAAGCCTGTTCTCTTACTACAACGTTAAGTATGGTGATAAAAGGTGTTTCTTTAAAGTTTAGATTTGATTGTCTCAGAGAATTATTATTTCAAAAGTTTTCATTGTATTTTGGAGTGGTGTAACATCTTTTGCCCTCATGTTGCCAAATAGCTCAGTGAACTAGTGGTTAGCTTATCTTCCTTGAGAGTGGGAGGGAACGGTATTTATTTCACACAATCACTCAGCATCAACATCTGTGGGAATGGAAGGGACTGGGAGTCAACATCCACTCCCATTTCAGCCTCGAGTTTGGACTTGAAATTGAGAAAGGTCCTCCAAAAATTGATGCAGTCGTAATTCTGGGCTTGTTTTCTGTTATTTGATTTTCATCCAGATTTTGATGCACCCATATTTTGAATTTGTCAACCCGTCACAGTCTGACACATAATGCAATACCAGGAGCTGATTGCATTTCCTCATTTATTTATGTATTCCTTTTTTTCCCTCAACCATTGAAATGCCGCCTTGAGGAAAGAAGATATAGCGTTGTCATGTAGCATGGGACACACATTGTCTTCCTTTATGTCCAAAAACAACACCTGATATTCACTGTAATTTACAAATACATTCCATCAGCTCTAAATATATCAGAACATTCTGACTGGTGTTTATGATTTTATTGGCTTCCACTTTATCCAGGGAGAGCATAAAGGAAGTGCTTTGCAGATTTGTTTCCACATTTATACACAGCTTTTGGCAACATAATTTTGTATACATAGCGCCACAAATGCCTCGAAGAGTTCCTACAGAGCAGAAAACGTTCCTTTTGGCGACATTGTGTGACAGATGCGGAATCTGGCTGTGGGCTGTCATAATGTACAATGACAAGGGCATTGATCTCCTAGCCAAAAGTGTTACGTCGCTTTATGTGAGGGAAAAAAAAGACTGGCTGATGTTCACAAAAATCTAGGAGTACATTAAAATGTATGTCTGCGTACACCTCTGAAATAACAGAACAACCAGCCCGGTATTCCAGATTGTATGGACGAAAAAGGTTTTCCTCTTGATAGATGATCATTTGCTTGAGGCTTGCAAGGATGGCTTTTGCCTACCATGTTTGTATGAAACACAATTAAATTAGAGATTTATGGAACCCTATTAAATTAGTGACTGTTGATATTAAAATATTTTTGGGGTGTTAGTTGTTGTTCATTGCAGTATTTCAAATGATAACACAATGATGTATTACAGCTATATAAGATGTATTAACTTCAACAAAGCCATTGTTTGAAAACTCAAGCAAGCTGTCCTTTTTTATTTCCCGAAAAGGTATCGTTTTGGATTTGAGGGCATTCCACTGGACGGCTATGAGATGTGATATATGAGTTAATACCCAATATTCGCCTATGCGATAGTAAATTCCTTTGTCCACACCAAGTATGTGTGATATTTCATTTTTTTCTTTTTTAATAAATCTGCAAAATTTCAACAATTCATTTTTTTTTTCTTTAAATATGGGGTGAAGTGGGTACACTAATGAGGAAAAAAAATGAACCTAAATGTTTTTAGAAAATGGCTCCAATATAACAGAGTGAACATTTTTAAGGGGTCTGAATACTTTATATACCCCCTCTATGGATCAATGTCAGTCAAAACTTTGCTTTATCTGAGGATCTTTTTTTAATCAGTTGTACCTAATAATTTCTCCAGTGAGTGTGTTTCCAATATAAAATGGCATCCTCTTTACAGGGAGCCACAGATGAGGCTGACAGCGCATCAGAAAATGATGGTGCTGTGCTGACTCGTCGTAGACGCCGAGGGGCTGCCAAGCCAGAGCATGATGAAGAGTCCATTCCTGTGAAAAGGTTACGCTCTGCTGTTGCCCCCTACTGCCCCCCCGAGTCCGGGTTCCGCTGCGCCCCCTGTGGCTTCACTACGGAAGATCAGGCCACGTTCCAGACGCACATCAGCCAGCATCGAGTGGCGGCGGAAGGCGGCGGGCAGCAATGCACTCACTGTGGGGCCTGCTTCACTTCAGCCAACTCATTGGCACGCCACCTCTTTATCACCCACAAGGTCCGAGATGCATTCAGTTACCAACACCAAGGACAAACCGTGAGTGGGCCGTCATCTCCTGTTAACAGCAAGAAGCCAGATGAGAATTTTCTTGGATGTCCTGTCTCACCCTCTTCTCAAACCCAAGCCAAGGACGACGACGACACATTGAATTGTAAAGTGTGCGGCAAACACTTTGACAAGGCCACGGATCTGAACACGCACTTCAGAACTCATGGCATGGCTTTTATCAATGCAAGAAACCCGGGAAAACCAACCTAGGAAGTGAATAGACTGTCACAAGGTGCCTTATGATCATCTTCAGGATTTTTGGTTCAGCACACCGACGGCCAAATTGCAAAACCTCATCTTAAATCTGATCTGATGCACATAGCAAGAGTTGTCCCCCAAAATTTTCCCAGCAAACCGTATGGAGCTCATGCACCGACGTCATAAAATCACGTGACTTTTGTTTACCTCGCCATATTGCCGGTCAAGCTAAGCATTGCTCAATGCTAAGTCGGTTGGAAACGACACGTAAATATGTTTTGTAGCACGACGCCCAGAGTCTTGTCCGATACCGTCAGACATTTAGAAGGTGAAAATAAACGACGGTACGTGAAAATGTTAGAAAAACTCGGCATAGAGGACCAGCATTTAATGCCGAAATTGATGTTTTTTCCGATAAGAAATTAGACTGTTCATTCACTTCTGCTTATCTTGGACAATTGAATATACACATGGATCCGGTGAGTAAATCGTCAAGATTCACGCGGAAAAGTTTAAAAGCGTATAAAAGTTTGGACGCATACGAATACTTTGTTGCTGGATCTGTTTCCATCAGGAATAAATCCCACATAGTGACGGTTTTGACGGTTCGTGAACGCGGAAGTGTGTTTTGCGACACATTAACCTTTGCTGGAATCTATTTTGCGACACATTAACCTTTGCTGGAATCTATTGATCCTTTCAGATAGTATTCAATATAAATACCCATATTTACACATACTTGCATTCATTAACTATGATAGGGAAAAAAAAGAAAGGACGGAGTCGTCTCCAAGGAATGTACATGGAAGCGATTGCGGTCACACTTAAACTCCATAAACTTCTGCGACAGACAAGGTTTTTTTTAAACACGCATTGTTCTCAAATGAGCCAATTTGGCATTATAAATACTTTTTGGTAATTTGACATTGAGAAGAATAATTCCTACCTGAAATGAAGCGATCGCTACACAGGCGTGTGTGTAATTTGGTTGTGCACCATCCATAATGTTTAATTGCCGAAATCCATCAATCTTTTCTGGTCTTTTCAGCAGGTATACCATAGAATTAGGTCTTTGAATATCTGTCTCGTCTGTTGGGGCAACCAACAGCACAACAGGTCTCGGTTATTGTAAATATTTTCCTCCGGTACAATGTCGAGCAGCTCTTTTTGACCGGCAATATGGTGCCGTGAAAATGGTGACGTCATGTGCACGAGCTCTATTGGAGGGTTAGGTCAGGTGATTTTTCTGTCACAGCAGAGTGGGATTTTCCTATAGACAGATGGAAGGCTTTGCCTTTTGGGCATCGGCATGGATTTTGACCAAATTTTGCACAAATAGTTGTCAGTGGGATCATAACACAAAGATGATTCTCATAAGCCTTAGCCTTCTAATTGTGACACTCAGGATATCAAATACAGTGGAACCTCCAATGTTGAAAAACAATACAATCTATGAAGCAGGTCGATTTCCTATTTTTCATTTTTAAACCAATTTAAACAGGGGGTTTTGAGTTTGCCTTTCCAATGACAAATTTGTACACAAGCCACAGCGTCGTTATAATTACAGAATATATTTGTATAAAAATCACTGAGAGTGTAAATACGAAACGCTCAAATGAAAAACTAAGTATGGTCGTCACTGAGCGTCCACTCTTGGGCTCAGAGTGACGACATATTTTTATGCAAGACTATTGGTCTGCCGACTCCTCTGACTCCAGTAATTAGTTGCGTGGTCAGATTGACACCATCATAAAACCTCATTTAACTGTACTCACAATCTTTTAATGAATATTTTTAACAGGTAATCACTGTAAAATGTTCGTAAAATTAAGTCAAACTCCTGAGAGTATGGGGTACCGAATCCCCTCATACGGGGTGGCAGAGTTTGCTCCGCATTGCCATCAATAAATCGTATTCGATTCCGGTTGGGGTTGGACTCTGCCAAGGCTGCCATTCTGTCACCGATTCTGTTCATAACTTTTGTGGGCAGAATTTCAAGGCGCAGCCCAGGCATGGAGGGTTTACGGTTTGGTGGTCACAGTATTGTGGTTCTGTTTGCAACATGAAGCTATGATCTCCAGCTCTCACTGAATCACTTTGCAAACGAGTAGTTAAGATAAAAATCAGCACCTCCATATCTGAGAACATTGTCGTCAGTCGGAAAAGGGTGGATCGGTGCACCTTCTGCAGTGATGCAGACTTTGTATCGGTTCATTATAGTGAAGAAAGAGCTAAGCTGAAAGTCAAAGCTCTTTATTTCCTGGTCGATCTACATTCCTGTTTCCACTTATGGCCACGTGCTGTGGGTTGTCACCAAAAGGAAAAAGACCCCCAGATACAAGCGAATGAAAAATTTGTTTCTTCTGGATGGTGTTCTGGCCTTCCCTGAGGGAGAGGGTGGCAAGTAATTAAGGACTGTCTCAGAGTAGAACTGCTGCTCCTCCACGTTGAGAGAAGCCAGATGATGTGGTATGACCATCTGCCTTCTGGTGAGGTGCATGTGCTACCGGGAGGAGACACCGGGGGACGACCTAGAATACCTCTCCCGGGTGGCTCGGGAATGCCTCAGAAGCACTGTAGAGAAGCTGGATGAAGTGGCTGGGGAGAGGGAAGTCTGGGTGTCCCTACTGCCCCCACAGACCGACTTTGGATATGCACAAGAAAATGGATGGATACAGTCAAAACAGTCAACGTATAATCAGAACCAGCTTTATTGGCCAAGTATGTAACAACTGCTTTGCCCCATTGTTGGGACACCCGCACATCCTGCTGGTCCAATGAGTTAGTAATTAGTGATTAGTAATATATACTGTAGACTACAGCATGATTCGTCACTTGAAACTGCTCCCTTTGGACTATTGTCATTGCACTGGTGTTTAACTGTGCACCACAAATAGGTAAGGGCATTCTGTATAAGCTTAACTTATTGTGGGGGGGTTGACGTACTCTGCTTTAAATCTTAGAAGATTGCATCTTTGCACAACTGTGACTCTTATAAGGAATAGTTTCCTAGTCTTTGAATGTCTATTGTTCTTCTTTCTCATTTGTTTGTTTGTTCTCAGTACGTAACAAGAATGTCGGAGCAGGGTGGCACCGACATCCGGAGACAAATTCTTCGTGTGTTGTTACATACTTGGCCATTAAATCTGGTTCTGGTTTTGAACACACAAAGATTTTGTCTCCGTTAGTTGGAGCTGCCCTAGAACAATATACATGTTGAGTATAAGAGCAGACAGTCAATTGAAAGACAAAGTATATATTTTTTTTAACTCAAAGTTGTGCAAAGGATGCAGTCCTCTAACATTTAGAGCAGCAAGAGTGCCAATTAGCGCAACAGTCCAGTGCAGTGACCATTGTGCAAATGGTGGAACGACGCCTGCCTAACGCAATAAAGAGGAGGGAGGAAACCGTATATTCCAAGAACCCAACTTCCGTTCCTAGGCCACTTTGTTTTTGATAGTATGCCATGAAGCATTCTCTCTCACTCTCGCTCGCTCTCTCATAGTTGTCATAGCGCACATCTGGTTGTGGTCATAGAGGTCTTGGGACAGGCGCTTCTGTCTCACAAGACATGTGGTGAACTTGTAGATGATGTCAGCCTGTTCCGAGTGCTGGCTTGTTGACTTGTTTCAAACTTTGGGCCACAGCCAAGCCAAACATTTTGAGAGGTACTGTTTTTTTTTCTCTCCCCCCCTTCATCAGGCTACAGTCTCTCTTGTAGACCAGCCAGGAATTAGAGATGCACAGGTCTCGGGTGTACCCAAACAGCGGGAAGTACCAACATTGTGACTTGGCAGGGGTCTTTTACAGTTGAACAAGCAATTCAGAAAGATCAATCCCACCCATATGCTGATATTAGGCAGCAATGAGGGATGGACACTGGTCACCAATCTTTGGTTTCTCCTCTTTGCTCCACCGGTAGACAGTTCTCAGACGCATGATCCCACCCACAGGCATTTCTCAAGAGGGTGACACATTTGTTGTTATACCATTTGACTGCAAGTATCCCATCATCATCATCTGCTGTAAGTCTGTTGTCCAGACACCGCTGGGTGGGACTTCCTCCCTATGGCTAGTCCCTACTGTGCCTGGTCTGTGGCCAGCGTTGGGCTGACGGCAACCAACTTCAGGTCTCGTCGGACCATCTCCTGCCAGATCTTTCGCGGCCTGCCACGTTGGCCAGGGCCAGCGGCTGTCATCGCCGCACATGGCCGTACCACCTCTGACGCGATCTCCTCACCGATTGCTTCCACTCCCAGACTGCTTTGCAACTCTTTGCTTTTCTCATTTTCATCTTTTTCAACTTTACCTTTGAAATTGCAGCCACAAATTGTCCACATCTCTGGAGTGATTTTTCTTTTGAAAACTTTTTAAGAGCAGGATGAGTGAAAAATTCTACTGCCCAAAAATAGTGTCATCTATTGGATTTTGTATGCATAGCACGACTAAACCATGTTGTACAGACAACCAAATCAGGTTGAGTTCAGTTCAACAGATTATCTAATAAAATATAGTGACTCGAAATGGGATGTACCAAATGGTCGAACAGAATATTCATTAATGCAGAGAAATGTTGCACATACACTGGACCCCCTACTAACACTGTAGACCTCCCCAAAATGGTTTATACTTTACAGTGAATGTCACAGGAGACCAGCAAAGAGCTACTTTTGTCTCCTAATTGTCGCGTTCCCTCTGGTGCTGTGCCATTTTTGCCTTTGTCGAGGTCATTGTGTTGTACTGGGCAGCCAGGACAGTGACACATCACAGAAAAGCCAAAGAAAAAGCTTCATATTGTACTTTGGAGGTTCCACTGTTGTTAGAAAGGAGCCTGACAAACTCCTCTGTTTATCCTCAGTTGAAAGTAAAACTGAACTAAACATATTTGGAAAAAAAGGGATCGTCTTTCTGCAAGTATACTCGGACAGTTTGCCAACCTTTATTGAGCCAAAGCACACGTTCTACATTTCTGGAAAAATCTTACGGCACACCAAAGTGTCACAAAGAATGTCTCCTCTGAATATACTGTACACTGAAATATTGATCTCATCTTAATTTACTCCCAAATGCAATTTTTCTGTCATTACTCATTGCTGGCATAGCTAGACGAACAAAGTTATATTCTTTGTAGTAAATGAGTAATAATTTGCAGACCAATGAAGTGAAATTGGATCGTTTCCTATGACATACTTGTGGTTCGGAGTCACAGCACTTTTGTCAATTTTACATTGTTGATTCAGAACAGTTTTGAATAGTCTTTTATCACTTGTATGTAAACCGATTCCATCTCAAAACCTTCCCAAGTTATAGTGACTTATTTCTTGTGAATTTTGTTGAAAATGTTTGCTTATGACTGTTGGTTTGAAATAGCTGTTTTTATCTTTCAAACTGCAAGTGATTGTAATCAGTTGCCAGCTGGCCTTCAGTAAAACGTTTTTATTTGTTTGTCTAACTCATCCTTTAAGGCATAGTGTTATTGTAATTGTTAGCGTCGCTTCTGTTTACAGTCTCAGGTGAGCATTAAATGCTTTGGCAAGGTTTTAATCAACATGGTCAAATGTTTATGGAGAAATATAAATAAAAATGTGATACATTGTTACCAGATTCATTTGTCATTTTAACTTGTGTCCTTCAGTTACACGACAGATCATAGGTTTGGGGTCACCCAGACAATTTTATTTTCAATGAAAAATTCAAATTTCGGGGGGTTGCCTCAGTATTTTTTGTTGTTGTAAAGAAACACTATTTTGCTCCTATAATCCTATTTTAATAGATAAAACAATCATAACATTGAGCTAAAATGTGAAAAATGTATTCTGAATGCATGTGTACATGTTGTATCACATTATAAAGTGTAATTAACCACATTATAATGTGAAACATATCACATTGTAATGTGGTAGCAACATTTTTTTGTCTGTGTGTGGCAGCAATACGCTTCCGTACACGTGTATACTGTATATTTGTATTTAAAAATGTGCTTTTCTTTGAAACATTTCTAAGTGACCCCAAACCCCAAACTTTTGAGTCTAGGCAAAAAGGGGTTCACGACTCTGGCGCAACCAGCAGGAGTGTTCTTGATTGACTCAACTACTGGCAGTTTGTTGTCAAAATAAGCAAAGCATGCGATCGCCACGAACGCAACTGAAACAATGACAGAAGCTGTATGGATGTCTTAACACATTTTGACCCATTAATGGATGTTTTCTGCTCTTCCCTAAGCAGTTTTCAAACACTTCCTTCTGTGGAAACGTCCGTGTTTACCACATCTGGGAGGCAGTTTAGACTTTGGAGAATAAAGTGCTGGCAAAACAGTCTGTAGTCATGTTGGCTACTTTCCTAAATCCCTTTTTTTTCTCTTTTTTTAAACATCACACAAGCATCTTTGCTTAACATTTGACTTACTTATTGGAAATCGTGGTACTTTACTGAATGGCCTTTTTTGTTTTTTACACAAAGGAGCCATGCATGACACATCAGGACATGCCAAATAAAAATAACGGTAATATTTTAATGATGAAGTGATTAAAAATGAACAGTGACACTGATGTACTTAGACCCGCGTGTCTCCTCTGCATTCGAAGTTGCCGCATGTGATGCAGGCAGGAATGTGACAATCACTTTGTCGACTGGCATGTCCGTCCGCCATTGTATGACATGTGAGCAAGGCTACATCAGGTCCTAGCAGGTGCATGTTATCCTAACAATACGTACGGTGTGTGTGTCTGTGTATGTGAGAGGGTTCGAAGCTTCTGTTTAAAGTGGGAATGGCGTGAGAGAAATGATTTGAAATTCAAATTAAATTGGCGAAATGAACTGAAGTAACAGTATGAGGACATTGTAACCTGAATTTTGGGGTAGTGGAATTGTTAAGGAATAGTCGTTGTCTTGTTCTCATTGCCGTGACGACACCTGGATCACTTACAAGGTGGGCGATTAAAAAATAAGTATTATATTAATCAAATTGGCGGACCAAGCATGAGACCTCTCAAGTTGCGGTCACACTAGCCACAACTACCCATTCACCACATTACTGTAGATGAGAATTAAATTGTAAAACACATTTTAAAAAGTACATGTAAGTTTTTAGATGATCAGGATAAATATTATTCTGCAATCCCGTACTGTACTGTACTGATACGTAAAGTTGTTTTGCGTGTGTGCTGTCGCATTTGCCGCGGTTCCGTCCTTTGGCACACAGTCACGAATGAAACTCGAGGGCCCAAAGTACGGCCCGCAGACCACAGGCGGCCCAATAAGCATTCACAATATCAAAACTCTTAGAATATTTGCTGGATTCAGTTGTTTTGTTTTCCATATAACTGGTGAATTCAAATGTATTTTGACATCGATTTATCGTGATTGGTTAGTAGAATTATTGTAGTAACTGTTGTGAAAGTGAAAAGAGCTTCTCTGGTACTGACGAATATGCAAGACCTACTTCTGAAATACCATGAATTCGGCATTATTAATAATGAATGTGTTAAATCCGTGTGTAATTGTTTACTCACCATTATCAACAAAGAATTTTTTCTGACTTCTTTCACTTGATTAAAAAAAAAAAATCTTTTCCAATGTTCACATTTTCAAATGATCACTTGTAGAACATTCCTAGGAACTTGCAATGTCCAGTCTGGTGAGCTATTTTTAGCACAGGCCCAGTAGCCGCTCATGTGGTTTTTGGGGGCCTTGTGGTGCCCATGGGTGCTGTGTTGGTCACCTCAAATTTATTGTAAGTAAATAAATAAAAACAGGGACAGATCAGATCAAGATCAATATGTAGGGCAATCTTTATTATTTTTTTCACCTGCTACCACCAAAATAACATCATATTTTGGTGTACATCAACAACTTTTGTGTTCATCGCCACAAAAGACGGCTCTGAAAATGACAAACGTCCTCTTGCTGTTCGCCTTCTAGGAGTCCATATTGATGGTCTCCATTTTGGCATTAATGACGGTGTGAAGGTCGGGGTTGGTGAAATGTTCTGAAACACGCCATTCACAAATATCAATCCACAAAAAAGGAAGTGAAACTGAATCTGCTCTATGTGACGAGCCTTTTTTGTGTGTGTGTCGTGTGTGTAACTCACTCACCAGCAGCAAAGGCTCGAATGTGCGTGGGCCTTTTAAGAAGCACATCCCTACGAGACAAACACTTCCGGGTTATTGGTACATCGATCGACAGCAGCGATTCACGACAAACGTGCGTGACCATCGTCGCCGTCGGCTACAAATGCTCTTTCCGAAAATATGCATTTCTTCCCCTGTAGCTTGATATACTAGCCATCCATTCCGTTTCTGAGCCGCTTATCCTCACTAGGGTCACAGGAGCAACAAATTTAGGATATATTAAATACTAATATTTATGTCATAAACTCCTCAGTCTGATTACTAATTGCCTCTGAGTAATAGGTATAATTTCCGTTTATAGTTATGCCATATTACATTTTGTTCGCACGTGAATATTTGAAATAATCACAAACGTGTCGGCCACTGTGTGTGTCTTTGTATGTACTGTACTATAAAAACTTAAATCCATCCATCCATCCATTTTCTTTGCCGCTTATCCCCACGAGGGTCGCGGGGAGTGCTGGAGCCTGTCCCAGCTGTCAACAGGCAGGAGGTGGGGTACACCCTGAACTGGTTGCCAGCCAATCGCAGGGCACATGGAGACAGTCAACAGTCACACTCACAATCACACGTTGGGGCAATTTTGAGTGGCAAATTAATGTTGCATGTTTTTGGGATGTGGGAGGAAACCGGAGTGCCCGGAGGAAAACCACGCAGGCAAACTCCACACAGGTCGGTCCGTGGTCCCTCAGAACTGTGAGGCCAACGCTCTACCAGCTGATCCACCGTGCCGCCTAAAAACTCCAATATATATTCACTAATACTGTACAGTCATGACAATAAGGATCATGGTTAGTGCCATGTTAGTGGATGTTTATTTGTACCATTTGTCTTTACCTCTCCACGGTTATTGATTTCCTTCCTGGATTTACAAGGAGGAAAGTGATCGAACCTGAGAAAATCTTCCACCATGACCTCCACCTCAGGGTGCGCCATCAGGTACTTCTCATTGTCGATCCTCGTCTGGATCTGCCACCAAAGAAGGCGTTTCACGGACTTTTCACGTCTCGTTGCTTTTGCTCGAGTCTTACTTTGAACTGGCGCAGCTTCTCCCGCTGTTCAGCGTTCAGGACGCCGACGTCCAGTTTGCCGAGACCGCTTTGTACTGACATTGGCGCTCCAAAACCGGGCCCGAATGCGCCGCGTCAGTTTGCGACCGCCTGTGACTGACGCGCAGGACAGTTGCCATAGAAACGATTGCTTGAAGTCCAGCAGGGGGCGCCACAACCCCGAACAGAACTTCCGAGGCGTTCCTAACTGTTTGTGACGACGAACGACGTCGGCATCATTTCAGACAAATGCTATCGAGCTGGATGGGTGGATCATTTAAAAGTTAAATTAAAGCAAATATAACATCTATCAATATTTTGTCCGTTTATTCATTTGAAATACAGCACTGAAAAAGAACAAGAGAACGCCCCCCCTCTACGAGTAACATTTATACATAGTTTTTCATTTTCTGCAAATAAATGCCCTAAATTACAATATATGTGTTCATTTTACTCAAAAATATACTGTACCTACAAATGGCAAAATCAGAGAAACATTTTGTATATCTGGTTTGTGATGTGTATTTTGGTCACCCAATTTAGCAACTCCAAAAATCAATATCAAACACTACTGTATTACTCACTGTATAAGTGTTTGTAAAAATAAATAAATAAATTGATCAAAACCAAATGGCAGCACGTTGGAGGAGCTGTAAATCGTTGGCCTCGCAGTTCTGAGGACCCGGGTTCAATCCTGGCACCGCCTGTGTGGAGTTTGCATGTTCTCCGCGTGTTTGCGTGCGTTTTCTCCGGGCACTACGGTTTCCTCAATTGGACACTCTAAATTGCCCCTAAGTATGATTGTGAGTGCGACTGTTGTTTGTCTCCATGTGCCCTGCGATTGGCTGGCAACCAGTTCAGCGTGTACCCCACCTCCTGCCTGTTGACAGCTGGGATAGACTCCAGCACGCCCCGCGGCCCTTGTGAGGATAAGCGGCAAAAGAAAATGGATGGATGGATCACAACCAGATCAAAGTTCCGTAATAAAAATATAACTTTATACTTGCATTTTCACCTTGCATGAATTCCAACAATCAATCATATTTCACAGACGTTTGCAAAAATTAAAATGTGTGGTACTCCATGAGATATAGAGCACGTAGCACAAACTCTGTGCACTGTACATTGCAGCAGTAAATCCACGTAATAAAAACACAGTAGCTTAAAGGCTGTATAACTTCAACAGGGAGGAAGTCTAAAACGACAATTGGCCCAAATTGTTCATTTTTCTCACTTTGTGCTTCTTTTATGTACGCTGTATAAAAACCTCTCTCTCTCTCTCTCACACACACACACACACACACACACACACACACACACACCACACACACACACACACACACACACACACACGCACACAAAAGAAGCACAGCGTGAGAAAAGCGAACAATATTACAGCAGAATAGTGGTTGGGACACGTTGTGACATCAGCAGTTGGCCAACTGGAAGCACTTGATGGGCTTCAGTCTCATTTCTTGATTGTCACACGTCATACACGAGCTTTTCCTGGCATTTTTATGAACATTGCGAGGTCATTTGATGTTGTCACTCTCTCTGCATGAAGAAATAGTTTGTATTGTTGAAGTGAATGGCTTCTCTTCGCTCCGACTCGCCGTGGTTTTCCTCGGCGGCCTCTTCCTCTTCTCCCACGGGGGGTTCTTCCTTGGGACGTGGGGGGTTAAAGGTCACCAGGGCTCGAGATTCTGGTGCTGTTGGTGTGGGAGGGTTGGACTTGGCGGGTCCTTTGTAATGCCGTCGAAAACTCAGGCTGTGCAGTTTGGTCATGAATTTTTCTTTGTGTCTGAAATGGAACAAGAGGGTAAAATGAAGTCTGTCCGAAGAGATGCGGCGTACTTAAGTGCCAAACAAAGAGGTAGAGAAGGTCCTCTATTAACTTGCAGTAGTCATAATGGTGCCCACAGAGGAGCGACAATATGTGCCTAGGTTGGGTGCATGTTTTGATGCTGGTGTATGTGTTAAAGTAACATGTGTTACTGTGACACTTATGCAACACGTTCATGGGAATACTTTTATGTATATATTTTAATGAGTTTCAAGGTAAAACTCTATGTTACCTGAAGATGTAGACGGCCAAAATAACCGCGACTATGGCCAATGAGCATGAGATCCACAGGATGTGATGTGACACCACCGCCCCGGGGCCGACGGTCGATTCGGGAAGTGCTGCAAAGACACGAGAGCCATGACCACCAAAGTACATTTTAGGGCGTGTTGTAGGCAAAAGGTGAGTTGAGCCACATTTCCTGAGCGCCCCTTTTGCTGTGGCAACACGACTTCCTGTTCTCACTGGAAGGAACTTCTTAACGTCTTTTGTGCATCTCACACCAAGTGACTTGAGTGGTTGCAGGCAGACTCACCATCTGATAGATCATCCGTGCCGGATCCATCGTACTCGGGAAACTGCAAGATGAAAGAAAGTCACGCACACAAAACAAACAAAAAGGATTCATATATGAATTTCTGTCTCACGTGAAAAATACCAAATGGAAAAACAGACAAGAGGACTGACGTTCATTTTAATTTTAATTTGACTAACGTTTGTGATCAATCATTGCTAAAAAATACGCTGTATTGCCGAAGGTATTCGCCCACCTGCCTTGAGTCCAGTATGATTTTAAGCTTCATCCCATTTTAAATCCATATGTTTGATATGGTTCTGGTCTACCCTTTGCAGCTATGACAGCTTCAACTCTTGTGGAATTTATAGTAATGCTTTGTCCCTTCTTCTAGGAGCATATTTGTGATGTCACAGACTGATGTTGGACAAGAAGGCCTTGCCCACTGTCCACTCAAAATCCAATCAAAGGTGTTCTAGGGCAGAACTCTGCGCAGGCCAGTCAAACGTACCCATGCCAAATTCTTTCATCCATGTCTTTATGGAACTTGCTTTGTGCACTGGTGCAGAGACATGTTGGAACAGGAAGGGGGTAATCCCAAAACTGTTTCACTGTCCAAAATCACTTGGTGTACAGAAGCTCACTGAAGCCCTTCACTAGAGCCCAGCGGAAAATATTTTGGACATTTCCAACTTTGGGGGAACAGTTTTGGAGATCGTCCCCTTCCTTTCCCAACACGCACAAAGCAAGGTTCATCAATTCTTGGATGGATGGATGATGATGTCCATGGATTGATGATTCATGAATGACCGAGTTTGGTACAGATGAACTTGAGTGGCCTGCACAGAGTCTTCACCTCAACCCCAAAGAACACCTGAATTAGAGTGGAGACTGAGAGGCAGGTATTCTCGTCCAACATCATCATGTAACCTTGCAAATACATCCAGAAAAATAGTCATAAATTCCCATAAACACTCCTAAACCTTGTAGAAAGGCTTTCCAGAAGAGTTTAAGATGTAATAATTGCAGTGGATGGAGTGATGTCATAGTGATCCTGATGGATTAAAAATGGGATGTCACTTAAATGTATGTCTGAGTCAATATTTATAGGGAGTGTTTTATTTTTTATTTTTATAAAGCCAATCTAATGTTTGTATTTGGTATGTTGGTTGCATATTATCCATTCTTACCGAAACAAAATTTCATAGGAAGGCCACAGAAATTCAGAGGACTGTTCAAAACCTTTGTATGCATGTACATGAAACTTTTTGAAAATCTGCTTGTCTGTAGTCATAAATAAAAGAAAATATCAATTTCATAAAAAAAAGGCTTCCAAAGTACTTCAACAAGTAAATGACGAGATTATTTACTGTTATATTCAGGAGGTCGTCGTTCAACAAAGTCGTGGGCTCTTGTGTCCTCGTGTCTGAAACGAAACACGATTGTGAAATAATGTACGCGTATATTTTATAATACTAATAATATTATAATTATAATAATAATGTCCATGTCCATGTCATGAAAAAGCTGTATAGTATTGATGCATCTGGAAAAAAAAAAGAATATTGTGGGAAACCTGTGTGGGTGGCTGGAAGATAGGAACTGGAATGTGTTTAAGTAATCTGTTTAGAATATTATTGCTTTCACCGCTAAAATACTGTCAGTGAACTTTTATCTGCCATATTGTAATTTATTGAAATGCACCTATTCACTTTCTCACCCCACACAAAAACAAAAACAATGTTAACAGGGTCAATCAAATATAATCTTTGTAAAGGCGTGATATGATCTCGTATTGGGATAAAGATTTGATGAGTTCTGCAAATACTGTAGCAGGGTGTTCAAATACTCATTTTCTTCACTGTAAAACCTTGAAGTGGAACAAACAGGAAGTGGAACAGAGGCAGAGTAAAACTAGGTGTGCTTAGCAATGTTTGTGACTTTGTTTTCCTTGGATTGCTCTTCGGAAAACTCAAACACGGAGGAAGGAAATGAAGGCTACAATTTATGAGGTTGCCAGGGCAACGTTTGTGTCCAGGGTAGGTCAAGAAGTTCTGGATTCCGACAGGTTAATAAGGTTCAAGGCTTCATAATCTCACATCCTACAGTACATGCGGAGGAGGTTTCTCCCAATATAATGAACGACGCCTGCTTTTGTGTGCACGTTTGCTCATTTTTACGAATTACCAATCCAGCTGCTGCCGTATACCGGCGCGCTCCAGCTGCTCCAGAGACCATCATATTCATCTTGAGTTCTGAGCTGGATCACGTACATGACACCCGGCATCGCGTCGGTGATGGTGAACGAGCGGCGGCCGCTGATAGACATCAGCTAACGAAACACACACACAGTCAGTAAGCGTGATTTGATACATGCACCACGTCAGTCATTTTAGTGAACCCCAGCATTTTTTTTTAAAATTTGCATATTTATACAATTTCTTTTTAACCAATCTGCCACCTTTCGCTGTAAAAGTAATTGACATTTACAATTGACTATGTTACTTGTTCAAACCATAACTATGACACAAACTATGATCCCAAAACATCATTTTCATTTCAGTTTCATTTCAAACTCATCCCATCATTAGATCTTTCCCACTTCTCACAGCAATGGACCTTTCTGACATGTCAATCACTCGTACAATAACAGGCAATCAGATAGCCACATTGTCTTTACGCCTGGCTTGACACGCCACTGCGGCCAAGCTGTCCCACAAGCAATCCTGGTTGTCGGTAGCGTGCGTTTTGAAAAGTTAATGTTAGGAAGAAAATGGTTCTCAGATGCGCTTGGGGAACGTGCAATTCTGACGAAAGCTATCCTGCTACGTTACAAGGGGCCCGGTTAATTCATTTGCCAAAGGCTAAAACACAGTTAACTAAGTGTATACGATGGATTAAGGCTAGCGGAAGACTTCACGTACAACTCAGTGTGAAAAATATCAACAAACACAAGGCTGTATGTTCAAAGGTAAATGAGGGAGAAGTATCTTCTCTGAGTTTGATTTCATTATCATCACGGCTTTATACATTGCAGGAGAACAACTTTCACTTTGTTAGTGTATCACTGACCTGCTGAATGAAGTGTGTACTGTTTAACGCCGAAGAGTCGGGTTGGTGATACATAAATGCGCAATGTCACGCAAGAGAAATGTCTATTTGCCTATTTGTATCGCATCAAACTTTTAAGACAGAAAACTGGATTCCATTACGAGCCAAGTCAAATGAATACACCCACTCACTTCTAAAGACTACAATGATATTACTCATGATCTTTCTAGTAAAAAGTACTCACCCTACTTTACATGGGCAGTACGATCCCACTATTTTATCCTGTAGGTATTCTCAAAATTAAAACTCCCAATTCTGAAACCAATCACACTTCTGTTTTGGGGGAAGCCCAAGGACCATCCACAACCAATTTTTTGAAAGGCCTACGCACCGTGTCCCTGAAAAAAAATCCTGGCCATAGATGATCTTGTGGTCAATCACCCCCTTCTGACACCAATGAGTTGGAACTGAAGTCTGAGGAGTTCCCCCCCAGCCTGGGTTGAAATGCTTTTGTACTATTGTCATCCTTAAACCAAACCTTTGAATTGGAAACCTTAAACCTTTGGCCTAGGCTGAGGTCTGAGGTCTATTCTACCGCACGCCACTGAAATTTTATTTGATTGCTGTGTACCTGCGTACTTGAAGGCGACGAGCCAACGGGTTGGTATTTGAGTTCATATTTAAGCTCATAATAACTGTCTTGGGACTTCCAGGAAGTGGGGAAAGTCCAGTTCACAACCATCCTGGTCTCTTCTCCCACTTTCTGTTGAACCGACACCGCTGACGGAGGGTCCGGCTTCACTAGTGGAGAGGGCGATTTACTGTGAAACCCTAAAAATCATGTGGTGAGATGGTAAGAGCTGTGTGGACTTACAAATGCCGAGAGGTGAAAAGGTCAAGATAGTGCTTGTGGCGTTGCCCGCCATGTTTGTGACGCACAAGTAAGCCATGTGGCGGATCCTCCGCTCGTCCTCGTTGTGCTCCAGAACGCACCAGCAGCGGGACCACTGGGAGGAGAAGGAGCACTCCACACGATGGAATCTGTCACTGGGCCTGGATCGGAACCACACGGGGGGAAATCAACACTTCAACATTGTGGCTTAAAATAAATTATGTATCGTTTGCAGCGTAAGTGTTGACACAACAGGGTTGGACTTTAACTCAACATATTAATGAAGACGGTAATATTATTAAAGACTTTGAGGAGCTACGCAGTCATTGTGCATGAGCAGTACACTTGTGCTTGCAGACCTCGATTGAGTCAAGGCACAAAAATCTCATGGGAAAACAAAACAAAACAAAACAAAACATAGAGGAGCTCACGAAAATGAATACAGTGGTGCCTTGAGATAAGAACTCAAAAACAAATCTTCTAGCCATCGAAAAACACATTTTTTTGTTTCTTAACAAGAAAAAATGCATTAGTTGTGCAGTATGAAAACATACAGGAATGGAAGAACAGCTTGAATTTTTCCGTATCTGCCAAATTACTGCTTGTTGTCTAGTGAATTGAGTTGATGTACGCGTATTTGCCACCATACTGGCCTTGCATCTCAAACTTTTGCTTGCAGGTCAATGCAAAAAAAATGACTGAATGACAGCTCGTATGTAAAAAAAAAAAAAACAGTAAGTCGAGTTTCTTGTATTTCTAGACACCAAGGTACACCTGTCGTTTTTGCCGCTATTTTAATGTATCTTTTCATGGGGGGAAAAAAATGAAAAGGGACACATAGTTACAATGTAACATACCACCAGTCCACATCTTAAACGTGAACAGTAAGAGTGTTGTCAGCATTGAGGAGTGGAAAAAGATTTGGGGGGCAAACTTGAGAAGCACTGCTCAACTTCATTCCCAAGAGGGTTAAGCCAGTGCTGGGATACACACAAATGATAGATTTCCTGTTGTTACCGGCACTTTCAAAATCAATAACTATGACACAAGTTGGCAACTTCACATGGTAGCACCGTGTAATTTCATGTTTGACAGTGGGGTGATGGTGTGTTCAGGGTGATGATCTGTTGCTTTTACGCCAAACATGTGGCCAAAAAGTTTGATTTTGGTTTCATCTGACCAGAGCACCTTCTTCCACATGTTTGGTGTGTCTCCCAGGTGGCACATGGTCGGCTTTAAACGAGACTTTTTGTAGATATCTTTGAGAAATGGCTATCTTCTTGCCACTCTTCCATGAAGGCGGCATTTGTGCAGTGTACAACTGATTGTTGTCTTATGGCCAGATTCTCCCACCTCAGCTGTAGATCTCTGCAGTTCATCCAAAGTGATCATGGGCCTCTTAGCTGCTTGGAGATCACTCTTCTCCTTGTTCGAGGTGAAAGTTTAGAGGGACGACCGGGTCTTGGTAGATTTGCAGTGGTCTGATTCTCCTTCCATTTCAATATGATTGGTTGCACAGTTCTCCTTGAGATGTTTAAAGCTTGGGAAATCTTTTTGTATCCAAATGCAGGTTTAAACTTCTCCACAACAGTATCTCGGACTTGCCTGGTGTGTGTTCCTTGGTCTTCATGATGCTCTCTCCACTTTAAAAAGAACCCTGAGACTATCACAGAGCAGGTGCATTTACACGGAGACTTGATTGCACACAAGTGGATACAATTGATCGTCATCAGTCAACATTGGATTATTCAGAAATCCTCACTGAATTTCTGGAGTGGGTTTGCTGCACTGAAAGTAAAAGGGCCAAATAATATTGCACGCCCCACTTTTCAGTTTTTTATGTGTTAAAAAACTTCAAAATATCCAATAAATTACGTTCCACTTCACGATTGTGTCCCACTTGTTGTTGATTCTTGACAAAAAGTGTAATTTTATATCTTTATGTTTGAAGCCTGAAATGTGGCGAAAGGTCAAAAAGCTCAAGTGGGGCATATACTTTCACAAGGCACTGTCTATTAAATTCCACCTAGTGGAGAACTTTTACTACACTAACACTAACCTTTTACGACGTTGATAAGACTAACATTGTCCTGATAAATGGGTTCAGCTGAAACAGTGGCAACTGCGATACTCATCGGGCAAGCTACTGCTCTTACCTTTTATTGACTAAGAGGTAACAGCTTGGGCGTAATGTTAACGGCTTTTGAGGCGTCCAATCACACCGGATCTTACTGCTGGGGGACTTTTTGGAGCAGGAGAGGTGGGGAACTTCTGGAGGATCTGAAGCACATCAAAAGTTGCTGTTAAGGCATTCATATGAATATGTGCAGTTATTCTTAATGAAGCCCTCACTTTCTCAGAAACAGTCATCTACAGTATATATTTCTGGAAAGTATTTAAAAGCCCATTTTCTTTTGACTGTACAAGTTTATGCGCCAATCACTTCAGTGGGACTTCTTTTAGAACATTTTTAAAAAGGAATAAGACCAGAGTGGCAAAATGACAGTAGAGTTGATCAAGATAGAAAGGTATCATGTACGTTCAAATTTACAGTTACAGCGAGGAATATTTTTTCTTCTGACGGCAGGACCCCCCCACCTTGATGAAGTGTAGTTTTCAGATGTTCTATTGATGTTCTATTTACATATTTAGATCAGCAAACACCAGCAGCTAAAAGAAAAGCTAATTTACATACAGCCATGTATTGTTTAAAAACATAAAACAAAAGAGAAAGTGAAGAATTAAACTGTTTTTACGAGGTGGAATTGTTGTATAGTGCATACACCTGCATGCCTATAAGGGGTGTGGCATTGTGAGTGATGGTTATTTGTCTGTAAGCGTCTGGGCATGAATTGGTGGTCTACAGCAGCTGCTTGAAAGTGGTCTCATTTTGTATTTATGTTTGACATTTTGTCAAATGGAGGTTAAAAGCGCCTTCCATGTGTCATAAACAATCCGCTGAATGAGGAACGTCACGTCAGTGGACTTTTTGTGTATGCTGTGAAGAGCCACATAAATAGGGGTTGATGAAATGATGGTTTGAAAACAAACATTCTAAAACTTTCTTTTCTTCACACAAATGCTGAAACATGTATATCATTTATTGATACGATTGAGATATGACCGCATAACCTGTTATCCGGTGGAATACTTTGCTTTGTGTTGTGACGGACCATACATATCAAATTTAACTTGAATTAAAAGCTCTTTAAAATTCAAATCATTTTGTTCATCCGTTTCTGTGACGATGCGACTCACCGGCCACAACGACCTTCAAAGAGAACATCTCTCGGCCTCTGTGCTGACACGTGTAATTCCCGGAATCCTTCAGCCGCGCCGAGGTGACAGAGAGCTGCGTCCCGCTCTCCCCTAGCACGAAGCCGTCCCAGTCCCAACGTCCTCGCCCCACTGTCCTCCCCTTCCACTTCCACTTGGGCTTCCCTTTTGTGCCCCTCCTCCACTTGCTGCCGTCCATGTCTTCCCCCTTCAAATGTGTACTGGTTGCCCAAAGCTCTTGATGAGTAGGAAACGATGACGATGTTGATGATGATAATGATACAGCACTTTGGACTCCTTCCTCCTGACTCTTGTCCGTCAAAGTGTTCCTATCAGTTTTTATGAAAGCCCCATTGCTGGTCTGGGTCTCACTGGAAGAGTCTTTGTCATTGGAAGGCTGCTTGGCCACTGTGACTTTTGCTCCATCCACCATCACATCGCCTTCGCAGGACATAACTAAACTGCTCCCTGGGGACAGTACCAACACCCCGGGGGAGCCTCTGGAGAGAGAGCACAAGCAAGGTAAAAGTACAGCTCATTGTCGATGTTGAACTCTATCTACAGAATGGTGTTTTCATCTATAAATAGTGAAGCAAACGAGATACTTCTTAAGGACACGTTCCAGAAGAAACGGTAGCTGAACCTCTGGCTCCGTGACTTGTTTGCTTGGGGAGTCAAGAAGAATTTTTGGACTCCACAATAACTGTTCACGCCAATAAAAATAGCAAAGGCCAATCACACCCACTAAGAGGATTAAATCACCCCCCCCCCAAAAAAAAAAAAAAAGTACACCAGTGGTTACTACTAAGGGCAGGGTAATTGGAATTTGGGTTATTTTAGAGTTGGGGTAAGAGTAGGGTAGGGCTGGAGTTAGATTTTTGAGTGGGGTTGGGTTTAAGGGGGTGGGAGCATTACTTTTGGGGTTAAGGTCAGTGAGATGTAGTTTGTGTTAGGGTATCGTTAAGGGGTTAAAGTTAGGTGTTGTTGTTAAGATTCGTGTTCAGGTTGGTGGAACAGTAGAGGAAAAGTGGTTCTAAAAAGTCATCTAGGCGTAGATTGTTGTCACATATACGAAATGGCCAGTACTTGCCAGAAATTCCTACAACTCCTCATTCCAGTCCAGTTCTTGGGAATGTTGTGTAATATTTTCTTCACTTGAAGATGACTATTTTCCATGGTTTACTGTATTAAATCCCTCTGAATATTCAGTTCTACCCTTTCCCGAATGACGCCCTGGAAGCTCTCTGCGGACCAGGGCTTGTGCTGCAAGATGTGACTTCAAAAATATCAGGAGAAGCCCACAAGCTCATGTGAACTTTAAGTGGTTTGCGTGCGCTTACTGCCATTTAACATGAGTTACAATGTGATTGTTTAATTCTGAACACAGCCATATCCTCAGTAACAAGAGTGTGTGTAGTTTTACTTTCCCTCTCTAAAAAGATTTCATTTTTTTTAACTGAGCCATACAGGTTATAGATCACATTCAGGGTGAATATATCTTGCTCTACTTATTTAAAATAACACAAAGCCCTGGCAGGTGAACAAGGGTGTGTATACTTTTTATTTCCAATGGAGGATTTCCTGTTATGGATTGGTATATTAAAGTTTAGGTTGGGGTTGAAGTTGTCTGAAAATTAGGGTGAGGGTACAAGTGGGGTTAAGATTAGGTTGAGGAAGGGTTAGGAATAGGGTTATGGTTAGGCTGTGGGTAATGATAGAGGTGAGAGTTAGGGTTCCACTCCACATAGAATGCACAATTACCATTACAGAAGTCTATTCAGCAATCGTAGATATTTTTGGTCTCCCAAACAGGATGTCCAAATATATTTACTTCCTCCTTTTAATCATTCTCATTTTCATTTTCTATGCAACATATTCCTGAAGTGATGTGTTACTATTTAGAAAACTACAATGACCTCGGCTGGTTCGGACAACACATTTGAAAGTTTGGTGAGAGAGAGAGAGCGACTAAAGTCTACTTGCTGCGCAAAACACAACATGAACTTTAACCTTTTTTGAAGAGTAAACACTTTCCCATATGAAAGCACAACTGCTGGAGGGGTGAAAAGTTTCAGGGAATCGAGCACAAGCAGAAATCTTAAAGAATTGGGATTGTAATGCCCTACCCCTTGTCATCTACAGTGCAATAAGTCAAAGAAAACACCTATGAAATAATTTATGGTGGTGGTAGTTAGTCAGAGTGGGATATATCAAGATTTGTCTGTGATGACAGTAAACGAATGGGAATGTGTTCTTCATGAGAGAAGCCTAATGGCTCCCATCCAAAAACAACATTTATTCCAATGATAAGTGGGAATTTCCTCTTGGTAGTTTCACCAAACCTTCCACCAGATGTTTTGTGCATTTTCAACAAAGAAAATATCATACTTTTGTGTGAACTTTGTTCACATTAACATATCATACTGTCGAACAACAAATTTGTCCAGTAATTGATTTTATGTACTTAAAAGTCAATTCATTTTAACCGTAAGACAAAAATGAGTTGCTTGCTTTCTAAAAGAGGCTCAAACACATCGTTCACATTACCTTTTCTCAGACAAGTCCCCAGGAAAATGCCGCATACTGGTGTGGCACACAGGAACCACAACAATGTAGGAAAAACGTGCATCTTTTCAATCCCCCAAGAGGAGTCACAAAGATGTCACATCGGCTGCCGGCGTAAACCTGCTTGTCTTGACACTGACAGTCCAGTTTTTCATGAGCGAGGAAACTTCCTCTGAGACACGTTATTGCGAAACACCCCGCCCTCCGTTTTCCACCCATACATGCAAGCACATGAAAACGGCGACATGAAAATGCGTGTGCACGTGTGTGTATGGAGATGCACACACGCACACACACACACACACACACACACCACACACACACACACACACACACACACACACACACTTAGGCTGAGGATATCCTCTCAGAGCCACAGGAAAATCATCAAGTGGACTTGAATATTTATCGAAATTATAAAAATAAAAATATCCTATAATATAGCAACATAAACTGTGATTTAAGCAGGATTGTCATTTTTCTTACTTCTCTCCAAATTTCGGCTTTTTAATTCCAATAGAAACGCATTTGAATACTTTTTCTGAGATTTTACTGTGGGTAAAAAGCAAATACGAAGATTTACCATCAATTAAGTGCATTCATATTTTGAGAGAAAATTTGTATCCCCAAATGTTTCGCTTTACATCCCAAATGAAGAACATACACGAGACGAGCTGTACATCTTTTACTTTCCACTGTCCCTTTTAGCCTTCAGTCTGTTTGAGTTGCTACCAGGGGATGACGCTGCCTTAAACACATCAATATGATGCAGTCAGCTAAAAGAGAGAGCCATGAGCAGGATTAGTGACATGAGGGTAAGGTGTGATGTTCTCATTGAGAAATAATAAACAACATTTTTGGGTTGGCAAATCAATTGTACGTAAAGGCTCCGTCACACCATGACGTTCTGATCAATGTCCTCTGAACACTTCAATCATTCTATTTTTCAGCGTTCTCAAACACGGATGACACATCTGGCGTGTGATTAACGTGTGTCTAACGCATGACTTAACGTGTGTCTAGCGCACGAAAAGCTTGTAACAGCGACCAAATAAGATACCCCTAAAAACCATTAGCGTGTGCAAATGCGTCATTGGGGCACGACGAGCGATTTGTCAACGTAAGATGAGTGTGTTGAGCGTGTGACCAATGGGTGAATAACGACAGAAAAGCGTTTTGCTGGCGTGGACTTTTTACAGTGGAACCGGCACTACAACGTTGGAAAGTTCATAGTCAATTCAGTTGCTGTCGTGAGTTAGAACAGTGAGCATTATGCCGCCGAGAAGAAAAAAAAGTTAGGGCACGCACTCCAGCAACTAGCGATGCTCGTAAGAAAGCTAAGCCTCTTTTATCACGAGCAATGTGGTTGGAGGAAAAACAACAGCAGGAGGAAGAACACGTCCGCGAAGTCACGCACCATGTGACACCCCCTAGGGACCCTAAACATCTTGCAAACCCCAGTGAGGACGGTCTGACAAAGAGACAAAAGAAGCAGAAAAAGGATTGCAGAATCCTGGACCGGGCTGTTGAGGATAGTCTGGTGGAGTTTTTCCGCGAAAACGAACTGCTGCTTTCTGGATCTTCCATAGTAGGTGCTCTCTACTGTAGCTTAATATTAAATGGACCTTGCTTGTACAAAGCATCGGTTTATATACCCATATGCATTGACGTTTGGGAAACGCTCGAATGATGCTCAGTGGACACCAAACGACGTCCGTTTTACTTTAGTTACACGCTGTGTGCGCGAGGGGATTGTTCAGTGGTCGTTGACAGGTCGCCAGTGAGTCGTTCACTGCAAAGCAAACGATTAAGTACCAACCAAATAAAGCTAAAGTGTTACGCTACGCTATGACTGACTCACGATAGGCAAACGCGTTCAACGCTCGGCGAACCTTAGTAAAACGTTCCACGGATGTTCTTGAACGTTCTGCAGCGTTTAAAATTAAACATTGGTGAACGCTGGTCTCGGTGAGAACTTTTGTGCATGTTCAAAACTTTTTTTCCGGACCGGCGTTCTCCGCCGATTCCCAGCGATCATTGACGTTCACTGGCGTGGAAACAACGCTACTCTGGAGCTATCCCGGCGACCATGGGCGACTACCAACGTTTCCTCAAACGCTATAGGACGCTGTCCAGAACGTCATGGTGTGACGGGGCCATTAGATTCCAAATTTGCCTCACAGGGCCCTCATTGGCTGTCCCACGACCAAACCATGACTGGGGTGATCTGCACACATTAATACATTATTCATCCATATCTTTGGTGAGTATGAGGCATTTTATTTATTTATTTTTTATGTTTCAGTTAATAATTTAGATAAAGATAGTTAACGCGAAATAATTATTCTGAACTGCTCCAGATGAGGTTACTGTACACGACACAATTGTGAGCTGATATAATTGTGATGTGTTAAAAGTGGTATTACGAGGCTGATAAGGTCGGGTACAAAATCTAGAGCCTGCCGCTGCTTTGAGGTATGATATACAATTCAAGCATGACTGAAAAAAACATCTATCCATCAATTTTCTGAGCCGCTCATCCTCACGAGGGTCGCGGGAGTGCTGGAGCCAATCCCAGCTGTCATTGGGCAGGAAGCGGGGTACACCCTGAACTGGTTACCAGCCAATTGCATGCATTTGTATTTTCTGTTTGTTTGAGTCCTCATTTTTCAGTAGTTGTTTTTTTAGACTGCATTTGGCTGTTTTTCTTGGCAAGATGCTGAGTCTATCCTGTTGGCTACTTCTTCTTATATTCACATTGAAGTGATTGTCTCTGGAATTATCTTTGAGTCTCAGACTGTTTCCTCCTCAATGGGCGTCTCCTGTGAGCACCCCAGAACAGAAGAAGAGCGCGAGAGGGCAGGGGTGCACATTCCTGATGTAGCGTGGGGAGTGTGAGCGTGCTTCTTCCTGCGCAGGGTGTCGATCCAGCCGGAGCTGTGTCTGGACGCGAAGTTGGCCAGAGCCAGAGACGACAGGCGCATGTTTTTTCCAGAGGTGATCAGCTCTCCAAATCCTTCTCGGTGGGCAAAGGCATACCCGGACCTCCGGGAACCTTCTCTTGTGCCCAGTCGGCCCTCGGAGTAGCTGCCTGGCCCGCGCCATGTGGATGCCACGCTACCGCCAGCCGGCCTGCGCTTCTTTTGACGCACCAGTTGAGTATAGCGGACCTGGAGAATGGAAATCAAAGCCTTTTTGTTTTGTGTTCCATGTCCACACTTGCTATCCAGTTAGTTCATCTGTATTAAATAGCCTCAAAATTACAAGTTCAACATCTTGTGCAACTTATTTGACTTTTCTAATACAAAATGCCTTTTCATTTCTTGTGGAATTCTTATCCCTGAAAAAAGAGAAAAAGTTGAGCTGACAAAGTTAACCTTAATTTAACTATAAAATTCTTGTCATGATTATTATTATTATTATTATTTTACAATTTCTATACATGTTAAAATATTTTTGTGTGAATCAGACGTACAAAAGGATGCAATTGTTTTTCTTGGACACTGATCTAATTCTAGCTTTGACTCCAGTACAAATAGCTCATCAACTTTGTATGCACTTTCTTCCCAACTGCTTTTCCCCTTCAGTTTCCCATCTCAAGGGGCATCCTGTTGTTGACTTTTCAATTGTTTTCTTACAGTCAAAGAAGAATTTTCCCATGCTACTGTTGTGACAAGTACCAAGGGGGGATTAGAAAAATGTGACGTCTTTTCGTAGTCTACTATCATGGACGATTCTTGCTAAAATTATATCAAATTATCACAAGATGTGTAAAGAATAAATCTAAACATGACATTTTTTCCCCTATCAATTAAAACAATTCCAATGTGTCAAAATAATATTTATGTGACATGATTTTGACCATGAAGTGCACGGCACTTTACACAGAATATTTCTTGGGTTTCTTGAAAATTAGCCTGTTTCAAGGGGGCGGCCATGTCTCATGCACTTAAGGAACTATACGCAGAGACCCATTGTCCCCTATTCTACATTACAGACCTTGGGCTGTTTCCATAAGAACCGGTGAGAAAACTGATGAGAAATAAAAAATGTATCCAAAAAAGAAGAACGCATTAGAGTGATGATAAAGACCCTAAAAAGGCCTCAATGCAACAGGCTGAGTTAAAATCTTGTTCCCTCATTTGAGTTCAGCGAGTATATCAATATTTGCTGCCTTTTTACAATGTGTGAGGTTAGTCACAATATGCATTCACCCATGAAAACAAATGTACAAGCTCGTAAAATGTTCTGCAGTTAATCATTGGTCAGGTGCAATTTGCAAATAAATGCATGAAGACACTCATTAATGACACGAGTGCTCTTGTTTATCTTACCGTGTCAGAGAGCTGAGGTTTGAGGTCGAACTTGAGGAAGCGGAACGCCAAAACTGGAACTATACAGATTGCCGTTGCCAGTGCAATAGTCAACCACACAACTGGTTGCAATAGTGTGCCCTGAGCACTTGCTGCGCTCAAAACATACAAACAAACATATTTTTAGGTCTTAAATAGTAATAATGTATTGGAGAAAGCAGACATTCCATTTCGGAGTTCCCCAAGGCTCTTTCCCAGGTCCTTTAAAAAAAAAAAAAAAACAAACAAAGAAGAAGCCCAAACAGGTGGCTTTTATAGTGACACATTTTTAGTTACAATTTGATTCTATGATGTTTAAGGGGGTAACCGCATGATGGACTGACCTACAAAATGGAAGTGATTGGGAAAGCTCCTGAAGAGTGTCTGGCTGCGTACAACAAACATGATGGTGAAATAGCAGCCCAATGAACCCCACACAAACACATGGTTGAAGATGGTCCAGAAGCTCGTGTCCAGTGAGATCTACACAATCCAAAACATACACAAACAGAGCAGCACACTGATGATTACATGTAGCCAGAAGGCAGCTGCATGGAAAGTTCAGGCCAATCTGGTCTGGCTTACCTGTACGCTCACTACAATGACCAAAGCTGTTGCCGTAGTGACAGCAAAGGTCTGGTAGTCTACAAGAGGCTCACCGCTGCTTTGCGAGGTGTCGGCCAGGACGGCGTAGGGGACAAAAAACAGCACCAGTGATGTGTATATGCCCTGGGCGATGCAGATAAAGAACTCTCTCTTGTTGAAGAGGAGGTTGAGTTGGCCGGGCTCATACAGCTTTGGATACTCCAGGCTTCTTTGATCAGGCACGTCCTAAAATGCAAGGTGGTACAAAAAAATAGATAATGAGATGCTGTATTAAATCCTCTTTCGTGCTGTAGCATCTTAACTCACTATTGGTATAAGCCACTGGCATTCTGTAACTGGAATTTCAGTGGGGACTTATCCGACCGAGTCCAATTGTTAATACCAATCATGTTACAATTATAGACATGATCAACACTCTACAAAAACCCAATATAACCGCATGCAACTCTGTCATGTACTTTCCCTAAAGCAGTTCAGAATCAATAGTTAATAATAACAATGACTATAATAATGAGACTATGACAAAACCACAAACATTTACCAGTATATAAAATACATCAAACTCCTCAGACACTGTGCTTATTAAACATATTATTGTGTCCACATCACGACAAACATAATTTCGAACTTGGCTGTAATGTATTTTACTCTGCCCAACCAATCAGAGGACAGACAAGTGCTGAAGTTTTTCTGGGCAAGTGAGATAACCCTGGGAGGCAAATTTCAACACTGATTGGTTAAAGAAACAGTCCCATTGCTAGTATAGTTTGTTAAATTGGCCAGCGCTACCCTGGAGGGATTAAATTGACATGGTAGCACACTGAGGCGCAAACCTGATTGGATGAAAAATGTAAATGAAAAGCAGTACAGTAAAGAGAAAATGTACAAAATGAAGAGAATAGACAATTGGGAATACAATCTCATTGAACAAATATTAGAATTTGAAATTGTAAATGTAGTGTAGTGCTTGTGATAGTTGGGGCCAGTAGAAAAGGCCTTGCTTTCACTTGTAGAAACTTCACACCTACTATTAACAATACCTGCTCAAAAATGCCCATTGCGAGCACAGGCAGAGATGTGTACACAATGTTGTAGAGCGTGATGAAGAACTGATCATACACCGTCTACAAGATAGAGAGAGAGAGAGAGAGAGAGAGAGAGAGAGAGAGAGAGAGAGAGAGAGAGAGAGGAGAGAGAGAGAGAGGAGAGAGAGAGAGAGAAGGATGATGGTCATTTTGGTTCCATGATTCAAGACATGTCTGCGCCATAATCTTTCCTTACTGACCTGGGCAGAGAAGCCACAGAAGAAGCCAAACCAGAAGTGCACCATGGTGAAGGCAAAGTTCTTGTAGAAGAAGTAGCACAGGAAGCTGCACATTCGGAGGTAAGACCATCGGCCGTGCACCAGCAGGAGGCGCTGCAGGAAGCGGAACTGGGAGAAGGAGTAGTCACTGGCCAGCACAGCCTGGATGCCTTCTTGGCCCGAGATACCAACGCCAATATGAGCACCTGAAGGAGGAGACCTTGGCTTAGTATAATTTTCATGCTGTGTGAAATGAAAATAAGCATCATTTCTCAAGGTAGGGAACTCAATATCCAGGAAGTCCTGTCAAGAAGATCCAGACCCTAACCAAAAAAATTGAACTGTAGAAAAAAACAACTACTACACCATAGCTAGCAATACCTGAACACATACAACAATCCTAACACCGTGCCCTAATCCTAACTAGCTGCTCTGTTCTTAACCCTATACAACACGTCCCAAACACACACCCGATCCCCACCCTAAAATCCAACCTGACTTTAATCCAAAAACTAACCCTACCCAAAATCTTACATGGACTCTTTATGGCTAAACCCTAAAGTGAGTGACATGGTGTGTCAGAAAGTTACAGGACTGGTCTCACTAAAATATTTAAACCCAAACTACAAACCCCACGATTTCCCTTTCACCGAGGACTACGCAACCGGCATCCGACAGTTCCTAGCAGAGTACAACATCACTGTGTTGGAGGAACCTCCCTACTCACCCAACCTGGCTCCATGAGATTTTTTTTTCCTCTTTCCAAAGCTCATAGGGGATCATCTAGTGGACTCGTTTTGAATTTTAGGGGCAACATCATGATGGCTTTTAGACAACGGCGTTGCGTTCCACATACACAGAAAAATAATACGTTGGGTGACCTGTCTATCTCAACAAAGCTTTAGCGTGCACTATTTGCTTGTCAGAGGAGTTGAAAGGTGGTTAAGGAAACGAGTTCCCAAAGGGATGATGACATCGTTTGCAATGCAAATAGGCATTGCTCAACAGCCTGCCTGGCTTTTCGTAACATTGAGGGATAAAAACACCTCTAAGCAAAGGTGGACAGATGTAGCTCAACTTCTCTTTTTCTCCTGACACCATGCTACTGCCTCCCCCCCAACTTGCTTGTGCATTCTACCTCCAACTTACTCTTGATCATGCTCACATCATTCGCTCCATCACCTATGGCCAGGGTGACGGCCCGCTTGTGTTTCTTCACCAGCTCCACCACCTGAGCCTTTTGCAGCGGCGTAACTCGGCAGCAAATCACCGCTTTGCAAGCGCACGCTGTCGTGACAAACTCCTGTTCCATGTCTGCTTCCAGTGCGTGGGCCTTTAGGACAGCAGAAGAGAAGACTGACTCGTTTGTTTGATACTCTGTTGACCAGTGATTGTCAAACTGTAAATTGCTGTATTATAACATGTATATGGGGTTTGGCAAGACAAATAAACCAAACATAAGATTCACATTCACATTACTAAGTCAACATTATTCTAGTAAGATTCAGAATTTTTTTATCCCGACAAAATGTCTTCCTGTAGACATACACTCACCAGTCACTTTATTCAGTACACCTGCACCGTGAGATCCAATACAAGAGCTGCATTTTTGTCAGTCTTGTACTGAATTGTGTGAAATGGGACCTGTTTTTTGTTTGAATTCATACCAAGCTGTGACCATTGATGACGAGGGCAAAGTCCCCAGAGATGTTGTCCATAAGGTTGGATGAAAAAGGGAATGGTGCCAGTTTTCCCCCTCTTTGGGATATTTTCAGGCAAGCTGCTGCACATCCCTCCAGTGCCTCTTCTTTTTCACCTTCCTTCATTTGAGAATGTGACATAATCCTTTCCCTCGCTCTCCTGTAGAGGAAGAAACCTGTCTACCAGTGCCACAAGATGTCCAAAATCTAATTTCTTCCAATGAACTGCATCCGTTCATCCATCAAGTCTGACCTGAGTTCTTGCGTCACTCTCTGGACAGTGCGTCCGGTAATGATGAAAACCTCGGTCATATCATCTGTCAGCATCTTACACGAGTAGCCAATATTGACAGCGGTTTCTATGCGAGATAAAATAGTGGGAGATGAGCGGATCCTGGAACTGCCTTGTCAAAAATTCTCACTGGTATCTCACCTTGCTTGTCTCCTGTAAGTACCCAGGTCTTGATGTTGGCCAGGGAGAGGAGAGCGATGGTCTCTGGGACACCTTCTTGCAACTTGTCCTCTATAGCCGTAGCACCCAGCAACTAGACAGAGTGAATGGTAACTGGGCCTCAAAAGATTGTCTCACACCAAAAGAATAATCCCCCAAAAAATAAAAGTTGAATCAGGTCAATTGTGCATTTTGTGCATTTTAACTCAAAAAGCTTCCTTCGTTCTAAATTTTGCTCTTGAGTGCTACTTACTGTAAGTCTCAGAAATTTTGGTGTTGTACAAAGTCCATCCAGCTGTGCATCCATCCATCCATGCATCCACTCACGCATTCACTCACTCATTAGAAACTGGAGTCTATCCTCAACGGCTGAAGGCATACTGCCCCCTGGATTGGCTGTCACTAGGTTGCAGTTCATATACATCAGTCATACCCTTAGCCACGCCTACGAACTGAATCAGTACACATCCCTAACTGGCTGCAAAGAAGTCAGCTGGGTGGACCACACAACCACAAACAAAGACGAAATTGTGTCTGGTTGCTGAAGAGAAGCCTGTTGACTTCACTCGGGATGTTGTAGTCCTCTTGAGCAAGGCCGTGAACTCATCCTTGGCCAAAAATCAGATACCCTAGACTGGACACCAAAGGACTTTTCAGTGCGGAAGTAAGTGAGAAGTGATCCCAGGCTGGAGGAAATATGGTTACGTGAGCCACTACACTATCAATGACACCTGCCAATGAAGGTTTTCGGTATCTTGCTCAGGCAAGCCAAAGCAATCCAGTTGTGGGATAATAACCCTCAAGTACTACTAGAATTTCAAACATAAAATCTGACTGGCACAAAAAGCGTAAACCAGTGTACACGCACACTGACCGTCATGTCTTGTTCGATCTGCTCATAGGAAGCCGACAGCAGGTCTTCTTCTTTCTCAGCACGGCGGTGGCTTTCAGACCACATCTCCCATTGCTCCTCTGACAGGTCCCTATACGCCAGAGCCAGGGTCCTTAGTCCATCTGCGGCGTACTCCTGGAACCCCCCAAAAATAAGCAAAACCTGAACACATTGGCATGAAAAATTGTCTTCTAATGAGGTGTTTGCAAGAGCTGGTCTTGCCAATTTGCAGTAGATGGCAGCACAGGTTCCTGCAAGATCGCACCCACAAAGTTGATTGAACCTGTGGCTGATGACTCACGTTGAGGTGGTCTGAGGTGATATTGATCAGGTCCTGCTTACAGGGGCAGAGCCTCTCCAACAACACAGTGTCAGCACCTTTGCAGTACAGACGGATCCTGCCCTCAGGGTTACGGACTGACATACAAACAAGAGAATGAAAACACGCAGGATCATCAGGCTTCAAGAATAATTTGACATAAAGTCACACTCACTACTCACAACTAATTATACTGTACATACAGGAACATCTAAACACTACTAAAATGCTCTCACACGCATACACTTGAAATTCTCACACACGCTACTGAAACACAAAGCTTTGGCCTCACAGTTCTGAGGTCCCGGGTCCAATCCCGGACCCGCCTGTGTGGAGTTTGCATGTTCTCCCCGGGCACTCTGGTGTCCTCCCACATCCCAAAAACATGCAACATTAATTTGGACGTTCTAAATTGCCCCTAGGTGTGATTGTGACTGCGGCTGTTTGTCTCAATGTGTCCTGCGATTGGCTGACAACCACTTCAGGGTGTACCGCCTCCTGCCTGTTGACAGCTGGGACGGGCTCCGCCAATCCCTGCGACCCTTGTGGGGATAAGCAGCAAAGAAAATGGATGGATGGATTATATTTTATTTCATGAATCCTTTTATTATGATATTTTCCATCGACTTTCTACAAGTTCAGGATATAGAGAAAGTTCATTCTGCGACAAGCTTGTGCGGATTCTTTATTTACAACAGCAACATGGGAATTTCAATTTTCTTTGCGTCAAGAATCGTCTCACCTCATCTCATTTTACTCAATCTCAGTTTACCTAAATTTATCCAATCTTACCTTACTTTTTCTCATCACATCTCACTTTGTCTCATCTAGCATCACCTTATCTCATCACAAGTCACCTTAATGCAATTTATCTCGCCACACCACATCTTCATGTCTCTTTATCTTACAAAACATAACCTTGTGGCATTTTCCTTTCCTCTACCTTCTGATCTCATTCCATCTCAGCTACTCTAATGTCTCATTTAATTTTTTATCATTTCATCTCATCTCACTTCAACTAATCTTATACAGTATCTTCTCACTTTATTCCTAATCCATATTTTACATCACCTTATGTCATTTTACTTTTCCTTATCTCATTTATTGTAATCTTTTCAAACACAGTAAGTAAGTTTCTTTCGGCTTGTCCTGTTAGGGATCGCCACAGCGTGACATCTCAGATGGCACAGTTTTTACGCTGGATGCCCTTCCTGACGCAACCCCTCTTGGGGAGTGGAGCTCCCAGTGTGATACGAAGACACGAGCTCTGGTTTACCAAACTCTAACCACTGAGCTATGAGGCCTCAATCTTTTCACACATAATTGTATCCAATTTCACTCTAATGTATCGATCCATCCATCCATCCATCACACCAATGACAGACATCCTCTTGCGTGTGTTGTTGAAGTCCAAGATGGCAAGCAGCGTGTAGGTGACGGGCCGTCCCATCTCAGTGGTGGTGATGGTTCCCGGCGTTCGAGAGCGAAACACGAATCCAAAATTACGCGCAGCGGTCACCAAAGCCCTCTCATCCGGGGACTGAGCTTTGTACACTAGCTCTCCTAGACGCACACATACAAAAGGTAGAATATCACGGACGGGATCACGTACATATGATAGCTACGTGGCATTTCCTCCTCTTCCTCACCCTCATTCTTCTCCTCACTCATGACGGTGTGGCAGAGAGCGAGCAGGCGGAAAAACTCTCGAACGTGAGGATCTCCCACTTTGACCGACTCCAATAGTGTGTCGTCATAGAAACAGAAGTCTGGGTCTGCCAGGGGATTGAAAGGAATGAAGTCCAGCCTCTGTGGAAGAGAAACATTCTTCCTGTGTCAGATCACTGTAGATTTTTTTTATATTTTTATTGACGGGGAATACCAGACCTTTGGATGCGCCCCCAGTGGATCTGCTACCTCCCCTAAAAGTCAGCCAAATCTAGTTACACACTGAGATATAAAATGATGGATTGTATAATGGTATCATCGACATTTGTTGATTTGAAGTCAAGGAAAATTTGCAACAGAAAATGGACACGTAAAAAGTGTGTTAACGTGGAAAGCATGTGTACCCGTGTGTGCAAGGATGTATGGACTCACCGTAACTATGTCCATTGATGGAGCACTTGTTGAAATTCATAACGTTCTGAGTGAGGGTTCCAGTCTTGTCACTGAAGATGTACTCAACCTGAAGAAAACCTTTTCTGGTTAGAAACAAGGTATCTAAAATCAATTTAGCTATATGTAGATTGTAAAACTGCATGTTTATGGATCTGAATATGTACTATATGTACAAGTATTTATCATGTCGATCTATTTATTTATTTATTGTTTTATTTATTTATTTTGTCAGACGGTAATCTGTTGGTAAATAGGAGTGTTTTGTTTTGAGCCTGGATGGGGGGCATTTAATATTGTAATACAAATGTGCAATAAAAATAAAAAAAACAATAAATTTTTTGGTTAAAAAAAAATGAAAATGTCAACATTGAGTCCCCCAACCTACACTGGTGTTGCTATTTTGCTGGAGAAACCCACCTGGCCCAGCTCCTCACTGAGGGTGGTGGTCCGGGCCTCGGCTGCCGTGTTGCACTCCGGGCAGAACATTCTCTGGTCCCAGTTGATGAAGTAGCTGTGGCCCAGTCTGATCACCTCCACACTGTTGCACACACACAAGATGTCAGCTAACTCCCGAGTGGTTTTTACATTGTTATTACTTTAATCTCACAACATTGCCACACTACTCTCAAGAAAGTCTGACTTATGTCGGTAATTTGTGCAAAAGTTTGGTTACTTTTTTCCCTTGTAATACTACAAAAAATGTTCCAGTAAAATTCTGACATTAATTTCATAAAATGATTATATTTTTCTTTAATTATAATTTTATTCCAGCGGCACAGTGGATCCAGCTGGTAAAGCGTTGGCCTCACAGTTCTGAGGGTACGATCCCGGCCCCGCCTGTGTGGAGTTTGCATGTTCTCCCTGTGCCTGCGTGGGTTTCCTCTGGGCACTCCGGTGTCCTCCCACATCTCAAAAACATGCAACATAAATTGGACACCTTAAATTGCCCCTAGGTGTGAATATGAGTGTGACTGTTGTCTCTCCCTAAGTCCCCTGCAATTGCCTGGCAACCAGTTCAGGGTGTATCCCACCTCCTTTCCAATGACGGCTGGGATAGGCTACAGCACTCCTGTGACCCTCGTGAGGATAAGCGGGAAATAAAACGGATGGATAATTTTATTGTAAAAGTATAATGATTACTTTTTTTTTTGGTCAGGAATTAAGTAATAATTTCTTGCAGTTTAAAGCTTTATTCTCACAAAATCGATTTGTGGAGTGATGCCTTGTGTCTCATAAAATTCAGACATTTTCCTTGTAATGTGTACATTTTCACTCTCTATCATGTGATACACTATTTCTTTTCAGAAGACTGTGGAAAATAAGGCCTTATTCTCTCAAAATTCTTTTTGGATTTTCTTCTTTTTTGGTCATAACATTACAACCTTTTAAAGGAAAAGTAGGATCTCATTGGAGGTGCGTCCTACGTCCATAGCTTTTGTCATGCTCCTGGATTCCAGCCAGGGCTGGGCGTGGCCAGCTGATCTGAAGGTGCACACCTGCGCCTCATGACCTTTGATTAAGACCCAGTACATATAGGACCCGGGGGACGACTATTACTCTGCTAGATCGTTGCCTCACATGCCTCGTTCCCGCACTACCGTACTTCTGATGTCTACCTCCCGTGTACCGACCAACGCCTGTCTCCCGACCTACCCCGTAAGCCTGCCGTTACTGATCTTGCTGCTTGTTTGGACTGACTCCCTGGTAACCGACATTGGAATGAATAAAGGCTTATTCCGCACTGCTTACCTCTCACCTGAGTCGTGCATTTGGGTCCACCCCCGAGTCTCGTCCGTGACAGAACGATCTAGCCAAGAACATGGACCCAGCCGACTCTGAAGCCATTCGCCGTGCGCTGCAAGTGCAGGGCAAACGCCTGGGTGAGCAAGAGGCTGCTCTCCAGGGTATGACTCACCAGATCCAGGAGCTCTGCACCCAGCTGCAACCGTGGCTAGCCTCCCAAGCTAGCGCGGCCACTCTTGTGCCTCCCCGTGCCACCATCACTCCGCTCTCTCGACCAGAGCGGTTCTCAGGCGACTCCGGTAACGTCAAGCCCTTCCTGGCGCAGTGCGATCTCCACTTTGAGCTGCAAGCTCCCGCTTTTCCCACAGACCGCTCCCGGATCGCCTTCGTGATTTCCCACATGACAGGGAGGGCGGAGGCATGGGCCACCGCCGAGTGGAGCCGTAACTCGGAGACCTGTCGCTCATGGGCGAGCTTCGTCTGCGCGCTCACCCAGGTGTTCCAGTATGCGGCTCCGGAACGCCAGGCAGCGTCGTCACTCATGACAATTCGCCAGGGGCGTCGCCGCGTGTCCGACTACGCCATCGAGTTCCGGATTCGGGCTGCCGAGAGCCGCTGGAATGAGGAAGCCTTCCATGAGGGACTGTCCCCACAGATCCGTGGTCACCTCGTGGCCATGGATCTTCCGCCTTCGCTTAACTCCCTCATCGCATTGGCCCTCAAGGTGGACCAGCGCCTCACCGTGCAGAGACAGATGGAGGGCCTGAGGGAGGAGGAGAGGGAGAGTCGCAGTCCGGTTGTTTCCGCTTCCCGGCCACCCGTGTTGTCAGCTTCACCGGAAGCCATGCGAGTGGAGGGGCTTGGCAGCTCAGCGGAGGAGCGCTTACGTCGGCGACGAGAGGGACGCTGTTTTTACTGCAGGCGTTTGGGACACTTGATCGCCCGTTGCCCGACTCGACCAGGGCATTCTGACATCAGGATCGGTACTCCGGTGAGTGTGCGGTACACCGCGACGGGGTCAGGGAGGTCCCTTCTTCACCTCGCCTTGGGAACGGACTCCCGTTCATGCTCTGTGACAGCTTTCATTGATTCTGGGTCGGAAGCAAATCTGATAAATCCCCGCGTGGTCGAGGAGCTGGGGGCAGCAACGTTTTCGTCACGCCTATGCCGCCAACGGCAAGTTCCTTTGTCGGGTTACACATCGCACTCAGACGCTACGTATGAGCTTTCCGGACGCTCACTCGGAGCGTATTAGCTTTCATGTCATCGACGCACGTAGTAGCGACATCATCTTGGGCAGCCCGTGGCTCAAAGAACATAATCCGCACATAGATTGGACCATGGGTCAGATCAAGACTTGGGGAGAGGACTGTCTCAGTCGCTGTGTCGCTGTCCGGAGAGACAGGGGTATTCAAGTTGCGCCGGTTCGGCTAACAGAACCTAGTACCGCCCTGGACCTGACCGCAGTGCCCTCCTGCTACCATGACCTACGGGAGGTCTTCTCTGAATCTAAAGCAAGGTCTCTGCCGCCACATCGGTCATACGACTGCGCGATTGAACTCCTGCCAGGCACCTCTCCTCCCAGAGGGAAACTGTTCTCTTTAACCGGACCAGAGCATCAAGCCATGAGGGACTACATCGAGGACTCGCTGGCAGCCGGACTCATTCGCCCCTCATCCTCACCAGCCGGTGCGGGTTTTTTTTTTTTGTCAAGAAGAAGGACTCCACGCTGCGACCCTGCATCGACTACCGAGGCCTGAACGACATCACGGTCAAGAACAGGTACCCTTTGCCGCTTATCTCTACAGCATTCGAACTCCTCCAGGGAGCCCGGATCTTCACCAAGCTCGACCTGCGCAGCGCTTACCACCTGGTGCGGATTCGGGAAGGGGATGAGTGGAAGACGGCATTCAACACCCCCACAGGGCACTATGAGTATCTGGTGATGCCCTTCGGACTGACTAACGCTCCGGCCGTCTTTCAGAACTTCATCGACGTGCTTCGGGAGTTCCTGAACAGATCTGTCTTTGTTTATCTGGATGATATTCTCATCTTTTCAGCAGACCTAACCTCTCACATTCAACAAGTCAGAGAGGTGCTCCGGCGTCTGCAGCAGCACCAATTATACGTGAATATGGAGAAGTGTGAGTTCCATCGGGCATCCGTGTCCTTCCTGGGCTTCGTCCTGGCTGAGGGAGAGATACGGATGGATCCCGGGAAGGTCGACGCGGTGCTGCGGTGGCCTACCCCCACCAACAGGAGGGACATACAGAGGTTTCTGGGATTTGCCAATTTCTATAGGAAATTCATAAGGAACTTCAGCTCCGTGGCCGCTCCTCTGCATTCGCTCACCTCGCCACATACCCCCTTCGACTGGTCCGGGACCTGCCAGGAGGCCTTCAGCAGGCTCAAGGCAAGTTTCACTACTGCGCCCGTTCTCATTATTCCGGACCCAGATAACCAGTTTGTGGTGGAGGTGGATGCATCAAATTCAGGAATCGGAGCAGTCTTGTCGCAGAGGAGTCCCAGGGATGGAAGGATCCACCCGTGCGCGTTCCTGTCTAGAAAGTTGACCCCGGCAGAGAGGAACTACGACGTGGGAGATAGGGAACTGCTGGCGGTCAAGAGCGCGTTGGAGGAGTGGCGGCACTGGCTGGAGGGCTCGCAAGTACCGTTCGTTGTCTTCACGGACCATAAGAACCTTGAATACCTGAGGTTGAACGCCCGTCAGGCCAGGTGGGCCCTATTTTTCACCCGCTTCCACTTTAAGGTGTGTTTCCGCCCAGGCTCCAAAAACGGCAAGCCGGATGCACTCTCGCGGATCCACGAGGGAGGGCGCACGGATTCAGACGCCGCTACTATCCTGCCAGCGAGGTGCTTCGTGGCCGGTTTCACCTGGGCGATCGAGTCGCGGGTGAAGGAGGCTCTGGGAGAGACACCGTCACCCGCGGATTGTCCGTCGGGCCGCCTGTTCGTCATCCCATCTCTGCGGGGAGACGTCATCAACTGGGCCCATACCAACAAGACGGTCTGCCACCCGGGTATGGCGAAGACACGTTCAGTGGTCGAACAAAGGTTCTGGTGGCCTAACCTCAGCAAGGACGTAAGGGAGTTCGTCAACGCCTGCCCGGTGTGTGCTGCCAATAAGACTTCCCGCCTACGGCCTGTTGGTGAGTTGCAACCCCTGTCCATCCCCTTTCGTCCGTGGTCACACATCGCGCTGGACTTCGTCACCGGCCTGCCGCCTTCTCAAGGGAACACAGTGGTGCTGTCCATAGTGGACCGTTTTTCCAAAATGGTCCACTTCGTGCCGCTTCCGAAGATCCCGTCGGCCAAGCAGACAGCCCAGTTGGTATTAGACGAGGTCGTCCGTTACCACGGCCTACCCCAGGACATCGTTTTGGACAGGGGTCCGCAATTCAGCGCCCGTTTCTGGAAGGAGTTCTGCAACCTCATCGGCGCTTCAGCAAGTCGGACATCGGGTCATCACCCAGAGTCTAACGGCCAGACTGAGAGGATTAACCAGGAATTAGAGACCGGTCTTCGATGTCTGGCATCCAGAGACCAGAGCACGTGGAGCCAGCACATCAAGTGGGTGGAGTATGCCCACAATTCTCTACCTTCCGCTTCAACAGGTATGGCTCCACTCCATGTCGTGCATGGGTATCCTCCGTCCCTGTTTCCTTCACTGGGCACAGAATCCACAGTTCCGTCGGCCTTGGCCGTGGTGCGACGCTGCAAACGGACCTGGGAAGCAGCTCGGAGGACACTGCTGCGCATGAGCAGCGCCTACAAGGCCGCAGCAGACCGCAAGAGGAGGGCCGCACCTGAGCTCAGAGTGGGACAGCGAGTGTGGCTCTCCACCAAAGATCTCCCGCTGCGGACAGAATCCCGCAAACTTGCTCCCAGGTTCGTTGGCCCGTTCCCGGTTTCCAAAGTTATTAACCCGGTCGCCGTCTCGTTGAAACTGCCCAGGTCGATGAGGGTGCACCCGACGTTCCACGTCAGCAGACTTTGCCCGAATCGCACATCGTCGCTGGCTCCTCCGCTCAAATCCCCCCCGCCCCCCCGCATGGTCGACGGTGGGTTGGTGTACACTGTGCGCCGGTTGATTTCTTCCCGTCGCAGAGGAAGGGGGGTCCAGTACCTGGTGGACTGGGAGGGATATGGCCCGGAGGAGCGCTCTTGGATCCCCTCCCACTTCGTCGTGGACCGCTCCCTCATCAGGGACTTTCACGCGGCTCACCCTGATGCTCCTGGGCCGTCCAGAGCCGGCCGTTGAGGGGGGGGTTCTGTCATGCTCCTGGATTCCAGCCAGGGCTGGGCGTGGCCAGCTGATCTGAAGGTGCACACCTGCGCCTCATGACCTTTGATTAAGACCCAGTACATATAGGACCCGGGGGACGACTATTACTCTGCTAGATCGTTGCCTCACATGCCTCGTTCCCGCACTACCGTACTTCTGACGTCTACCTCCCGTGTACCGACCAACGCCTGTCTCCCGACCTACCCCGTAAGCCTGCCGTTACTGATCTTGCTGCTTGTTTGGACTGACTCCCTGGTAACCGACATTGGAACGAATAAAGGCTTATTCCGCACTGCTTACCTCTCACCTGAGTCGTGCATTTGGGTCCACCCCCGAGTCTCGTCCGTGACAGCTTTATCCTAAGAAGGGTATATATTCTGCGTCCGTAGACGCGTGGTTTAAGAATTAAGACCCATCCTACGTGTATCTGTGTGTGCATGCGTGGGACACACATACACATTCATACTGTATAGTACCGTTAACAGTTTTTCAACCGTAAGCACCGCAGCACACATGATCATTATTCAGGTAGTAGTTGAGTTCCGCAAAGCCATGTTCAGCGTCATTTGAGTGAGGGGTGAAGGTCTCGTGTCACGGTGCAGCAACTTGACGAGAGGCCTTCGTTTGCATTTGATCCTATATTTTACCAGGTGAAGGGTTCATTAAAAGATAGCATCCCTCTTCGTACAATGAATAAAAACAAAGACTCAAAAAATAACAGTGATAAATAATGCTATACTTATCACATGTCCCAAATGTTAAATATTTGTTCCAGTACAGTTTTTGTGAACAAAGGCTAAGTAAGATTAATTTATATTGTGAATGTAAGTGCAAATGGGTATTTGTTGAAAAAGTATGTGCCCTGTGATTGGTTGCTGACTGGTGGAGGTCAACTTTTTTCTGGTAACTTATTTTTTTTTTACTTTACTTTTACTTTACTCCTGTTAAATTACAGCTTTATTCTCCTAATATTATTCTTGTAAAATTCCACCTATATTCTCCAACCAAAATATGAACTTTTTAATGCCATTGTACACATTGTACCGCACTTATTTTCATAAAACTGTAACTCCATTCTCTTGTACTATTATCTTGTACTCTAGTACTGCAACTTGTAAAATTCCAATTTTATTCTTGCAAAATCAATTAGCTGGCAACCATTACAGGGTGTAACCTGCCTCCAGCCTGATGACAGCTGGGATTGGCTTAAAGCACTCTCGCAACCCTTGTGAGGATAAGCGGCTCAGAAAATGGATGGATAGAAAATTTGTACTTAATTATTTCTTGTAGCAGTATTACATTTTTTTTTTTATTTACTACAACTTAACCTCTATCCCTTTATCTTCCACGTAGGCCTGTCCTCACCTGACATACAGCGAGATGGGCACCACAGTGTTGAGGATGATCACGTATGACCAAAAGGCGAGAAGGGCAGAGAAGAGAAAGCCGTCCACCGGCGGATCCCATGGCAGGTAACTCTGAAAACGTGAGCCCACCTCTCGCTCCCACACGGCGCTGCCCACAGCCAAAATGACACCCATGCACACCAGGAAACCGAAGATCTGACACAGAGAAAGACGAGCCAGCGCTTCCAGATGCGACACCCGATCCGTTGATATCGTGGTCGGCCGTAAAAAGGAGAAGGTGGTCCTACCCAGAGGACCAGTGTGTTCATCAGACGGTCGATGCTGGTGCGCTTGAACTTGGTGCGACCGCTGTTCTGCATGAGCTTGGTGTCTGGGCCTGGGAACCACACATGAGATCATGTATCCCTGCTCCTACCTCAAACTAGTAGACTTTTAGAGAAAAAGAAGCTCTCTAATTAGTGGAATAGATTGATATATTGCTTTTGTAGATAAAACAATGGCCTTGTTGTTGATATGTCCTTTGGACTTCACTATGTACTCCGCCTTGAATACCATAAATCCTTGACTCAAACATTTCATTTTATTCAACGCTGATAAGCTAAAACCTAAATAGCAAGGTCTGAGTAAAAACAAAAACAAACAGTTTACAATTTAGATCGGAATGAAATCTGGATTTTATATTGTAATCATCCTTTTCAGGACTAATAAACTAAAAAGAACAACGACAACTGATTTTTCAAGGGAGAAAAGGTCCCTTCAGAGGAAATATTTGCATGTGTGTTTGAACAATGGCATAAAAGGTATTTATGTGTTGAATTTTTTGGAATTGTGTTGAGTTATTCACGTGGCACTATTTCAAGTTGTTTATTGAAAATAGCCGTCAGGTGGAAATTCTTCTAAGCCCACATTGGTAACATGGGCTTTATTATTTTGATTGCGAGCAAATGTTTTTCATTTCATGTTTTGATGTGGACCTTCTGCCTTTCTCAGAAGCGTCCCAGATGACTCGAGGCATACTTTCACTTGGAGCTTCACTCTCACCGGGAAAAAATGGACAATGGCTCGCGTGTTTGCCTTGGCAGATTTATAAGGGAGACCACACTGACGGCTCAATCCTGCAGGATAGAACTCCACTTAAGAATTGGCGTCGCATTTTCTCGGGAAGTGTGGACGACACGTTGAGTAATGGCTTACGCACACACACACACACACACACACACACACACACACACACACACACACATTTGTATACTTCTTCTGCCTACATATGTAAAACTGCAGTTGTTCCTCACTGCCTCGTGAGCCCCACCATGTGGTAGTATACGTGCATCCATCCCACCACATACGTACATTAGTTTGCATGCTATCTATGTACCCATCATGTTTGGTTCGATTTTAATGAAGTAGTCACACAAAAAAATATTCACAGGTTTTGGAACTCAGTGCACACATATGGCCTGCTGTCCATTTTGGAGAACATTTTAGACTATTAAGAGGGCCTTATGGTCACGAAAATACGGTACATATGATAATTGTGTGACGAATAAAATACTTGGCTGACAGAGACAATTGCTTTGTGTTGAAGTGTTGAAGGTACATACATGTATTTGTTCTTGTATTACGCAATGGATAGGCTTCCAATGATGTCACCACCAACATTAGACCAATGATAGAAAAAAACTTCACTCTTCACCTATCACCTGTGTTGTCTGACCTCTATGACACACAAAATGGCGTGATTGGAAACCTATCCATACTGCATCAATTATTCGCAAATTTTCCAGATTTGCGGGGCGGCGGGGTTGGACGTGAACCCCTGCACACCCATTGCAAAGAGTTAAGGTTTTATGTTAACACAACTAAAGGTCTTTAGTTAATCCATGCACAAAAGCTCAAGTCAGACATGGCAACAAGTTTCATGCGTTTGTCGGGTTAAGAGTGAGATTCCACCTTCGACAAAATATGCATCACATTTGCAAAGATCCATTTGTACCTGCAAAAATGACCAAGCCGTAGCAAGCCTCAGTGTTGCGTAGGACACAGCCTCGGAGGAGCATGTTTTGCTTGGTCAAAGTGTATTTCTTATCCCTCCAGTACAGAGTCCCGTTGAAATGATCCAGCTTGTTGTTGGGGGGCTCGCAGACCACCTCACCTTTACAAATAGAGATAAATACAATTTGTGTTGAAAGAGGAGCACAAAAAAAAAAAAAACCTCAGCTCCAAACTGACCATTAAACTGAGCCAAGTTGTTGTTGTCCCCGAGTTCTGACGTCACCGAGACGGACTGTCGCACCTTCGTGTTGGTTTCTCTGCAGGACATTGAACACATCACAGTGTCATTTACGGCCAATTGTGGAAGAAGGAGCAGCGTCGTCACTGACCCGTCCAGTTCGGCTGTCTCTATGTAACAGAGGCCCTGAGGTTCGCTGCTGGACAACAGCAGCAAGTCAGCCTGGATATACAAAGCAGGCAGAGAACAGCACACAAACACAACAATAAATAAAACATGGACACCTCTATCGGGTATGTTGAGTTTTGATTGACACTGACGTCGAAGCATCTATTTCAAAATATATTTATTCTTATGGCTGCATGTTGCAGTTGTGTATGAATGCAATGCATCATTACTGAGAATTGTTCCTAATATTTTGACCCTTTCATGCTGCAAAAAGAGCCTAAAGATTGGATCTGATGAAATTGCGCAGTTACTTACTGCCACAAACTGATTGTTCTCCAATTTGATGATGTCACCCACTCGAACGTTCATCCACTTTTCATTTTGAAGACTGACATGGCAAAATAGGAAGATGGAAAAAATTGTGAAAATTTGTATTTTACATGCCTTTCAATTATATTTTATAGAGAAATATACAGTGTTGAGGGAATCTGGACATGATCATGGTGAACATTACAACCTGTACAATATAACAAGTTCATCATTCACACATTTAATATTCGAAACATTTCACTGCCTGACAATGCCGACTCCCCCCCCCCCATATTTTTTTCCTCTGTTGACAAGCAGCACTGTGCCCTCTGTATGGATAGGTTTCCAATTACGCCATTTTGTGTGTAATAGAGGTCAGAGAACACAGGTGATAGGTGAAGTTTTTTTCCATCGTTAATTTATCCAATTGGTCTAAGGGAATCCTGGGATGGTGGTGACGTCATTGGAAACCTATCCATTGCGCAATACAAGAATAAATACATGTATGTACCTTCAACACTTCAACACAAAGCAATTGTCTCTGTCAGACAAGTATTTTATTCGTCACACAAGATGCTGACGATGACGTCTTGTGATCTGAATGTGAATGTAAATATGTCTACACACCCCTCTTCAAAGGCCATGGTTTTGTGAAATTAAAAAAAAGGCATCAAGAGCAATAATTTAAAATCTTGTTTTCATAATTATAGTGCTTACAACCAATACAACCCAATGGATAGAAAATAAATCTTTCCAAAAAGGGACATTCAAATGAACAACTGAGATGAGGAAGTGTGTCTGCTGTCTTCACGACCTAAAAAGGGTCTTGAACTTACGAGCCACGTATGAGCACCTGAGACTGACGATTGTTCACTTGGTTGTCGCTGTTATGGCGAAACTGCAGGAACAAAAACACTTTTCACATTTAACAACAAAATTCCAGATTTATTTCACCGACGTGAGGCAAGATGGAATCCCGTGTCTGCTCACAAAGTCGTCCATGGCATCTTTCACGGCGGTGATGCTCAGCACCAGTGCTAAAGGCACGATGGTGGTGAACCAGGACAGGGAGGAGATCTGAGGGATCAACTACATCACAGAGAGAAAACACCTCTGTGTTAGACTGAATGTGGAAACACAGAGCGCGATAAGTTGAAGAAATACGTCAATTTCTGCAATCAGCAGCAGGCAGATTACGTTTAGTGAAAGTGTGGCAGCCATCATGGCTGTCGCTCACCTGCAGTATGAGCAGGAAAAGGAAGTAGCTGTTGGCCACTTCCTGGAACTGCTCAAACAGATTGATGGGAAGAAAGGTGAGGATGTTGTACTTGGATGTGGTGATGCGGTTGCTCTTATTGTGTTTGAAGGTGAATGACAAAAGAACAAACGCATCAAATACAGCATCCTCCAGCAAAATGTCATGTTGCAATGGAAGAGAAAGAGCCAGAGAACTTACTGCATACTGGAACCTTTCGTTGTAGTGCCTGTCATTGGCCCTGACCCTTCGCTCCTCCTCTGAGGGAACACAAGAAACACGTTAAGTGACGCAAACGCATAAACATCAGAAAATATAAAAAAATCTCCCAACTCATCCATTCATTCATTTTCATCTGTCTATTTTCAATAGCTCATGTCTTCATTAGGGTCAAGGGCACTCTGGGGCAACTGAGATGGAAATGTGACCAAAAGTGAAGTGATCCTCATGTTGCTGAGACACTACTAAAATCTTGCTGTTTACATCACCTTCCTTAAATATTGATGCGAGCGCTTTTGAACTGAAATGACTCGGCAGAGCGCTGCAAAGATGTAAGCACAGCACGTGTGTTGTACTGAGAATGGAATTTTCAGGAAAAAAAATGGACCGGTGACCACATGAGAAGCAACAAGGAGGTCACAGGAAGAGATGGCCCCCAACTAAATGGATTACCACGTAATCACAAGTTCACACATTAATAAATGTGCTGCAGTTTCCTGTGTTTGCACGGACTAAAATTGTAATTTCATCATCTGTGGCTGACCCAGCTTGGCGTGTCATTTAATCACAACTAATAATCCAGATTTGCTTTAGTAGCTCTAAAATACTTAGTTGCTTTACAGTAGGAAAAATTAAGGGCATAATTCTAAACTAGATTCTTTCACTTCTGTAGATATATAAATAAATGGATGATGGATGGATGATTGGATGGGCACGTAGATACTCGTTTATAGTTACTTGGAAAACTCTTTTTCCCTTGGATAATGTTTTCCATGTCTAAGGACATAGACATTATTAATAGCATAATGTCCCCAAAAATGAATCTTTTATTTGAGTTTGCTTTACAATTTGGGTCATGGCTGCTTTTGGCCGACACCTGCAGGCACCAGTAGTTTCAAGTAAGCCGGTACAGGTCTCCCCCTATCCGGTGTCAAAACCTCTGTCCTCTGCTGTTCTTCGCCAGAATGCTGAACAGTCACCTGAATGCACCCAGCAAACTGCCCATTAAGTGTTTAATAGTGAACGTCGAACAGCAGGAAAGGCATTAGGAGCCCCGACGCTGACTGAGATGTGAGAAGAATCGCTTACAAATCCATAAAGCTCCATTACGGACAAACCTGCAGGCTCACTCCCAGACGTAAGCGAGTAGAAGAGTATCGATTCAAGATGAAACACCTCATATCAATAATGTCATGGAGAATGACAAATTTGGAGTCTAATTACAGTCGAGTGGATTTTTTTTTTTATATGAAAAGAAGTTGAGTGGGGCACTAAGCACTTAGCTGAACTACAAAATAATTCTGAACTAGGAGGCAAGCGATGTAGGAAAAGGATGTCGGAAAGGCAAACGCAAAGAGAAGAACTCCAAAATAGCAACATGACCTCATTTATCACTTCAGTTACATTATTAGTTGGTTTGGATGGTACAGAATAACTTTATGGTCCCCTCAAAATTGTAGAACTCTATTATTCTCTGCAGACGGGTGATTCTCTTAGGGGTGTACTCATGTTTGTTGCCAGTGGTTTGGAAATGGTTATTTTGAGGGGTTAGTACAGCTACACTGTTACTTATAGCAGAGGTACAAAGCAAATTGTAATTTCGTTGATGTCACGTGCCGAGTAAACACAGTGAATTCCTGTATATTTGTCATTCTTTAATTCAGGTATTCACTATTTTTTTAAGAGAACCTATCAGCTGTTATTTACGGTGCCCTGGACGTGCAAAAGAATTTAAGTTCTTTTTCTTTCAGCTTGTCCCGTTAGGGGTCGCCACAGTGTGCGATCTTTTTCCATCTAAGCCTATCTCGTGCATCTTCCTCTCTAACACCCACTGTCCTCATGTGCTCCCTAACAACATCCATCAACCTTTTCTTTGGTCTTCCTTTCACTCTTTTGCCTGGCAGCTCCGTCCTCACCATCCTTCTACCAATATACTCACTCTCTCGCCTCTGGACATGTCCAAACCATCGAAGTCTGCTCTCTCTAACCTTCACTCCAAAACATCCAACTTTGGCTGTCCCTCTAATGAGCTCATTTCTAATCCTATCCAACCTGGTCACTCCGAGCGAGAACCTCAACATCTTCATTTCTGCCACCTCCAGTTCTGCTTCCTGTTGATTCTTCAGAGCCACCTTCTCTAATCCGTACATCATGGCCGGCCTCACCACTGTTTTATGAACTTTACCCTTCATCCTAGCAGAGACTCTTCTGTCACAGAACACACCAGACACCTTCCGCCAACTGTTCCACCCCGCTTGGACCCGTTTCTTCACTTCCTTACCACACTCACTGTTGCTCTGGATTGTTGATCCTAAATATTTGAAGTCCTCCACCCTCGCTATCTCTTCTCCCTGTAGCCTCATTCTTCCCCCTCCACTTTTCTCATTCACGCACATATATTCTGTTTTACTTTGGCTAATCTTCATTCCTCTCCTTTCCAGTGCATGTCTCCATCTTTCTAATTGTTCCTCTGCCTGCTCCCTGCTTTCACTGCATATCACAATATCATCTGCGAACATCATGGTCCAAGGGGATTCCAGTCCAACTGCATCTGTCAGCCTATCCATTACTACCGCAAACAGGAAGGGGCTCAGCGCGGATCCCTGATGCAGTCCCACCTGCACCTTAAATTCTTCTGACACAGCAATGGCACACCTCACCATTGTTCTGTTGCCCTCATACATGTCCTGTACTATTCTAACATATTTCTCCGCCACACCAGATTTGCGCAAGCAGTGCCACAGTTCCTCTCTTGGTACTTTGTCATAGGCTTTCTCTAGGTCTACAAAGACACAATGTTGCTCCTTCTGACCTTCTCTGTACTTTTCCACGAGCATCCTCAAGGCAAACAGAACATCTGTTGTACTCTTTCTAGGCATGAAACCATACTGTTGCTCGCAGATACTTCTGTCCAAAAGTATGTTACAAAATCTGAAATTCTTTTTCATTTTAGAAAACACATTGACAAAAGAAGAAACACTTTGACAACAGGTGAAACAAATTACAACTGAGACAACCAGAAAGGGAACATATTACATATATTACTGGGTCCAGGAATCTGTACGGTCGATGATTGGCTGCTTTATCCCGGTAGAACACACGCTATGCTTCCGAATGGTAAATACCATTAACTCTAAAGCCTGTTGACCACTGCAATGTGGTTAAACCCGACTGGACCGAACCATTATGTATAAATAAGTGTTGCCGACATCACGACCCCCCCGCCCCGCACACACACACACATGGAGCTATTGTTCACATGGAGGCCTTGAACAGCGATCCTGTAGAGGTTTTTGACGCTGTATCTATAATATACTTTACAGTACTTGATCACATTTCTTAAACCATCAAAAAAATTGATATTTAGGTCGTTAAAGCGTAAGAAAGTGAAAGTGCAGATATTTGAAAGGAAGCTGCTTGCTCCGTTCGTTTGAACCTACATTCCAGTCACAAACTTCACATTTTCATGCACAGGCACATCACACATTATGAATATAAGTTAGTATTGATTAAAAACAACATTCGATGTTTTACATACTACTTATTTCCAGCGTATGGCTTGCCCCAAAATGTACTTTCACTGGAGGGGAAAACGTCTGTGCATTTTGATTGAATATAGATTGGGATTTGAAGATGCTGGACAAGGGATTTTATAATTCTGAATCGCGTCAAAAGCAATGGCTGACCGATCGGTCGTCAGTTCCCAAACTACGCAGACTGTACTTAGTTCAGTCAGGTTCGACGACAGTGCCCGGTGAACGGCAGCTATAATGACCATAATCCTCACTGTAAATCACACTAAACTACTTTGACCCATACTCCTGTTCTGAACTTAACTTGAATAAACTTTTTAAAAATTGATTATTATTATTGAAAACTCTCATTCCTTTTGCGAAGTCTACCCTCCCTGCGAGGTGGGAGCCAATCATTTTGAAGTGGGGCGGGTCTTGCCAAAAAAGGCCATGGGGTTTCTGAGAATGTCCGTGAAATCAGACATTGCCTTTCCGGGTTGTCTCAATTGTAATTTGTGGTGTCTTTCATCAAAGTGTTTCGGGTTTTTGTTCATTTGTTTCCTGAAATTTAGAAGTGTTTCATAATTTTTTATATTGTTTTGCACTTCTGGGTCAGTGTAGTTATTTGCTGAAAAATTCACCTTTTTTTGTCACGAAAGTATGTTTAAGCGAGTTTAGGAGTTTTGTTGAGAGAAAACCAGTTCTTTGCTGCCACATCTTGTCGCATTTATAGACAACTAGAAATTATTTTGCATTTTGGCCATTTACACCTAGGGGTGTACGCACTTTTGTTGCCTGGGGTGAAGAAATCCACGTCTGGCGTCATTAGTTGTGCGCTAACTACAGTATTTTGTTCCCAAGTTGTAAGTGTGCTCCAAAAATCCATGTTCTAGAGACACACATTAGGTTGTAAAGCAATGCAGATGGCCGACTGACAAAGTAGGTGGTCCAGAGGTCAAAGGAAGGTGCACAAGGGTGTGATGGGTTTAAGGTGACGAATGAAGATGATGATGATGGGGCAGCGATGTCACAGGCAAGCGAGCCTGGCGCCCTCAAATTGATGAGCGTCTCAGTCAGCAGTGCCAAGTGCAAATGGCAAGGACACGGACATTAAGACATGAAGCTGTACACATCATATAGAAAGTGCGTCATCACCATCATCAATTTACTTCCTGACTATCATATGTTCTTGAAGTGGCAAAGCAATACAGTACTGTATAAGTGTCGTCATTCACGACATTCCATCTCTGTCCCCGACAGCCATCGTGTCATCACATATGCAAGGACATGACCAAGGTAACCGAAGGGCCCTTGGCTTAGGGGATCAAGTTGCGCGATGGCTCATCGGGGTGGACTTAAATTTGTGAGGACGCAGCATTGGGAGCCCTTGTGGCACATGGGGATGGGGGCGGACTGTGACGTCCACCACTTCAGATGAACACAGCGTCTACAAGATCAATAGATGTGTAACATTTGCGCTGAATATTATTGCTGCTGTTCGTGTTCCTGCATTCTTCTTCTTTTCCTTTCGGCTTGTCCCGTTAGGGGTCGCCACAGTGTGTCATCTTTTTCCATCTTAGCCTATCTCCTGCATCTTCCTCTCTAACCCCAACTGCCCTCATGTCTTCCCTCACCACATCCATAAATCTTCTCTTTGGTCTTCCTCTCTCTCATTTGCCTGGCAGCTCCGTCCTCAGCATCCTTCTACCAATATACTCACTCTCTCGCCTCTGGACATGTCCAAACCGTTGAAGTCTGCTCTCTCTAACCTTCACTCCAAAACATCTAACTTTGGCTGTCCCTCTAATGAGCTCATTTCTAATCCTATCCAACCTGGTCACTCCGAGCGAGAAACTCAACAACTTCATTTCTGCCACCTCCAGTTCTGCTTCCTGTTGTTTCTTCAGTGCCACCGTCTCTAATCCGTACATCATGGCCGGCCTCACCACTGTTTGGTAAACTTTGCCCTTCATCCTAGCAGAGACTCTTCTGTCACATAACACACCAGACACCTTTCGCCAGCTGTTCCAACCTGCTTGGACCCGTTTCTTCACTTCCTTACCACACTCACTGTTGCTCTGGATTGTTGATCCTAAATATTTGAAGTCCTCCACCCTCGCTATCTCTTCTCCCTGTAGCCTCACTCTTCCCCCTCCACTTTTCTCATTCACGCACATATATTCTGTTTTACTTCGGCTAATCTTCATTCCTCTCCTTTCCAGTGCATGTCTCCATCTTTCTTATTGTTCCTCTGCCTGCTCCCTGCTTTCACTGCATATCACAATATCATCTGCGAACATCATGGTCCAAGGGGATTCCAGTCTAACCTCATCTGTCAGCCTATCCATTACCACTGCAAACAGGAAGGGGCTCAGAGCTGATCCCTGGTGCAGTCCCACCTCCACCTTAAATTCTTCTGTCTCACCTAAGGCACACCTCACCATTGTTCTGCTGCCATCATACATGTCCTGTACTATTTTAACATACGTCTCTGCCACACCAGAATTACGCATGCAATACCACAGTTCCTCTCTTGGTACTCTCTCATAGGCTTTCTCTAGATCCACAAAGACAAAATGTAGCTCCTTCTGACCTTCTCTGTACTTTTCCACTAGCATCCTCAAGGCAAATAATGCATCTGTGGTAGTCTTTCTAGGCATGAAACCATGCTGTTGCTCGCAGATACTTACTTCTGTCCTGAGTCTAGCCTCCACTACTCTTTCCCATAACGTCATTGTGTGGCTCATCAACTTTATTCCTCTATAGTTCCCACAGCTCTGAAGATCCCCTTTGTTCTTAAAAATGGGAACTAGAATACTTTTCCTCCATTCTTCAGGCATCTTTTCGCCTGCTAGTATTCTGTTGAATAAGTTGGTCAAAAACTCCACAGCCATCTCTCCAAATTGCTTCCATACCTCCACTGGTATGTCATCAGGACCAACTGCCTTTCCATTTTTCATCCTTTGTAGTGCCTCTCTGACTTCCCCCTTACTAATCATTCCCACTTCCTGGTCCTTAACACTTGCCTCTTCAACTCATCCTTCTCTTTCATTTTCTTCCTTCATCAATTTCTCAAAGTATTCTTTCCATCTATTTAGCACACTACTGGCACCAGTCAACACATTTCCGTCTCTATCCTTAATCACCCTTACCTGCTGCACATCCTTCCCATCTCTATCCCTCTGTCTGGCCAACCTGTAGAGATCCTTTTCTCCTTCTTTCGTGTCCAACCTGGTGTACATGTCTTCATATGTCTCTTGTTTAGCCTTTGCCACCTCTACCTTTGCCCTACGTCGCATCTCGATGTACTCCTTTCGCCTCTCCTCAGTCCTCTCAGTATCCCACTTCTTCTTCGCTAATCTCTTTCCTTGTATGATTGCCTGTATTTTGGGGTTCCACCACCAAGTCTCCTTCTCCCCTTTCCTACCAGATGACACACCAAGTACTCTCCTGCCTGTCTCTCTGATCACCTTGGCTGTCGTCGTCCAGTCTTCCGGGAGCTTCGGTTGTCCATCGAGAGCCTGTCTCACCTCTTTCCGGAAGGCCGCACAACATTCTTCCTTTCTCAGCTTCCACCACATGGTTCTCTGCTCTACCTTTGTCTTCTTAATCTTCCTACCCACCACCAGAATCATCCTACATACTACCATCCTATGCTGTCGAGCTACACTCTCCCCTACCACTACTTTACAGTCAGTAACCTCCTTCAGATTACATCGTCTGCACAAAATATAATCTACCTGCGTGGTTCTACCTCCGCTCTTGTAGGTCACTATATGCTCCTCCCTCTTCTGGAAATAAGTGTTCACTACAGCCATCTCCATCCTTTTTGCAAAGTCCACCACCATCTGCCCTTCAAAGTTCCTTTCCTGGATGCCGTACTTACCCATCACTTCTTCATCGCCCCTGTTTCCTTTACCAATATGTCCATTACAATCTGCACCAATCACAACTCTCTCGCTGTCTGGGATGCTCAGAACTACTTCATCTAGTTCCTTCCAGAATTTCTCTTTCAACTCGAGGTCACATCCTACCTGTGGAGCATAGCCGCTAGCCACATTATACATAACACCCTCAATTTCAAATTTTAGTCTCATCACTCGATCTGATACTCTTTCCACCTCCAAGACATTCTTAGCCAGCTCTTCCTTTAAAATAACCCCTACTCCACTTCTCTTCCCATCTACTCCGTGGTAGAATAATTTAAACCCTGCTGCTAAACTTCTAGCCTTACTAACTTTCCACCTGCTCTCTTGGATACACAGTACATCAACCTTTCTCCTAATCATCATGTCAACTGACTCCTGGGCTTTTCCTGTCATAGTCCCAACATTCAAAGTCCCTACACTCAGTCATAGGATCTGTGCATTCCTCTTTTTCTTCTGACGAAGGATCTGGTTTCCTCCTCTTCTTTGTCTTCGACCCACAGTAGCTGAATTTCCACCGACGCCCTCCAGGTTAGCAGTGCCGGAGGCGGGCGTTGTTAACCCGGGCCACGACCGATCCGGTATGGGATTCTTTAGATGAACGATCATATTTGTTTGGCACAGTTTTTACGCCGGATGCCCTTCCTGACGCAACCCTCTGCATTTATCCGGGCTTGAGACCGGCCTACAGATTGCACTGGTTTGTGCCCCCCATAGGGCTGCATTGTTCGTGTTCCTGCATGTAATCTATTTATTCACGTATAGTCCTGCTGATACCATTGCTTCATATCATTTCCAGCTGCTTACATGTAGACAATTCATTGATACATGTAGTTTGCTGTTGCTCACATTCACTTCCCTGTTCTGTGTTTAGCATCAATTCATTCATGTGGAGCTGTTAATAGCATGCTAATAGCTAGTATTGCTGGTGTTTCTTTCATTCTCAACTGCTTGTTTTTTATTCATTAATGTATATATTTTGGAGTAAACATATTGCCACTGACTCTTCTTATTATCTACTGTAGCCGATGTATTACACATCTTTTTTTTTTGTAATTCTTGTGTGTTGCTACAAGCAAGCTACCGGTGTGGTGGTCTACATAATTCTCCCACGGGACTTCGAGTTAGGTTATGAGGCTCCGCACGGACGTTCTTGTTCGTTACACTTCTGGTGTTAGTGTGTGAGAGAGTTCCCGCCGTAATGGATTCACTCTGTCGATGTCTGCAATAAAACGAGGTTTGCTCCTGTGTTCAACACTCTGCCTCCGACGCCTTTTCTTCGGCGCTACACTGGTGACCCCGACGTCAGTCCCCGGCGTTTCCGAGACTGAACTGAACATTGCAACCGCCATCCTCAAATTGCCGGAGTTTTGGGAGACGTCCGCGACAGAGTGGTTCGCGCAGACGGAGGCTCGATTCGCCCTCCACAGGATCTCGGATGATACTGTGCGTTATTACCACGTTGTCTCAGCCCTCCGGAGCTCAACGGCGGCCAGAGCAGTGAGTTTCATCACATCTCCCCCTGCCCAAGATAAATATGCTGGGCTCAAGGCTCACCTCTTCAAGGTTTTTGAGCTTTCACGGCCAGAGCGAGCCCGACGTCTTTTGGATATTAATGAACTCGGGGACAGCAAACCTGGAAATGATGCTAAACCTGCTGGGCGCAGAGGAGCTCATCATCCTTTTCCTGGAACTGTTTCTCAGACACATGCCGCCGCATGTTCAGACAGCGCTCGCTAACACTTCGATCACTGAACCACGTGCCCTGGCTGAGGAGGCTGACCGTTTCTTCCTGGCCACCCAGCGCTTCATTCCTGAGGTGCTGGCCCCGGTGCGCAGTTACTCGCCCCCAGGTGCGGGGGTTCCATCCAGCAGGGGCCCCATCGCAACTGACCGCCACGCTGGCACAGGCTTGTGGTACTTCCACGCCCGTTTTGGTGCGAAAGTGAAGAGGTGCTGTGCCCCTTGCAACTACGACGCGGCGGGGAAACACCAAAGCCCGTGCTCCGTAGCGGCTGTGAGCGCGGGCGGGAAGAACCGGCTGCTCTTCGTCATGGACACTCTTTCCAGGGATCAAATTTGTGTGCAACACCGGGACCCAGAGGAGTGTCCTGACCGCCACTGCGGATGATGCCGCTGGCGGGACTAAGGGGCCACCCCTACTGTCCGCTAATGGCGCCCCTATCCGCACGTATGGCATAAAGACTGTGGACTTGTGTTTCGGGGGTCGGCGCTTTACATGGGACTTTGTCACTGCCGATGTCTTGTTCTCTCTCCTCGGCGCTGATTTTTTTTGTGGCCACGGGCTGCTGGTGGACGTGAAGAATGGCCGTCAAGTGGAGGCACTGACTTTCTCCTCGGTTGCCTGTGTCCGCAACGAGGCGACTTATGGGGGCCTCTCCAGTTCACTCTCAAATGGCCCCAGGTATTAGCTCCTCCTTGGGGAGTTCCCCGGCTTGACACGGCCCACTTTCTTCTCTGCCGCTACTAAACGTGGGGTCAAGCACCACATCGAGACCAAGGGCCCCCCGATTCACGCTAGAGCCTGACGGCTCGACCCCGTGAAGCTAGCAGTCGCTAAATCCGAGTCTGCCAACAAGGAGCGCCGCTCAGATAGCCCATGGGCCTTGGCGCTACACTTCGTGCCTAGACCAGAGGGCGGGTGGCAAGTGTGTGGTGACTACTGCCACCTTACCGATGCCACTACACCTGAACGTTACCCTGTCCCCCCATTCAGGACTTCTCGGCACACCTGGCAGGCAAAAGCCTGTTCTCCAAGGTCGACCTGGTGCGCAGTTATCACCAGGTCCCCGTCCACCCTTCAGACGTTCCCAAGCCGGCTGTAGTTATGGCATTTGGCCTGTTCGAGTTTCTGAGGATGCCGTTTGGACTCAAAAACGTGGCCCAGTCTTTTTAACGTTTAATGGATTTCATACTCAGAGACTTGCCCTTTGTGTTCGTCTATCTGGACAACATCCTCGTCGTCAGCTCCTCGGAGGAAGAACATATGAAGCACCTTTGGGACCTCTTTGCGAGATTCGAGTGGCATGGCCTGATCATCAACACAGCAAAGTGTGTTTTCGGTGTGCCCTCCAACGAGTTCCTCTGGCACCTCATCGACAAAAACAGCGCCGCCCCCCTTCCGACAAAGGTGGAGGCCGTCTCCACTTTTCTCCGACCTTGGCTTGGCTCGGGAGCTCCGAGAGTTTCTGGGGATGGTGGCTTTCTATCACCGGTTCATCCACCGGGTGGCCCACACCATGCGCCCGCTGTATTAGGCTCTTAAGGGCATGGCCCCCAACCCGGACATTGTATGGATGGCCAAGAGGGTGGAAGCCTTGGAGGCTATGAAGGCCGCGCTGAGTCGTGCCGCTATGCTGGCCCACCCGTCCCACGGGCCTCCGTCGCTCTCATTACTGATGCATCAGACTACGCCGTTGGGGCCGTATTCGAGCAGTGGGTCGGCGGCGCCTGGCAACCGCTTGCCTTTTTCAGCCGTCAGCTGGTCCCAAGGGAACGTAAATACTGCACATTCGATAGGGAGCTCCTCGGCCTCTGGCTGGCGATCCGCCACTTCCGCTCCCTATTGGAAGGCAGTGAGTTCACGGCATATGTGGACCACAAAACCCTCACTGTCGCCATGTCCAAAGTGGCTGAGCCGTGGTCCACCCGCCAGCAACGCCAACTGTCATTCATCTTGGAGTACACTACGGATATCCGACACATCGCCGGCAAATCTAATGTGGTCACAGACTGCCTTTCCAGGGCTGTCGTCGGCACTGTGGATCTGGGTCTTGTCTACTCCCGTATGAGCGCGGACCGGGCCTCGGACCACAGAGTACAGATCTGGGTCGACTCGTGCGTGACCTATCAGCGTGCTAAGGTCCACCGCCATGCAAAAGCCCCCATGGAGTGCTTTGCTGTCCCCGAGAGGAGGTTCGACCATGTCAACGTCGACTTGGTGAGTCATGCTCCGCCTCAGGTGCACCCACAAGGAAGGACTGATGCCCTTGTCCTTTGGGGTTGGCCCTCCCCCCACACCGGGGGCGGCCCCCTTTGCCCTGACTCCCTGCACCTGCCAGGGTGCCCTTGTCGCCGTTAGGGCCCTGGCCCCTTGACTCAATGGACTGTGGAGCCCCGCCCCTCACTCGGCTCGTGCAGTGCACACCGCCGGGGTCGGGCCATCGTCCCTCCACGGTACAGGGATTTTGACTAAGGGTGAATTCTGGGGGGGCTGGTGTGGTGGTCTACATAATTCACCCACGGGACCTCGAGTTAGGTTACGAGGTTCCGCATGGACGTTCTTGTTCGTTACACTTCTGGTGTTAGTGTGTGAGAGAGTTCCCGCTGTAACGGGTTCACTTTGTCGATGTCTGCAATAAAACGAGGTTTGCTCCTGTGTTCAACACGCCACCTCCGACTCCTTTTCTTCGGCACTACGCCACGACAGTTTGACACGCGCTAACCTCTTTGCTCAAGCATGAAGGCATAAAATTGGTGAATGATAAATTCAACTGTATCTGAATGGGACCACAGTTTAATAGTGGTTCGGACATGTGCCGCACAGTTGAATGGTTCTGTGTTCGGACTATTATCCGTCACCTGGAGGATGTTTCTCTGCAAACATGTCCGGACTGCTGTCTCCTTGCTTCAGCTATGGAAATATCTATGGAAGAAAACACAGAAGAGAAAAATACTGGTCACCAATTAACAGGAAGTAGAAATCGGTCAATGAGTGTTTGTGATACTCGGAGGTGAGCAACGATTAGTGATGGACAACCATTGATTTAGCATGTGACGTTTCAGGTAAAAACTCCCATGATAGGAGAACAAAAACCATCAATCAATTTTTGATGAAACCTGTCCTCATTAGGGTCAAAGGTGAGCTGGACCCAATCCTAGGTGACTTTGGCTGAAAAGAGGCGTACGTCACAGAAAAACAACAATTGGCATTCACATTCATACCGATGGATACATTAGAGTTGCTGCGTCCAAAGTTTCCAGCTCAAAGTCAAATAAGGAATTCAAACATGGCCGGCATCAGGTTACGAGAAGTCAAACTGCTGAAAAATGAAATGTACAGAAGGAAGGACAAAGCATGAAGAGACCAGGGACATTAATCACAGGAAGGCTCAAGCCGAGATTCGTACCCAGAACCTCTGAACTGTGAGGCAGACGTGTTAACCACTAGTAATCCACACTACCCTGGAGGACAGCGGACAGAGGACGTTCCTGGTCTCGTCGGCACAAATTTAGAACGCATGCCAGCTGTGAGGTACCAGCACAAGACGAGCTTTTAATCAATAGCGTAGAGGGAGATAGATAGAGAGATAGAGAGATAGAGATAGAGAGAGAGAGAGAGAGAGAGAGAGCGATCGTCTTTCGGCTCCAGTTTCTTCTGTTCCGCCGTCAGTCTCGCTCATCTCATCTTGTCTTTCATTGCATTTTCTATGCACTTTCAAACGTTAAAAACTTGCTCCATTCGTAGTAATACCAGAGAGGAAAGAACTGAGAGGTCAGCCTCTGTGCAAGCAAGTGGCCCTTGTCTGCAGGTCAAAGGTCAGGTGCGTATCAGGTTGACAGATGAAAAGCAATGAAAAACTTTTTGACTGTTTACAAGGAATTTGCTTAGGACGTGTGGTGTGAAAAAGAGTGCTCCTTCACCCACAATAAAACTCAAGGGAAAATGTTTTTCACTGGAAATGAATACACTGAAGCGTAAATTATTTCATTTTGACCATTAAAAAAATGACAAATCCATATCTTTAGCATGAAATGGGAGATGAAAGTTGCAATAGTTACAAATATACAGTTGTGCTCAGACACAACAAAACAGCATAGCAGAATTTGTGAAATATTGTATTTTTTTTACAAATACTGGTGAGTGAATAATCATCATCTCATAATTTTCTTTATTGTTGTTACGTTGGATGATTGTCCTATTCTCAAATACCCTGTAGTTTGAAACCCATTATAAGATAGTTTGGTCTGATCAATCATGGTTTCTTTCTTTTCTTTTTTTAAAGCCCCACTGATGCAAAAAGCATGATTTTTAGTAAGTCTTTAGTGGAAAAAAAGGGAGCCGGAATGGACCCATCCGTTTTTTCACCACACGTCATGATGTATTTGTACAGTGAAGAAAATAAGTATTTGAACACCCTGCTATATTACATGTTCTCCCACTGAGAAATCATAGAGGGGTCTGAAATTTTCATCGTAGGTGCATGTCCACTGTGAGAGATAATCTAAAAAGAAAAATCCAGAAATCACAATGCATGATTTTTAACAACTTATTTGTGTGATACAGCTGCAAATAAGTATTTGAACACCTGAGAAAAACAATGTTAATATTTGGTACAGTAGCCTTTGTTTGCAATTACAGAGGTCAAACGTTTCCTGTAGTTGTTCACCAGGTTTGCACAGACTGCAGGAGGGATTTTGGCCGACTCCTCCACACAGATCTTCTCTAGATCAGGTTTCTGGGCTGTCGCCGAGAAACACAGACTTTCAGCTCCCTCCAAAGATTTTCTATTGGGTTTAGGTCTGGAGACTGGCTAGGCCACGCCGGAACCTTGATATCATTCTTACGGAGCCACTCCTTGGTTTTCCTGGCTGAGCGGTCCGACTCATTGTCATGTTGAAAGACCCAGCCACGACCGATCTTCAATGCTCTGACTGAGGGAAAGAGGTTCTTCCCCAAAATCTCACAATGCATGGCCGCAGTCAACCTCTCGTTAAAGGGCTACTGTCATGAAACGGATGATTTTTCTTGTTATTATTGAAAAAACGTCAGCCAATATGGGCCCATGCGTTTTTTCACCACAAAACATGATTTTGACGTATACAGCTATCTGTAACTCCCGCCATGAAAATCCTCTCGAGGGATTTGTTTTCGAGAAGAAGCAGGAGGTGACGTAAAGGACAGCGGTGCCTCCAAGTGGACTAATTTGTTTCAATTAGTTTTACCCCCGGGAAGGTAGCTCGTTGTTCCTTCGTATTAGCCAAAATGCCGGCTCATTGCATTGCTGGACATTGCTTGAACACTCGGGAGAATGGATTTACCCTTCGTGGGTTCCAAATAACAGGTAGGTGTGTATACAGCTACTAAAAAAAATAATTGTTTGGGGCGGACCAAGTAATCAGTCTCTCTCTTAACGTAACAAAAGATCCGCGTATGAAATATGTCGATGTGTGCGTTGGACGGCGTCGGGCTGCTGCGCGGACGGTGGAGAATCTGAAGAACCCAACCAAGAATGCCTCATTCAGCCGCGTGCACGCAGTAATGCACTGCGGATCGACGGTGTTCATCGAGTACTGCGGCGGCTATGAACATCCCCCTAAAAGCAGCACCGCTCAGCTAAGTCATAAGCCACACCGGCCGGATGCGATGAGCCGCGATGGCTGATCTCGCCGCGGAAGTGGATCGGACGGGGATGAGGTTTGGCCGTGATCGCATATCATCTCAATATGTCTCGAAACAATAGTGTAATATTGCCCCGAGGACTCAAAACAATAGTGTAGGAATAATTGTAATTGTCATTATCATACATTTGCTTCCAATAAAGAAATGCTTTGCTCTGCCCTAGATAATGTGGCAGCTTCCTAGCAGGAGATAGCAAGAACAAAAACATCTAATCATCAGAACTGTTAGAACTGCTGCCTGTTAAAGAAATGATAACCACACATGTATTCACCATTCTTCCACACATGCACACGCACATGAACAAACATTTACACCTTGTTTCAAACTGTTTTGCTTGTCTTCTCCTTTTTGTAACATCCATGTAAATAAGGGGTGTCTCAAAACTAAATAGAGGTGCCGAGGAGAGGATAATCAGAGAGTGCAGTGGTGAATTGTACGAGACAGTTCCTCTCCTCTCTCCTCGCAAGACTTGAACTGGTGTCTTTGCTTCCTTTTTTGTCCTGTTTAATGAATGTCTGATTGGTGAACCTGACATTTACTTGGTCCTTCGAGCCGGATCTCAAGATACCTGAGGTTTCCAGGGGCCGAGTCGACGTCCAGGCAAAGACCGTGGCCATGGCACTTGAGACCCTTTCCGGGACTGGGGCTCGACTTTGCGCCTGGAGGCTGAGGGTTGATGAGAAGCCGAAGGAAGTGGAGACATCTCTGGTGAGTAGGAAACTCCCACACTCATGAGGAATGAGTGAATGCATGTCTGGGTGACTGCGGCAGAACCAAACCTCGAGAATACTAGTCACTATCGAGTAGACTAATTAGTCTATAAAACTGAGAAAAGGGCAAGGTGTGTCCTGTACGTGAGCTCCGTGAAACGTGTGCATTTATAAAAGTGTTCGTGGAGGTTTGCTACCTCATTTGAACAGGAAATTGAGTGACAACTGTTTGAGCATGCAGAGGTAAGAATTCTCCGCCATTTGTGGTAGAAGCTTGAGAATTACCTCAAACGGAACGTAATTGTCACCTTGTTCAGGGGGAAGTCAGTATAGTCACCCTAGGTGAACCACGGACTCCAACAGGGGAAAAACAAATAGCAAAATAGTTGATAAATAGCAAAATTGTTGAAACACAACATCTGGAAAAAAAAAATAATGTGTAACAACTAGAAGTTTGTAGAAAGCAAAAAACATTGTTTTCCAATGGCGTGTCACTACGAAATTTCACATGCATCAATTTGATAGGACTAGAAACAAATTGGGAATTTTATCAGCATTGATGTGTGAAGCCAATTTTGTGCCACTGTCATGGTGGTGCGGCAGTAACTCTTTTTGATTTTTTTTTTTACACCGGATGCCTTTCCTGATGCAACACTTCTGCATTTATTCGGAGAGAGAGCTGAAGCCAATCCCAGCTAACTTCGGCCAGCGGCAGACTACACGCCAGCCAGTCGCAGTGCAGATGTCGACACCATCACTGAGCGGGAATTGATCCCACACTGCCTTTACTCGAAATGTCCCTCTGAGGCAAACCCGAACTACAACGTGGCACGCAAGAGAAATGAGTTTGACATCCCTACACTACACCATCAAAAAAAAAAAAAAATGAACAAGTTACTGTGCTTTAATAACCTTTTTACTGGCATTTGTTTATTAATCCTGTCTGTTTATGAATTAACATCTACTGTACATGCAGTTTTACCCGAACACTGGCGAAGACTAAGCAAGAGTTGAATGACATGGACAAAATAGCAGAAAGAAACACGTGGATACACCTTACACACTGTAAAAGGTCATCTCAGCTGAGTCACTCAAGGGGAAAGGTGAGCAAAGACCAGCATACAGTGGGTGCAGATTTATAGTATCTGAAAATACCTGAAGGCTGGTGAAGATTTAAAAGACACTTGACTCATTTAAGGGTGACTTGGTCGACATGACTTCAAAATGGCTAAATAATATGATAGCATGTTGGGCTGCAACATTGACAGCCGTAATGATATTTTTGTTCATATGCTACTTTTGGACACCTGTAAAGTTGACAAAAATACATAAAAACAGAACCAATAATTATACTCAGTCAACTATGCCTACCACACATAAGATAAAGAGGCGCAACCTCATTTCAAATAACTTTGGTAAACAACAATGCGGGAGGCATGAGGCATGAGAGGAAGACTCCATGTGTGCCTCCCAGTGAATCAGTTCAGCACTTTTTCAATTCCTTGGCAGAGTCTAATTGCTGGGGATTCCATCTTTGGGCTTCTGCTAAATGAAACCCCCACTTTCTTCTCACCATTTGCCAATTTAATGCTACCTTAAACCCGAATGCCATACAAAAGAATACGTATAGTATGGAGGGAGTATTTTAACCGAAAACGCCTGAGGAACATTTTTTCATTATTATGATTATCTTTTTTTTTTACAAATTGGAAACAAAACTGGTTGTTATTAATGTAGAATGCAGCTACCAAGGTAAACTATAGTTACATCACATGCATGGGCCCTAGGCCACTAATGCATGTCATTCCAACAGAAATCCCAACACAATGGACCGTGGAGGTAATGACTAAAACAACTCCTAACACCACTTTAAAGGCGGACTAACAGGTCTTTGAGGGTTGGAATTCTAGCTGACGGACAGGTGCTCAAATACTTATTTGCAGCTGTATCACACAAATCAATTGTTAAAAAAATCATACATTGTGATTTCTGGATTTTTCTTTTTAGATTATCGCTCTCACAGTGGACATGCACCTACGATGAAAATTTCAGACCCCTCCATGATTTCTAAGTGGGAGAACTTGCGATATAGCAGGGTGTTCAAGTACTTATTTTCTTCATTGTATATGGATTTTTGTATCTCCTGCCATTAAAATCCTCCTCAGGCATTTGTTTAGGAGAAGAAGCAGGAAGTAACGTTTTTCCAGAAACCCACACTGACGGGTTCATGTGTTTATACCAGTTTTACTGGCGGGAAAGTCGCTGTTTTTTCCTGCGTGTTAGTCAAAATGCTGTCTCGTTGGATTTCTGGATATTGCTCGAACACTCGGGAGGATGGATTTACTCTTCACACATTTCCAAAAGACCCAGTTCGTCATGAAAAATGGATTGCACAGGTGCAAAGGATGAGAGCTTTGTGGGTTCCAAATGACAGATAAGTGTGTATAGAGCTATTAAAAAAATTACAAATAGTTCAGGCGGACGACGTAATCCGCCCACTGCGCTGTCTGTTGTTAGTTAGAAGTGATCCACATACCATCTAAATATAGCTCAAAACGATAGGGTAATATGGCCCCGGTCACTTCACTCAATTGTGAGATGTTCTCTTGTTCAAAAAGCGCTTCCGTATCAGAAGGGGTGTCGGAAAAATACAAAAATCTTCCATAGCAAGTGGCACAGCGTCTTCTCAATGGCGACTGTCCCAGTGTGACAGATGCAAATGACGTAGCAGGCAATATGGCTGCCACTTGGATGTTGAGTGAGACTTCTGCAATTTTGCGCATGAATGACACGCTCTCTGCTAATTTTTTTTTCCGTATTGACATTGAAATGAATAATATGTGTAATTTTCATAACAATATCTATTTTACAATGTATATAGGCATGTCAGTGGCACTTTACTGGTTAAGGTACCATTGTAAAGTCTTTGCTATTTTCAGACATTTCCTATTTTCCATTTTGACAAATTCTCTTTTCAATAAATACACTGTGTTGCAGAGATTTTAAAACGAGATTAAAATGTACTTGTTGAAGGTAATGTATGACATCTCCTCTGGTACAAAAATAACCATTGTGAGGTTAAAGCCAAATTCTTTTAGTGTTTGTGGGGTAATTTCATTTACACAAAAAATTCACTTCTCTTCCTTCCTGCCTGTTACACTAACGACCTTCTTGTCCTTTTACTAGACACACAAATCTTTATTCTTCCATTTATATTTACATGGGAAATGCTCAATGGGCTTTTGCTTTGATCGTACTTTTCTACTTTCAAAGCTCTTAAACACTAAACATTTGCCTACTGATGACAACGTCAGAAGCAACTGGGGGTTCAACATCTGGGCCATATGGGGCTCAGGATCCAATCGCCGTCCATCGGGTTGGGAGCTGAACCTTTTAGCCACACCAAATTAGTTCCATTCATCCAGTTTCTTAGCCGCTTATTTTCACAAGGGTCGTGGGAGTACTGGAGCCTATCCCACATCAATGGGCAGGAGGTGGGGTACACCCTAAACTGGTTGCCAGCCAATGGCAGAGCGCATAGAGACAAACAGTTGCACTCACAGAGACAATTTAGTGTCCAATTAATATTGCATGTTTTTGGGATGTGGATGGGAACCGGGAAGTGCCCGGAGAAAACCCACACAGGCATGGGGAGAACCTGCAAACTCCACACAGGCGGGTCCGGGATCGAACCCGGGACCTCAGAACTCTGAGGCCAATGCTTTCAAGCTGCTCCACCGTGCCGCCCAAATTAGTTTATCTGTTATAAAAAAACAAAGAACAAACAGGCAAATAAAAGAAAAACATTGAATAATCCATAGGCCAAATGTAGAAGAAAAACACATTTGAAAGACAAAAGAAAAATAATAATGCAATGAAATTGAACAGAAATACAGAAACATATAATACAATAAAAAATAAAAGTGAAAACAATTACAAGTTAAAATAATTTAAATTGAAATGTACAAAAATGTAAATAAAATTAAAATGCAGAATTAAAATGAACTAGCCAAAAATACAACACAAAATACATTAAATAAAATAGCAAATAATAAATAGAAGATAGCAATCAAATGGTAAACAAACAAAATGTCGTATGTTGTTCTACATGTGAAGTCTTTGCTGTTTAGGAAGGTCGCAGTCATTATGGGTGTGCTGCGTACTGCAGTTCTAAGCTCATGAATTGTAGTTATTTGCTGTGGTATCACATTCATGAAGTTGAAGAATAGCAACTTTGACAGAAAATCCTGAGTCTGGCATATCAAAGACGGGGACAAGACCAAAACTTTTGAGAATCCGAGACGAGACCAAGACCTTCAAAATTTTGTCCCGAAACTGGTTTGGAGACCGAGACTCACCTCGACTGTTACAACATGACTGGTTGTACAACATTTTCGTTGTTACCCATTTATCTTGCTATCTCTGAATACACTATATTATTTGTTTGAATGTGTTTGTAGTTTTTTTAATGTGTGTTCAAGATACCTTTTTTTTTTTTAAATGAAGTAGTGTAAATGTTATTAAAAGTTGCCAAAAGTGCATCTCAACATTGTTTTTCTATTTTGTGGCTTTTCCTGTGAGGTGGATTCTTTTCTAATCACAGATAACACTCGTAAATTGAAAGGTAAATGTATTTCATAAGAAATAGATCTCAATAAAATTTAAAATTTATGTATGCAAACATTTTGGAGGTGGTGAATTTTCAAGCATCAAAATGGTATCATAACTCACAACTCGGGAATTCTGTCTGGTATTAACCGTTTTATGGTGGGTGGGAATGTTTTTTCATTTTTGTATTTTGCTGAAGTGAGCACGGATGAGATTGTGTCATGGGGGGATGTCGGGAATTGTTTGTTTATATTTTAGAACTGTTTATTTTTTTCCTCTGTCTCTCTTTAACATGAAGAAGTGACTTTTAATCTTAAGTTCAGTAACTAGTGACAACTTGTACATTTTCCTCTCTTTGCAAAGACTTTTCTTTCTTTTTGTAACAAAAACCCACAAAGACACGATTGCTTCCGTACTTTTTGTACCAGAAAAAGAGTTTTCCAAAACATTGGTATAGCAAGTTATCTTTCCTCACTAAAATAATTGGAAATGCCATTAATCGGTTCCAAACTCCCTCCCCATCCAAAATTTTAATTTCGTAATGTTGTTTTAAAGAAGAAAACTAATACTCTATATCTTTAATTTGAAAAACAAACGTTAACTGGGAGAGGCAATTAACACCTTAAAACCTCTTTTTTTGAAAAAATGCTAACCTGCCTATCTGCAACTCTTTGTGACGTAAATTGAATTCACTGCCACTATACAAGTCTCATATTTTAAAATTTTTGTTCACACTCCAAAGCAACAACAAAAAAAACAATTAAATGAACAACATTTCATAGCTTGAAAAACTTCGACGTTGAGGCATTGTATTTGACTACATCACTGTACTGTATTCACATTCATGTCACATTCTTGTGTTATTTCCAGCCAGACTATGTCACAATACATTAGAGTACAACTCTACAAGTTCATGCTAATGGTAATCATTATATGTTTTTGAAAACGTCATTCACTGAAAGCCCAGGCGGCCGGAATCAAACGTACCTCCTTAAAGTTGACGAGAGTGAAAGAAATCCAGCGGAGGCATCCTCGCTGCTCCTCACGCTGGCCTGAGGTCACCACGAGGTTGGGAGTTGTTGTGGGGAGATGCCGGATGAGGATGACGATGAGGATGGCGATGGGATGGAGCCGGGAAGGGGAGGGGGAGGAAAGCGTGCATCCTTTTCCAGATTCCTGCTTCCTTGCTTGGGAAACGCATCCATGGTGTTGCTCTGCTCTGCTCGTCCCAATATTTCAACAATGCTTCTGTTTCTTCATGCGTGAAGGAAATAAAAATGTCATTTGCGTTAAAAATATGCGCTTTGCTCTTGAAATCGAGCTTACACGTATTTATGGACGCCATCTAGTGTTCAATCGGTATAATGAGCTGTAACAAGAGCTGAGAACTGCCCCCCCCACGTTGTGACGTTGCGTTCAGCAAAACCCATTGTTAGCATCTTCTGTGTACAATTTTAATTTTGTACTATAAATCATTTCGTATACCTCACAAATTTATATTCCATATTCATACCCAATATAAAAGTAAATAATTTAATTGAAAAAAATGCAATTCATGTTTTTGAAAGAATTCAATAGAATATTTATAACAATTATTTGGGTTTGATAGCTGTGATTTTTTTCAAACACGATAGAATGATAACATTAAAATATATTTAGACTTTAAATAAATATCATTTTATAAAAACACTCCCCAGCTAAAATGCAGAGAGGTTGGGTCAAGAAGGGCATCTGGCGTAAAACTGTGCCAAACAAATATGAGCCTTCATCTGTGGCGACCCCTAAAGGGACAAGCCGAAAGGAAAAGAAGAAAAAAAACACACATTTTAAAATAATGGTAAACTATATTTGATTAAATAGTAATGTTGTTAGACAATTTTAATTCAATCAAAGTATACTTACAATTTGTTTTTACAATATGCGAAAATATTAAAAACTAATTTCAAGTAATCTTTTTGCCCAAGGTTTTTTTTTTTTTTTTTTTTTTTTTACCACAGGTGTCAAACTAGTGGTCTGGGGGCCAGAATTAGCCCACCACATCATTTTATGTGGCCACAAACCCAAATTATGTCCATTATCTTGTTTGTGTTTCTTGCTAAAATTCCAAAATCGAAAATTGTCTTTGCATTTAAAGAAAATGCAATCCTGTAAGTGTCTTTTTGTTACCAATTTCCTTTTAACAATACGTTAAATACTTTAATTTGACAGTTTTTAATGGCTTCTGATCAACAATTTCTGTATACTGTATATATAATAATATGAGGTAATTCCACTTTCATATCTGTTCACAGGAATAATGGCTCTCTGAGAGAAACCAAATCTATGCTGTGGGATATTACAAAAATAACTTTGACACCTTTGATGTATATCTATAAATAACCATTTACTGTTCGATCTAAATAATGTTATTGAATAATTGAAACTACAATCCTATAAGAAATAAAACCTCAATGTGCTCTATCTTAGAGAAACATCTTTTTAATTAACACGAGATATAAATAAATATAACATATTTAGATTCAGGTACATTCAATGAATCAGAAATTAATGTAAATGGAACCATGGAACAAGGTGCCTCCACTTTGTCTACAAAGCTCACTTCATTGATGAATAATGTAAAAAAAAAAAAAAAAAAGCAAAAACCCCACAAAGCCCTTTACCTAACTTGAAGACACAAAAGTGTCGCTTGTTAGCATCTTCTGTAAAAGTCTTACAATGACGCCGTCTTTAACTCAATGCCAATCAGTGGCATGTTTGATGGCTGCTTGACTGTGTTGCTGGCAATGGAGGGCGTGTCCACATCTTTGGGGGGGTCCGAGTCAGGGAGGTGCCAGTGGATGAAGATTAAATAGAGGAAAGAACCTGAAACACCCCCGAGGAGAGGGGCCACCAGGGGTACCCAGAACCAGTAGTTGTAACACCTGGACAGTCAACATTAGGATTACTCATATGACAAGCTGTCAGAAGATATGACTTTTCATCCATCCATCCATCCATCCATCCCAGCTGTCAACGGGCAGGAGGCGGGGTACTCGCTGAACTGGTTGCCAACCAATCCCAGGGCACACGGAGACAAACAGCCGCACTCACAATCACACCCAGAGACAATTTAGAGTGTCCAATTAATATTGCATGTTTTGGGGATGTGGGAGGAAACCGGAGTGCCCGGAGAAAACCGACACAGGCACGGGGAGAAGAAGAACATACAAACTCCACACAGGGAGGGCTGGGATTGAATCCAGGTCTTCAGAACTGTGAGGCCAACGCTTTCCAGCTGCTCCACAATGCCGTGTACAGTAATAAAATGAAACAAAATAATAGGTATATGGCATCATCAACCACGGATTAAATGAGACCATGTTAGCGAGATGGAGTCGTGTTTGTTCCAAAAGAGCCGAGCCTTTGTGGAATCAGTGAAGAGATCCATCAATTCGACTCACTGGCCACTTCTTTTGGTTCACTTGCACTGCACAAGAGTTATCTCAAAACCTTCTGCCTGCAACGATAATGATGCTGATTTAGGTCAGAAGGGTCGTGAGATTGTACGTGTGCAGATGACGAGCAAGTCAGCACTATCAGATGAGTGCTCGGGGGAGAGGGGGAAACTTGCTGATAAAGGTTATCGCATGATAACCTTCCACTTCTTCTTCAACAATATTGCAAAGAGGCAAAAGAAGACCAGAAAAGTCCATGTTTTTCCAAATCACGTTTCCATAATCTAGCTGCACTGAGCAGACCTTGAACCATGAACATGCAGCAACCGCAATCATTAACATCAAATTGTTCCCTCTGACTGTACCATTGCAGTTTCATGGCGTACAAGACTTACGTGAATACTTCCGAGCCCCAGCCTGCAGTTAGAGTAAGAAGTCGGGGTCCGAGATCACGGGCGGGATTTATGGCCGCCCCGCAGTTGCTCGACATGGACATGGAGATGCCCAGCACGATCACGGCTACGATGGCGGGAATCAGGCTGCCGGGAGCCGGGGTGTTCCTCTTCTCATCCAAGCAGAGGATGCACAACATGAGCATGCCGGTGCCTACGACCTGCGTGTGCGGGCATTGATAAAAATCAGAAACCTCAGGAACTATCATACGAGAATGTATTTACAATATAGAAGTATTGCTATACATTGACCTGATCCAGGAAACTCCTTCCTAAGGTGACATACTCAGAGGGATATGTAGCAAATATGGATGCCGTCTCATTTGGTCCATACACAGTCAGTACTCCGCCACTAAAATGCATTATAGCATCTGAGAGGGAAAAATACAAGTCAAAATGTGAAAAGTATGAAAAAGGTTCTAAATTAAGAAAAAAAAAAATTAAGTATGCATAAGGAACAACTGTTTTTCTTTATTTTTTTCTGGAACCTATCACCTAAGCTATAAAGTTAACATCCAGTTGTGGTTGGAAGCTAGTGCGTGGCCTTGTCTGTTAATATTGCAAAAGTATACGGTCACCACCAAAAGTATGAATTCCTTGAAAAAATTATATCTATGTATGTGTGTGTGTGTGTGTGTGGTGTATGAAATTATATAATTTTAATTGATTAAAGTATAATCTTGAATAGGTGTATAATGTATTTTATATATATTTTAGCAAACAAAAAATTACCAATGCATTTACTACATAATTAGAATTTGGATTTTAATTACATGTTTACTGTGGATAGTATTACATATCTACATCTAAAAAAAATTTACGGATAATTTTAATGTAATAAAAATGCTATTGATTACAGTTTTAATGTTTTAGAATTTTTATAATTATTATTTTTGGAACATGATTAAACAGTTTGGTATATTTATTAAATAATATTGATTTAAGAATCTGCATTGTTTTAATAGTAGTTGTAAATAAAATTGTTGGAATATTTACATTTTTTAATAAAATATTTAAATCAAATGATGCATTGTAAGTTAAAATTCAATTAGTTATAATTGTAATATTGTATGTGTGTTTATTTTAATTAATCAATTAATATTATAGTTACATTCAAATACAATATTACAAATTTGTATTTGAATTTAAAAATAATATTTTGATGTGTTTATTTTTACTCAATAGTTTCATTTAATCAATGCATTTAATTATTTACATTTTATTCCAAAAATCATTATTATTATAAAAATCCATCCATGTATTTTCTATAATGCTCGTCTTCATGACAGTCAAATGTGAGCTGGAAACGATCCCAGCTGACTTCGGGAGCGAGGTGGGCTCCACCCTGGACTGGTCGCCAACCAATCACAAATATAAAGAACTGGCTAAAATATTCATAATTGTACAATTTCAGAAACCGTTTTTGCTTCCGTCCAAACCTGAATGTTTACCCATATCTTTTTCCCCCAGAAGGATGCAGACAAACACTCAGGGTTAACTTTTCAGAGTCAACATTTTGATAAACTATTATAACTTTATTCCTGAGTTTTTTCCCAAAAACCTTTTAACTTTTTAAATTTTATTATCTTGAAGATCGGGTGGTGGCACTTTGCTCTTTGCTGTTGTATAACACTGGGCTACTAAAACTTTTCCTTATCATACAATGATTACATTTTGTTGCTTTGAAGTCGAGCTCTCGTGACTACTACTGCCTTGAGTTATTTTCTATAGGATCACAGTATGTTTTTACTCATACTTTGTAATGCATCTATTTTGTACCCGAGCACACGTGTAACTGAATTCGAACCCAGGCCTTAAAGCCCAAATACAGCAACGCCTCATTTTTTAACACCGCGAGGAGTCAGACAACACCTGCAATAGATGAAATGCACGAATTACTGATCAAAGGGAAGAGTGCTGATCGACTTTATGCCTTATCACCCACACCCATTTGACTGTGCCCTCTCAGTTGGATGCCTGTGACCCCCCCCCCCCCCCCACACACACACACACACGTCGTTTTTACACCTCACTGCTCCTAGTGAAACAAAAGACCAGGAAGGCAGACCATAATACACCATGTAGACAACTCCCGATGCCACATATGCTCCCAGAACCTGGGAGAGCCAATATGGCAGCATCCTCTTCCATGGCACCTGGCCCAACACGCAGAAACTGAACGTTACGGCCGGGTTCAGATGGGCACCTGCAGAAGCCTCGTGTTGACGCAGCAGTGAATGTGGAAGGAAGAGAGAGTGATAGCGCGTTAGTCTTTTTAATTCCACTCATGGACCTTACAATGATCGGTGCGGGGCTGCTGTTGTATCCAGTCGTTTAAACATAAACAAAGGTTTACCCGTGATGCCTTTGGTGAGGTACATGGCCGACATCACGCCCACTGAGAAGGACATGTTGACCGATAGAAACTGGCCTTTGGTCTCCCTGCTGGTCTTCACCTGCGCTGCCGCGGAGCAGCCGAAAAGCTTCTCGGCACATAAAAGTAGAAATATATTTTATCTGTTATCAATCCCAAGATAACACAAATATGTTCCTTGGCAGCTTTTAGAGGACGATGTGGACGTGCCATATCATCGTCACAGAGAAACGGTCCTATCTTTTGTTTAAAAAAAGTCACTATTTAATCTATTGATCGAGTGTAAAGCCATGATTCATCAAGAAGAAGAGTTAGAATGTAGAAAAGTTCATAGGTTTCCTCTTTTATTTTTTTTTATATTTTGGATTGGGTATCAATTTGTGCAAATAACAGACCATGTGGGTACTGGACATTCATATTGATTTGTGGGGAAAAGTGACCATATTCAGACATAAGAGATTGCCGCCCAACATTTTTTGTTTGTATTTATTGTGTTTAGCAAGTCAATTTAGAGAGTAGAATGTGCTGGGCTGTTTTTTTGTCAGTTATCGTCAATGGAAAACAAGCGATTTTAAAAAATACAGACACGCAGATAGTGGGGAGTAAAATTGAACAACTTGAGCAAAATAAAAAAAAAATCCACAAATGCTGATCATGGTGAGTAAAAGTAAATCACTTGAGAAAAATGACCAAAATTAAAAAATGCTGTAATGTGCAACAATCTCAAAATTTCTCCATTTTCATTTTTACTCCCATTATATTAATATAGTTGAGCTTTTCTTATTTAAGAGGAATTGTGCATGTTGGTCAACAACAACAAGAAACATTGTAAAGGTTTTAATATTACACCGTCACCCACTTACAGTTGATGAAACATCATGAATCTCGAATATTATTATCATTGTGCATTAGGAATCATTTGTGAAAAATCAGTCAGATCATTGACATAAAAGCGATATTGCGGTGATGATGTCATGGCTTTGCCACAAAGGACTTTATGAATCATCTATGTCAAAGCTTCCTTCATATCAGCAAAATATTAGCAGCGAATATGGCACGATGTCCAGTATATCTTTCGCATGTGATGTCAAGTGTCGAGGCTAAAAGAGCTTTGTGAGTGCCACGGCAGTTGACAGCTGATGTGAAATCCAAATCCCAGACCAGGACCGTGTGACTCACCAACAAGATAAAAGTGCCCAAGAATTCGGCCATGCACTCCCTCAGGAGAGGATTCCTCACTCGGAAGCCGCGGCGCTTCAACATCACTTCACGGAGCTTCCAGGTCAGCAGGAGATTCTTCGGCAAGCAAGCATCTCCTTCTCCAACTGGTCACTTTCTCCTTTTTTTTTTTTTTTCTGGGCAGCTCCTCCGACACAAGCAATCATTTACCAGCTGCTCACACCACATACATCCACACCATTGGCTGCTGAGAGCATCAAACATCCCAAAAAGTCATGGAAATGTTTTTTCTTCCCTTCTACACAGACAACTCCCACCTTTACAGCCATTGATGATTGTAATGACTGGTTTTAAAAGCCTCATTTATATAACCATATATCACTATATCATATCTATAAAGGTATAAACCGTAATCCTACACACACACACACACACACACACACACACACACACATTATAACAATATATATGTACCATTACAGGTTTACTGCAAATGTAATAAAGCAAAAAGTTAAACACAACTGAACTCTACTTGTCCAGTGACTATTCCGCATACCACTAGAGGGACTTTGGGAAACACAAGTGTGTGTGTAAGTGTGTATCCAGAAATAAAAGCTCCGTCTCATTTTTGATGAGCACTACTACATTACTATTGTAGTACTTGGAGATATAAATATTTTTTAGGCGATATTTGGTAAAAAGTTTTGGGAATCACTTATGTTTGTATACCTTATATCAGTGATTCCCAAACAGTGTGCCGGGGTACATTAGTGTGCCGTGGGGAGTTATCCAATTTTTATGTAATTGCAAAAAAAACATTTATTCCACGAAAAATTTTATCTATTCATTTATTTATGCCAGTGAGCCACAATGACAGACAGAACAAAAAGATCATCTTCTATTAGATGGCAGGAAGTACATACAGTAATTAATCGATCCATTTTGGTGACATTTACTTTTGTCGGTGTGCCATGGGATTTTTCAATTGTAAAATTTATGCCTTGGCTCTAGAAAGGTTGGAAATCACTGCCTTATATTAATCAATGACCAGTATTGTTCTTAATTATCACTTCTACCATGACTCCTATGCTTACTAACTACTACTACTACTCATAATAATAACCCACTCCAATATGATGCGTATCCCTGAATGGTTTCATTACGACGAGAACGTTCCCATTTGTCCCAAGCCGAAGTTTTCGAAAGGACTTCATGGAAACTGGTTGAGTGTTTTTTGTGTGTGTGTGTGTGTGTGTGTAGGATCACACAAACAAATAAAACATAACCTCGTGCGCAGTGAAATCGATTATTTCACCAGTTTCATTGAACTCAGAACTGAAGGTTAAGATCACAACCATATACCGTAAAAGTCTAAATCAATTTAATCATGCTATGAGGAAGGGGTTTTTTTTTTTGGGTGGGGGTCTTTTTTCCTCATTATCAAAAGTGCAGATGTCACTTTGTTGTGTATCTCACTGCACTCTGGACTCCCAACTAATTGTGCAAGCCTCTGTAATCACCGTGTGCAACATGTTGCCGCTGATACAGTACGTTTGAACAAGCTGCAGCAAAAAAGAAATGCATCTGATAAGATACAAATCAAATCCATAATTTGCTACTTTAACTTACTGTTCATTTACATTTTTTTTTTTTTTACTGTCAATCGACTGACTGCTTTGTCTTATCACATCTTCTCCTTGGTTGGTGACAACACTTTACACAATTATGTTATTTCTATACTTTGGGGACTAATTTTATCCTTCTGATTTGTCATGTAATTGTCTAATTAATGTATACAACTATATGTATTTATGTACTGTATTATTGAGTTGTTTTATCGTGGCACTAGAGTACTGGACCATATAAAATACCTCTACCGCCATCTGCAGGAAAAACAAATAAAAGGCATCCAATCGAGTTTATTAAAGTTAGGCTTTATTAAAAAGTAAGATACACTCTAAATGCTGTTAGCATCTGTTCACAGTATATTACACAATGGTTCACATACAGGTGCCACGTAGCCTTGAGGTAGATGCATGTGTTAAACACCGTAAAATATAAATCTCACACCTTCATGAACAAGTCTTCTGGGAAGGCTTTGTTATAAAATATGAGGATAATTGTGGTATAAAATTGGGTTATAAATGGCATTTTTCTTGCGCAGTACAGGTTTAGATTTGCTCCCATAATCCTTATGGCTCCGAGGTTTTATGGGGCCGACGTATTACCACATCCACTGGTCCAGAAGGAAGCCTTCGGATCAACGTCCAGGCCTCCAAGCGTCTCATCCCCACCATGCTCATGCCTTCAATCTCCATCACCTCGTCACCAGGACTAATCTTGTCCACTGGCCCCCCTGTGGACGAAGAAGTTAATTACATAAACAACTTGAAGTACATTTCAGGCTTAAGTCTGAGTACCTTGGAAGATCTTCTGTACAGTGAGTGGTTTGTCTCCCAGACCGACACCTCCCTCGAGGCTAAAGCCCAGATCTCTGCTTTTCTTCTCCAGAAGCACACGCATACACTGACCTGACATCATCAAATAACTACATAAACAAGACTGACCACACATAAAATTACATGTATATTGGATATAAAAGTCTACACACCCGTTTCAATGACATGATTGTGAAGAAAAAAAAAGATACCAAACCTTTTTCCACCATTATTGTAAGGTATAATCAGTACAACTGAACGCACTCAAAAAAAAAAAAGAAAAATTCTAGGGGGTACGTGGTTTTATTTGACCATAACATTTTCTCATATGCGTTTGTCAAGCTGGACTTGGATCATTTTCTTATTACGATAAGGCTTTCTGTCTTCCCAACCTACCCAAAGGTCAAACAATACTAAAAAAAAAAAAAAAAAAAAAGAGCAATTGTTGACTCATGTACAACACAGCCAGTACTTGCCAGAAATTCCAGCAGCTACTTTAATGATGTTGTCTGTCTCTGGCCAGCCTCCTAAGACCATTTTTTTTTTTTTTGTTATTTCAATTATGCTAAACAGTGGCACGGTGGGGCAGCTTGAAAGTGTTGGCCTCACAGTTCTGAAGTCCCAGGTTCAATCCAGGACCCTCCTGTGTGGAGTTTGCATGTTCTCACTGTGCCTGTGTGGGCTTTCTCCGGGCACTGCGGCTTCCTCCCGCATCTCAAATAACATGCAACATTAATTGGACACTAAATTGCCCCTAGGTGTGATTCTGAGTGCGGCTGTTTGTCTTGATATGCCCTGCGATTGGCTGGCAACCAGTTCAGGGTGTACCCTGCCTCCTGCCCGTTGACAGTTGGGATAGGCTCCAGTACTCCCCGCGACCCTTGTAAAAATAAGCGGCTAAGAAGATGGATGGATGTATGCTAAACGGCTGTCCAGTTCTTCGTAAGATCCTGTTGTGCCATACTTTCTCGACTTAATGACCATCTTCTCTGTGCCCCATGGTATCATTTTGAATTGGGGGCACTTTAAATGATGGGAGGTGTGTGCTGGCTTCGATTTCATGAGTTTGATTATTATTTGTTAATCCTGACCACAGACACATTCCGAGTTATAAAGAGGGTGTGCACACTAGTGCAACCATATAATCACAGTGGATTTTTTTACTTTGGCTTTAAAAATGTTTCCTTTTTTTCAGTTGAGTGGTGCATATTATCGGTCATGTTAATGGTGGAAATGTTTTCAAATGATTTATCTTTGTCTCGTGTTTTATATCGCAAAGAGGATTTGAACAAGGGTGTGAAGACTTTGTATCCTCTGTAAAATGAGTATAACCAGTTTCTGAAGTCTGAGTCGGCATCGGTTCCTCAGTCTGACCCTCTCGCCCCTTCGAGGTGCTGCCAATATCACCCCTCCTCAGCACCACCACTCCCATCTCTCTAGTTTTGGCCCTTCTCAGGACCCTCAGAGCCTCCCAGTGTGTGTGGCCCCCCAGCGCAGTGCCGTTGATGGACAGGACCTGGTCGCCTTCTCTGATAGAGCCTTCTTGCGCTGCTACACCGGTGGGGAACACCTTGTGAACCTGTGACAAATACACAAGATGAAAAAATTGAGACAATCATCAGAGACAAGAGGATTTTTTTTTGTAAGAGGGTGTAAAAAGCTATTTTACTCACAATGACTGGTTTGTTCTGGTCAACGCCTCCTGCTATACTGAAGCCCAGGCCGACAGCGATCTCTTTGTGAAGGACAACCACATGCACATCATCCTGCATTAAAGAAAATAATATGTGCAATCTATTGTATCCTTACGCCACTTTGAAAACCAGTTCAACGCTAGCCATTCAGAACCTTGAAACTGCATATCCAACGAGACTTTTGGTGTTTTAACAACTTCATTTTTAAATTCCTAAACCTATCACTCATTAGGGCACCTTTTGATCAGAAGTTAGCATTCATTTATTTGTGAATTGCATCCATCGTATCTTTACAGCGAAAGGTAGTAGTGGGTGCAGAGCGTTGTAAAAGATTATTATTTTTTTAAATCTAAATTTCTTTTAGTCAATAAGCGCTCATATCTCACCCTGCCATTCCATTAAAATTGGCAGTAGTGAATAAAAAAATTTGCAGCAGATGTGAGAAAATCAACACAAACCTATCTTTCTGATCTGATACTCGACAAATTCCTAACCCCTGTCTACAATTCCTGTGAGTCTATGAAAATAGGCCAACTTTAACGGGCAGTGTTAAAAGAAATATGGACCGGCTCTGTAACTCACAGTGATCAGTCAAAAGTAAACCCGTCAGTCAGGTGAGTTGGGAAAGGCTTCAGAGCTCCAGGACCTTGAAATGTTACAATTCTGAGTAAGTGTACCTGCAGATTGCTGTCCCCCAGACTTCTGACATCGTCCAGCAGTTTGTCAAGTTCCTCGCTGGGCAGCACCGACACATATGACAGTGCCGACACTTCAGAGCTAAGTGAAGCTGACCTCCTACCCATCGCTGGGGTCTCGTCGGTGTCATTCTCTGACTCTGAGTCAGCTCCGGTGAAGTGACACAATTCTGCCAGGCTGCAGGGAAGAAGGTAGTCGAATAAAGATGTGATAACAACTGATCAGATTCTTATTTTCACTTTACTTACCTGAGAGAGAAGCTCCTGCGATCGGACTGGCTCATGTTACTGGTGATGGTTACTGAGGACTCGCCAGAATCTGAATCGTAGTATGAATCGTCATCTTTCTGTGTACTGTCATCATCATCCTCGAATGCTTCATCTTGCCTCCAGGTTTTCCAGCCAGCGACCCAAGCATCCAAATCTAACACGTGTTTCTTCCCTTTTGAGTCACTGTCAGTGATATCTGTAAAGACCTTGTTGTGGGAAGTGACAGCGAGAGGGCGCACAGGAGTTGGAAGGTCTTGTTCAAGAGTTTTGACTGTTTGGCTGTTTTCAGTCAGTATAAGTGGAGTGGTACTTTTTAGCAGGGTAACTGGAGAGCTAAGGGGTGAGTGCTTTGGAGTGTTTGTTGGAGTGGTTTCATCATCGGTAACTGCTAAAATAATCACAGAAGGTTTTGCTTTCTGTATACCAGATAGCTCCCCGTATGGACATGATTCAGGGTCACTTGAGCTGAAGAACATGGTGGACTCTGTATTGTCGCTTCTCCAGATTTTATCTCTTGAGATTTTGTAATAGTCTGGTTCATCTACATACAAGTTTCTATGATGTAGCGCAACTTCTTTGAGGGGTGATTCTACTGGATGTGTGAGTTTGTAAAGGCGGTCCATATTTGTCCCTTCCTTTCTTGTCAAATCACCCTTAAACCTTTGCCCAATCTCATCCACTGACAAAGACCTTTGTGATGGACTTTTCAGGCGATTTACTTTCTCCTCAGTTTTCGTTCGTGTCTCCCCTAACTCTTTCAGCCCCATATACTTGTCACCTAGAACACCACTTGCTTTTTCCAACTCACTCTTCAAGCCATCATGGGCGATGTTGAGTCTTGTGGGCACAGAAAGGGCCCGCCGGGGCAGCATGTTCTGGCTCCTTCCAAAACCCTGTGAGCTCTGTGTCAGAGCCTCAAACTGATTGATCTTGTTTCTCACACTGACTGATGTGGAATGAGTCTCTGGCTGTGTCCTCCATCCTGCAGAATTCACTTTGATGCTCAGATTAGTCTCCCAGATGTCTTCATAAACCTTTGATTCAATTTCTCCCGTCACCTTTCCATTATTGAGCTTTAGTCTTTCTTTCTGTATCCCATTTATCCGATTAGTCTCAGACAGTCCAAAGCAATATGCTTTCTCTGATAAAGTGCTTGACTGGGCAGCCCGGGCCAATCTAATCTGACTAGCTCTTGTGTTTCTACTCCTTGCTCGGTCAAGAGACATTGTCTCAATGGATCCTAAACCTGCGTTTACGCCACCTTGGTCAGAATACTTCCCATAGATCTGTTCTTCCCATTGTCCCTCTGGTAATCTCGCTCTTCTCCTTGGACAGGGTGAAGTATTAGAGCCTACAGTCTTTGTGTCTACACATGTCCTAGTGAATGATCCATTTCTGTCCACTACACTTTGACAACTTCCTTCGCCAGCTGAGCAACACCTGGGGAAGGTTCCTCCTGTTTCCCCAAAATGGTTCACTGTAACTTCACCCCTTCCATCAAAGCAGTCTCTTTCAATGGAAGAGAAATCCCTAGTTTTGCTGAAGTCCTCAGTTTTGGATAGCCCATACAGCTTCTCTATACGTTCCAATATACCCTGGCCTCTTTTAGTCCCAAAAGAAGCAGTCTCTCTGGAGTCACTGATTGGTTCCGGGGGCGACCTTAGCCTTAAAGGGCAGGAGTTACCTCTACAGACTGTTTCCAGAGTTTGGTCCAAAGGACTTTTTGGACTGCTGCTGCCTGGAGAATCTCCTGCAGAGTTGTAGGTCCTAAATGAAGACACTGACCTGCCTTTCGGGTCTTCAGTATCCCTAACCCTCTCTTTCTTTTCTTCGTATAACAATGCACCTATGTTGGATCGCCCTGTGTTCCGGTCAGGACTGCTTGCCCCTGACCTCCAGTCAACACTCCTGCTTCTGTTCGGCAAGTTACGCCTCCATTCTCTCCCAGACCAACTCTCAAATGCAGGGCTATAGTTACGACTTCTGTCGATGCCAAAGCCTGTGGTTTTCTTGTCTATTTTGTCATTGTGAGTCAGACTGGAATAGACTGTGCTGCCTGATACTTCCTTATTTTCATTCCAACCTTTGACACTTGCTGTCCGTGCTTGACATTCAAACATGGATCCTGCCCTGAGATCCTGGCCATCGATTGATCCGGTCCGCCTGATTGAGCCATTGAATAAAGATTGTTTGCCTCGTTCTATAACTTCCTCTGCTCTGGACACCACCTCCCCGGATAAAGCTCGGTCCTTCCTAACACCTGGCCTGCAAGTGAGGCTCGTCGAGGGAGAATTGGCAGATCTGACAGCTAAGCATGCCAAAGTCCTCTGATTGGTATATTCAGTCACTGGAGCGGGGAGCAAGGACACATCCATTGTCGGAGCATAAACAAAGTTAATGACCGCCTGTCAAAAGTAAAATCCCTAAAAAGAGAATCGATGACTATACTGGCTTTATTTATATTCCAATTCCAAGGGACTGTACAGCAGTTATGCAGTTTTAGTTCATTTTAGTCCACCAAGATTACATTCATGTAATCGGTTGGGCATTTAATATTTTCCCTTTCATACATGCTAATTATGGTTGGGTGTCTGGTAGTAGTTATTTTTGTTGTTCTGTCCATGACACTCTTTATTTCCCCAGCAGGGCTTCAATGGTGAGCTCCATTTGCCTGCCAAGCATACAAAAAAAAATGAATCTCCATCCTCAGAGAGGATTGAACATGAATGTTGTGATATGTGGGTATATGGTGGTTGTGGCTTCTCACAATGGTCAAACTTAAATCCCCAGAGCAGTTAAGGTTAAGGAACACAACTCTGCACAGAATGGCCAGTGGGCGGAGCGAGAGGAAAGGACAAGGTACGATTATAAAGATTGATTAAATCTAGGCACGAGATTATCTTTGATATCAAGGGGGGCGGGGAAACATACCACTTCAATGAGTCCATTCACGCAGGGACGTATGATGCGCTTGCTCATATAATAACATCTGTTTACACTAGCAACACACTCATTCTGTAACTGTCAGCTAAACCTGTACACAAAAACTGGAAAAACTCACTCTGCTGCAATCCAGTGAAGGACAACAATGTCGAAATGTGACACATTCAGTCTGCATGCATATTCTCACACAGCAAGAAGTAGTTAAGAGCTCACTGAAACCTTCACAGCAAGAGAAAATAAATGGATGAAGTGCTTTCAAAACATGTTTATGTACAGCTGACCACGAGCAAGATAGAGAAGGGCAAGGAAACCCTTAACAGCAGCTTTGATTGTGGCTACCTGAGATAGCTCTTGGAGTAACTGTTCTGGTACAATAAAATAGATGTATTTAAAAGACAGCTATTGTAAGTGGCATATACAGTCGGCATACGTCTCCCTGGTGGAGCTGTCTAATGCAGGTAAGTGTCAGCTTACTGAAACACCTGTTTTGCTTGATCCTGAGCCTCCCATCTGGGTAACCGTGGCAACGTGGCTTGCTCTAATTGAAACTCACAGCGACTGCCACAGAAATAAGAGCAAGCCATCAAACGTACACTTAAATCGGGACAAAATATACATACATAGTCATTCCAATGCACTCTTCTATCTAGTAATTCGCAAATGTGCCTTACCTTATTCACGAGGCAACTATTGTAAGGCTGACAAGGCATCATAGTGAAGGCAATGACATCAGCTCCTCACCCATCTTTCTCACACTCAGTCTCTGTTAGCATTGCACGATGGGATGTGTACAGTGAGGCAAACCGGCCACACTGGTCTATCTTCTTGTCGTCTCTCTCTCTCTCTCTCTCTCTCTCTCTCTCTCTCTCTCTCTCTCTCTCTCTCTCTCTCTCTCTCTCACCCCTTGCGTTGTTGTCTTGTCACTATTTTTACATTCCGGGGTTATGCTTAATTTGTCACTATTTATACAGTTCACTAAATAGACACAGACACCCACGCACAACACCCGTACGCATTTTAAACCATCTCTGAGCAGACATGGCGTGACATCGTGGGAAATGCGCTGGAGCTGTATTGATTGCGCCAATCTCCCTGTGAATTAAGACTTATTTAATTTCACCACCCCTAAGGCTAACGTGTCAAATTGTGCAGCCCGAACAGGTATCCAAATACATAATGACAGAGCTCCTTAAAATTGAGAACAAGTAACACAATGGGCTCAAATAGACAGCAGAAATAGCAACAGGGATGAACGTACATAAAAGTGAACCTCTTGGTTAACGTGTACTGTACAACAAAGTACAAGTATGGTCAGGCCTGTATGTATATACTCAACCACTCTGTAATGTTACTTTGAAGGAGAAATGATCAGATGGAAGTTGTGGAGGAAAGCTTTGTTGTGAGGGTCATAAACTTTGGCACGGGCCTCCTTTAACCTTTGTGTACCCCTAAATGGCATATCGGGTGATTGTAGTAAATATAGTCAGAGAATAGGAATTTCTTCAATAGATTACAGGTCATTACTCATTTTATTCTATATTTTAAATGTAAGGACAATAATACCTCTAAACCCCTGCTTCAATCCCATTGTCCTACTGAAAAGTTGACAAAGAAAGGTATGCATGCATGGATGTACCCAAAAAGGCCGGAATAGACGCCATGTTGTTGCTGTTCTAAGTCATTTTAATGCATTTTATATTGTTTTCTAACACTAACAAGCATACAAAGTTTAATGCACTTTTGTTTTGATTGTATTTTTTTCAAGTTAATATGGGTTGCAAAACACCATTTCTAACCTCTAATTAGGAAAAATGCAGTGGATGTTTCTACTATTTAAGTTCGAGGACGTCGATATCCCACAATTTTACCAAAAGATAAAGAAATAAGATGTCTATAATGGCAGTACAACGGCAACCAAAAAGTATTCATCTCCATTTACTGGTTGTATGAAAGATGAGAATAAATTGTTGTTAGGTTGCCATAGTCATTCTGAAGTCATTTGACCAAATCTGGGCAAAAGGCCTATGAGGCTACTGGACAAAAATATGAGCTTTGGTGTCAGTGTACGACATGTTTATAGATGCTGTCAGCAATGTTTTTTTGGGTGTGTGTGTTTTAAACTGCAAATTTTTGAGGTTGTAAATGGATTTTCCAAGCAATCTGGAATGCATCATTAGATATATTTAACACTCACACCGCTGAAAGGCCCTCAAGTAGCTGTCTATCGCTCTTCTGTTGAGTATCACTCATTCATGGTCATATGGCTCATTTAAAGCAAGTTTAAGTAAAATTTCATATATATATATCAGGGGTCTCTGAATCGGAATCATCTGAACCAAGGTTGACTTTGACCTCATAATTTTTTAACTATATCAAATTTGTCAGGATGAAAACAATAATGAGTTTATTTTGAAAAGTAAGAAGCAGGAATTAACAGATTTTTCAAATTTAGGTCACAAATCTATATACTAGAGGAAGAATGCCTGAAAAATTCACAAACTCCACACAGGCGGGGATGGAAGTTGAACCCCGGTCCTCAGTGAAGTCAATGCAGCATAGTTAATAACTGGTTAGAGGGTTACCCTCACGACCCCGCCTGTGTGGAGTTTGCATGTTCTCCCCATGCCTGTGTGGGTTTTCTCTGGGCACCTTACACACTCTAAAAAACATGGTGTGAATGCTTGTTTAGATGTGCCCTTCGATTGGCTGGTGACCAATTCAGGGTCTATTCCCGTCTCACCCAAAAATAGATGAGATAGACCCCAGTGAGGTTAAACTGTGTAGAAAAGGGACGCAAGTGAAGTCAATTAAGTTGGATCCTAATTTGTTTCTCCTCACTACTGAATGTATATCTGTAGTCTGTGATAATTAATGCTTAAAAAGTCTGAGCCGCTAAAATAGATCATCCGACTTAGTTAGGTAATTTTGAAAGTAAACGTGAAGAGAAATGCGAGCAGTATAACTTCGTTTTGTTTGGTTGGTTGTCATCAAGCTGCCCTTGTGGGTACACTTGCCACTGACAGACTGGCTAACCATTCGTTTTATACTCACAATAATGAAGCTGAAGGGAGTCAAAAGTCAGCCAACAGTGATCACATAGCAGGCCATTTCACGAGACCCTGAACTCAATCAATCAATCAACAGTCAGACGCCTTCAGGGTCGCACCCATAGATAAGCCTATCAGTGCAACTCCAACACAGACACCCACGCTTGTTCCTGGCACAAGAATGGCAGCCAGTGTCTCTGCGTGACAAATGCAAATGTTGCCCAGAGCTTCAGTCATTCTGTGGCCTCCCATGGGCAAACACACAATGGAAGAAAAACCACCATTGTCGTGCAAGAAAATACCCGACAAGAGTAACAGGCTGTCAGTGAAAGGCAAGGCTAAACAATGTGAACAATAGGGCTTTAGTGTTTTAAATTGGGGGTTCTTCATGACGCTTTCCAACTTACTTTCTCCACGAGCGGGAAAGAAGCGTCACCCTGCGTCATTCACACTCACGTGACCACACCCGGAAGTCAACAAGCTGGACTTCACTGTGACGGCGACATGTTAACTTTTCCAAACACCGACTCTTTTGAGCCGTTAAGTTAAAAAAAAAAAAAAAAAAAAAGGGGGGGGGGGAAGACATATTTATTTTAGCGTGTCGTTTTACTGCACGGTAGTTTAGCGCTTCGGGCTTTTAAAAACGGCTCGTTGGCAGTCGCGTATTCACCTTACCAATTAATTACAACTGTCCTCTAGTTTGTTTGTTTGTTTGGCCGTTTTGGGTGAAAGTGTAAAATGGGAAGAGATTCTCCTTTGTCGAGTGTCAACGTCGTGCTCGTCATGGCCTTTGGGAGTCTGGTAAGTTGGGCTCATTTTAAAACTTCACTTATTCAGTCTGCACGCCATCGAATGTCACTTCTTGCTATGGTGCACCACACAATAAAATCCATTGTTTTCTACACTTTAATTCTTATTGGTGGAACTGCAAATGTTGCAGTCATCGGACTACTGCCACGATTGGCCATGTTTCTGTTGCTAAGAAATGCTTTTATATACTGGATATTCTGACTTTCCAAACATTATGAATGTTAAATGCAATTCATAAATATGCTCTCAAGACTGCCGTGGTCACATGTTCCTTGAGATTATTTGTGTTTTGTATCTTTTCCTGATACACCCTGGTCTTCAAATGCTCCATAAATGGAGGGGAAATTATCACAAGAAGGGGCATTAATCAGCAAAAACAGAAAAAAAAAAATTATATAAATTTATTATTCATCTGTAGTTTAAAGTATTGTTGCATTTCTTTCAATTATTATTTAGCATGGAGTTTACAGGTGCTGGCACAGTGACGACTGATTAAAATGTCTGCCTCGCAGTTCAGAGGATCAGGGTTCAAATCTTGGTCCCTCCTGTGTAGAGTTTGCATGTGCTCCCCGTGCCCGCGTGAGTTTTCTCCGGGCACTCCGGTTTCCTCCCACATCCCAAAAACATTAATTGGAGACTCTAAATTGTCCCTAGGTGTGATTTTGAGTGTGACTGGGTGTTTGTTTCTGTTGCCCTTCCGTTGGCTAGCCGTCACTTCAGGGTGTACCCCGGCTCATGTATGATGGGCTCTGGCACTCCTGCGACCCTTGTGAGGATAAGTGGCTCAGATAATGGATCATTGGATGGAGTTTACAGGTGCCATCCTTTGGGGTTTTTCCAGGAGGCAGCGCCTCCTCACAGCTTATCCAGGTTGAGCGGCACAGCCTACAGCCACACAACCAACGGTTTTGCAAAAATAGCCTAAAATCCACTTAAAAGGGTCAAAAACTGGTCGAGGCTAATGCAAGACAATTCTGTGAATAGAAACAACAACAACAACCATGTGACGTGGATGTAACCAGTACGGGGAATTTAAAGAAAGCCCTGACTTTGTCTTCGCCCTTGGGTTGGGCGATTGTGGCCCTTAAAAAAAAAAAAGTGTTAAATTATAAGTGTGTGTGTGTGTGTGTGTGTATATATACATATATATATATATATACATATATATATATAATTTTTGTTTCAGATTTATTTACATTTTTTACGATTAATTTGAAAAAGCAAAAATTTACATTATTTAGAAGAAGTTTTCCTTTCTTTTTTTTCCTCTTCTGGGATTTGTCTTATTGCGCCTAAATTGTTTAATTGCTTTAAAACTTTTTTTTCCCACAGCAAGATTTTCGGGAATTTACATGAACTTAGACGGTAATAGAGGTACGTTTACTCTTCCGATAATGGAAACAGTTCTTCAATTCAAACGTTAAATTGGGATATATGTCACGTTGTGATTGGCCGGTGACTGGGTGTACACCACCTTTCGCCCAATGTCAGCTTTGATTTCATTTAGCCTTCCATGAATGGATTCAAATGGGCTTTGGTTTGTTTTTTTCTTCAAGGTCTTTGTCTTGCTGTTCATCTTCGTGAAAAGACAAATTATGCGACTAGCCATGAAATCTCGACGGGGACCCCACGTTCCCATTGGTTACAATGCTCCAAAGGTAACACTTCCTTTCGACTTCCTACGTGACTGGCTTGGGAACGCTGCTGTATTTTGTATTATGTTTCTGTTGAAGGAGCTCAGGCAAGAAATCGAAGCCAAACTGTGCCAAGTTCAGAAAATCCACTTTGAGCCACGTCTGATGTCTCCAGAGGATGAGCGGCTAAAGTCTGGTGAGTTCTTTACACAGATCGGTTTAAAGTCAAAGGTTCAAGCGGTGGGCAGCACTGTGATAAACTGCTTAGAACATCTGCCTCACAGTTCTGAGGACCAGGGTTCAAATCCAGCCTCGCCTGTGGGGATTTGCATGTTATCCCTGTGGCTGCGTGGGTTTTCTCTGGGGACTCCGGTTTCCTCCCGCATCCCTAAAACACGCGTGGTAGGTTAATTGAAGACTCTGAATTGCCCATAGGTTTGAATGTGAGTGCGAGCAGTTGTTTGTTTATATGTGCCCTGCGATTGGCTGGCGACAACTTCAAGGTGTCCGAAGATAGCTGGGATAGCCTCCAGCATGCCCGCAACCCCTCGTGAAGATAAGCGGTACAGAAAATGGATGGGTGGATGGTTCAAGTAGCACAGCTTCCAAGTTCTTTTGTGACACAGTGAGGCACCATAAATGGAAAAAAGAACGCATGAAATCTGATCTCCTCAGGCTAGAATCGGGTATCTTCCAAATGTGAATTCAAATCAAACCAAAAAACACCTGATGTAAATCTAGACTGCAGACAATCTACAGACCACAGGTGTTAAACTCAAGGTCTGGGCGCCACATTCAGCCCACCACATTTTATGTGGCCTCATTTTCCTCAACTTCCATTATTCTTACTAAAATCTGTTCTGCAATTTCACATTGTTGTTTGTAATAAATGATATAGTGCATTTTTTTGTCACCAAACTCATTTTTATAGTATCTCCAACAATAGCTGAACAAAATGTTATCCTTGACTTCTAATTTCAAAACTACTTATCCATCAATTTTGCTGTGTATATTAGGGCTGTAATGGTTCATTTAGGCAGCTTTTTAATTCATATCATGATTCGTGATTGCTGGTTCGATTCTAGGATGATATTGGTTTAACTAGAACAAAACAATTCGGTGTTTGAAAATTGCTTCAGTCACTTTTTAGCCAAAAAGTCAACCAATATGACAGTGAGATAGATACTTGACAGTGGAGGTGAAATTTCCTAAATTCCTTTTGTATTTTGTAAAAGTATCAGAATTATGGAAAACTAACCCTAACTAGGCGGCATGGTGGAGCAGCCTGTAAAGTGTTGGCCTCACAGTTCTGAGGTCCAGGGTTCGAGTCCAGCCCCGTCTCTGTGGAGTTTGCATGTTCTCCCTGTGCCTGCGTGGGCTTTCTCCGGGCTCTCCGGTTTCCTCCCACATCCCAAAAACATGCAACATTCATCGGACACTCTAAGTTGTCCCTAGGTGTGGTTGTGAGTGCGGATGTTTGTCTCAATATGCCCTGCGATTGGCTGGCAACCACTTAAGGGTGTACCCCGCCTCCTGCCCGTTGACAGCTGGGATAGGCTCCAGCACTCCCGCGACCCTCCTGAGGATAAGCGGCTAAGAAAATGGATGGATGGATAACCCTAACTCTGATTCATCCTTTGCATCTTCCACTTGTGAAGTTGAGTGCTCTGCTCAATGGAGAGCTGCAACTGCCGTATTTCCAGGCCTGCTCATGCTCATCATGGGTATTGTAGTTTGCTTCTCAGATTGACCCACTCAGTAGCAATGGGGAAAAAAAAAGAAACTACAAATGTTTGATAATGTTTAATGTGCTTAAAAAAAAACGGTTTTGATTCAAAGGACTATTTCCTAGTAATGATAGTTTATTGATTACGTTTTCAAAGGATTTAAGTCCATATAGTTTGGTCCGTGAGGCTGGCAAGCCAAGGACAGATCGATGCAATTGGTATAAATTGATAGATTGATATTATGAATGAATCTTTACACCCCTCGTGTATACGTAATACTATGATGAGGCGATGAAGCATCTATATAATTTCACAATCATACCGGCCCTCGGAGGCAAACCGTACCGGCACTGTGGCCCGTGACAGAAGTGAGTTTGACACCCCTGGCATATAGAAAGTTAAATATGGTCTGTATTGTGCTACATTAGAGATGACATTTGTCAACAGTGACCAGTGGAGTTTTGCGGAGGTTACGACCATTTAAGTCAACGGAGGTAAGAGGAAGGCCAGGCTAAGTAAGTGCTGTGTAACCTTTAATGTTTGTTTTTATGTACAGTGTTATTGTTTACTTATGTCTTGTTTTTGCCTGACGTTGATGCTCATTAAACAGTGTAATTCGGACGTCTGCCTCTGTGAATTGTTTCATTGTGTTCCGTGAACGTAAACACAGCCATGATCATGTAGATGTCCATGAAAGTTGAAGTTCGTGGAAACAGGCATTAAATTGTGTGCGTGTGTTGTAGGTGCCTGTGACTACCAGTATAGAATGAGAGCACTGGACGCCATCCGAGACACAGGTCAGCTTGATGATTGTATCGTTACATTGAATACAGCACAGTATCTTTAGACTAATGACTTTTTACATGCGTCAAGCCACAAAGGCGCTTTGCTCAGTTCTAACTAAAGGGACAAATGAGCAAGTAAGTACTAGACATATATTTGGGTTTGGATTAGTTGTGGCACAGCACCTATGAAAGCGTGAACCAGTATTCAAAAGTTTTTTTCTTTGTTTTTTTTTTTCATGAACGAGCTCACTTTTTGTGTGCAGATTTCCCTTTTTGTGAACTGGGCGGATCCTGCAGCGCCGTGACGGGAAAACGATTCCGAACTTGGCTTCTGCAGCTAAAAAATTCCCACTGCCCCTTCCGGGACAGCCAGAAATGTCTGATTGACACGGTGCTGGACGGTTACAACAAAGCACGCCACGGGGACAAGGTCAGACATTCTGTCTCTCCCCTAATGTGTCGGAAGGGGGCGGCAAGCTAATAAATTTGAACATCCCAATCTACTTTTGATTCTGATTCTGATACTGATCAAGCATTTAAAATTATTGTAGAGTCTATTTTCCATCATAATTATTGAACAGGTATCATATTTCTGATTGTTGGTTACGGAAAATCACTGTTGCCATACTCCACGCCATGGAATAATTGCGGAGGATTATTCTTCAGCGACATCAGATAATCAGTCCTTTTGCTGAATTTGATTTAAAAGGAGAGAAAATGGTGAAATTTGTTCCCCATTGTCAATACGTGTGTACCCTGCGTTGTTTCATCAGCATGTCAAGGGGTGCCTTTAAGTTGACGAACCTTTTTTGTAATCATCTCATCTTGTTGTTCATTTATTCCACATGCTATTATGAGTTTTAATCCACCACATTAACAATGTCTTCAGGCTTTTGGTGAAGCAGAACTGTGTAAATACCAGGAGGCTCTGACTGAACTGGCCTGTGTGTGAGTAAACACCACCGCTAATCCCAGTGTGGAATTTTAATTATGAGCCCGGAGTGATCTCTTTCTCCCTCTTGTGGTTTCAGTGTCAAGAGCCAGAGCAGAAGCGGTAGTAATAGCAGCACGGCGAGCCAGCACCACCAGACCGCTGCTAAAGACTTGACCGCCACCATCGAACCCGTAAGCTCCTCCCCGTCGTCGCGGGCCCACCTCACGTCGGCGGCGCAGCAGCGCATCAAGCGGACCAGGAATCTGCTGGAGCTCAAGAACTTTAAAGACAAGTACAACACACTGGACAGTACATTGTGAGATGTGTTGAGGAAGGGGAAGGTGGCGCCACCCAACGGATTTTATTGGTTACATCACTCAGTGTATGCATGATCCATTTTGGATAATAAGGCTCTCAGGCTTTTTAAGTCTAGCGACCCCTTACAGGGTGGATTTTTTTTTTTTTTATCACTAATGATCCCAAGGCCAATTAAAACATCCAGTTGAAACCAGATGTTTATCTGCACCATGTAAAAAAAAAAAAAAAGACCTCACTGTCTGAAATGAAATCTAAATACATGTTCCCTCTTTTAGGGCAATTAGGATTACCCCATTTTTGTTGGGATAATGGGAGAAGGATTTTTGTCAGACACCTTTTCATTACTTTCTTCAAAGTAAGGTGTTTACTGTAAGATAAGCATATTTGAAAGCATTTGACAAAACATTGATGATGTCATGTCTTCGGAATTTGGGTTCTGTGTCTCAGAGAAGAACATGATTTGTTCTAAAATGCACATATTGACCCAAGAACAAAAGATGAAGATGAAAATGCTGGCTGAAGATGGAAGAGTGTTGTCCTTATCCATTCTGAAGCGACTACTGTACCAATCGGCTGAAAGGCTACTCTGCCAGGAAGAAGCCATTACTCCGAAAGAAACAAAAACAACAAAAAAAATGGTAACAACAATTTTGTAAATTTACACAAGGAAAAAAGCCTTCATTTTTGGAGCCATGAATTAAGGTCTGACCAAACTAAAATTGAACTCTTTACCTATAATGTGCATGGTTCCATTTGAAAGAAGAAAAAAAAAAGACAATTTTTGAAAATGGAGGTGACAGCATCATTTTGTGGGGTTGCTTTGCTTCATGAGGAGGGACTGGTGCACTTCACTAAAGAGATGGCGTCATGAGGAAAGAACATTATGTGGAAATACTGAAGCAACAGCTCAAGAAGTCAGCTAGGAAGTTAAAACTCCTGAAACTGTTATAAAGTGGTTTAACAAAACCAATGTTTTGGAGTGGCCCATCGCAAAGTTCTGATCTCAATCCGATTGAAAAATGATGGCAAGAAATGAAAATGAATGTGTAAGCAAGACAGCCTAAAAATTTGGTTCAGCTACTCCAGTTCCGTCAAGGGGAATGAGCCAAAATATCTGCCAACTAATGGGAGAGGATTTTGAAGGAAGTAATGCAAAAAAAAAATCCTTCTTTCATTTTTCTGCCGTTTTCCAAAAACAACTAATTTAGGTCATCCTGATTGAAACTGATTTCATCTCAACCAGTGAGGATTTAAAAAAGTATCTTTTCATATAGTGTATGTGAATATATGGTTTCAACAATAACTTTACTAAAACGTTGCCGATTTACAAGAAATAAATTCATGTCATGATAACGAAATCACATTATTAGAGGCAAAAAGGTTTAATGTTAGGAGAACAAAATTGATTTTTTTTTTTTTTTTTTTTAAAAAAGGTTGCAATCTTTCCAAGAAGCAAGACATATTCCGTTGGGCTGAAAACTAAATTATATTACAAGAATAGTTCTCCCCAATCTGAAATTTTAATATAATGAAATTAAACTCAAGTTTTAGTATAAGAAATTATATAGTGTTTCTATCCTATCGCATATTTTATTCTTGACAAGACACTTGGTCTCTAAAAAAATGCATTTTTGGAAAGAAAAAGCCTTTTCTATAAAAATAAAGCTTTATTCCTGTACTTATGCACATTTTGTTCTCTTTAAAAAAAAAAAATGAAAAAATTGTGGGTTAGGGTTGTCAGATTGATGCGGTGATAAGTAACAACCAAATCAGAACTTCGAATTGGCCCGAAGGTGACGTAGGGGGAGTAATTGGTTTTGTTTTGTTTGACGTGCATATTTAGGTATGCACTTTTTAAACTGATACGACGTACTAATTGATTGGAAAATATTTTGCAGATCCCCAAGCTATGGCTCACTGACGCCTAGGGGTCCCCGGACCCCAGTTTGAGAACCACTGTCCTAAAGGGCTTTGTCACCATTATTGTCGTGGGTGAGCCGGAGCCTAACCCATCTGAGGGGTTCACCCTGGACTGGTAGTCGCATATGACAAATACTGGAGGAAAAAAAAAAAGCAATTTATATTGACACTTTTCAGCACTTTCGTGTCTTCAATGAATCTAACGTGCATGTTTTTGTAATGTGGGATGGGGCCGGAGTACCTCGAAGGAACCCACACAAGTCAACCACTACCCCGCCATTTTGCCCGCACCTCATGTTATGTATGCACGGCGCTCACTGTCCTTTTAACATATCATATTACTATGAAGGAGTATTAGGGCCACCCTGAAAAAAAAAAAAAAGTACAGCATGAGGTGAAAAGTTGGACTCCTGTGACAGTAGTCTTTATTTTTGAGGTAGTTGTAATTGAGTACAATAATGTAAATTTGTGTATTTTCTAGGTAGAAATTTCAAATTTGTATATAGTGTTAATTTTTGAGAGGAAAATAAATATTTTGCAATAGAAATTCTATCCTTAATAAAAGCAATAAAGTTATATTTTTATTAAGAGAAGTGAAGCAAAGATATGAAAGGGGCAGTTGGTTGCTTGCCTCAGGATATCCTAAATTAATAACTTATTCTAGCTTGAAAAATAATGAAACACTTCATTTGGGCTTTTTTGGTGTATGCATCTTTTTTCCCCCTCTCATTACCACTTTAATCTCAAAATTACACAACTTTTTTCCTGGAAAATATATGACTACCTTGAAAATATACACCTTTTCTTGTCAGGTTAGCTTTTCTTTTCAGTGCGTCTCTAATACTCTTTCCTCTTCAGTATTATACCTCTCACTCACAGCTTTTGCCTTCTTATTGCAAAGGTCAGTTCTGCGTTATGTATTAACGGAGATGACTTGACCAAAATAAGAGCTGTGACTCTACACGGGACAGATAAGACAATCAGTATTTATTGCACAAACGTAGAAAAATGAAAAGCCAATGTAAAGTTTAATGATAGCATGAAAGCTACAAGTCTTACTTGACATTTTCTTGAGTTTAATTTGCTGCATTTTTACGCCTTAAATTATGATTTACAGAAGCCATACTTGGATTTTGATAATACGCTCATTACATGAATTCTTTCAGTGCAATTATATTTGATTCTAGTGCATTAAAACATTCTGAATGTAACATGATTTTCAGACAACTGTTCCTGGGTTTGATCCCAGAAGTCTACTGTAACACCTAAGTGATATAAAAAAATATATAATTTACTGAATAAAACTGTGACTTCAATGTGTTGTTAGCGCAATTTTTTTTCAATACTTACTAGTAGTGTCCAGAAACTCCAACAGAGGGCGCTCGCTCTTTGAGAAAACATTTATCTGGACAAGGCATGGCACAAACGTTTCAGGACCCATCCATCCATCCATCCATTTTCTTAGCTGCTTATCCTCACAACGGTCGTGAGGAGTGCTGGAGCCTATCCCAGCTGTCATCGGGCAGGAGACGGGGTACACCCGGAATTGGTTGCCAGCCAATAGCAGGGCACATGGGGACAAACAACAGTTGCACTCACAATCACACCTCGGGGCAATTTAGAGTGTCCAATAAATGTTGCATGTGTTTGGGATGTGGGAGGAAACCGGAGTGCCCGGACGAAACCCGCACAGGCACAGGGAGAACATGCAAACTCCACACAGGTGGGCCTGGGATCAAACCCGGGTCCTCAGAACTGTGAGACCAACATTTTCCAGCTGATCCACCGTTCTGCTGAATGTATATCTTGACAAAAGTAAAGTAAGCCACAAATATTCAGACACATGGGAGCTAGTTTGAGAAAATCTGGGAAAAAAAGATACAGCAACACTTGTAATTAGTCAAAAGGTTTTAATATAAATAAATAGAAAGTTAGGAAGCTTTGAGAAAATTTCAAGAGAACACATTTACATCATGACAACACTCTGAAATGATTAAAAGGGGGAAAAATGACTTCTATGAAGAAGTTTTGTCAGGTTCAATTTCGGTAGTTTCATTAAGTGCTTACATTCAAACTCTGGTTATTTTAAATACAAACAACTTAAATAGCCTTTATAGTCAAGCTTCATACTACACACTGAGACTGTAGACACAGAAGATGCAGATAACATTGATGCTACACTGTTAATAAACAATCTTAGCGTCTACATAAAAGCCTGCAGCTCTTTGTGTACATGTATCACACAAGGCGTGTTAAACGTTTAAAAGTACTGTACAGGATAAAGAGTGCAGTGCATCCTTCAAGAGGGAAAATTATAGTAAGAAGCTCAGCTCAGATATTCTGATGTGAAGACAAGGCGAATAATCAGAGCTGCTATTGAGTTTCAGTCCACATACAAAAAAACACTTTAGTGCTTCTCACAAGACTCAAGACTTGATCTCGATGACCTTGATGAATGGGAGCGGCTTGTTGGAGGAGGTGGACAGCTTGAACGGTTTACTGACAAGGCAAAGGCATTTTATCATACTTGGCGCTTCCCGTCTTTACCAAGAAAAGTTCCGTCGAACAAAAACTGAAAATTACCTGTATACAATTTGTGGGTTCTGCTCAGATGAAAGGTAGGAAGTGGTCTTTTGTCCTCCCAGGAAGTAATCCATCTGGTCGTGCATCTCTCGGTTCTGCACACAGGACGACGTCGCGTGTCACATAACAGAAGACAAAACGAGCTTCCTCAAAAGAGACAATAGCTTCATTTTATCTTTCACGTATCAGCTCCCTTGGCAGCTGCATTTTGTTTTATCCCCTCACAATCATCACGTCATCACTTTGAGTCCAAAGCAATAAACTGAGTTTTGTTTTTTTGCCAGAAGAAGATCGGCATCCTCACCTCAGCTTCCAGGAAAGCCACTTTCTCCTCCAGCTCTTTGATGACGCGATCCCGCTCTTGGATCACCATGCGAGAGTTCTGAAGCTGAAGCCGAGCACACAACGGGATCAAACACTGACGCAAATACCAAGACGTGCTCTTTGCCCCGAATGTTGCAACGTGGGGCTCGTCCCACCTGTTCAATCATGTGTCTGACTTTCCTCTGCTGGCTTTTGAGCATGTCATCCAGATGGTGAATCTTCTCTTTGAGAATGGCAACTTCCTTTTCCAACTGCTCTGCCCTGAACAAATACACACAAAATAAACGGTGAGTCAGAGGGCACAGGACTTGACTTGAGTCTGACTCCAAAACATCAAATTGAGGACTGCAAGATCTGTCAATCAAATGTTGACGCATAACCAAATCAAATGTGATGGAGAGAACCAAGCTTGGTTGCCAAATTTGGATTTGTAAAGCACTGTTAATGCTGAACAGATCCCTGTACACGGTGGTGTGTTGCATCACCTTGGATTTGAGGTCAGCACAGCTTTTCAGTAGAAGACAAAGGTCAGGCAGTGAATCTCGGCTTGTCACATTGATTACGTCGTTGAAAGTCGGACATTATGGCACCTCACACTTGAACAGAGTACGTGTATGTATGGTATAAACAGTGGGGTAGTAGGAGAAAATGTGTGTCGTGGTCGTGAGAAACGATGGCGCAGTACGTGGAGAAAATGGTGAACCCCACTAATGTCCATCTGGAGCCATACATTGAGTTGTGCTGTTTTTCTGAACCATATGGCCGCGTTTATGGACCTTTTGTACAGATCTTCTGTTACCCAACAAATGACACCAGCACTAACCCCAGAATTAGTTTCTAGCCCTCTAAAAGTCACTTGTTCCCATGTTCTAATGTTTCAAAGAGGCCATAAAATTAATGGTGCAAGTGTTGAGGGCTGCGAAAATTCCCCACCTCTGCTCTCCCTTGGGGCCCTCCTCTCTGATCTGGCGTAGCTCACGCAGTTCCTCTTCACGTTCACGAATTGACTCCTTCAAGGCGGCACTCTCCTTCTCCATGCCCCCCAGTAACCTCTGGAGTTCGTCGATGCGCTGATCCTTCTTCTCGACGTCTTCCTTTGTGCTTTTCAGTTTGTCATCTTGGTCGCTCAGACGCTCCCTCAGCATGTTGCTTTCAGCCTGGAGCGAGATTTTGTAGCTTATGGCTTTGTAAATATACATTTTTAACGACACTGCGTACTGAGGCCTAGTTACATTTTTTTTTTTTTTTGGTGGATTACAAAACCGGCTACATACAAAGCTTGTCTCTTGTGGCGATCAATCACTTCAAGATACTTCCTTGACACCAATTGCTGTACTATTTTCCTTTTTAGACAGGGCTTTGGTGGCATATTGTGGCATCTTAAAGTGTTTCAGAAAGAGCCCAAAAAGGTCAATAAGGTAGTTTTGGGCTCTTTTTGACAATGTATGTGAAACCTTTCATGGATTCATTTTTCCAGATTTGATGAGATCAGTCAATCTCAATGTGCCTTTGCTCATCAATGATCCTGCTTGACCTAGTTATCTATGTAAGGTTAGCAAGTCACCTGCAGCCTCTCTCTCTCCTCCTGGTGCTTCTTCTCAGCGTCTTGCAGCTGCCCATACAGACGCTTGCTGACTTCTCTCAGCTTGGCCCTCTCCGTCTCGTCGTCTGCCTCCTGACAGATGGACCAAAACGATGACGACAACATGAATACTTGTTCAGTGACGTCATGGGAAATCCTGTCCTCTCGGGGGAATCGAGTGGTGTGGGTTCGGCACAGGAGAAACCAGGCGTGTTGTTATTGTTGCGCCACTCGTTACGCTCCTATTTCTGCAATCGTGTGGTGTGTGAGTCACCAAAACGTAAATGGGGTAATGGTGCAAAAATAATGAGCGCAAACACGACTTTAACGATCAAGACGAAAGGACAAAGCATGGATGGAATGCAGGGACAATAGGGAGGGCCTGAAAACAAAGTCAAGGAAGGACACTGTGTTCGAGCAGCTTTTCCCCTTAGGTGGTCCGTGTGTCTTTACTCTCATTTTAATCCTATCTCATATTCAGTTACAGTCACGTCTCTGTTTGCCTCACCGTTACACTCTCGATACCTCATTTCCTCAACTGCCTCTGGGTTTAAATGTCTGGAGTTACCTTCACTAACATTGTCTCAAAAGAAAAAAGAAGAACACACTCACCTGACCCTCACTTTTGGTTCCGCCTTTCTGGCTAGAAGAGGTCATTTTCTTGAATGGAGATGAAACTTTCCACCCGTTAGTGTGAATCTGGACACAGAAAGTGACCAGAGGCAAAGTTAAACACAGAGCAGGATGTGAGGGAACGATTGAGTAGGCGCCAATATATTTTTTTAACATTTCAATTTCTGTCAAGTTATACTTCAAGCTGGGCGAGGGTTGAAGGCAGCAATTTAATGTGGCACTACATTGGAAGCTCATTAGTGTATCAAAAAAATGCAGCACTGAATATTGAGCGACCAAGAATGTGTTATGTCACCCGTATGGTACCAACTTGAGATGCTTGGAACTCTACTTGACCGGGTACTAAAAAGAGTATCAGAAACTAGCTGTTTTTGCTCATTAATGCTGGACACTGGGTAACGCATGATACGACATGAAGGTACTTTGCCAACGGTAACGAAAGATACAGAGATTGTGTGAAACCATGCACTGCAGAAAAATCAAACCAGCGCCATGCGACGGGCCAGAGTTGCCCACCTTATTTTTCGATGCCATCTGCTCCCGCAGTGTTTTCAGGCAGTACCGCACCTGTGTGAAATGCAAACACATTGTGTGAGGCCTGTTGCCTGTTGGTTTTGGTGTGTAAACAAGATAGCGGCGTGACATAACACACTAAATAGGAAACACGGATGCCGCTCGGGGTGTGACGGAGAGAGAATGTTGACAATTGATTAGACGCTCGCGTCGGGGAGCGATGGCACAGCGCTAAGGAGACTGACCTCTTGTATCTGTGAAACCTCATCTGACAGCATCTTCAGACTCTGGCTTTGTTTATGATTCTCTTCTCTGCGAGCCTCCAGATACACCTAGAAAAAAAAATGTAACAAAAGTCATTGTGAGCACATTCACGGTGACTTCAGCCGATGGCTAACGTTTGCAACCAGATCATGCAATAATCGCACAAACGATTTCTGTGAAACTCTGTGAAGCGGCAGTGGATGTTACAAATCCAAATAGAAATGTGCACACAGGTTTTTTTGTTTTTTTTTTCCCTTTATTGATTTGTACTATAAAAGCTTTTAAACTGTAGGTAACCATTTTGGTTGGTTTATTTGTTCAGTCATTGGCTCGATCTGTGGTTGGTAGGTTGATTATTTGTTCATCAGTTTTTTTTTTATTGGTTTGTTCATTACTTCATTCGTGTTTGTTCAGGCCTTTGTTTATTTTCCATTGGTTGTTTTAATTTTAATGTGCAACTGTGAATAAAAAGCCTTTGTTTTCAAGTGAAAAAGTGTCACAGCCACCTTGATGACCTCCACTTGCTCCTCTGTGGTTTTGATCGGTTCTGGCGGCAGAAGCGTCCTCTCGTCGGGGGGCTGCACCAGCGCAAACGCACGTCCAACAGGCTGGAGATAAAGACAGCGCATTCAGAACATTGCATGAGCGTGAGCACGACGGGTGTGTTTCCAAATATCCGCAGATGTGGATGAATAAAACACAGATGAGGTCAGCTGGGAGGGGCTGCGGCGTGTTTGGGATCGATATTGCAAAACAACACTTGGAGCAAAGTCACTCAAACTATTCAATCGGAATCTGAGTTGAGTCTTGGGCAAGGCACATTTCTTCATGCTCCCACTGGAAAGAAAATGCACGTGGTAGAAAGGGAAGGACACACACACGCACACACATGCACGCACGCGGGAAGAGGTTACGCAACAATCTGGTGCAACTTTTGTGTTCATCTTGGTGGAATGGCCAATTTCTCATGAAGTCCTGAGCGTTAAATAAAAGGGAACCTCCTTTGATGGGAAGCAGATGTCTCTTTATACACACAGACAAACACTTGACCAATATGGAAATTTGTAAGTTATCATTCCAAATACATTACACGAAGTGGACATTTGTCATCCGCACTGTGAATAAGTAAACCACAATTTAGTATCTCATTAACTGGGCTGCGAGTTAAAGCAATAGAATCTGACCTGGTCTGGTAAACAAACTGAATGTTTCAATTGGATTTTCCACGTTACGTTTACATTGGTTCAAAATATGCAACATGAATCCGGATATCATGAGGAAATCTGCTTTGACGGCCTGCAGCAGTACATACTGTTTATACATACATACACTATGTACATTGTCACTGTACATTCCAAATAAAATGGAATAAAATTTGGCACAAATGTTATCTAAATTAATTTCAGAGCACTGTACGGTTTGGGTTCAAATGTGATATGGAATAATATTAGTTATATAAATTATAGAATAATACATGGCCATAAAACATTTGAGCAAATAATTAAAAATAAATTAAAATGCAAAAAAATTATAATAATTAGAATATATAAAACCAGGTTAAAAACAAGCAAAACCAAAAATATTGTGATAACAATACCAAAAATAAAATAATTAAAATTTAAGTTAAAAAAATTAAAAAACTAATAAATTTAAAAAGTTATAACAATTGATATAAAATGTATATACTATAGCAAAATATTAAAACGTAAAACTTATAATGTACAAAGTAAATGATTCGAATTAAAAAGGGAAAAGCGTGCAAACACGCACACAAAAATATTCATGGATTCATCAATGTGTGGAACATGACCAAAATTGAAAGAGATCATTCTTGGAAAAATATTTACTTATCATCAAAAAAGTAGGCTGACTTATCAAAAACTACACACAAAGTGACTCAAACGCAGTATGAAAACATACTTTATTCCTTCTTAGTGTAAGAGTTCACGCATGCTTAACAATTGAATTTCAGAATCATACCGCGGCCTCTCCACGACACTCATCTTGAGTGCAGTAAGTAGACACCCAAAAAAGTCTTACCTTATCTCTTTGCTGCCGCTCGGAACTGCGAGTCGTTGGGCTCTGCTCGTGCAGTGTGAGTCGCAGTCGCCTGCACCCCTCCTGGAAAAAGCAAAAGCAAGACTGAACAGACCGTTATGTGATGCTGAGTCCCATTGGCCACTATTTCCAAAACAGAACGGGGAAAAGTGAGTCACTAAGTGGAGAAGTGGAGGGAGGGAGCAGGTTACCGATGGGCCGGGGGTGGGGGCTTCAAACGTCACAAGGGGAAGTGAAGTTATTTAAGGCTGCACAGAGACGCACTGTTTGCCTTTAAATTGAGTACTAACGACGTCATCGTCACGGAGGCAGATTTTGGAGAATGTGGACGGAAAGATTTCATGCCAGGCATGGCAGATGGTTTCCACGGCAACAAAGCCGCACAGTAGCCATAACTAACAAAAATAAAACTCGCTTCGCTACATATAGCACACACATTGGCTGACAACTCAAACTTGACTTTTCTTTCAGTTCTCTGAAGGGAAGTCATTTTGCCAGGAAAAGCCTCTGCCGGGAAGTGAAAAGGGCGCGTTTGTCCCAGTGCAGGGAAGCCTAATTGATGCCCCCTGCGTGTGTGTGTGTGTTTGTGTGTATGCTCCAGATGCGAGGGAGGAGGTCAGCACCATTATGTAAGACATTCCAAAACAACAAGTTGTATTCTGGTGTCTTGACATCATGCCAAATAGGAGACACACACATAACATGCAAAACGAAATAAAGGCCTGCACTGTTGTGACTGCAAAACTTGCACATGCGTTATCATTTACATCAGTGTATTTATATCCAATCAATTGGTGATGCATTAAAAAAAAAAAGTTCACACTGTACGTAATGTCGAGCTGTGGTATTTCATGGGTGTTAAGCGTGATGATTTCAGTGAATGTGCGTGTAACTTCATTTGTGTGTTCCCACCATTGCTCTTGTACACTATTTTCATGTCTGTCACTAACTAACCCTCTCTCAAAAGGTTTACAGACATAGACCAATTATTTCCCAAAACAATAGGCCTACCTACATGAGAAACACTGCAGTTGCTTCCATTTGTTTTAGTCTATTTCCATAAATTTGATAAGTACAGTTTGCTTGTATTGACATTTTTCAATGTCATGCATTTGATCTCAAGTATGTTTAAAAAAAAAAATCTTACATCCAAGCACAATGTTTATGTTCAAATGCGACATAATGTCACAGAGGCTAACAAAAAACACCTGCTATGCATTTTAGGAACAAAACTGTTGAACATTTAGGTTTACTACATTACTACATCTTATTGTTGGTCATTATGGTGGCACTTGAAGAGGCAAGTTTTTTTTTTTAGGTGGTGTTTGGTGTAGAAAGTTTGAGAACCACTGGTTTAACCTTTAAAGAATGGTTGAATTCTACTGTTTCTATTCTGGTGTGTGGTGGGCTGCTATAGCAGCAAAATTAGATACAAAACTCCATCCCCATTAACTATGGTTACACCAAAAATAAATGTGTTTTCCACCAAGTTCCGTTCCGGTGTTCTTTTGGGCTTTCATGCCTGTTGGAGATTAAAGTAAAACAAACACTGGTCAGTGAATACAGAGAAAGAACAATGCAGGAGCAGATGAAATAACAAAAAGGGTGTGAGGAAGGCCTCCTACAGTTTGATAAAACAGAAGTCTGAAAAATCTTTTTTTTTTTTTTTTCGATCTGGCCTACTCACATTACATCTGAACGCTCTGATGGGCCATTTGGGTGGCGGGCGCTCAATGAATGGGAAAAAGAGGGAAACAGTGGGACAATTGTTGGGAAGATATTACACAAGCCAAGAGGGAAGCTATTTACACATGCACGTAAGTGCCAACAGCCGTAACACTACACAGCCTCCTTTGGACAGACAAAAGGAACAGTGGAACAAACCTGCACAGAAATGGAAAAAAAAAAAAAAAAAAAACACACAAACACAAGGTGTGCCAGTGTAAACACTGACTCCATAAGAGGGCAGAAACATGAGCCTGCACACACCAACAAATGGCACAAAAGATGCTGAGGTCCATGCAGGCGGGCTGCCTGGAGGCTTTGAAAGCCTACTGAGACACTTTGTGCTCTACTTTGGAGGTGGAGGCTAAGGCTGAATTGTGTGAGCACAAGGAAAGAAATCCCCAAAAGTACCTGCTGCATTCCACACATTACAGTACTTCTTTTTGTGTGTGTGTACTAAATCACTGTCTCCGCCTCCTCCTACTCTCCTTTTCTACCTGCAGCACAGATGGAGGCAATATGAGCCGCGAGGCTTGCGCGCTTACACTTTTATGACCAGTGAGGAACATTTTTTCCCCCCTTATGGAGCATGCAATCTTGCCTCCCGCATGTTAAATAGGTTAAGTCCACACTATTGATTTCGAAGAAACAGTGACAGGATTTAAGTGTTATTATAGAACAAAGTACAAGAGTGCAAACAGTGACTAGTGATAAGTACACATTACGAGCTTCATCCCCAGCTGCATGGAGTGTTTTATCCTTGTATAGTTGTCACAAAAAGCAATGCTTATCGTCGCTCCTTTTTCTTCACATCTGCAATTACGGTGTTGTAAAGTATTCTGTACATACGTAATTAGGCAAAGTGGGGCTGAAACGAGTCACGATTCATCAAAAATAAGTCAAAAGTCAAAGCAAAATGTCTGCCTCAACGCTTGCTGGTGATCATTTTTCAACACATGCTCTAATGTTACAGCTGACTCACACAAAGACGGAAAAAATAAGGTGGTGCAATGGCGGCAAACAGAGGGAAGCAGTATTATTTCACACTTAGCAAAAAGGTTGAAAGAAAAAATGCAATGTGGGGTGTCTCAATAGGTAAAATGAATAATAATAATAATAATAATACAAAGTAAGCACTTTCATCCACGAGCTGCTTTGGCGAGACACACTACATACACATACACACATGCAGACTGGCTACCGGTTAGCTAGTTAAGAGCCAAGCGCTAACAGAAGCTTGCAGTAGCCAACTCTTTTAACTCGACACTGTCATTCGCCAGACTACACCTTTTAAAGTCATACACTCAAAGTCACAAATATTACAGTATGGAACCCTGAATTGGATAAAAAGGCAACGTGGTCGCCAGCCAATAACAGGGCACATCGAAAAGAAAAAAACATTCACAAACACATTCAAACGTCGGGGCAATTTGGAGTCTTCAATTGACCTATGTTGACATCTTTTGGGGAAGTTGGAGGAAACTGGAGGAAACCTGGAGACGGAGAACATGAAAACACCACAAAGGCGAGGCCGGATTCGAACTCTGGTCCCAGAACCAACCCCCTGTGCTATATTGTCTGGTAGATAAAAATACATCAGTGCAATACACAACTGTAAGTCCAGTAATGACAGCTACATTCTGGTCATTGTCCCAAAGGTAAACAATTGTATATTCTGTAAATTAGTGTGTCTTTTGATAAGTGCGTGCTTACATTTGTGTTTTCACCTCCGCGCAGAAGACTGTGAGATGCCTAATTGATTTTCATCATCCCTGTGACGGTGACAAAGGTCAGTTCTATTCTCCTTTGTACATACTGTACAGTATTCATGCAGCTCGTCATCCAGTTCACTCTCAAAGTACAAGGTTTTTGTCTTTTTAATTATTTTTATCGTTCTTGTGTGCTACGAATTCCCACTTTTAAAAAAAGGAATTCCCCTGTTGCAGAACACAAACAAAGCCTTATTCAATTCCATTACTTTTTAATTGAGTTCTTTCAACATGTTTTTAAATGGAGTGGCACACCTGTACAAGTTCCTGACACTTCCCAAAACCTACTGTCTCCAAATTGGACTCAGTCAAAGCTGAGAGTAATAGCTTTATTGTGCCTGATGTCAATGGACATCAAAAGACATAAGTTATAAAAACAAGTTTTTAAATCGGTGATGAAAACAGCAAAAATCCAATAATAGAATGGGAATCGGAACTAATTACAACATAGGAAAGTGACGCATACATGACTGACCTGCAATGGCCTCTGACAGTAAATGCACGAAGTCAACTCGGTTTGGTCTTTTTTTCATGTGTGATGTAAAAAAAAAGATGGCTTCTCAAGAACACGCAATAATGTCGCTCTGCACATCATCACAGTTAATGGCGAGGACATTATGTGGTGGATTTCTTTGACTGTCAAGAAAGTCAATCGGCATCTCCCAACAGGTTGTGGTAGACTTGTAACTTTTACGAATATTTGGGAAACCTTATGGTGCTTACTTACAGGAGACAGAGAAAAGGTTAGTAGACCTGAACTCATCCAGTAAATGGGCCTGAACAGAGTGGAGGAAACAAATGCACGCGTAGGTGGTTTCTCCTCATCCATTTGGTATTTTTCCCCATCGTGTGTCACTGTGTGTTGCAACTGCCTGCGCTTAGCATGCAAATATAGGCGTATTTCCTGGTTTGTGCTCGCATCAGCCTGACTGAAATGCGACAGTCACATAAATTCTAATCGTGTGTGACTGTGTGTTGATGCTCTTTGCACGCGATGACTTTTACAGCACAATAAAAGTCTCAGGGCAGATTCAGAGTCACATCACAGCATGAAAAGTGGACACAATAATCCAGATGCGTTGGTTACAACATGAGGTGACGTGAACCAATATGGCGAAAGTGTCGCTTCATAAGCTTGTAACGCACAGCGCGTCCTGACTGTTAATTATTAAACCACCAGGAGTGATAAGGCCCATTTAGGTGACGTGCACAGACACCCGTGCTCATCTCCCAGCTTGCCTTCAATGCGTCCGAGTCGTCTAAACCTGTTAAGAAGACGCCGCACGTTTGCCAATCTGAAGGCCTCGCTGGCCGTTTGCGCTAATTCTTAACTCACAAGTCACAGGGACCCCCGGGGGAGGATTAAAGTTTAACAAGTAAAGCCTGCTGAAACAGACCATACATGATGTTATGTAACTGTAAAAGTTTGAAAATAAAAAAAAAAAAAGTTAGATCCAGATCTGATCTGGATTAAAACTACAACATTAAAAGTGCTGCTTGGTGGATTCAGATGTTTGTTATCGCTGTCAAATGGAATTTGGTTTGTTGTGTTTGGAGGACATTTGAATCAGGATTAAAACTGACCTCCCTTTTTTTTTTTTTAACCGTTAGGTAGACCTTACAGGAAAACAACAGATTGCAACCTGATCGGATGAGACTTGACATAAGACCATCTGAACGCGTACTGTGTGAGATTCCACGATCAATTTGTAATCACTCCTATCTGCGTCGAATCCAGACTGAATTTGGTGTCACCATTAAAGTTGTGTGATGTCACATTCCCAAGGCAAACATGGTTGGGATTTTTTTTTTTTTTTTTTGCAGTAAAGCATATAATTACATATTCACTTTACTAATTTCATCAATAAATGCAATGCATGCAAATAATACCAATAGATTGGTGAATTACGATCATTTAATTAAAAAAAATTCCATTACTTTTGATTTGATTGTTTACATACATGGATTATTTTACTTAAGGGGTATTACCTTTAGACCATTTCAATTGGCAGATAAACAGGTGTTTTTATTTTAAATATTAAACAAATTAAAATGACTACAAAGCCATCATAGAACACAAACGAGTAAGGAAAGATCCAGATTAATAATCAATGAAGAAGCACACACAAAGCTGAAGTACACAATTATGACTTTTCAATGGCTTCAAGTTCCAATGGTCAAGTGTCTCACCTTGTCATATTGTGGTTTTCGGATGTCCTCCACCGTGCACAAACTTCCGGCCCCGCCGTTCATCATCATCATCATGCCTCTCATGTACAAATAATAAATAGATAGTCGACTATAAATAATAAATAAAGAGAAGAAGCTAGTCCCGGTAGCGGCAGCTGCCCTCGGAGGTCTGAACACTTACACCGGTTGCTTCTTTTTTTTCCCCGAACACAATCTTGTTAGGTCACCACAGGGACACGCCCACTCTAGCCCAAATGACCAAATAAGGAGACGAGGAGGCTGGAAGAGGAATGGACAGACAACGATTAGAGAAACTGCTCCGTCGTGGCTTCAAACAACACGAACACTTTGGGACATTTTGTACAGTATTGAGAATTTTTATTTCATTATTTTTATTTTTGAAATCTACACTTTTGTATGTCGGTAGGACAATTAAGTTTGGTTGATTTGATGAGTTATATAGTCATACAAATTGGACAACTATTTTCATCATGATCATTTTATGAACATTTATTTCATTTTAGTATGATTTTATTTGTATTAGTATTATTCTCGTTTTAAAGTTTTATTCCGGTGGCTCTGTGTAAGCATATATCTGTACTACATTACAATACTCCTAGGTGACCAAGAGGCACACATCAAAAAAAGCAGCGCTTTGTCCATAAAATTAAAGCAATAGGATTTCTTTACATTCTATTTATTTGTTTACATGTACCCAGCTAGACACAGGACCTATGACTTTTTACAAAGTACCATTACCAACAGTGATTCAGCAAAAGATCACTGGGGTATAGTTGACTGTACTCATTAAGAATTTTTCACCTTTGCAATATCGGCCCAGGGTATCAGATAGTAATTCAGAGATGATAGTCCATGCATTTGTAATCTGCTTTCTTGTTTTGTCTTCACATGTCCAGTATAAAAAGGCTGCAGTTAGAACAAAACAGTGCAGCAAGACTCTTGACAAGCACGAGAACATTTGGTCGTACAGTAGTTACTTCGATGCGATACATGGTTTTGTGAGTTATTCATAAACGATTACATGGCTGAGCACCCTGTCTCGCAGACGTCATGGTACTGTGTGCGCCATCCCAAAAACTACACTCGCAATACACTGGCCTGTCTGTGAATTTGAGTAGTAGAAGGATGTCTGCAAGTGCTTTAGCATTTTCGATTCAGGCTTCAATATTCTAGAATGCCCTACCTGTGGATATTAGTGCTACTACCTCACTAGAAATGTTTTAAAAAACTGACTTGTGACTCATTTCTACTGTCCTGCATTCAGTTAAAATCATGACACACACGTTTTTAGGTTAAAGTCTGGAACGGATTAATGGCATTTCCATTCATTTCAATGGGGAAACTAACTTGAGATGTGAATGTTTTAAGGTATAATTGTGATCACATTTAACTTGTATCACAAGACAAAAAAGACATTTGGCACGTTTTTAAAAATGACATCAAAACAGATTTGTCCGGGCAACATTTTGTTATACGTTGCTTGTTTTGGATGTCATGAAACTGAGTGGATGTACCAAATGAAGTGTTTCTTGGCGAGATAATGTCGAAAACAGACCACACAGTGTTCAGAGTTGCCACATCCTGTATGTGTTTGTTAATACGTAAGTCACAGAGCACCTGGCCCACGTTATTGTCCGACGCAACCCAACGTAGACCATAAACACGCAGTACAGGTCAGAACTGAGTTTCTTTCTACGGTCGGCAAGTTTTGTTTCTCTGGGTGTTTTGTTTGGAGAACTCCAACTGGAATATAAACACAGTCTAATCTAGTTAAATTTGAAGCCGCAACTGAGTAAGCAGTCTTGAAAACTAGAACAGTTTTTAATAAAATGTGAATCCAGGCTTTTTATGTTTGTATTGTAGGCAAGTCTGTAGTTAGGTACAAGATAACATTCAAAAAGAGAGCAAGCTTTGTTCTGTTGCCCTTTATCTGATTCCAAGTGATCAAGATGGGTGCTGACTTTCAATGAGATCAAGACCTGAATGAAATTCGCAGTCAACAAAGAGGGAATGACGCTAAATGAAACTTAAAACAAACTCACAAAACACCCAGAAAATGATGCAAATGGGACCAATATATTTTCCAAGACATGACATAATCTAACCTGCAGGGTTTCATGTGAAAGGTATGCAGCTGAGAGCAGACTGAGATAATGAGCCCAACAAATGACATCATAAGGCAGACGCTTGCAAGTAGCACAGTTACCAGAAATGTCTGTTTTGTTTTAGCCGTCCTAAAACAGACAAAGAACACACAGACAGCTGATGTTTTGAAGATGGTGAAATGTGAGAAAATCACTAATTCACTGATTATGATGTAAATCAGTAACTCACTGATTATAATGTCTTTCTCACTTGTCCATTCTGAAAACCTCAGTTTCTTCGACTGGGGAACAAAAAGATGTGTCAGCAAAGTGTAAAAATGTACTCCTATACAGGAGGTTGGATGGCTAGGCTTTATTAGAATGAGGTATGAATGTGGTTAGATGTTTGGCGGTGGGCAGAGGGGCTATAGGTGCAGAATGGCAGCCATGTTTTTATCAGACTTCAGCAGGCCAGCTATTATTGCACAAGTACCGCAATTACCCCCCCCCCCAAAAAAAAGTCAGTAGTGCACATGATACAAATGGGCATTTCCATTTTATAAATGTATGCCACTAACTAGAGGTTATGAAAAAGCTGTACATTTTCATTCCAAAATGCCACCGCCATGGAGAGGTAATGAGAAAGGTGCTTGCATTCTATGCCAGGGGTATGTATGACAGCATATACAGTGAAGAAAATAAGTACTTGAACACCCTGCTATATTGCTAGTTTTCCCACTTAGAAATCATGGAGGGGTCTGAAATGTTCATCGTAGGTGCACGTCCACTGTGAGAGAGATAATCTAAAAGGAAAAATCCACAAATCACAATATATGATTTTTTAAAATGATTTGTGTGCTACAGCTGCAAATAAGCATTTGAATACCTGATAAAACCAATGTTAATATTTAGTACAGTAGCCTTTTTTTGCAATTACAGAGGTCAAATGTTTCCTGTAGTTGTTCACCAGGTTTGCACACACTGCAGGAGGGATTTTGGCCCATTCCTCCACACAGATCTTCTCTGGATCAGACATGTTTCAGGGCTGTTGCTGAGAAACACGGAGTTTAGGCTCCCTCCAAAGATATTCTATTGGGTTTAGGTCTGGAGACTGGCTAGGCCACGCCAGAACATTGATATGCTTGATATCTTGCATGGGCTCCACTCCAATTGAGAATGACAGTCATGTTTAGCTTCTTCCATTTTCTAATGATTGCTCTAACAGTGGACCTTTTTTTCACCAAGCTGCTCGGCAATTTCTCCGTAGCCCTTTACAGTCATGTAGAGTTGTACAATTTTGTGTCTGGTGTCTTTGGACAGCTCTTTGGTCTTGGACCATGTTACAAGTTTGAGTCTAACTGTTTGTATGGGGTGGACAGGTGTCTTTATGCAGCTAATGACCTCATACAGGTGCACCTGATTCAGGATAATACATGGAGTGGAGGTGGACTTTTAAAGGTGGACTAACAAGTCTTTGAGGGTCAGAATTCTAGCTGATAGACAGGTGTTCAAATACTTATTAGCAGTTGTATATCACAAATCATAAAAAAAAAAAAAAATCATACATTGTGATTTCTGGATTTTTCTTTTTTGATTCTCTCTCTCAGAGTGGACATGCATCAATGATGAAAATTTCAGACCCCTCCATGATTTCTAAGTGGGAGAACTTGCAATACAGCAGAGTGTTTCATATACTTATTTTCTTCACTGTATGTACACAACCATCATTCAATTCTTTATGATTATGTTATCTTTAATGATAACGCTTCTCTGAAATGCTTGAGAGTTTAATTTGAATCTCATTTTATACAATTAAAATTGCTTCACCTGTGCCTCTTCTGGTGTTCTTGAAACAATTGTACCCTTTTTACAAAACTCTGCCAGAGTAATCAAACATGAGCACAACAGTGCTAAATAAAAGTCGGGCCATGAATTTCAAAATACGAGGAAGTAACTTGAAAAAAAAAAAAAACATCACGTGTTCAAATAAAGTGCTTAAATTCTGAATAATCCTTTAAAAAATAGATGATGCTTCATGTTTTCATAATATGGGTAGTGTCATGATCCAGCCGGTGCAGCCCTGGCTGCGTGGGTGCCCGCATGGTCGTGCTGATTGGGAGGCACACACCTGCGCCTCATGCTGGCCCCGGTATATATAGGACCATGGGGACGACTAGTCCGGCGCCAGATCGTTGCGGTTCATGCCCCGTTCCAGCATTCCCGTATCTCTGATCGAATTCCCATGTGCACCGACCTCTGCCTGTCCTCCGACCAACCCCGTAAGCCTGACTACTTTCATACTTCTGCCTGCGTTGATCAATCTCCCGTGTACCGACTCCTGCCTGCCCGCTGACCTGCTCTCTACGCCCGGCGCCCTGACTACCGCTGCTGCTGCACCTGACTGCCTGCCCGATCCCCGACCGTGGAACAATAAACATTTTTCCCGAATTACCTCTGCGTCTCCTGTGTACTCCTGCATTTGTGTCCTACCTCAGTTCCGATGGGTCATGACAGGTAGCAGAAAAATCATGCATTGTAAAACTGTATTATAAATTGGTCAGTTCATAGGTACAACTAGAGGACATATTTGGAGTGATTCTTGCAAAATATAAAATGGAAAACCTAACCTAGTGCCCGGGAATTCAAAAACTTAAATTTAAAGCAAATTGTAGCAAAATGGATGAATTGTGTTAACCAGACAGGTCTGGACATTGATGACTCCACTTGAATATAAACCAACTTGTGTTCTGTGTTTGAATAGTTTAGCCGCATTTGTTGATTTGTTTCTTATAAACAATAAATGGGGAAATGGATCCTGTAAAACAATGCTGAATGTGATTTTTGTAAACAACACTTGAGAAATAAACAGATAATGCAAAAAAGTGCTTCTGAACCATAGTGTGTTTTATACGTATGGCTGAAAATATTAATACTGATATTTAAAGGAGCAAGACATTCACAGAAATTCAATATTCATAGTTTGGCACTGTATTTATCTGTTGCCAGTAGCGGGATCCACTAAAATCTAAGAACCGTATGAAAAATACCTTTGCAAATGCTCACTTTGGATTCTCACGAATTCCTTAAACAATGTTTATTATCGTGTTGCGCCAGCGTTTGGCACATCTGCTTGAAAATCTGAAGGATTAACGTCAAATTCCAGTTCTGGCTTTCTAGTGTAGCGTCTGAAGTTCTTCCAGCTTCCTCCCACATTCGAAAAACATGTTTGAAAGGTTCATTGATGGCTCTAAAATTGTCTTTAGAATGTAAACGTGAGCCCGAATACTTGTTTGTACAAGCATTTTAATTAAAAAAAAATAAAAAAAGCCCGAAATGCATCATTACACATTCCTTTACACCAATAATCTGTACGATTCAATATAAAAATAAAAGGTTTTCCAAAAAAGTAAAACATCTGAGATAATGTACTTGCAAAAGTGTGCACACCCAGTTATAACTACGGATGTGGTTGTGTTCAGAACAGACCAATTCTATTTAAACACACACTTGCCACCATTAGTACCTCTGATGAACCTAAAACCTGATTCAGTTGTTTTAGTAGGCTTTTCCTGCCATTTTGATGTTACTGTACATCCGTGCAATAAGATGTAATGGTCCATAAAGAACTCCCGCAGCACCAGGAGCGTCTCGTTGTCCAAAAGTAGGGCAGTGAAGCATTTCTGAGCTATAGAGCACAGCAAAGGCCGCCATCATCAAATGGATAACATTCTCACGACACACTAACACAAAAAAATACTGTAACTCCAACGTGAGGCGTCACATGATGCCAAGCACATGCCAGCAATTAGACACACCCCTCTACAACAAACGAAGCGCCATCACAGATATGTAAGCCAGACTTCAAAAACATAGCAGGGTGACGTACTGCGTGTGCGGCATATCACTACATTTTACATTGTCTGGGAAATCAGGGATGCGATGGAAACTCCAGCCCCGCCCTCAGAAAAAATTTCCACTTTTAATTCAGAGTACACCTGCATAACAGGTAGTGTGCAGGTTTGGTTCCACTGGATGGGTGGTGGAGTATCAGCGACAGTTAGGACTGAGTGTGACGTCGTGAATACTTTTGAATGTCGTGTTTTGTTTTGTTTTGTTTTGTTTTCCCAGGGGTGGATTTGAGTAATTAAGCTTTATGGTAAGTACGCAAAAGGAAGCAAGTAACACGTGTTCGTAGAAGATTTTTTTTTTTTTAATTTCAATTCTATTTTAAATGTATATAGCGGAAATGAGAAAATCTGCCAACTACTGTTCAAGTGCCCCCCCCCCTTTTTGGGAGGGCTGAGGTGGGAGGGGTTGGGGGTGAGGATGTACCAAAAATTATTCCACCATTCATTTTACGATTTATTTTAAAGGATTGTTAGAGGCCATTTAAAGTGATAATTTCTTTTATTAATATAATTGGCTCTACATTTGTAAATTATATATATATATATATATATATATATATATATACACACACACACATTGTAGATTTACATGTACTGGTATGTTTATTTTTGTATGTATTGATTTTGTAATTTACAAAGAAATTAGACTGTCTTTTTCTCATTCTTTTATTGCTTTTATATAATTTGAGATTACAGATACATTTGTATTTAAATTTTAAAAACAATGATTTTGTTTTATTTCATCAAAAATATATTTTTTATATAAGAATGTATTTATTGATACTGATTTCTGTAGTTTTAATTGGTGGTTTAGGATTCATTTTCATTGGCATTAATTTTGTATTTTTAGACTAAGAAATTAAGACATTATGGAGAGAAGTAATGTGGGCTTCCTGCAAGATGCTGCCTTTCATGTCTGTTTAAAAAAGGAGAAAAATCAAAGGTTTGTATAATTTTAGCCTGAAATCAATGATTTACAGTAATCTCATTCTTCTGGTTTGTCTCAAAGAAACCGGATCAATGATTGTGTTACTCAATCGCGACCTGTTTCCCAGAAGTTCTCAGTGTGCATTCAGTAAGATAAGTGGAAACCTTAGAAGCTTTTATCACAGAAACAAACAAACAAAAAGAAAGAAAGAAAAGCATGGAAATCATCCCTACTAACAAAGCAGAGCTGGACAAGAATCATGTGGACGAACACGTACCCTTTAAATGGGGACAGCAGACCAAGGGAATTTTTGGGGCTGGGCGGGGGATGTTTCCGGAATACGTGAACCAATCATAATAAACGGAAACAATGGAGACCCCAGATCAGAACAATAGAGCGGAGCCTCCAAAGTCGAAGGCTGGAAAATGTGCAACAATGCAACAAAATTATCTTCAAAAATCTGCTTTAAAAGGAGCCAACCAGCGTGGGCAAAGACGAACATACATGTTTCGTTAGTGTCCACTGACAACTTGGGGTGAACTTTTTGGCCATAATTTCAATGTTTGGCACAAACACAAATCTGCTCTTCACCTGAAGAATGCCATGACGGCAGCAAATGATGGCGCTGGCGGCGTGAGGATTTTGGCTTCTTTTACTTCCCTTGGAACTTTGGCCTTAAAAAAAGGCAGAGAGAATAATGAATGGCTGTGGACACATGTATGACCATATCAGCAGTTATTTTTACTTGCCCTCTCAGTCCACCCTGTCCCTTGTACCAGTAATATTATCATTGGAAAAGAGCTCAAATTATTTTTTTGTTGTCTCATTTTTACATAACAAAAAACCCACCATTCAAACAGGGGTGTGTAGACTTTGAATCCATTCTAGACATTAACATTAATAAAGCTTTAAATTACTTAAGACTAAAATGTAATTTGGCATGCTTGAATTTACCAATTTGACAGGGGGGGGCGCTGAAATCAAACAAATACTGTATAACCCTTTTTAATATAAATGCCCATGGACAATAACTTCCTGATTTCTGTTTAATTTAATTTGAATTACTTTTCAATACTTTTGAAAATATTTTAATCATGTATTGTCACAATAAAAAAATTAAAAAAGAGCAACGGACTGCTTTGTTGTGATGATTAATTCAGTGATAGGTGGCACTCCCCCGCCCCCACACCCCAAAAAAACAAAGAAAACATAACTAAGTATGTAGTATGATTGGCGATTAATGGTATAAAAGGCAGTCAATAAAGGACTGGTAGTTTGATCTAAAAACACAGGGGGCACTGTGAGAGTATTTTAATGACTACTTTCTGCTTTTAATTTAATAGTTTTTTATTTTATTAGTTTTTTTTTTAGAATTATACAAACTAATTCAACCAGTGTCACTGGACAGACTGTTAGACTATCTATAGATGTACTGCACACAGTTTTTTTTTTTTCAATCTTTTAGACTAATGCATAGTTAACTGGCGCAAACAAAACCATTGTCAGTAAACACCTGTTGAGAACGTTGAGGCCTAAAAATGGAATTTGAAGTCGACATCAGCATGTGGAACGTGTGACTCATAAAGGTTTACAAGCTGAGAAAAAAATGTTTGTGACACCAACAAAACGACACACTCAGCAACCAGCGGCCCTGGCACATCACAGTTTAGTGATGACGAGACGAGAAAAGTGAGACCGTCAACATTCGGTGACATTTGACGGCTGAGCCTTCGGGGGCCTCACACCTGAAAAACAAACATGACCTGCAACAATACTGCTATCAACACTTGACTGTGCAATGTTGCGACGGGCTATGTTCATGATAATTGCAGTCTGGGGAAAAAAAAAAAACGTTTTATTCTGAAAATCGGGTGCGTCTGCCTGAGCAGCTGCACATACGCCAAACATCTCAGCTTGGTAGCAAGAAAGACACAAAAGTTATGAAAAAAAAAATCCTAGATAATTGAAATAATGGACTTTGGTGCACTTTTCTGGTTTTGTGTATAAAGTCCTTGCTCTTTCATTAAGGTTGTATATTTTCTATTCCAGACTCTTTTAGTCATTTTACAGGTGAGTTCCAGAAATTCAGACTCTTCCTAAAAAATTAATGCTTTGAACTTTTTTCTGTGAATCTTTTCCATTGGCAGTGAACACTTCCTCAAAGTTTTCCACATTCCTTGGAGGAATGAGCGCCAAATCCATCCATCTATCCATTTTGCGAGCCGCTTATCCTCACAAGACTTATCCCAGCATCCTTCGGACCAAAGGCGGACTACACCCTGAACTGCTCGCCAGGCAAATATCAATGAAAAAAAAGTCACAATACATACAATCATAATGATTAAATTCTGAAAAACAAATGCAAAAACACTTTTTGGGAATGAAAACCTTTTTAATAAAGGCAATATAAAATTAAAATTGTGAAATATTTTGCCCAGTGAGCAACTATAGTGTTGTGATACATTGACAACAAAAATAGAGTACATGATTATTAATATCCCGATTTACTTCATTCATAAGACATAAAAAAAATAAACAATACAGTGCAGCAAATGTTCTTCAGTGCCAATTTCTTTAAAACTAGAGACAAACGTAAGACCCCCCCCCACAAAAAAAAATAGAAATGTCAAAAAAAGCAAACTAAAATCATCATGATTATTATCTTCGTTTTAAGGCATCATGTATTATGGGACTTTTAGTAAAAGTCACGTATAAATAAAGGGGCAGCATGAGCCATTATTGTGCCTCCAAATATAGAAAACTACATCCAGAAAATACATAGAAATAGTAGGGCAGTAAGAAAGTTAGCTTTTCAGTCTACTTCTGTACCAAATATTGCTCACATGTGCTGTGAAGGAAACCACCTTAAACAGGAAGTCGGGCTTCCTTTAATTCACTCCCATGAGGTGAATGGTCAACCCACTAACCTTTATAATACTACCTCCTGCTTTGTAGTGCATCTGCAATAGCATACCAGTATTGGCTCAGCCGAGCGGACTGAAAGGTGTGCTGTGCTACTTTTCAACAGGAGCTGGTGTGGAGGTTTCCCTCGGTGAGGATGGACGTGATGCTGGACGTGTCGTAAATGCTCTCATCATCGTCCGAGCTGAGGGCGGACGAATCCAAAGCGGGACGCATGGTGGCCTTGCTTTTCCTTCTGCAACACGCAAAAAGCAAAATTAGTTTATCTGAAGGCAAAATTGCATTTTTTTTTTTTTAAAAAATTGCACTACATGGTATGAGTTTTTAATGTTTTGAGGGTGTGTGGAAGGCATGGCACCTATGTGGGAGGGAACGTGACATTTTGGAAAAGTGACTTTTCATGGACTAGCCAGTGGTGGGCAGAGCATTTGAGACCTGGACCTTCAGTGGGGACATCAGACCCTAACCCACCTCTAAATACCACAACCAGCACATTGCAAATTAATCGTAAAAAAAGGGCCACACATACACACACACACACACACACACACACATATATATGTTGTTTCTTTCGGCTTGTCCCTTTCGGGGTCGCCACAGCGTGTCATCTCAGATGAACGCACATATACGTCTGGCACAATTTTTACGCCGGATGCCCTTCCTGACGCAACCCTTCTCAGGGAGTGGAGGCCCCAGTGGGATACAAACCCACAACCCCTGGTTTACCAAACCAGTGCTCTAACCACTGAGCTACGGGGCCTCATACACATATATACATACATACACATATATATACATATACATACATATGTATACACATCCACCCACGTTATGAGTCACTTATCCTCACAAAGGTTGCTGGAGCCTATTCCAGCTGTCATCAGGCAGGAGACGAGGTACACCCTGAAGTGGTTGCATAGAGACAAACAACATTCACACAATGACACCTAGGCGCAATTTACAGTTGGTTTACAATTTGCACGTTCTCCCCGTGCCTCTCTCTGTGCACTCTGGTTTCCTCCCACATTGCCAAAAACATGCATTGATTGGAGACTCTAAATTGTCCTGGTGTGATGGTGAGTGCGACTTTTGTCTGTCTCCATGTGGCCCGCTATTGGCTGGCAACCAGTTCAGGGTGTACCCCGCCTCCTGCCCAAAGGTAGCTCTGATTGGCTCCAGCACTCCCACGACCTTTGTGAGGATAAGCGGCTTAGAAAATGGATGGATGGATGTAAATGCAGATCAGTGCATCTTATAGTGTTTAGGTCAGCAGACAAGGCCTTGAAGGTCCCGACTGTACAACCCTGCAATTATTTGGGTCATTGCAGTGCCACTTACCTATGAAGTAAATGTTTTGTAATCTGGCTATTTCTGAAACGAGTCACTGAGAAAGCCATTCTGCTTTTCTGACACTAATTACATAATAACCACCCTCACACAGATTTTCTGCACCTATAATTTGACCAGTTGGGCTGGTCTAGGATGCACAGCCACATTTAAGCAACAGCTTTTATACATTGTCTGAAACCTGATCATGGTGAAATGTACACATCCCCCATGGCCGAGACACCCTGATATTATGTGAGAGATAAAAGATGAGCAGAGCTCCAGTAAGTTTAGTTGGATGCACAGCCTCGACTGATAACCGACGCATACTTGATTGCTTAGCAACGTTGTGAACAAAGTGACTGTGTAAGCCGAGTGGTGTCAAACAGGTTTTTGTCTTGGGGCGCATTGTTGTGCCTCAGAGGGCCTTTAGAACACATTTTAAATCAAATTATATCATAACCATTGTCCAACAAATTGAGGGATAGCTACTTTTGAAATCAGAAGTTTAAGTATTGTTTAAGTTGCTCCAGAAAAACAGTTTGTCAACAGTAAAATGCAATATCTTACCATTAATGTTCATTATTATGAAAATCTGGAGTTTGGCTACAAACTAGCAAAAATCACAGACTTTGACAAGTATGATTTCCTTTTGCAGGCCACGTAAAATGATGGGGTGGGCTGAACTTGCCCCCCTGGGCATTGACATTGACACCTAGTCCCTTGGGATAGGCTCCAGCTCACTTGTGAACACTAAGCAGTTCGGAAAAATGGATAGATGGATGTTCTTTGGTAGGTTTGGTTGCTCTGTTAACACTTTTTAATCTCATCGTTTAATAGACAGGGCTCCCTCTGGTGCCCATGCCATGTAAAAACCGAGAGAGACTACGTCAGGCCTGGAATGGCCCCCTGAGGGGTTCTGAGTACTCTCACTGTTTTGGCACGTGCTGACATGTCTTAAGCACATTGTGAAATACATCACACACACTTAAAATGTCTTCCAAGTGTGTGAGGAGTGTGTATGACGCTAAAGACGTCGGAATGCCAGGATGATATCATTCACGAGTGGTTTCACTTGTGACGCAAAGAGGTGCTGTTTTGTGCTGTTTAACACACCCCGTAATTAACTGTTTGTTGAGGTTAGTGGAAGAGCAAGTAGCATTTAAAGATTGGAAAGGCTTACTTGAGTTCCGTTTCCAAAGCGTTGACGCGTGACTGCAAGGCATCTTTGAGCTCCATCTGCTCTTCCATGTCTCTCTGAGCCTTCCTCCTCAGCGTGTCGATCCTCTCCAACTCCGTCTCGCCCTCGTCCACCTGCCTCTTCAGCGCCTTCACCTTTAGGGAAAGCTGCAAGGCGACATGAGGAAGGGACAGCTGATGAGCGTGTCCCCGCTGTCTCGATAGCAAACGTTGAGAATGTGCAAACCTGGTCCTTCTGTTCAGTGTGTGCTTCTCTCTCCTCGTCCAGCATCATGTTCAACTCCTTAAGCTTCCTCTCAAGGCGGCGCTGGGATGCCAGAAGAGAATTCTTCTCCCTACACACAGATGATCTTAAGCTACATTTTTCAATTGTGCAAACCAAAGTCTTACAAGCCGTTCGAAGTGAGGACTCCTAAATCTTAATATAGATAGCCAGCCGTTGTGGGGATTGCTTGTTTTCCTTGTGCTTGGGGAGATTTTCTCTGGGTAGTCTTTTATTGCAAAAACATGTATGTCATTGCGATGTTTTAGAAGGCTCAGTTGAGTGTACAGTTAAATGTTCCAGGAGGATTAATTCCTTTTGCATGATTTCCTAATTAACTTTTTCCGTTTAAGTTTTTAGTCACCACAAACATATAGACATTGAAGTGAATAATGTTGTATATATATTTTTCATTACAATATCTATTTTAGAATGTTTATGACAGTGGAGCTTTAAGTACTTGTCAGGAAAAAAAAAAAAAAAAATTACAGTACCTGTCCTCGGTCCGGAGACGTTCCTCAAGTTCCTGGATTTTGCTCTCAAGCTGAGAAGCCCCAGCAGAGGAGCGAGACTGGCCCTCCATGTCGGCGACACGGCCCCTCAACTCCTTGAGCTGTTGCACCACATATAAATAAGCTAAGTTTAATAACATAAAATACAAAGAACTCATGATGTTAAAAACGGACGCACATGTCTCTCCATGGCGTTCTTGTCCAACTCAAGGTCCTGTTTGGACGAGCGTTCCTGCATGAGCTCAGAGCGCAGCTGGTCAATTTGGTCTCTGCTTCTGGACACTCGCTCTGTCAGCATCTCTGCGCTACTCCTCTCCTCTTCCACCTCCAACTCCAGGCGCTTCACTTTTTCCTGAAAGGGAGGAGGTCACATCTCAGTACTCAGTCCATTCTTGAAATATGGATTGCAAGCACCAAGCGACAAAGTAATTGTCTGTCGCTGTGCTGTGTTCTATCAGGTCCAATTTTCAACACATTCTTAAGCATCCAGGTAGAAAGGCAAAATTGCTCCAAAGGGCTTACAAGAGTTTAGGTGTAAGTATGACTCAAAAAATGAAATTGAACTGGCATAGGCGCTAAGGAAAATAGCTGGAATAATATGCAAGCAAAAAGCCTGGAGAATTTTTATTATTTCCCACAAAAGTCAGGAGATAGACCTTGTACCAGTCACAATCAATCAGTCATTCCTTTTTAGGCGTCCTTGCTCCATATCAGGGCAAGAGTCCTCCTGATTCAAAGTACGGTCACATAAAACATGAAGTAGTTGGGGCCAAATGTGTTCTTGCGTTCCAGTTAAATGACACTGAAAATGTTAGCTTTAGGCTCCCATATGGCGTATCCCACTAGCGCTGTTTATTTTCTCTTTATTATTCCACTTGCATTCCCCTCACATCCCAACCACATACACAAACAGATGCACATATTTTACCTCCAGGATACGAATTTCCCTGGTCTTCTCGTTGAGGCTGTTCTTGCCCGCTTCATTCTCTGCCTCGAGGTGGCGCAGTCTGTTGGTTAGCATCTCTTTATCTAGCTGGTGGTTGTCCCTCTCCTCGCATGTGAGTAGTAGCTCCTTCTTCTGTCGTGACAGCTGCTCAGAGTCGCAGTCATAATTAGGTACGGTCACGGCAAACTCAGTGTTCATCATTCTTTGACTCTCTGTGTTTGGCTCCCACCTCCTCCTCCAGTCGCTTCAGATTTGTCTGACTTCTGTCCAGTTCGCTTTGAGCATTGCTACCATGACGTTGCACCTCCTGCATTTCCTTGCGTGCGCACTCTCTCTGCTCCTCCAGTTGAACCTTGAGAGCCTGCAGCTCACCTCTGGAGGACATGGTGAGAGACTCAAACTGACAGAGAGACAATAGGGAAGATTACTAGTGAGCACTCTGTAGGAGTGGGAATCACAGAGTAACATGCTACGACCACATATTTTACCAAAAACAACCGTATGATGATACTGAGACGATCGATGTCTGTTAAGATGAAACATTACGTCAAAATACCCATGCAAATGAAGAAAGAAATGCTTTACAAGTTTAAAAGTAAACCAAAGGTTTGGGGAAAGCTTCCATTCATCCATTTTCTGTGGATGACCCAGGGCGCAAATAACCATTCACACCTATAACAATTTAGATTCTTCAAATTAACACAAAACGCAAGTTTGGAATGTGGGAGGAGACCGTAGGACCCAGAGAAAATCTTCACTAATCACTAGGCCATGTAGTTATACTTTGATAAATAATAAAAACATTTGATGGTGCTTTCTATTGGTTGTTTTGGTATGTTGACGGTGGTAGAGAAGAATTTAATATTTTTAACCTTCAACCAACTCCATTTATTTGGTTGAAAATGTAATTAATTTAATTCCTTTTTTTTTTAAAGAATGGTTAGATGAGAAATTACACAATATCATGAATATTTTTGGGGGGATTTGGAGAGTCAGAAAAAAGCAGTATCGTTTTTTGAAGTTCGTAGATAATGCTGTATAACGACATAACAATATTGATAGTTTTCCTCACCCCTCGCACCCACTGAACTCCCTCCTCCTCTCCTACCTCCTTATTGATTTTCTCCAGAGCTCTCCCTTGTTGTTGTTTGAGCTCTTCCAGCTGGTTGACTGTCTGTCTGAGCACCTCCTTCTCTTTCTCCGCATCTTCCACACGCTGACTGAGTCCCTGATGCTCCTGGGTCAGGCGTGAGGCTTTTCGCTTCGCCTCATCCACCTCAGATCTCAGGCCTCTCAGCTCGGTGTGGAGGGCGAGCTCGGCCTCGGAGTTCTCCGCATTGCTGGTCAGCAGTTGAGCCTGAAGATGTGACACTCCACTTTAGCACTATTTTTCTGACTGATTTTGGGCTTTGAGAAGGACAAAAATCATACCTCTAACCGAGACAATTTATCTTTCAGACGCGTGTTGGACTCATTCTGTTCCTTCTGGGCTTCTTCTAAAGAGTTCAGGTCTACCTGAGATCGACTCAGACGGGATTTACTGGCCTCCAGCTCCTCCCCAGCTGATTGCAATTTTTCTTTGAGCTGGCTGGCTTCAATTTGAGCTTCCCTGAGCTTCTGCTCCAGTTCAGAGATGGTGGCTGGGTCTGGGAGCTGTGGGATGAAATAACAAGGGAAGAATATCGAAACATTATATTATGATTTATGTGAATGGATACAAGGATCCAGCCAGTCATTTAGGATTAATTTTACCAACTAACCTTTTTATTTTTCTCCTGGGCTTTGGCAAAGTCATCTCTAGCCCTTTGCAACTGGTTCTTCAGGCGGTCAATCTCATATTTGAGTTCTGCCTCTTGCTCCTGATGAGCTTTTTTCACCGAGATGATCTCCATCACCTTTTTGTCAAATTCCATCCTCTGCTTCTCCACCTCTGACTTTGCCTTCTGCAGATCAGCACTCCGTCGCTCAAGCTCCTACACAAAATCACGACCAACACCATGTTAAAAAAAGGCTCTTTTTAGATCATTTCTGTGATCCTCATCAAGTGTGAGCGTATCCCTGCACCTGGTTTAAAGTCTGTGTGTGGTTGGGGTCCGGCATCTTCTGTTTCAGTCCATTCATTTTGTTCTGGAGCTCTTTCAGCTCCTCCTCATTCTCCTCTTTCTCCAGTCGGGTTTGCAGAAGTCTTAAATGTGAGCACACAAAGGTTTATTCTGATCACATTTTTATGTATAACAGTGTGTCTAACTGGCGGCTACAATTAAATTAGAAAATGGTGAAACATTGAGTAAATGAACAAAATAGGTCTTTACAGTACATCGGCATAAATTAATTAAATAGCGGGATCACAATGGTTGTTTGTTCCAATCATGGCACTGATAATAACAGAATTTCTTCTGTACAAATAAGATAAGAGTACATAAATTATTTCGTATAGTCAGAGCTGCGAAGAATGCCAAGTTTTTAATGACTTTTCAATACCATCGTTCTTGTCATACTGTGTTTTTGTTTGTACGCTAAGGACAAAAGTTATTAAGTTAGTTATTGTTCTAACTTGGTATTTAAAATTAAAAATATCATTCAAGCAACACATTTCACTCAGGTTTTTGCGAGTATAGGGGGAAAGCTGCAACTAGCTTCTATTGTGGACTCAATGGGTGCCAAAAAGTTGAAGGTCGCAGATGACACCACGGTCACCAGCCTCATCAAAGACGGCAACGAGTCTGCATATCGTCAGGAAGTGTCGAGCCTGGAGCTTTGGTCTGGTCAACACATTCTGGCGTTGAAGACTCTAAATAGACTGTAGAGATGATTGTGGACTTTAAGAGCCATTCTTCACTACATCTCCTTCTAGCCCTTTCCAATGGTCTTGTGTCAACCACCGAGACCTTCAAGTTCTTGGGAATTACAGTCTCAGAACACCTGAAGTAGGAGATGAACATCAAGTCTATCCTCAAAAAAGCCCAGCAAAGGATGTACTTCTTGTGGCTTCTGAGGAAGCACGGCCCGTTACAAGAGCTGCTGAGACAGTTCTACACAGCGGTCATCCAATCAGTACAGTGAACCTCCATCATAAGTCTGGTTTGGGCCCGCCACAAAAAAAAGGACAAAATCCCAGTGCAACGGACAATTAAAACCACTGAACAGATTGTTGGCACCACTCTACCCACTATTGAAGACTTGCGCACACGCACACGCACACGCACACACTGTTGGTACAATCAGTATTAGTATTATACTTTGTAGACTATTCCACGATTCGTCAAATTAAACTGCTCCCTTTGCACAACTGTCATTGCACTGGTCTCTAACGGGAACCGCAAACGGGTAAAGGTACTCTGTACAAGCTTAACACAATGTGGAATGTTGACACACTCTTATCTCCTACCTGTTCTAAATGAAGAAGACTTTGCATCTTACACAGCTGTGACTCTTATAAGGAATAGTTCCTATAAACAGAAATGTCTCTTGTTCTTGTTACTTTGTTGTTCTTTGTTCTGAATGTCGTACCAGGGCAGCACCGACTGCTAGAGAAAAATTCCTTGTGTGTTTTTATACACCTGGCCAATAAAGCTAATTCTGATTCTGAAAAATGAGGAAAATAAAATGCCAGTACTTTGAGGGTAATAGCCACAGGAACATGTTAAAAAAAATCTAAATTAAAGAACAATGAAATGGATTTTTTTTTGGACTGGTGAACTCAGTTCAAAATATTGAAACATGAACTATGAACTGAACTACTTGGAATGATGTACTAAACTTTGAACTAGTTCACACATTTCTCCTTTGTCGAGGAAATACATCCATCTCAGTACAATACAGTAAAACTGAGATCTTCTTTTTGGCCAGGTTAAGCAGCACCTACAGTATAATCATGCCATCTAATCTTTCGGATACACCACATCTGTGAGGTGGATCGATGACCTAGGCAACTGAGAAGTGCTCACTAGCACACAATTACGGGGTGCACAGATTTATAAACAACATTTGAGATTAATGGGTCTTTTGTGTTTCCAGAAAAAGTTTTAGACCTTTGAGTTCAGCTCATGAAAAATGAGAGCAAAAACATTTTTTGTCCTTTGTTTAGAATTGGAGCACCCATTATTTTACACAAATTATGAATTTAATTTTGGAAGGGGCCTTGATTCTACATGACAGTTTTCCATATCGACACACAGTACAACTAGCGACTCTCATACGGTTTCACGGTTGTTGGGTGGCTCTCAAACAAGGCGATGCAGAAACATTGAGGAGTTAGAAGCAAAGAAACGAGGATACATACATTTGAATGCAACAAATGAATGATAAATAAGTGACATTTTTCTTGGGAATGTGCAAGTCGAATTGAAAGCAATCAAAACCCCTGTAAATTCTCTGCACTTACTCTTGCTTTGTAGAGCGAAGTTCATCCCTGGTGTTGTGAAACTGCTCCATCCAGTGGCTGCTCTCATCCCTGCAGTCCTCCAACTGCTGCTGGAGAGTCCGAACTGAGGAATTGACCCGCAAGCGCTCGGCCTCGATCCCCGCATGAGACTGGGTGACAGGGGCAAAGCAAAGCAAAGCAAATTTATTTGTATAAAGTATTTCATACACAAGGTAATTCAATGTGCTTTACATGATTAAAAGTATTTGAAAACAAAGAAATAAAATATTTAAAACGGGATTAAAACCAAAATAAGAAAAAAATATATTTAAAAAAATGTAAATTAAAATCACATACAAAAATAAATATACATACAAAAGAAATATGATTAAAAATTGGAAATACATACATACAAGCATAAGAAGAAGAAGAAGAAGAAGAAGAAGAAGAGTTTTCAACCTTGATTTAAAAACATCACACTTGGGGCTGACCTCAACTCTGTTGGCAACTTATTCCATTTGTGTGCAGCATAATAGCTAAATGCTGCTTCACCATGTTTGCTTTGGACTCTGCGCTCCACTATTTCAGCTGAGTCAGTCGATCTCAGAGCTCTACTGGGTTTGTATTCCGTAAGTATTTATTTTATGTATTCAGGACCAAAATCATTTAGTGATTTATAGACCAGTAGCAGAACTTTAAAATCTATTCTAAAGCTGACTGGAAGCCAGTGTAAAGACTTTAGGATTAGAGTTATACGCTCTGACTGCTTTGTTCTGGTCAGGATGCGAGCTGCAGCATTCTGAATGAGCTGCAGCTCTTAAATACTTTTTTTGGGGAGTCCAGTCAAAAAACCATGACAGTAGTTAAGTCTACTTGAGATAAAATGGGATTAAATTGCAATACGGCCCTAACAATTCAAGGACGGGTGGGAAATTCTAGGTGCGAGATAAAAGTTGGAGGGCTGTGGGCGATCAAATAAAATCTCATTTTTGCTGGCTTTTTTTTTTTTTTTAAACTGAAATCCCATTTCTGATTTAAATTGAAATCTGCTTTATGCCATTTTTTCAAGCAAGTTTTTCCCCAGCATCAACATGCATCAACTTCCACCCAAATAATAGAAATCAGAATTTTTTTAAAAATCATCCTTAAAAAAATAAAAGTCAATCATTAACACTAATGACTCCAATATGACTTCATCTAGTTCCTGTGTGTCTGTGCGCAAATGTAGGTTTGTACCTGAGACACCTGCTCCATGCTGCTCCTCAGTTTCTCCATGTCAACGCTATACTGTTCACGGAGGGCTTCGATCTCCTTGTCATGCGAGGCCACCTCATCCTTGAGCGCTCCCTTCAACGCTGTCAGCTCCCTCTCCCGCTGCCGCAGCATCTCCTCCAACTTCTGCTTCAGGCGACAGACCTCCATCATTTCGGCCTCCAGAGTCGCCACATCCTGTAGACACCAGAGAGATGTTATGTCTGAAAACCTCCCACCAGGGTAAGCTCCAATTTGACGTCAGTGTTCTTATACCATCTTGTTGCCATTTTCTCTTCTCAGTTCATCTTGGAGCTCAGCCAATTGGTCCTCCATTTCTCTGGCGCGAGCCTCAGCATTCTCTCTTTCTATACGCAGGTGAGTCAGTCTGCAAGGGAGCACGTTTTTGCATCCACAAAATGTCTTCAGCAAAGCAAAATTAAACATCTGGCATTCATTGGTAAAGACTTTACATGTCCAACTGCATTTTTAGATGTTCCTACGCACAAATGATGACCATTAGAGGAGAGAGGATACTGATATGCAGAATCTAATTAATGGCAAAAATACATATTCTAATAAATGTACATGTTACAGTGGAACCTTGGGTTTCAAATGAAGTGGTTTATGAGCAAAATGGTTTACACAAAATTTTGGTAGTACACCCCACACCCCCAACTTACAAACTATTTTCGATTTGTGAATGATCTTGGCATGGATACGTGGAAACCTTAATGCACTGTTGATGTGGCGGTCATTTTCTAGCTCACGATAACCATGGGAAATGTAAACAATGTGCAGTCATGCAGTGAAACGACATCAGGAAGTGAAGAGGATTTTGTATGTTTTTCTTTTTTTTTTTTAAGACCGGTGAGTGGCAAAGAGTGGTACTAGTTTCACAAATGGTATGCAGGTTCCCGCCAGTGGTCCGTGAAAAAAAGAAAAAAAAATCATTGAATTAAAAGTTCAAACGATTCAAAGTGTCACAGTGGCTTAAAGTTTTTGGAATCCAGTACAATAGTTAACTGTACTTAGACTCAAACTTAACTGTTATGTCAAGAGTTTGCATCTTGAAGTGAAAAGGGGAACATTCTATTTTTCTGAAATACTTGATTTGAAAGACACTATTTAATGTGCAGGTTACATATTATTAGCAGTAATAGCATCACAGATGTGTGTTTATTGTCCTATATAAGCACAGTGTAATGTTTAAACTGCAAAGAATTAAAGTGGCTTCCAACAATAAATATACCTTTTAGGAATAAAAACGCTCCCTTGTGTTCAGTAAAGACTACTGTGTATATGGTTGTTTTTATTATTGTGGTTGGTGGAGACCCACCTATTTTTTTTGAGGTGGTACATTTTGTGTAAAAAAATTTCGAGAACCACCGTTTTAGACCACACAGCCATACCACTATCACCAGAAACTTCTCATACCAGACCCGAAGGTGGATCCTGAGTAAAGGCTCCGTCACACCATGACGTTCTGGTCAACGTTCTCTGAACATTTCAATCGTTCTATTTTTCAGCGTTCTCAAACGCGGATGACACATCTGGCATGTGATTAACGTGTGTCTGACACATGACTTAACGTGTGTCTAACGCACGAGAAGCGGGTAACAGCGACCAAATAAGATACCCCTAAAAACCATTAGCATGTGCTAACGTGTCACTGGCGCCCGACGAGCGATATGTCAACGTTAGACAAGCGTGACTAACGGGTGAATAACGTTTTGCTGGCGTGTAATTTTTAGAGTTGAACGGGAACGAAAACGTTGGAAATTTCATAGACACTTCAGTTGTTCTGGTGAGTTTGAACAGTCAGCATCATGCCGCCTAGACGAAAAAAAGGTGGGGTGCGGACTTCAGCAACTCGCGCTGCAAGTAAGAATGCAAAGCCTCTTTCACTAGCAATGTCTTTGGAGGAAAAAGAACACCAGAAGGAAGAGCACGTCCGAGAAGTAACGCATCATGTGACACCCCCTGGAGACCCTACACCATGAAAACCCCAGTCCGACGGTAACAAACGATAAGTAACAAGCAAGTAACGCTAGAGTAACGACTGACTAACGATAGCCAAACGCGTGCAACACTCGGCGAAATTTAGTAAAACGTGCCACGAACGTTCTGCAGTGTTTAAAATTAAACGTTGATGAACGCTGCTCTTGGTGAGAACTTTAGTGCATGTTCAAAACTTTTTTTCCGGACCGGTGTTCTCCGCCGATTCCCAGCTATCCCGGCGACCATGGGTGACTACCAACGTTTCCTCAAACGCTATAGAACACTGACCAGAACATCATGGTGTGACGGGGCCATAAACGCGAAGTGGCATTTCGACCATTTTGACTACATGGTTCTTTCAAAACTGCCTACCTGTAAGGGTCATGACATTTTTTTTTTTTTGTTAAACTTGTTATTCTGTGTTCACTCATATTAAGGGCTTTTGGGTGTTCGGAAATGCATTACATAAAAATTCCAGCTATCTGTTTACGCTAGTTGTAACAATGGTGAATGCGAAAAGGCAAAGACATTGCACAGTCATTTGCTCGCAAACCCTTATTTCTTCACATTAATGTGTTTTAATGTGATTCTATATTCTACAGTATTTTAACTACACACAAAAAGAAGGTGAATGTCACCTTGTTTTCGGTCTGAAATAAAATAAATGTTTTTCATTCATTTTATTGAGAAAAATTTTCCCTTGATTTGTTAGTCAGGGAATATTACATTTGTAACCAGTGGTTCCACTGTATTCCTTTGGTATCACTGTCTCACTCTAGGGTGATCACGTTATCTCGAATTCCCTCCCCGCTGCATAAAGTAGAGCACCACATTTGTTTTTGTTTTTTTTAACTCAATACACAGTATCTTTACAAATGGCATGTCTGCCGTTGTCAAGATGTCTAATGCAACACAATGTAGTATCAGTCATAGTAAAGTAGGAGCCCCAGGCTAGAGTACCCTCCTTCAGCTCCTCTTTACATGAATGTGTGTGCGTGTGTGTGTGTATGTGAATATTGTGTCCCTCACTCAGACTGCGTATCACAGAGTTCTTTCTTCTTCCGAGCCAGCGTTTCCTCCAATTGCAGATTTGCATCCAAGCAGGAGTCCAGCTCAACTTTCAAAGCTTTTTCGGAGCGGCTAAGGGAGCCCTGCACACAAGCGCGGATGATAAATTAATGAGCGCACTGGACCAGTGGACCAAGATGACTTTAAAGTGTAAACAATGAATCCTTAGCAAATGCTAAGAATGCTGGCAATTAGCCAAAGATCAACATGCAACAGAGTAAGTTCTTATGGGCTATTAGAGATTAAGAATCCCCCAATTTCCTTAAAACAATTGTAATGAGCCATGACTGAAGTTACATTCTTTGTGTGTGTGTGTGTGTGTGTGTGTGGTGTGTGGTGTGTGGTGTGTGTGCGCGTGCGTATCTAACTAGCAGAGAGGATTTAAAGGATTAATCGGAGGATTAATCTCAAGACCCCTCTACAATATCCCAAGGCCTCCTGATTGTTAAAAAGGCAAAAACAGTTGAGGTGAAAACCCTCTCATGTCATCATTCCTTACAGACCTGGTGTTTTGTTTTCAAAAAGACTTGGAGTGTGTGCACTCCACCTACCCTTCGGTCCTCTTGCATGGCATTCTGCAGCTCCGCCACCTCCCTCTCAAGATGCCTCTTCTCTCTCATCAAGTCCAAGGGTGCTTCTTTGTGCTAGTGAAGATGAATGCGTGAGGACACGTTAACTCATTAGGCTGTCAAAAAAAAAAAAAAAAAAGCGTAAAAGACAAAGTCTAACCTATTTTAACAGACCTGAAGGTTCGGTATCCTCTGACAGATCATCTTGACTTTGTGCTTGATGACAACATCATTCTCATTGGTCCTGGCGGAAAAAAAGAGAAAGAAAAATTAGCAAGAGAAACAAGATACTTCATATTTAGGAAAATACCTTTTTAATAAAATGCACTTGAGAAAAAGACCAAGATAGCCAAACTCAGCCAATAATAGCACTAAACTTTTTTTCATTTGGTTGGGATGCATAGCATTAACAAAATTAAAAATGACAGAGAGAGACAGAAAGGGGAAAAGAGTACAAGAGTGACAGAAAAATGAGAAAGACAAATGGACGAAGAAAAAAAAGAATACAAAAATGAAACTAAAAAAAGATGAGAAAGGATGGAAGTAATAAAGAGTGGAAGGAAGGAAGGAAGGAAGGAAGGTTTGAGAGCTGGGTAGGTGGCTGCATTGAAAGATGGAGGAAAGGAAACAGATGGCTGAAAGAAAAATGAAAACATAAAATATGAAAGGAAGTAGGAGTTGATAGAAGTATGGCAAAAATGTTCCACTACTTTGAAGGATGGATGGGAGGAAAGGTGATGGAAGAAGGGACGGTTTGAATGATGGCTAAATGGGAGGATTCCTATATGGTAGAAAGGATGGAGGGATGGACGTTAACGAGGTTTAGGGATTGGAAGGATGGCTTAAAGGAAAGTTGGATGGAAAGAAATAAGGATAGCTGGGTGGAGGGAAGGAAGGAAGGAAGGAAGGAAGGATAGGTAGATGAGTTACTTTTGACACAGCACAAGATCACTTTGGTGCATGAATATGATCAATTATAGGAGATGCTGAAGTGTACCCTTCTCTGAGGATGGCGTATATGGTCTGCATGATCTGCTCCTCCTCTCTGCTCATCTCTGCACTCTGGTCCAGCAAAAGGTCAGGGGTTACCTTAAGACACAGAGGAGAAAGCTACTCATGAAATGAGCAGTTAGACACAGACTGAGAAGTCCAGCCCCCCGAGAAGTCATTGTTACTTGAGGCTCCGTCTCCACGGCAACATATCGGCCCATCGAAGGCTGCCGATGAGCTGAGTGTGCAGTCGTGTCGGGGGAAGCTTTCTGGCCGCGTCCCGGGCTGCTGTGTGTTGAAGATGAGGGCGAGGCAAAGCGGTTGGCAGTGGCGTGAGGGCGTGCACCCTGTGCGTCCTGGGAAGGTGAAAGGCCTCGTTGTTGACCTCCACTCCTTCTGTCGTCAGCCCTGTTTACTGGGTGGCTGACAACATGCATCTGCGGATCCAGGCTAGAGAAGTGCCGCCTCTCACTCAGTGAACTCACAGAACCATTGAGTTTTGCCTTATTTAAACCACCATCCCCCATATTGTGAGACGGTTCTCTTGCGCCTCGTACACCAAACTCGCTGTTCAGGTTGCCATAGCTGCCGGATTTACCATTCCCTGGAGGGTCAGACAGCTGAAACTCCTCGTTGCCAGCCTCTCCCTCCCCATCTCTGTCCAGCAGTGATCCGTGGGATTGGGCCCGACGTAGCACGCCTCCATAACCCCCTCCATCATCTGCCACCTGAATTGTTGGCTCACCCTTCTCCCTCCTGCGGGGGAGGCTACTGTAGCCAGAATTGTACTGAGTCCTGAGCTGAACGCCATAAGAGTCCCCCTTCTTGCCATCTTTAAGCACCACGTACGGCTGTCCCGCAATCCCTTGCACCCGGACCGCCACACCATACTTGGAGGAGGTCTGAGACTTGGGCTTGCCTTGAGATCCAGCCTGCGATCCTCGGGAGTTATGAAGGTCATCGATGAAGCGGATCTGAACGCCGTGGTCCACTGGTGTCCTCTGACCGGAGGATGATGTGTTCATGCTGTCAACACTGGAGAGAGAGAGAGAGAAAGAGAGCAAGCAATACTTTAAGTTTACTTTAGTTTAACTTAGTTTAGTCTCAGTTAACAGAGCTAGAAAATAAATATGTACATAGACAAAACTTGCACTATGTTCATATTGCATGGAATGGCTCTGCTCATTTTATTGTTGCTACCTTTTTGTGAGTTTTTGTAAATTTCTAAAAGTCTACAGCTAGTAAAGGCCCAGGAGTTTTGGAGTTTTTGAGTTTTGAGCAGATGTTTACAGAAAATCGTCACAGAGCAACACAAGGACCGAGGATCTCTCACACTCACTTTTCAACAATGAAGAGGTAAGCACATCAATGTAATGATTAAAACACTCTTTCAAATGTGTATTTATAAGTACAGTTTTGACAGATATCTTTTCAATTAATCCTAGAATGAAAAATTACGACAATTGCTTACATGGAGAACACCTGGCCACCAGTTTCAAAATAAGTAAAATCATTCTTCAAAGTCTGTTTTCAAAGTATATTTACTTATTTAGTGTTTTTTTTTTCTTAAAGAAAAAATATTTGGTAGGGTTATTTCGGAGGCTGGAATGGAATAATGGCCTTTCCCTCCATTTCAACAGGGAAGGATGATTTGAGTTACTAGTGCAGTGTTGGAACACATTAATCTTATCTCAACGCATCCCTGTACTTATGATCAAGAGCTTTGGTTAAAATGTTTTGCTTTTAAATTTTAACAGTAAACAGTTTATGAGTTGTACACACGACTGACCATCACAAATGTTAAGATAGCATTGGCCACACGATTTGAGGCATGTCTCCATCAGTTGTCGTGAAAAACAGGGTATTTTATTGTTTGGCTATTAATTGATAATACTTGTTAGAATCTGAGTAAAGACTTTGAAATATGTCTCAGCATGAACTTAATTTGAATAATTTATTTGAATTTACATTGCTACACTTGAATAATTGCATTAAAAAAGTGAATAAGTTCTCTTTACTGTACAGACTAAAGAATAGCAATCAATTGGCGATACACAGATATCACAAACTGGACCAGTGTACGCACATTTTCAAAATCTGAACCATATATGCGTCATCTAAGATTACCCGCTGTGGCGAGCCCATAACTGGACAGGCCGAAAGGAAAAGATAGGTGTTGACGGATTATACTATGAGAGCAAGCGATGTACTGTTGCTGAACAGTAAATAATACACATACACTTTCAACTGTCTCAATTTCCATTCAGATTTTGAGCTGAGAAGCCTTGGTTTAAATGTGCAAAATCAATCAAATAATACATTGTTTGCCAACAAGTGTAAAAAGTCCCAAACTTTGCCTGACAAACAGCAGCTAAAAGATACAAAGTTCATTCACAGTAACATTTACTTGTGTGGACTTTGTCCTGGTGCACCTTATAAGTGATTAACCTGAAAGCACACACCCATGTATCACTTTAGCCTCTGGAGAGCAACCAAGCCGCATACTTTAGCTATCTATGCCTTCAGTCCTCCTTTGTAGAAAATAACCAAAGGAAACTTTCACCCCATTGCTTCTTTAACCAATTTTCAGTTTCCCTGAATCTCCTGACACTCTGCATGAATGTACTTCATGTAGCTCAGCAGGTTCACAAAGTAGTCATATACACATGCCCCCTCTTACATCTGCTCCCACCTGTTTTAAAATACAAGGCTAAATGCTATCAAAGAACTCCCTCATGACCATTTGGGTTGTCACCCTCCACTCAGTATTTCAAGGTTAAAAAAAAAAAAAGTTATAGATTTACCAGTGCCTGTAAAATACATTTTGTGTGTTCAATACGCTTTCCCTCATAGACTGAAGTCACACCACAAAGTAACCATCACATTGTTTTGCACACACACACACCCGTCCGCTACAGAATGATTACACAAAAAACACCTTTTCACATTTGGAATGTGAATGATGGAGACCAAAACACTTAACAGTGCTTTTGCATGTAGGGTTAGAATCATTTTATCTCAGGTTTGTGTTTTTAACCGCAAAAATTATATAAAAGCATTGGAACTCGGGATGGCCATTTGATGTAATCTCCCCATTCTATGTACTACACTTAAAATAAACCATATTAGCAATTCATGTTTTCTCCGTGCTTGCGTTCTCTGCAGGTACTCCAGCTTCCTCCCACATTCTAAACATGCATGTTAGGTTGATTGAGGACTATTGTCAATTGGTGTGCATATCAGTGTGAATAGTTTCTGCATTGGTCTTTCTTGGTGAGTCTGTGTCCTGCTACTTGCTTGCTGCTGACCAGTCCAGCCTGTACCACACTACTTTCTCAAAGACAGCTGGGGTAGACTCAAACCTACCAACGACCGTAATGAGAAAAAGCATCGCTGACCAAAATTGACTTAATGACAACAAGGTGGCCGCCAGATGAGAAAAATCCACCAGCCAAGCATATTTTTCCAACTACAGCATGACAGCCTCAGTGGGACCTTACTTCATGACTGGATTGCCGGTCTTCCGTCACTGAAATAAGATAACAGTGGCTTTGAATGGTCCATTTCACAGAGCCTGCTAGATGTCGTCTCCTTTGATGCCTAGTGCAGACCCATGGCCCGCAAGAGTTTGATTAGGGTAGTTATTTGCACAATGAACGCACATTCGCTTTGTTTTCTGCCGCCTCTGACCTCTTCTACAGGTCTGGAGTGGCTCGCTACCGGTGTTGTGGGGCACTTGCCTCCTGCTAAAAAAAATCTTCACTTTCCCCTGACTTAATAAGCCAGTCTGGCATGTCTGTGTCTGTTGACACTATGCATGTATGTTTGTGTACGTGAACATCGTTCATATAGAGTATTTTCAGACAGCAGAGGGACATAAAACAGAAATACACCAAAATGGAGACTAACAAAAACATATATGATGTAAAACATTTACCACATTCATTATATGGAAGATAGCCCTTTGAAATGTATATGGCAAAATGAAAATGTACTCGCATTTGGCACCTGGTGAGTGTTAATTCCAGACCCTGACTAGAGCTACAAAAAAAAATTGTTCAATTGAATAAATCAAGGCGGCACAGTGCCTCAACTGGTAAAGCGTTGGCCTCACAGTTCTGAGGACCACGCCTGTGTCGGGTTTGCATGTTCTCCCCGTGCCTGCATGGGTTTTCTCCGGCCACTCTGGTTTCCTCCCGCACCCCCAAAAACACGCAACATTAATTGGACATTCTAAATTGTCCCTAGGTGTGATTGTGCATGCGGCTGTTTGTCTGGCAACCAGTTCAGGGTGTACCCCGCCTCCTGCCCGTTGACAGCTGGGATAGGCTCCAGCAATCCCCGTGATCCTCGTGAGGATAAGCGGCAAAGAAAATGGATGGATGAATAAATCAATTGTGATGAAATATTCAGAATTTGACAGAAATAAAAAATGCTAACTTTGTATAATTACATTATTTTACTGTAATTACTTTGCGCACACACCAAAACTTTAGAGCACGATTAACCAGAAAGTTGAAGAAGAATGTTTACGTACAACTGGTAGTACCTCGCTTGCTAGACTACAGAATATTTTGTTGCCTGCAAGCAAGCCGTATCGTATTAAAATACATGACAATACCTCAAGCAATCTGTGAATAAACATCCTCTCGGTGATGATAAACCCCTTATTGTATTTATTTTTCCCCCTCTACCACACTATAAATGTCTGTGATCTTCACCATGGTAACGAGTGTATCTGGTGATGTTGGATTTGACAAGGTAAAGGTCATTGTTCCTAAAAGACAGGATGCGGTGGTACCGGAATACAAGACTATTTCGACAGTAGTCTGACATACTGCACTTGTGAAAGACCATATTTCTCTTGTATTCTCAATGGTTGTCCCTCCGAGATGCAGAAAAAATGTCAAATGGTGCCAAATGTTTTTCTACTGACAAGACTGAACTAAAACTGTCAAATAGCTACAGTACTAAATCACATGGACTACATCTCTCCAGCAATCATCTGAGCCACTTATCCTCACAAGGGTCGCGGTCATCGGGCAGGAGGCACGAGTACACCCTGAATTGGTAGTCAGCCAATTGCAGGGCACATGGAGACAGACAACAGTCGCACTTACGATCACACCTAGTAGCAATTTAGCATCTCCAATTAATGTTGCATGTTTTTGGGATGTGCCAGGAAACTGGAGTGCCGGAGAAAACCCACGCAGGCACGGGGAAAACATGCTAGCTTCACACAGGTGAGGCTGGGATTTGAAACCAGGTCCTCAGAACTTTGAGGCCAATGCACTAACCGTGCTGCAAACCAGGCTAAAAATAAACTACCTTTTGGATTGGTACACGACGGCGACATGGAGTCAATGTCTTATTTAGCCAACCATTGACGTTTCAGAGAATTATTAAAAGGCCGATCAGCATAAAATTGTCATTATGAGCATATTCTGATCAATATGAAGTCCCCCAAAACTACAGCAAAATCATAGTGAATCAAATATGTACATATAAGCATGTCAGAGAAATAGTATTAATTGAGGTTACTTGCATTTGAACCCTTGGGGGAGAGCCAGTTCAGGCTAAACTAAATTCCATGTAACTTTTAAGATTTGTTTCTCTTATTTACTTTTGTTTCATCACTTCCCTGATGTTTGTGCCGGTGTGATTAACTTCTGGCTCAGTGCAAATAAGGAATGTGATCATTAAATGTAGATGCAATGATATTTGATATTTTTAGATATTTAAAAACACAAATATAAAAAAATAAGTTTCCCACTTAGAGCTGCAGTGAAATTACAGCCTGAGAAAAATCAGAATAAATAAATGTACAAATATAAAGTTAAAAACTGCCAGGGCTCACACTGCACAACTTTAGAGAAAGTTTGGTGGTGGTAAAATTGGAGAAAATGCACGAAAGACCTTTGAGAATATGTAAGTGGTTGTGGTGTGACTTTGTATCATCACATTTAGTGCACAGTTAGTCAATTTCTTTTCCGCCCTCTGGGAACTGCAGAGGAAGCTGCGTCGCATCTCGTTTGTGCAGTAGAGCGCAAATTCTGCAGCCGGTCTATCTTTGCTGCAAGGTCGAACAAACGCCATAGAGCGCTGACCAACTGACTAAAAACACATCAGAAGATAGACTGTGAGTTGCTGATCAGGGGGCATGATGGTCCTGTTATCTGAGAGTAAGTGTTAAAAGTTTAAATGCAGTGATGACACTTCATATCTGCTCAAGTGCTCATCATCAATTCTATGTCATTGAGGAGAAGCAGCAAGGGCAAGCGGGGACCCATCCTATTGTCCAGCTGATGTGGGGCGGAAAACAAGGGCAGTAATTCTGAGAATGCCAAAACAAGAGATCCCTCATCTCCCCTTCTGTGCTTGCTCATTGCCCCGACTTACGTGTACTACCTCAATACAACAGAGGGTCTTTCCTCATTTTCAGTTTTTTTTCCCAAAGCTCATCTTCAACCCCACCACCGCATCCCCCCTGCCCCCAAAAGAAATAAGCACACTCCAACAATGACTGAATGAGTTATCAGAATTGAAAAAGAGTGTGATGCCCACATTGAGAAAATTCTGACACGATTCAAATAAAACTGTGGCCTGGGTTCTGCACACAAAATTATCTCTGCGGTGGTCAAACAACCTTGAATCCATTGTAACCGCTGCTCTCCTTTTCCATGTTGACAGAACATTGAGTAAAACTTCTTATTTAGTTCTACAGTGGACCCCTGCCATTCACTTGTCGACAAGGCCGGTGGCGATCCACAAGGCCTGCAGACGCTGTCCTTCAGCGGCTGCTTCACGAAGCCTTCCGATGCCCACAGATACATTGAGCACCACTGATTTATGGATTACGTCCCCGCCGCAACTATTATTTTTTTTTTTTAGTAGATGTTTACAGACCTACGTGTCATTTGGAACCCACGAAGCTCTTGTCCTTTGCACCTGTGCAATCAATTTTTCACGACGAACCGGGTCTTTTGGAAACGTATGAAGAGCGAATCCATCCTCCAGAGTGCTCGAGCAAAACCCAACAATAAAATGAGCCGACATTTTGGCTAACACGAAGGAACAACGAGCTACATTCCAGCAGGTAAAACTAGTATACACAGACGAGACCGGTACGTCACTTCCAGCTTCTTCTCAAAAAAAAAAAAAATCCTAAAGAGGATTTTCATGGCGGGAGTTACAAAAAGCAATATACATCAAAATCATGTTTTGTAGTGAAAAACAGATGAGTCCATACCGGCTGCTGTTTTTTCATTAATAACATACTAAAAATCCTGCATTTCATGACAGTGGACTTTTAAGTCACCAAATTGAAGTCACTTTTTTTTTTTTTTTTTTCCAGGCTCACAGTCTTGTGTGTGAGTACAGTGGAATGAATTCAGGGTGTGTAGGGGCAAGTTTAACACCAACAACTTACTGCTGACACTACTTTACATAGAAAGTATCTTTTGCCACCCCAGATATTGCCACGCAATTTAAATACAGTGGAACCTCAGAGTTCAAACGTGTCGAAGGTTGTAAAAATCATTTTTCAACCAAGACAAAATCTGCGTAAAAAATGGCTCTGTTTCCAACCAAATTGTCAGTGTCCGAACATCCAGGCACTTCCGTCCTGAATCTCGCCTCCACTACTCTTTCCCATAACGTCATTATGTGGCTCATCATCTTTATTCCTCTGTCATTTCCACAGTTCTGAAAATCACCTTTGTTCTTAAGAATGGGGACTAATACACTTTTCCTCCATTCTTCTGGCATCTTCTCTTCCAGTAGTCTTCTTATTTTCCTTTCGGCTTGTCCCGTTAGGGGTCGCCACAGCGTGTCATCTTTTGCCATCTTAGCCTATCTCCTGCATCTTCCTCTCTAACCCCAACTGCCCTCATGTCTTCCTCCACCACATCCCTAAACCTTCTCTTTGGTCTTCCTCTCGCTCTTTTGCCTGGGAGCTCCATCCTCAGCATCCTTCTACCAATATACTCACTCTCTCGCCTCTGAACATGTCCAAACCATCGAAATCTGCGCTCTCGAATCTTGTCTCCAAAACATCCAACTTTGGCTGTCCCTCTAATGAGCTCATTTCTAATCCTATCCAACCTGGTCACTCCGAGCGAGAACCTCAACATCTTCATTTCTGCCACCTCCAGTTCTGCTTCCTGTTGTTTCTTCAGTGCCACCGTCTCTAATCCGTACATCATGGCCGGCCTCACCACTGTTTTGTAAACTTTGCCCTTCATCCTAGCAGAGACTCTTCTGTCACATAACACACCAGACACCTTTCGCCAGCTGTTCCAACCTGCTTGGACCCGTTTCTTCACTTCCTTACCACACTCACCATTGCTCTGGATTGTTGACCCTAAATATTTGAAGTCGTCCACCCTCGCTATCTCTTCTCCCTGTAGCCTCACTCTTCCCCCTCCACTTTTCTCATTCACGCACATATATTCTGTTTTACTTCGGCTAATCTTCATTCTTCTCCTTTCCAGTGCATGTCTCCATCTTTCTAATTGTTCCTCTGCATGCTCCCTGTTTTCACTGCTTATCGCAATATCATCTGCAAACATGGTCCAAGGGGATTCCAGTCTAACCTCATCTGTCAGCCTATCCATTACCACTGCAAACAGGAAGGGGCTGAGCTGATCCCTGATGCAGTCCCACCTCCACCTTAAATTCCTCTGTCACACCTAAGGCACACCTCACCATTGTTCTGCTGCCATCAAACATGTCCTGTACTATTCTAACATACTTCTCTGCCACACCAGACTTACGCATGCAGTACCACAGTTCCTCTCTTGGTACTCTGTCATAGGCCTAGATCCACAAAAGACACAATGTAGCTCCTTCTGACCTTCTCTGTACTTTTCCACTAGCATCCACAAGGCAAATAATGCATCTGTGGTACTCTTTCTAGGCATGAAACTCTTCTCTTCCAGTAGTAATCTATTTAATAAGTTGGTCAAAAATTCCACAGCCACCTCACCAAATTGCTTCCATACTTCTACTGGAATGTCATCGGGTCCAACTGTCTTTCCATTTTTCATTCTGTTCAGTGCCTTTTTAACTTTGCCTTTACTAATTATTGACACTTCCCGGTCATTCACGCTCACCTCTTCTTCTCTACCTTCTCTCCCATTTTATTCATTCATTAACTTCTCAAAGTACACTTTCCTTCTACTTAGCACACTACTGGCACCAGTCAACATATTTCCATCGCTATCCTTAATCACCTTTATTTGCTGCACATCCTTCCCATCTCTATCCTTCTGTCTGGCCAACCTCTAGAGATCCTTTTTTCCTTCTTTCGTATCTAACCTGGAGTACATGTCAGCATATGCCTCATGTTTAGCCTTCGCCAACTCTACCTTTGCCCTACAGTGCATCTCAATGTATTCGTTGTGCCTCTCCTCAGTCCTCTCCGTGTCCCACTTCTTCTTCGCTAATCTTTCCTTGGCGCAAGCAAGCAAGGACTGGCATGGCATTAACATTTGTATGTAAACATACCAGCGGTCTGTCCAATTGTAATCTAAAGGTTCTACAACAGTAAGCATGGGAGGCGATGTGTGGTTTTGTTCAACACAAAGGTGCGCTGTTTCAGAGTTGTAGTTGATGTGTCACATGACATACAATATATCCAAAAACAGTCAAACGTGCGAGAATTTTCATTTTGGCATCATAGGGCCAAAACGTCGGTCATGTATTATATCACACAAAGAGTTTTTCTGTTCTCAACAAAATACTTCAGGCTTGATCTAGGAACTCGCCCGTGATGGCGAATTGTGCCAATATTGAGGCTAAACTCCTGTATCTATGTCCTGATCTAGGTATAAGGCACTGGCAAGTAAATGCCATCTCTACCATTAAGTCTCAATATGGAGTGCTGCAGCAAAGCAGTAACTGAGGAGTTTAACTCAGTAGGGTCCAATGCGAAGACATATAGTTGACATCAGCATGCTAGTTTATTTTTGTCATGTCGAGGCTAGATGTGTAAAAGTTATGATGATGATCACTCTGCTCAAACAATGAGCAAGAAGCTGTTTCAGAACACTCAGAACCCAGCTTGACCTTATTTCAAAATAGTACGGGGCTACTCGGTTACAAAGGAGTTCCAGTATTTTGATTGCAGCAGCGCAATAGTACACAATTCAGAATGTGCCATAGTCTATTCAATGGCCTACATTAAACCAGTTTTAAAGCCATAAATACAGTCAATTTTTGCATGAAAAACACTTCCAGGCTCATAATGTAAAACATAATGAAAAACATTATAGTTAATGGACTATTGCCCTCAGAGGGCCATGATGACTGATGACAACCATGAAATAAATGTTTCGTTGCCCCATTATTGTTATGCATATACAAAACAAATTGATGGATAAGTAGTTTTTAAATTAGAAGTGAAAAATTATTCATGTTACTATAAAAAGGTGTTTGTTAACCAAAATAAACTTACTATAGATCATGTATTTACTTGTTATACTGTATATGACAATTTGAAACTTTGGTAAATATTTGAGCAACAATCACACAGGTTGATGGAAGTGATTTGCTTTTCCAGGCCATATAAAATGATGGGCCAGATGTGGACCCCCCCCCCCCTCGCCTTGTCTTTGTCACCTGCACTTTAATGTATGTACCATACGGGTAAAAGGGGAGATTACATCACAAAATGTCCAGTGTATATTGTTCTGATGTTGGAACTGGTACATCTTTTGGAATAAGGCCTGCCAAAAAAGAAAGAAAAAGCAGAATAACTTCAGTCCTGCGAGATGGCACTGCATCTTTAGATGTAAGTGTTGCAGAAATGCTATGAAAGGCTAGAAAAAGAAAAAGCTTTTGGCTTATCCTTTGAGACTAACTGAACCAGCCACTCGCCAACTGAATTCTCACACATGTGTATAAGATGCGGGAAAATGTGAATGTGTTATTTAAAAAAAGGTGTGGAGCAAAGCAAAACCACAGCATTGTTTTGTGGCACTTTGGAAATGTCATGTTGATGAGTCACCTGCTATGATGGCGGAATGAAGGCTGGAAGGACAGACTTTTACAAATATAGATTGACACAACTGATTAGGATTGAGCCATATTTTTATGTTAGTGAGTAAAAAAGCACTTGTAAGCAGGTAACAGTCACTCGCTGATACAAAAACTCATCTCTCTCCATTTTGTAGTCCACAACAAACAGCCATTTATACCTCTTTTTAAAGGCCAAACACAATGATTTGCACAAACAAAGAGAAGCTTCAGTGTAATCTAAATGACACCATTTTAGCAGATAAAAACACACACTCCCTTTCCTCACATTCCACACACACGTCTCTCGTATCACTACATATATATATATATATATATATATAATATATATATATATATATTCTACATTTGATACTACATTTATCATACGTGTATGTGATATTTATGAGACTATCTGCCAACAGATCAAGACTAGGACTCATACCACCATGTCCTGAAATGCTAAATACAACCATGCCACATTTATATCCCCACACTTCAAATAGTCAATTGTCGTGATCACTGGCGCGGTGATTTAACTTCGGACACAATATGGGTTATGAGGGAAGTAACTATAAATGGTTTGTCCCAAAGGTGTAAATAGGGAAGTTGTTCATGTGTCAGTTCATGTTTGTGTAATTTTTCTCCCTCAAATGCCCAAAACACCAGAGATGAGCAGTCAACTAATTCCTCCCTCCTTCCAAATGCCTTTGTTTACTTATACGTGAGGGGAGAACAAATCCTGAGGCAATTAAAATAAACTACACGCAAAATATACATTACGCACGTGAACTGACTTGACGAGGAATTAATCCAGAAATGACTAAGAGTACGTACTCCCTTGCACTATTTAAATGGTGTTATAGCTACCACAGGAAACATAATAATTGTGACATTAAAATCGCACTGCTCGTAATAATTGAGTATGATTTGTGGAAAAGAAGAATGAGTCGAAGTGTCTCGTCTTGACAGCGCGTCTGCTTTAGCAATCTTGACAAGGAGGACGCATCCCAACGCAAAAAAAAGTTACCTCGTACTCTTGCCTCGGTTCCCTGCTCGTCCGCGTCACTTCTTTTTCCTTCCTGGGTGAATTTTGTGTGCCTTTTCACACACTTTCATCTGAAAACAAGCACGAAGGCGTAGCAAATTGACGTTGAAAGAAGTTCATTGTGTGTGTTGGCGTCGTCTGCAACCTGTTACCTTCGTCCCGGATGGAAGGACCCGCCCAGCCTCTTCGGATGAACGGATTTGATTGGCCGAAGGATGCAACTTGTAGGCGGGACCCTTGATGTGGGCCGATGCTCATATTGGTTAAATCTTCAGGTCGATCATTCAACAGTTTGATAATATAGCACTCTCAACTTTGATATTAACGAGAAAAAAATGTGAGTATAATTTACTGCAAGAGCAATAAAACTTCAAATGAGGACGAAAATCACATGTTTCACGACAAGTGGATGCAGATGAATAAAGACTGGCTGAACTCGGTGTTATGTTCGTTATTTTAACCAGGAGATGGCGCAATTATTAACTTTATCCATATACTGTATGAGCAATCACGGGTTCTCAGTCAGTCGACTGCAAATGAGTTGTCCTTCTAGTTTATCCATCCATCCATCCATTTTCCGAGAGGTCTATTCTCACTGGGCTCGCGGGCGTGCTGGAGCCCATCCCAGCTATCTTTGGTTTCATTAGAAAAGAAGATATCTCATTGAGATTATCGACCATTTTGTTTTGCTCAAGGAGCAATCCAATATAATTTATTTATTGTGTAAATTAGAATTCTGTAAATAACAAATTTAGGCGGCATGGTGGACCAACTGGTAAGAGCGTTGGCCTCACAGTTCCGAGGTCAAATCCCGGCCCCGCTTGTGTGGTGTTTGCATGTTCTCCCCGTGCCTGGATGGGTTTACTCCTGGGACTCCGGTTTCCTCCTACATCCCAAAAACCTGCATTAATCGGAGACTCTAAATTGCCCCTAAGTATGATTGTGAGTGCGACTGTTGTTTGTCTCCATGTGCCCTGCGATTGGATGGCAACCAGTTCTGGGTGTAACCGGCCTACTGCCCATTGACAGCTGGGATAGGCTCCAGCACTCCCGTGCCCCTTGTGAGGATAAGCGGCTATTTATCTTAAAAGTAAAAGTATTTATTTGCAATACGTGTAGTGTGCAAAAACAAAAGAAAGACATTTCAATTACATTCAAATTGCTCAAGAAGATGGCTAGAAATAAATACAAATACAATGTAATGTATCTGTTGTGCACAAAAATTTAAATCTGGATACAGTTTGAAAACAAACGAGAAATAAATTTTACAGTCTCCTGTTTATATATATATATATATATATATATATATATATATATATATATAGTGCCCTCCATAATTATTGGCACCCCTGGTTAAGATGTGTTTTTTTCGCTTCTAATATTTTCCCTAATATTACTAAATAATATGGGACCTTAATGGAAAAAAAGAGTAAAATCCAACCTTCAATACAAGTGCATTTATTCAGTGGGGAAAAAAAATCCCATATAAGAAATAATTATTTGACATCAAATAATGTGTCACAATTATTAGCACCCCTGGTGTTAATACTTTTTACAACCCCCTTTTGCCAACAAAACAGCACCTAATCTTCTCCTATAATGTTTCATAAGATGGGAAAATACAGAAAGTGGGATCTTCAGCCACTCCTCTTTGCAGAATCTCTCTAAACCACCCAGAGACCTGGGTCCTCTCCTCTGTATTCTCCTCTTCAGCTCACCCCACAGGTTTTCAATGGGGTTGAGGTCTGGGCACTGTGATGGCCATGGGAGGAGCTTGATTTCTGATACTCTGATTTTTGTTAAAAGTGCGACATGTCGTTCTATATCAGCCCAGGAAGATCGCGTTTTATTTAAAAATACGACATATCAAGATCTTATTTAGAGCAAAATGCGACATAATTTCGTTCAATCAGCGTGCGCTGCTGAAGCAAGCAGCATCCAATCAGAATTCGTCTAGAGAGAAGTTCCGGTATCTTCCGCATCATCATCCAAAATGGCTGCGCCCACGTTTGAGAGAGATGCTAATGCCGAGTTTGATTTTATGTACGAGACACCGGAGAGAATGAAGCTGGGAAGGAAAAGAAACCCAGCGGAAACGGGGTCAGAAAAGAAGAAGCGCTTGCTATAATAGTAGACCCTATTTTTTCTCTTTGTGAAGTTGACCTATTGTTTCCTTTTTTTTTTTTTTATCACATTTGGATTTTCTTTTACATGAATTCTATTTTTAATAGAATCTACTGATGTGTGAATCAGTAATGTTTCTTTTCTACTTATGAATTGAAAGAAAATAAAGACTTTTGATCTTTGTAGATTGTTTTTGTTTACACTGAAAAATATCCAGTACAGTCAGTAGCAAACCTTTTCATTGTTTTGCCATGTGATACATTTTACCATGTTTTTTTTATTTGGATCCTTGGCATGCATTTTTGTCGATTTTATCTTTACAGTGTTTATTGCTTTCAAGCTGAACTAAGTCTTGTATTTTGTTTATCAATGTTTAATAATATCGAATAAATGAATCAGTGACTGTGCTGGTTTACTTGCAGGCTGTCCCATTGGGAGGGTGCTTTTCCTATTTAATTTTAATTCTTTATGAAATTATTGCAATTTAATACTTCAGTTCTCATCCAAGTACCATTGTATCTGAATGTAATAAACATACTGTTTTGTCTATGATTGTGTAATGCTTGAATAGTAATGTTGTTGTTCAAAATATTTCACCAATGATCATTAATGAATGAAAAATTTTTTATAATTCTATGCAATCTTTTTTTTTGCCATTTTTTGTAAGGATATTTATCGGCTATGACTTGAGAAAAGTTGACAAAAGGAAATCAACACCCTTGGAGTAGACTCAATTTCTGTCTTTGAGCATTATGAATACTGTTATTATTACTACAGACTTATATCCTATTCTGGAGTGTTCTTTCCCCCGACAGCGACAGCTATAAATAAAATCAAAAGAAAGCAGACTCAATGAGTCAGATTTCAAACAGTGAATTTGTGAGTTTGAAACTGATTTCATTTTGGAGATGTGTGTATGAGATCGACTACCCATTTTTTTTCTGCTGGTATCCCTCACAACCCATATTAACCTTGGTAGACTGGTTTGAAGCAGTTTACTTTCTTAATGATCTCACATCAACTTATAAACAAAACTAATCAACTGAGTGACACAATGCCTGCAGATGTCAGATTGCAGAATCGCGTACAGATACACAAAATTACAATGATGTAAACTCAGCCTTTCCAAGACCTCATACTGAACAAACAAACAGTTTCTAAATAACTGAAAAACACCTTTTTAAAAGAAATTCCCATTTTTTCATCTCCTTTTTCAACATCTGACATTAGTGAGCTAATTGTGAAAATTGTGACTGGTGACTGACCCTTATTTCTGATACCTAACTCTCTAAATGTGGTGGTCATGGTCTTAAATATTATTTTAAAATGCTTGAAATGTTGAAAGGCAAATAGTTTTCATGATTGCCTATCAAAAGCAACTGATTTAAAAAAAAAAAATTACAGCTGCTCCTGAAGGTTTAAGTCGAAATTTGGATATGTCTCACTTTGCCAAGAATAGAATGTTTGGATATGTCTCATTTTGGAGAAAAAATGAAATTTGTCATCAAAAAACTCTGTGAATATTAAAGCCAATATTTTTTTTGTAGTATGGTGTTTAGTTACTTTTTAGCATCTCTTTCTATCCCCCAATAGTTAGAAACATAAATTGAGTTTATTGTTTTCACTTCAATACCAAGCCCTTTTCTCAAAATGAAAAAAAAAACGGATATGTCTCGTTTTGAAAACAAAATCTTCATATATATATATATATATATATATATATATAATATATATATATATATATATATATATTATATATATATATATATATATATAAAATTTTCTATAGGGTTTATCCTCACTAGTGTCTTGGGGGTACTGCAGCCTGTACCGGCTGAATCTGGGCGAGAAGTGGGGTACATCCTGAACAAGTCGCTCGCCAATTACAAGGCACACAAACAACCATTCGCACTCACATTCACACCTATGGGCAATTTTTAATCTTCAACTATCCAATGCGGGAGTAAACCGCAGTACAAGGAGAAACCCCACGTCGACAAAGTGAGAGCATGCAAATTACACACAAATGAGACCGGATTCGAACCCGTGTCCTCATGTGTGCTAACCAGTCGCCCAACACACTGTCCCAGATCACAGACATTACATTCAATAGGCAACAGAAATTAAATTGGCCAACAGAATAGATCAGCACGGTTGACGACTGAACAATCATGGAGCGCCCCAAATTTTGGAGATGAGATTTTCACCACACCTGCAAAGATTATTCCTCGGGAATCAACAAAAAATTGAAAAACAGCTGGGTGTACATTATTAATGAAAAGTGTTCATGGTAATTCATGTTCGCCCTGCGCCTCCCCTAGGGGGCGCGCCCCCCAGTTTGAAACCCACTGGTTGAGCACATCTGCCTATCAGTAGACTACTACGTGTACGCCTACAGTATAATGAAGCAGTTGACGCTGATAAAGGTTTAGTCGGACTCCAACCCCGCCCAGTCGACGTGGCCACGTCCCCTGAAATAAAGTGGACTTATCAAAAAGTCAGCGCTCAACTTTCCTCGTCACCTTCCTCGCCTTCTTCTGAGTGCAGCGAGATCACGCGGAGGCAGCCTATCACGTACCGGTAATGGGCTCTTTACTTTGGTCCAGGAAAATCTTCCAGTTTTTTCGAGTGTTCGCTCTGGAAAGGCTTCTTTTCAAACTGAGGGGATAGTTGTTATTTGGGCAGCTCAGGGCCCAAATAACCGTGTTGATAACACCCAAAACGCCAGGAGAAGCAGCAATCTGGCCGACAGCGAGCTCTGGACGCAGCGAGTACAGGTGAATACTGTTAAAGTCCCAAGGTCCTGTAAAACAAGCAAGTCAGAAGTGGAGTTCGAACGCCTTGCAACAATTGCTGAGCCGTGCGTAAAATGCGTGCGTAAACTTGGTGACATTTGGAATAAGTCAAGTTCGTGTGGTGCGATTTGGAAATAGTTTGGCAAACATGGCAAAATGGTTCAAAGACTTTCCCATCAACCTGAAGAACGGCAGCGAACGAGTCCGCTCGGCCTCCGAATCGGGCCCACAATCACGACACAAACCGTCGTTCTCCCGCGACAGCCTGAAGGGAAATCTTCGTAAGGATAATGGAGTGGCTGCTCTGCTTGCGGGCAGAAATAGGAAAAATTCGGCCACGGAGTTGGGCCGAAACCACAACGCTAACTCTGCGGGTGGAACCGTGTGGGAGACCCTGGCGCCTGGAAAAAATCGGAAGAGCTCCAAGGTGGAGGCGCCCGAAGAGAAGGTTCAGGTGAGGACCACCAGTCTGGCTCAGGCGTACATCAGCAGAATGATCAAAGTGGACAAGCAGGAAAAAAACCCCAAACTGAACGGGAAAAGTGAGCAGACAAAACCCGACACCGACAGTGGACGCTCTTCCATTAAAACAACGGTGAGTAACTTCATTATGTTCAGTTTAGAACACGACTGCATGCTTTGGCTCCACATTTTACCACATTGTAGGAAGGTGCATGTATTAAAAGTGCTGTGTTTGATGTCAATTCATAACATCAAACATTCCAAAAGTGGTACAATTTAGAACTAAAATATTTTCTGAGAAATACAATGCCCTGAAAGTCCATTCAGTAAAAAAAAAAAAAAATCATGTCAGAAAACCTCATTAGCAGCTGGTAAAGCATTGGCCTCACAGTTCTGAGGTCCCGGGTTCGATCCCGGACCCGCCTGTGTGGAGTTTGCATGTTCTCCCCGTGCCTGTGTGGGTTTTCTCTGGGCACTCCGATTTCCTCCCACATCCCCAAAACATGCAACATTAATTGGACACTCTAAATTGCCCCTAGGTGTGATTGTGAGTGCGGCTGTTTGTCTTGATGTGCCCTGTGATTGGCTGACAACCAGTTCAGGATTTCCCCTGCCTCCTGCCTGTTGACAGCTGGGATAGGCTCCAGCACTCCCCGCAACTCTCGTGAGTATAAGCGGCAAAGAAAATGGATGGATGGAAAATCTCATTAGTTAGGGTTGCTAAAATAAATATAAAACAAAGACAATTTCACATTGTGTATTCAAAAAAATCACATATATTTCCCTTAATGAAGTCTGTTTAGCTGAATTCTAATAAACAATGCAAAATGTCATAGATGGTCTAACACAAACTAAAAATGGTCACTGGCATATACTTATCTTTGTGTAAAAGGATTAATATTAGTGAAGCTTACTCAGTAAATTGTAAAACCCTTCTTTATGTATGTGTGTGTGTGTGTGTGTGTGTGTGTGTGGTGTGTGTGTGTGTCTATGATACTCCTACCACGTATCCAGGGTGCAAATACCTGGAGCACAACATGTTCAGTGAATTGAACTGATAAAATGTGCCAAAAACGAATTCTTGATATTCCACAAACCCCAGTTCCAATGAATTTGGGGTGTTGTGTAAAACAAATAAAAACAAACATGTAGGAATCAATCGATTTGAAGCAATCCAGAGTCTCTGTTGTTGTATTTTGCGCCTCATAATGCACCACACATTTTCCATTGGGACACAGGTCTGGACTTCTGTACTTGCACTCAGTTACGATGAGGCCACGCTGTTATAACACTCTCCAGAATTATCTTACTGAAATCCATTCAGTAATGATGTACTTGAAAAACACATTGCTTGGATGGCAGCATATGTTGATCCAAAACTTGTATCTTTCAGCATTAACAATGCCTTCATAGATGTGCGATTTGCTTGTGGCATGGGGACTAAGACAGCCCATACCATCACCAATGGTCTGAGTTTTTCGATGATACTATGGAACATAGAAGATTAAATCGTTAAATTCCTTACAACAGTACATTGAGAAATGCTTTCAAACTTATGGGTTATTTGCTCATGCAGTTCTTCAGAGGCCCTGTAGCTCAGTGGTTAGAGCACTGGTTCGGTAAACAAGGGGTTGTGGGTTTGTATCCCACTGGGGCCTCCACTCCCTGAGTAGGGTTGCTTCAGGAACGGCGTATGGCGTAAACGTTGTGCCAAACATGTATATGTGTTCATCTGAGATGACATGCTGTGGCGACCCCGAAAGGGACAAGCTGAAAGAAACACACACGCTCATGCAGTCCTTCAAAGTGGTCAACATCACTTGATCCTCGCTTGAGAACAACCGAGCCTTTCGGGGCTGCTCCTTCATACACGAGCTTCTCATGGCACTCACCTGTTTCCAGTTAACCTGTTGTTCAACTGTGGAACATTCCAAAAAGATGTTATTTTTTTCACCAACTTCCCCGGTCTTTTTTTTGGCCCTATTGCAGTTTTGTTGCAACATTGTTCAGGTATCAAATTCAAAATGAGAGAATATTTCCACACAAATCAGGAATGGCGTTAATCAGATTGAAGACTATTATCTTTGTCAAATGTATTCAATTGAATATAACTTAAGAAGGATTTGCTAATCATTATATTGTTTTTTTTGTTTTTTTTCCAACTGTGTTGGAATTGGGGTTTATATTTAGTGTGTCATTATTGTATCCATTTTTTTATGAAATACAATGCTCCAGAGTGCTATATTTCTCATGAAAAAAACAAAATATACCAGCATCACCACACGAGTGGGTCACTTTTCTTGCTCTATGACTTTCCACAGTCATGTTTTTTGTCCTAAATACAAATGTTTTTTTTTAAATGGCAACATTTTTTTTTTTGTTTTTTTAACCTTCAACTGATTAACTAACTTCAAATTGTCTCCTATGGGAAATTTAGAAATGAGAACAAGCTGATTATGTACGACTTAGAAACTTCTTTTTTATTCCCACGATGATCTCTGTATTCAATTTCTATTGTTAACAAAGGAAAACAATGTAGTGAACCCTTCATTGTGTTGCATCAAATAATACTCTGACCTCTTTGGGCCATTATTTCCGCTCGTCCCCCTTGTCTCTTGTTAGACAATCGCGGACGCCCCTACCATCACAGACAAATAAGTCAACGCTTATCTCCGCTTATCTGAATCTTGCCTTTGTGTTTCCCAGCTGATCATCCTCGAGGACTATGCAGATCCTTTTGACGCAGAGAAAACCAAAGAACAGAGGGAGGCCGAGAGAGCAGGAGTGAACGACGGTTACATGGAGCCTTATGATGCGCAGGTCATCATCACTGGTGAGCTCAGATGATCCATCACACGTCTGAGACTTTTGGTTCTTTTTGTTTGTAAACGTGTCACTGTGTCAACCTTGGAGAGTCAACTCTGTTCAAATTGCTGCTCCATTCGGGTGAGAAAGCTGCAACATACACTACTGCGAACCAAATTGTGAGTTATAGTACACATTGGGAACATTCTCATCACGTACCATTTCCCCTCCCCTTCTATAGTGCTTGTCTAGGTTACATCATAAATTGCAGGGAAACTAACATGCATGTTTTTGGAATGTGGGACAAAGCTGAAGTATCTTTAAAAAAAAAAGAAAGAAAGTGGACTACAGAGTTCTGTCCTTACACTGAAATGTAATAGTATGAAACCATCACTTTGATTAGGCGTCCCAATGATTAATAAACTAATAAATACCTCAAATTATCACAATTTTTATACATAATTGTAATCAAGCCATTTGACGTTCCCTTTAAAGGGGTCTTTTGAAAGTAAGTTTGTGCCAAATGGGTGCTCCAGCTTGCATGCATGCCGACTTCCATCCCCTTTGGCTGTTGCTATAGCAACAGTGTTGTGAAGGAACAGTGGGCGCAGCTTCCTCTTCCAACTTCCTGTCTCCTGCCTCTGTTTCCTTTGCCTCATTCTCTTGAAATAGGAAGCTGCCCCCTCCGTGGACAAACACACACTTAACGTGTTAACAGAATGTAACAATCCCCTTCAGCACACCCCAAAACAAACGACCCCCCCCTCCCCAAGTCACTTCCCAGCAGTCAGGAAGTAGGCTGCTTAGCTGTCCAATCCGAAGCAGCGCTGACCTTTTCTTCCTGTACCCCCATTGTTTGCGCTCACAATAGTGCAGACACATAGGCTACCTGTCGGCTGCCACAGAAACACAAGTCGCATACCAACTTGTGACATGTCACAGGATGCCGTAGATCTTTTTATCTCAGTCACAAGCACAAAGAGGCCCCCTGGACTGTGTTTGTTCCTGCAGAATCACTTGACTTTAGACGTGTTGGTTTGCATGAACACCCCATAAATCTCTCCTGAAACATTCACACATCCGCTTGTAAGTTGAAGAGGAGTTTCACCTCTTAGCATGACAATGTGACCAAGCATGAATGTGAATCAACAGGAGTGACTTTAGAAAAAAAAAATGTTCAATAAAAGCCCAGACCTAAATTTACTGAAAATCTGTCAGGTACAGTAAACTGTGCACAAGAGATATCTTCACAATCTGGAAAATTCATTTTAGAGTGTGACTGTAGTCTAGTAGCTTGTTGCTCAATTATGAATTCGATTTACAGTATTTAATTTACAGTATTTGTGTTTAGTTCCATAGAGTTGTGCAGGTTACACAGTCGGTTACATTATTTAAAAACATTTTGTAATTTAACCCCACTCAACCTGCCAGATCTCATATTTTCAGTCAATAAAAGTATAATCATTTACACGAGGTTAGGTTATTACTGTATTACGTTCATCTTATTTGGCATTGATCCGAGGCACTTTAAACGATGGCAAGTGTGAGCTGACTTCTGTTTAAAATGAGTTTAAACATCAAAGGTGAAATCTGAATCCAGCCACAAGCCCAGTTATTAGAAGCTGTGCAACCCTCCTATCGCAGTTGTTCATTTTTACTTCCTGTCTTGATTTTTTTTTTTCAATTGAGTTGTATAGGTTATAGGTTACATTAAAAGTCAGGAATTTTTTTTTTTTTTATTCCGCCTCATTTTTTAAATCCTGGTGTTTGAACATGGGTGTGCAGCCTTTGTGGAGGAGTTGATATCGTTTGCTCTCCTCTTTTGACCAACAAAGTTCTTCCTCGTACTCTATCGTGCTTTCAGAAGCTACAAATATTTCCTTGACGGCCACACTTTGCATGATCTCCCAGTTCCTGTGTGCGTTTTCTCGGAGTACACTCGTTTCCACCCATATCCCAAAAACATGTGTGATAGGTTAATTGAAAGTGCCTTTAGGTTTTGATGTGAGTGCAAAAATATGTTTGTTTCTATGTGCCCTGTGATTGGATGGTGACCAGTTCACGGTGTACCTCACCTCTCCTAGGATGCCAACAACCCTAGTGAGGATAAGCCATACAGATGGATGGATATTTTGTCCAGAAGGCCATCCTGGGCACACTTCAATTCAGTTAGACCACAGGAATATAAATATATATATCAGTGTAGTGCCGGAATCATGACACCCCTGTATGTATAGTATAGTATAGTATATTTGTAACATAATTTTATTCAATTGTGCAGGTGAAAGGTCATTTTTTTGAAACAAGCTTTTAATATGTTTATCATGGTTTTATTTTATTTCATCCAGAAAAACACACATTACAATGAATAAAATAATACATTATTCAACCCATTTATTGTACATTTCTTGCAATTTGTTTAATATTTTGGGCAGGTTTACTCTATATTTTTTCACTATTTTTAGCCTGCTTGTTCAGGTATTTGATTGATTTATTGATTCATATTTATGTGATACTGTTAGAGGTGTGCCTTCACTGTAGTTGTCACATAATCCCAATGACAGGCAAGGGGAAGTCTAAGTATTGGGTGATGATTTGCAGAGGTTCGTCGTCGGGGCTCCAAGGACCTCCTCAAAGTGTGCGTGTTGCTTGACCGAGGCCAGGCAGCAGGCAACGGAGAGGAGGGCAAGCCCCCGCCGCCCAACATCTACGACACGCCGTACGAAGGCAGACTGGAGGGCGACAGCGAGGGCGTGTGGATCCCCGTCACACGGCCAGAGTCTGACATCCGTCCGGCTGCCGAGTACGAGCTGCCCTGGGAGTGGAGGAAGGAGGACATTGTTCGAGCCCTGTCAGGTAGGCGGCCACGCTGGTGACAAGGCTGGGTGGGCGGCCGTGGAAGGAAGGGTGTCATAGTCTTTATTTGTTCAGTCATGTCACGACTGTACTATCATGACTATCTGTTTGCTTTACGCAGGAAGCTAAACAATCCCGTTAAACGACTCTGCACAGATGTGTTGACTTTGGTGATGGAGTTTTATTGATTTTGTGTCTGTGGCTTCCTGCAGCCCAGTTTGAGGCCGTGGATTGTTCTCCTGTTAAAGAGAATGGTCGCCAGCAGCAAACTCTGAGGCAGAAAAACTGGACCCACAAAACACTGGTGTCCACATCTTCATCTTCCTCCTCTTCCTCTCTCTCCTTCCCCTCATCGCCTATCCTCAAACTTTCCCCGATAACAACCTCATCCCCATCATTCCCCACCCTGAGACTCTCGCCCTCTTGCAGCCCCAACAAGCCTCCCTCTCCTACCTCGCCGCACGCCCCACTGGATGGGGAAATGGCCAAAGTGGACCCCAGCTTGCCACTGGACAAGCAAAGGTGAGGGGAGAAGATTAATATTCATCAATAAAAATGTTATTTAGTGGAGAATTAAAATGTCGGTATTCTGCAGCGATCCAGGTTATTTTATATAAAAAGCCACATATTGCAATATAGGAAGGATCGAGTCAGATGCCTCAAAAGTGCTACAATTTGGCGTTCAACCAAAATGATCTGGAAAATATGCTTTCAAAAACTTCAACAAATGTCATGAGACTTCCGCTCACATTGATAATTCCCTGGATTGATGATGCCACCAGAGACGTGCACCGGTGATGGCAACAGAGATTAATTTAGCAACTTACTCTACTATAGCATAGGAAATACGAATGAAGGCTGGATACAACTACTGTGGTGCGTTGAGATATAAGCAAAAGAGAAGTCAAATGACAGCTTGTATCTGGAAAATGCTCATCATTTGGGCCACTCATATCAAGTCATACCTGTATAATAATTATGCATTATATTAGTAAAAGAAAATCCTTGAAGAATTTGAGTCCTCCAAATCCCTTCTAAAGCACTGTTCTAAGCCTGTGCTCCATTGTTGTTCACTAAGTAGACATTGCTCACTTGATTTGAAGTGTAAAATGCCCCCCCCCCCCATCTCATTAAGCAAGGCCTTTTTTTTAAATGGAATCTGCGGGGAACACGCTTGGTGCGTGTTTGCATTTGTTCCTCTCGTGTAGGAGCTCAATGTCATTTTGCTCCCTGCTCAGTGCCTTGCTGCTTGTTCTCTACTTTATGTGATTCTAGCCTTTTAGTTGCTGACATTGTGCATTATTAGGCCTCCGTGGACCATGACGTAGTCTCACCTTCACTCTAAGCATCCTCTTACTTGACACTTGGCTTTGTCTCCATATGTTGCCATGCTGCATCTTGGCCATATCCTGGGCAAGCTGGTACCATGGCAGTGTGAGCCGGCAGCAGGCTGAGGCTCAGCTGCAGCGCTGCAGGGATGCCAGCTTCCTGGTGAGAGACAGCGAATCAGGAACCAGCAAGTACTCCATCGCTCTCAAGTGAGTGAGTGACTGCCTGTGTGTGGCTGTGACATGCAGTACTGTGCACTCATTTCTCGTTATACCATTCAGTGTACATGAGCCACTTGGAACTAGAGAGGGTCATTTCTACTTTTGAAGTTATGTACAAAAATAAATAAAGATATACTTCAAATGAATGTTGGTCTAAATCAAGATTTTCTTCCAAGTTTGACATATAGGGGGGAGTCCATTGTTGCACTCAGCACTTTGCCTGATTCATCAGTGCAAAAAAATGAGCCAACTCCCATTTCCAAGTTTGCCATGCCCATGAAACCGAGCTTCATTTCCTGCAAGAACATCACAGAACTTCAGGTTCAGAGATCGATAGAAGACTCAGAAAGTGTTATTTATAATCTTTTATGAAATATTGATAGAATTGATGGATGAAAATCTGAGGGAAACCACAGTTTCTGGAAAAACATAAAAATATCGTCACCCCACACTAGTTCTAAGTGGCTCATATAATAGGGTGGTCTGTCATGTAATCCCCGCTATAAAGGAGGCATTATAATATTATTTTTTATTCTGGAATCAGGGCAATGATCAAGACAAAAATCCCATAGCAAATAAAACTTAAAAAAAAAATTCCACTCACAAAATTGATTGATATCTCTATATTATTACACTATCCCAACAGCTGTCAGGCCAATCCACTTCTTCTTAGCAATCGTGCCATGTTGTTAATGCTGCACTTTAAAACTAGAAAGAGGACAGTCTAGAATGTGCCTCAAAATGTTGTTTCCCCCGATAAGAGGGGGTAACAATTTTTCCATTCCAGGAAATTAGTTACGTGTCTATGTCCATTTTCCTATCTTATCCTCACAAGGGTCACGGGAGTGCTGGAAGCTATCCCAGTTGACAATGGGCAAAAGGTGGACTGCACCATGAACTGTGAGGGCCAATCGCCATGTGTGCGACTGTATTTTTTTTCCTCCAAATTGTCCAGTCGGCCTTCCTGTGCGAGTAAAATGAGCAATTGCTGAGTCCACCTTGCAGAGTAAATCTATCTACAAACGCAGACCTGACCTAACCCAAATGTTGAGCCATTATGTGTGCGCGTGTGTGCATATGCCCCAGTGCACATTTGTTGTACGCTGCTCATTCATTTGAGAGTGCAAATCATTAACCCCCTTTACACAGCCACTGAACCTTCTCTACTCCACACCATCAGTTTGCCAGGGATAGATAATAGCAAGCGATTCAAATTGCCACATCCAGGTCTAAATTGTATTTCTCTACTCTGGCTGTACTGTTTTTCTCTTCAAGGTGACACTATTGCTTTCTTGTCATTTACCAGGACCAGTCAGAGTTGCGTGCACATCATCGTGGCCCAAACAAAGAGCAGCAAGGGCTTGGGCTACACTCTGGATCAGAGTAGCTGCGTCTTTGCCAGCATCCCCGAGCTGGTGCACCACTACTGCACACACAGACTGCCCTTCACAGGGGCTGAGCACATGACCCTGCAGCACGCCGTGCAAAGGTCACATTTGTAATGTGCGTGATACGTGTTCTCAGGGATGAGCTGCTGAGGAATCCCCTCTTTACCATTTTGTTTGAGGCACTGAGTCGATAGAAACTGCTTTGGAAAAGTGCAAGCTAATTAGATGATGAAGGAAAGGAGTAAACTAGACTGACAACTGATTAGCTCAGAGAACTGCTCCTTCATTTAAAGAAAAACTTTTACCTTACATCAGTGTTTCCTAAATGGTAATGAGTCACGGCACACATTTTAAATTAAACAAACGAACAAACAAGGGAATACACAGGTTAATATGCAATTTCTATCACTTAGTGGAATAATATCTAATTGTTCCATCTGTCACTACATGTTACTCTCATCTATAAATGAAGAAATATACATGATTTGTACAAAAAAAAAAAAAAAATTCAGACAGATTAAGTGAAATTGGCTCATTTCCCAGGACAGTGGTTGGGGATCAGTGCATCAGGCTTCTTGTAGTGAAATCTAACAGTCTACATGTGATAACAGTGGAACCCCTAAAGTTGAATGTCCCTTTAAAAAAAACCATCAACACAGAAGTCATGAAACTTCACAGTTCAAACCGCCGCCATGAACACAATCCTCAGCAGTCAGTAAATGGATTTGTTACAGCTTTTTGTGACAGAAGAAAGGGTATGAAATACAATCTGTGACATGAATTAAGATGTTTTGGACAGTGAATGTCCCACAACTTCTGCATCCATCTGCCGTTGCCTCATCAAAATATTTTCCTTCTTCTCTCCCTTTTTCTTAGTTCTCCCTATCCAGAGGTAATTCAGAAGCTCGTCTCACCAATTTATAAAAGTGGGGATCTTTCTGCCTTTTTTTTTATAATTGTTTACTCTTCTTTATAAATTATATAAAATTTATAATTTTTTTTTTTGGGGGGGGTAGTTGACCTAGCAATTTGCTGCATTCAGTGGTAGAATGAGAAGCCCCTATTCACATGACCCCCCCCTCTTTCGCATTTTTTTTCTCATTTTCTGTGTCGGTCGTATGTATACACCCCACGTACACAATGATGGATGAAGTTGTCATACCAGAAGTGTAACAGCGGTAGTGTCTGGCCTGTGTGTAGAGGACTGCCACTATGCTGTTACGAGGGTTTGAAGTTTAACACTCTCGGTTCTCTCAAGCTGCGTAGAAAGCAATTTCTGCTGTCCCACAAATATTTTAAATCACACTAAAAGTTGGAGCTGATGTTATCTCACTATCTGAACATGAAAAGCTGTCAGCGATGCATAGAGTTGCCCAAAATTGTACTGAAATAAGAAGACTCTTCCTTTAGAATAATATAACTTGAAAGCTAAAATTAGTCTTCAGATAATTCTATGAGTAAATACCCAATGCAACAAAAAAAATGGTGGATAGGGTCACTTTTACGAAAACAAATTTTGTAAAATAATACATATTGAGGCGTGTCACAACACATTCTATTAAAAAACAGGAACATGTTTTCTCAAGTCTGAAGAGCATTTTTAAGATAAATTCAAGATTCAGACATTTTTGATAGCAGCGCATGACATACTGTAGCGTTTTTTTCCTCAAAGTGTGTCAAGTAAATAAATTGGATGCAAGGTCAGGGATGTTGTGCCTCTTCTGACTACGAGCCACAGGCCAATATTTTTTGTTTCTGCTGTACCTCATCTAAAGGTGTCACTGAAAACTTTGATTCTAAGTCGGGGCGTCAAGACTGTGTGTGGTCATGTGATGGCTTGTGTTTGATTTAGATTGAGTCCGATGTTGCCAGGGGGTTTACATGTCGTGACGTGTTTACGTCACATGACAGCAACTGAGGGACACATTAAGATTGTGTAGATACAAAAAAAGGTAGAGAGCAGAAGGCAGCTCAATAATGTAGTGTTTCTTCTTAACAAAAATACTCGGGTTAAAATTGAGTGTTTTTTTTTTTTAAATAAAGCTTTACAATTAGCAGCGGGTAACTTCTGGTTTGTTTGTTTTTACACACACTTTTATGACAACTTAATTTTTTTTTAAATTGTAAGTGTGCTCTTTCAATTCATGCCCTTTAAGTTTTTCTTTTTAGGGATGAATGCTAACAGTGGTAATTTAATTTTACATTTTAATGACAGTTTGACCATGGGACAGATTGTACCGATTTTCATTATTCACTATAGGAAAATAGTCTTTTCTAAATATGAACAATTCAAACTGGGAGGTTCCACTGGAATGTTTCCCGATATCAAATCCACAAGCCTCATACCAGCACCCACAAACTCATAATGAGGAATCTAAATAACACTTATTAACTGACCAAATGAGATAAAAATATTGCCACATTACCAACAGCTACGTTGAAACTTAAAGTTGCAGGTTTTGCAGTCTGCTTCACCAAGATGCTTTAACACAGAGGTGCTGACACGATCAAGGCCAATGGCTAGACAATTAGGTTGGCTTTGTACGATCAATACAACTGATTGGAGTAAAGCCATTCGTCCATCCGCAGCTGTCAATCAGCGTATTGATTCTGTCCTGAAAATGAAGCTCATTTTCCAGCCAATTTGTTTGTGAAGAGAAAGCGCTTTAGTAGTGATTAGATGCCTTGAAAAGGGGGTTAATGCAGGCTAGTTTAGAGGTTATGGGGGAGTTGGGGTGTGTGTGTGGCGGGGGGGGGGGGGGGTCACTGCTCATATTGAGAGTCAGCAGAATTGTCAAAGAATGCTGAGGTGGGCAAATAAACGTGAGACTGATATGAATATTAGGCCTTTTGGTGATGAAAAAGTTTTTACCGTCCTTTAGTTTCAGTGTGTACAGTGCTCTGAGCACCATACGAAATTTACGAGCACATCTTTATGATTCTATCTGAGCATTTGTGGATAAAAAAAAGTTTTGGGTGTGTCATTTTTTTGGGTGTTTTATTCATTGGCTTTTCATGGTGGACCAGTTTACATGCTCTCACAGGCCATCTCTGCCGTATGTTTGAAGTGACTGGGGATTTTATCAGCCCCAATCATGATATTGACTGTATAATTGTTGTAAGCGTGTATCCAGGAAATAAAGGTGCCTTTGTGAGAATGTGTTATTAAAAGAAAAAAAAAAGGGGGGGGGGGGAGTAGCAAAGAAATACCCCAAAAATACACAATAATGTATGAGAGGCCAGAGGACAAAATTCAGGATGATGTCTCACACACATCATTGAAATACACGTACACGCGACTAAAACAATCTCCTATATATCGGCTTGTCCCGATTAGGGGTCGCCACAGAGTGTCATCTTTTTCCATCTAAGCCTATCACGTACATCCTTCTCTCTAACAACCACTGTCCTCATGTGCGCCCTCACAACATCCATCAACCTTTTCTTTGGTCTTCCTCTCGCTCTTTTTCCTGGAAGCTCCATCCTCGACACCCTTCTACCAACATTGTCTCTCGCCTCTGAACATGTCCAAACCATCGAAGTCTGCTCTCTCAAACCTTGTCTCCAAAACATCAAACTTTGGCTGTCCCTCTGATGAGCTCATTTCTAATCCTATCCAACCTGTTCACACCAAGCGAGAACCTCAGTATCTTCATTTCTGCTACCTCCAGTTCTGCTTCCTGTTGTTTTTTCAGTGCCACCGTCTCAAATCCGTACATTATGCCCGGCCTCACCACTGTTTTGTAAACTTTGCCCTTTATCCTAGCGGAAACTCTGTCACATAGAACACCAGACACCGTCTGCCAAGTGTTCCAACCCGCTTGGACCCGTTTCTTCACTTCCTTACCACACACACCGTTGCTCTGTAATATTGACCCCTAATAATTGAAACTACAGGAGGTAAAAGCAAACATCAGCACCTTGTTAACTTGACAGAGAAACCGACACACCCTGCTATATTCTTAAGATTGTAAATATCTACCATTCTTGATTGTGGAACAAAATTCAACTGAATAAAGAATGAAGCCCAGGGTCTTTACACATTTTGATTTGGTAAACAGTGATTTTCAACTGTTGTTCCCCTGGGACCTGCATTTTCCTATTGTTGCAAAGATATGGCCCCCTTTCATTGCATTTAGGAGTAAATAAAGATGTCTTTGTTTAATTTTTTTTTATACATTATTGAAGATCATTATTGCTAAGATCCAGTAGAACAAAGACTGAGTTTTATGGATCTGCATAATACCTGTTGTCATTTAAAATCTTTAAATCTCTTTTTACTTTTTCATCCTAAACACAGATTGATGTTTTTCCCCAAAAATTATTTGCATTTATGAACCAATACTTGTATATGAGCATTAGAGTAGTCTCAATGAGTGAGAAAATTAAATCAAGTGTGTATGTGTGTTCAGAGGTGCAAGAGTGAAAAAAACCGAGTAGTGAGTATTTTAGTAGTGTAAGGGAGTGAGAAAAAAAAATCATAATGTCATTCACACATGTAATATAAGCATGACAGCATATTCGCACCCCTTAAAACCATTTCAGTGTTTATGTCGACTCACTAGTAAACAGGTTTACATGTTTGCCTCAGCAACGTGTGTGCTTTTGCGTGTGTGTGCAGAAACGAGAGAGGGATTACCAGGTTGCCATGGCGATTAGTGAGAGCGAGGTAGGGCCTTCTCTTCGGGGAGGAGAGAGACAGACTGCAATATATAAAAGCAGCTATGAATAACCGGGACTTCAGTAGCGATGCACTTGGCAACGGCGGCGTGTCATGCAATGTCAGAGCCCAACCGGAAATTAGTCAGTTTTTGCTTCACGTTTCCAAAATAGCACTACTAATATGAGGTCAAAGACTAGCAATTAGATGTCAGAAGTTCACCATGCTTTGCTTCCAGGTTCAGACACGCTAATCACAGCCACCGTCCTACCGCAGCCGGGCAGGGGGTTCTCGAATTTTACACAACAACAGACACCACGGAGGATCACCTCTCCTCCCATCTGTGAAATGTGTTATGGTCAGGCCGTCTAATTAAAAGCCAGAAAGTAGGTCACAGCAAAACAAGAGGCCCCCCCATGGGAGTAGGCCATTTATGGCATCCTCAACAAATAGTGCATGTGCAGAGCGTAGTCAGGTTATATTTCCAATCATCTTCATCACCTTTATTTCAGAGGATTTTAAGATAAAACGTTTAAATACAGGGAGGTCCTGTTTGCGATGGAGGTCCGTTACAATGGTGGCAACGTAAAGCAGGAGCAATGTTAAAATACAGTAGTTCAGTAGGACCCCATGTTCATCAAAACCCACGCAAGCATGGGAAGAGCGCGCAAACTCCACACGGGAGGGCAAAAGCCCAGATTAGAACCCTGAACTTGCGAGGCGGTAATTCCTCGACCACAGTACTGCTGAAAGGAGCCGTACTTGATAAACGTGGAAAATGGATGGCACACACCTCGATATAAAACCATACAGCTATTCTTCTGCTGGGTAAGTCTCCCTACGCATGTAAAATTAATTTGCATAGACTCCTCCCACAACGTACAAAATGAACAGCGCTGAATTTGTAAATCTATCGGGCCCTGACTACGGATGCCGTTGGTCGTACTGAAGCCACAATAGCACATTCATGAATCCACTGAAGCGGAATGCACGCTGTTCACTTTCATAGATTGAACAATTAGATGGATGCAACACATTACGATAAGCTTGTGTGAGCATGCAGACGAAGTGACAGCTCGGGAAGAAAAAAGGGACAGAGTGGAGGGATGGAGGGAGCTGGAGGGGGTGTTGAGGGAGGACAAGCACTCGTGGGGGTCCCAGCTTTTAAATAATTCAACGAGAGACTCACAGCAGCACTCAGTGCAAAGGAGGAGCACTGTCAGGTCAGCTCATTCACCGCACAGGAGAGGGCAAGAGCGAAGGAAGTGCGGATAAAGATAGCACGAGAGGGGAAGACATTACTGCGAAAGCGTGGCCGTGCGCATTTGCATCCGTGCGCTCGCCGTCGTGCCTGTTGCAAGTAATATAACAGTCAAGGTGAAACAGCTCGCTATACCTCCTGCAGATTTTGGATTTCACTTCCTCACCACGGCAACCGCCTCCTCCCTCCCTGACTCCCTTCTTCCCGCACTTTACTTTGTTGTCTTTTTATGCCCATCCGTCACTCTCTTTCTTCATCGATCACACTGACTCACCACACTTGCTTTTGACTCTTCTCTGGAAACACCACCTTTTCCAACCTCCTACTAATACACATCGATGATGACTGCTAAAGGGCAAAAGGGGAAAGTGGACAGGGGATTAGTAGGATGAAAAAAATAACACCAAGCTTTGTGCATGGGTAAAATACGGAAAAAATTCCATGCAAACAATTGGCATAAATTTTGTTTCCTTCAGAGCAAACGTTCATCAAGATGGCTGCTTCACTTTACTTGCTTATTGGTACCATCAGACACTGTGACTACTTAACAAATCCAGTGAAACCCAAGTCCAGTGGTGCCTTGAGTTTCACTCATTCAATAACTCAAACCATCTTTCCTCACTAAAATGAATGGAAATTCAATTGCTTTGTTCCATCCTCCCCCAATAAAAAAAAAAAAAACAGTATGCTTTTGTAAGTGGAAGAAATATATTCTCTATTATATTTTACGAAATAAAAACATACATACATCCCTTTTCCGTACCACTTATGTGCACTACAGTCCTGGGTCCTTGTTCACTAATTGCATAATTTAATTTTTTTTTAACTAATTAAATGGTTCTTGCCACACTTGTTGCTTCAATTCACTGGACATTGTGCTGCTCATTCTAATGTGCGAACCTTGGCCGCCTGGGGGTAATATAATACAGACAGAATGCTATATGTGGAGAGAGTCTGAAGTCCTCAGTCCGCAGTAATATTAGTAGTTCTTTGCAGAGGATAAAGACACTATACAGGTAAGTACTGTTATATGATCCCTGGATCAGACTCCAGGAGTCAAGGCAAAGGAACTGTGGATACCCACCCATCCTATTACTATGAAACATTTTTCCTATCTCTGTAATAGTGTTTCATTTGACGAGATCTTCTTTTCCTTTCAGCTTGTCCCGTTAGGGGTCACCACAGTGTGTCATCTTTGATAAACGCATATTTAAGACCAGTAATCTTAAAATACAGGATGTGATGGCATCAAAATATCATGTAGTCATGTAGTGTTGCCACTGTCTGACTTAGATATGATAAGATTTTATGACAGTAGTCTGACTTACTGCAATCGTGAAAGAAGGACTTTGGCTTGTAGTTTAATGGAGGCATAATCTGTCTTCATGTGTTGCTCCACCATTTGTTTGAAATTAATTGCTTAAAAGATGTAACACCACGACACCAATACTATTCATTATCCCATCTATGCCATTTCCCATAGTATATCAGCATTAAAGCAAGCGGACTTGAGGGCGAAATTATGCTGTTGTTTTAAACACATAACATGCAATTCTCTTTGACACCGAGAACTGTGCAGTTATGCAGAGTCATGACAGGGAAGAGGGAAGGGCATCTGATAAATACCCGGGTTCAGATAATATTGGACCAGGAAATAAGTGGCTTTAAATCAAGATTTTAAAAAAAATTACTGCTCTGTTCTTGTTACAGTGCATGCTGCTGATTGCAGAAATTCTCACCGCAAAGAGATCTCAGACTGACACACAAAAGTGTTCCATGAGTATACAGCAGTACAGTTGTATCCATTATTAAAAAAAAACCTCATTATATAAGTAATAAGTAACCGTGCTAGTAGCATGTCCTGGCCTTTTAACATGATGTCACAGTAAGCTTTTAGACATTTTTGGCTTATCCTCAGTAGAGGAGCGGGCGGGCTGGGAGTTGGGGTGCACCTTGGACTGGTCGCCAACCAATCGTATAGGCAAAAATGACCACTCACATGCAGACCCATTGAGAATTAAGTTTTGAATTAGTACCCAGAGAAGACAAACTAAGCAGGAAGACCCTGGCTGAGATTTAAGGGCCGCACTTCAGAACTGTGAGGCAAATGTGCTAACCTCTCTCCAACGTGCTGCCGACAACGTTTAATGTCATGAACTTGCTGAAAGTCGGTGTAGTGCAGTTTGGGGGGTCATTAGAAATGTGGGAGTGTACGTGGCTCGATATTAATGAGTGACTTTGCGTGGGGACGACGTCGTTAGCCGAGCAGTGGAGAGAGGAGGGGCGGGAGGAACCACATCCTCCCCTTCCACCAGTCCTCCGCAGACCGCCTCCACCCCTCCCGACCTCCCTCCATCCCCACTCGTCGCCGGAGCTCACCTGCGTACCCCTCAGCCAGACCATTTCCAGGCTGTTCTCTGCGGTCCTCCGTCGTCGACGCGGGAGCACGCCATGACGTCAGGGCAGCAGGTAGCCGCCGAGGGGAGCTTCGGGTCGTGAGGGAAAAAAAGGAGGAAGAGGGGGGATTCTCCGCGGTCCTCGTTGAACACCTTTCGGGCTCGGGATGGTGGGGATGAAGATGGAGGAGGGCTGGCTGCTGATGTTGCTGCTGGCGCTGCTCGCCATTGCAGGAGGTGAGTAACTTCATCCGTCCGTCCTTTCATTGCTTCGTGCGCTTATTCATTCAATTACTCCCTCGGTGCTTGAGTGGAATGTTTATAAAAGAGAAAGAGGGGACGAGGAGACACCATCTTTTTCCACAAAGCGTCACACACTATAAATTATATATACGTAGTGGGATTAAAAAAAAAACAACATAGATGATATACACACACATTATGGATTAACAAAGTTACTGTAATGTCTCTTTAAAATTAAACCCGGTGTCACAGTGCCACAAAAATATCCCAACACTGATTTATTAATTAGGCTTTTCATACGTGTTGTATAGTTTCTGAAAAAATGTTTTACATATATTTTAATATTTTCAACAAGCATTTTCTAAATGTATGGAATTGAAGACATTTTCAAATATTTTCTCAGATTTTAATACAACTGTAACATGTTTAAAAATGTTAATACATTTAATTATGTATATTTATAAAAGGTTGAAGATACCTGAAAGTATTTGTGATGTATTTCAAATATGTTAGAACTTTTACATTTTAAAATATTTTGATTTCCTTTATTTATAATCTAATTGATAATTGTAATGTTTAAATATATTTTTAAACCAGTTTACATCACATATAATCTGTAGTTACATTTGAATATATTATAAATAATTGTTAATTTGTGCTCAATTTCTTTAGAAGTTGTGTACATTATAGTTGTGTCCAGTATTTTAAATGTAAAAATATATTCACCATTTTGATTCATAATCTGTACACTTTATATACATTTAAAAATATTGCAATAAATGCAATAGTTTGTGATCCAAGTATACTACAAATATTGAGTACTTCATAACATGTTCGATGAGTGCTCATATCCTTTTGTTGACATATTTTAAAACATTTTCGAAAATGAATAGACCAAAAACAGAACGCCTTGTTGCACACTGCAAGCTAAAAGAGTGAGTGTATAATGTGGAGTTATTTTACTTTCTTAAATAGAACGCATAATCGCCCTCCCACACATTCTTCCATTCTCTGTCCCTCATTAACACGGAGGTCTTTGACTTGAGTGGGCAGGTAAATCAGAGGCAGGTGGAAGGAAACAACTTGCCGTCAATGACATTCTGTCTCTGTTTTTTCTGATTGAAAGATTGACTTTCAGTGAGTGAAAAAGGCATTGCCTTAATTGGCCCTCAGGGTATTGTGTTCAGAATAGGACCCAACTCTTAATCAATCGATCCGTCAGTAGCAAGGCTAGTCTTCTGAGTGACCGATTAATTTGTCATCTTAAGAGACATCGTGGACAGTTCAAACCACAGGTCTTGCACTTTACTAAATTACCTTCATCGAATATGAAGGAAAATGAATGAAAAATGGCACTGACAAAAAAAGCGGAGACTGGGCATGGAATGAACGTCGAATTGGCAATCAGAAGTAATATCGGAGCCAGAAAAGAGGTGGGATGGCACCCGTGTGTTCCACATGGGAAGCTGAAACACCTGAAAATACCTTCCCCCGCCCCTTGCATTGAAAGCAATTGCCACTTTCGACACAACAGGAGCTGGGGATGATGTCATGGAAATATCTGATTGCACAATAGTGTGTCGCTGTGTGAAAGTGCTCACAGTCGCGGCATCATCCCGCATCGCTGGATGCTGCGGTGGATAAAGCGGGATAAGCCTTCTGTTACTGCTCTGATGAGGCAAATGGCTTGTACCTGGGGTGCTTGCAAACAAGGGCTTTCTTGCACCCCAGCATTATACGGAGGAGTTACAATAGTGTGGATGTTGGCCTTCCCTGACGTCATCTTGTACTTCTTTCAAAATAGTAGCGACTGAATCAAAAATGCATCTGCAGGTTGCAGCCAAGTAGTGCACTCCATTTTGTTGCAGTCGATTTAAGACCCCATTCAATCAGTTGCAGACGAGTGACAGATTTGTTTACTACAAACACTTTGGGGTAGGTCTTTTTTTTCGCCAAAAGGTAAGGTAGGATGCAATGCGCTGGAATGGTGATTAAGATGTTTAGGATGAGCTTCTTGGCTCTGGTGTTCCTGTGTGAATTTACATGACCTCACTATGCTTTTGTGGGTCTTCTCCATGTACTCCAGCTTCTTCCCACATTGCAAAACATGCATCTTGTGTTCAGTGAAAACTAAATTGTCCGTCGGTGTGAATGACAGTGTAAATAGTTGCTTGTGTGTATCTATCTCATGAATGATTGGCATCAAGCCCAAGGTGTACCTCCATCCCAAAATCAGCTGAGATAGGGTCTTGCTCACCTGCGACACGAATGAGGTTCGGTGCGCTAGAAAATGGACGGTTGGACAATCAAACACCCATAAAGCACTTAGAATGAGGGGTGATTAACCAATTTTACTCTGAGTACACGTGCTGTTGAAAAGGATGGATAGAATAGTTGGGACAATGGTGTCCAAGCGCTTTTGTTCAGTGTTTCAACTTCATGAAATTTGGTTTAGGTGGAGGAACTCAGCCCATCGAAATAGTTGTGACAACACCTGGGTGACTATATTGAGGTTCAGGGTTTTAATCTTGGCTCTGGACTAAGAGGTCAAAGAGTGGTACCTTGACTTATGAATGCCCCAACTTGTGAGTGTTTTGAGTTAGATTTTTTTGTGTGCTCACTTTCAACTACATACTGAATGGGGCAAACAGTCAAAACAGAAATGCTAAAAGAAAACACTTGTAAGGAGCATGGAGTCATGAATTAATTCCACTTTAATTCAATTCCATCCATCCATTTTCTGAGCCGCTTATCCTCACAAGGGTTGCGGGAGTGCTGGGGCTTATCCCAAATATATATGGGCAGGAGGCAGGGTACAACCTGAACTGGTTGCCAGCCAATCACAAGGCACAAAGAAACAACCATTCTCACCTACAGGTAATTTAAAGTTAACAATTAACCTATCGTGGATATTTTGATCATGGATGTGGGAGGAAACCGGAGTGCCCGGAGAAAAGCCACGCAGGGACAGGGAGAACATGCACACTCCACGCAGCCATGGCCAGGATTTGAACTGTGAGGCCAATGCTCTAATCTGTCCCCAACTGTTAGATTCAATGTGGAATATTGATTTCACAGTCGGATAAATTAGGTTACAAAATTGGTCACAATGAAATAAAGTCCTATGTGAAGGTGGGACTGTGTTTTTATTTTTATTATTATTACTGTGCAGTTGAATGGGAGTGCCCTTAGAAATACAATAAAATGTTCCCAACATGAAATGTGACTTAAAGCAGCATCTGACAAAGCAGTAGAGCACTAATGAGTCATTCCTCCTTAAGGGTGAAAATCTGATTAGCATTATTATCCTCCCAGACTCCAAGCATGCGCCAACACATGTTTAGAGGAATATTCGCAATGAGCACGAGGGCCTCTCACACACATTCAGTCATGGAGAAACCTTTTAAATGCAACACGTGCTTGAAAATAATCCACGCTCACGTTAGCCTCGAATGAAGACGATGGCAGCGGCTATGCTGGCACGGCGGACCATCCCGTTGAGCTGAGACGAGGCGAATGGCCGGGACGTCTTACGCCTCAACGCACGAGCGCGTCTCGTCACGGCAAAAACATGTGATTGAGGGAGACACGGGGAAGGAATTAAATCTTTAAATTAACCGCCCCGCACTGGCCACATTTCGTCGGCGTAGGTGAACACGCGCATAAGGAGTAGGCTGCATTCGCACTCTGCGCAAGGACGCTTAAAGGGCATTTCAGCACCTGTTTTACACGCAGTTGAATGGGGATGTCCACCACCACTCCCCCCTGGGCCATGTATAATAAACAGGCCTGTGCTGCGGTGTTGACCTTATACGGGGGTTACTGCATGATGATACTGTCACGTTCCATCGGAACGAGAGTAGGACCCAAATGCAGGACTCGGACGATGCCAGGTAGTTCAAGGAGAAACGTTTATTATATGCAGAGGTCGGGGATCGAGCAGGCAGTCCGGTGCAGCAGCGGTAGTTGGGACGTCGGGCGAAGAGAGCAGGTGAGCGGGCAGGCAGGAGTCGGTACACGGGAGAACAATCAACGCAGGCAGAAGTATCAAAGGAGTCAGGCTTACAAGGGTGGTCGGAGAACGGGCGAAGGTCGGTACACACAGGTTCGATCAGGGATACCGGAGCACACGAACGGGACATGAAGATCAACGAACTGGCGCCGGCCAGTTGTCATCGGGGTCATATAAATACACAGCATAATCAGGCTGCATGATGCGCAGGTGTGCAACTCCCAATCAGAGCAACCGCGGACACCCGCCCAGCCCAGGCTGGAGCGGCAGGATCATGACAGTACCCCCCCTCAAAGGCATGGCTCCCAGACGTGCCTAAATGAAAGAAACAGACAATAATTATTAATAGAGGCAGGGGTGGGCGGAAGGGGGTCCAGAGGAGGGCACACCCCCCCCCCCCTGAACCTCAGACTGGTGGCCATCCAGGCCACCAAACGGGAGGCGTCCGGGTGGACAGGTCAGGAGGACGACCCGGACGCCAAGCACCAGGGTCCCCACGGGGCGATTCAGGCGGATGACCTCTGTGAGGAACCAAACGAAGAAGCAGGCACCAGAACGAGGCAGGCCACTGCTCCGGACGAGAACCTCCCACGCCGTAGTTGTCAGACAACCAGGGATTGGTCGCCACCGAGGCTTGGTCAGTAGGCAGCCGTGGATTGGTCACCAATGAGGCCAAGTCATGAACCGCCTGGGAGCCATCTGGAGCAAATAGGATGATGGAGAGAAGGACCAGAGCCATGACCATCCCGAAGTCTCTCCAGCTCCGGGGTGGCTCATCAGAACTCTCCAGCTCTTGTCGGACAGGAACGTGAGAAGGGGGCGACCCCATCGGCAGCGCCACCTCCTGGACAGGAACGTGAGAAGGCGGCGACCCCATCGCCAGCGCCACCTCCTGGACAGCAACGTGAGAAGGCGGCGACCCCATCGCCAGCGCCACCTTCTGGACAGCAACGTGAGAAGGCGGCGACCCCATCGCCATCGCCACCTCCTGGACAGCAACGTGAGAAGGCGGCGACAACATCGCCATCGCCGCCTCCTGGACAGCAACGTGAGAAGGCGGCGACCCCATCGCCACCTCCCCCTGGACAGGAACTTGAGAAGGTGGTGGCACCCTCGCCACCTCCAGGACGGGAACATATGGACTTGCCCGTCGCCGTCGGAACAGGGGACGACTGCGGACCGGTCGCCGCCAGAGCAAGAATGGGGAGCGACCGCGGACCGGTCGCCACTGGTACTCCAGGGCACGGACGAGAAGCGGCTGTGGAGACGTCGCCACCTCCTGGACAGCAACGTGAGGCGGCATTGGGTCGGTCCCCACTGCCACATGAGCTTGCCGTGCATTCGTTGAAACAGCAACGTGGGCGTGGCGCGGTGGCGAATCCGTTTCCAGGGCAACGTGAACGAGCGTCGCCAGAGAGTCAGTCGAAACTGACACGTGGGCGTGTCTCGGGAGCGGGTCAGTTCCAACAGCCGCGTGAGCTCTGCTCGGAACAGCCAAAACCTCGACGTGGGAATGGCGAGGAGGCGGGTCAGTTTCCACAGCTACGTGCGCTTGGCGACGTGGCGAGTCCGTTCCCACTGCGACGTGCACTTGGCAAGGTGGCGAGTCCGTTCCCACTGCGACGTGCACTTGGCAAGGGGGCGGGTCGGTTTCCACGGCCACGTGAACCTGAGTAGGTGGAGAGTCAGTCGAAAGTGACACGTGGGCGTGTCTCGGGAGCGGGTCAGTTCCAACTGCCACGTGAACCTGCCTCAGCAGCGAGTCCGTCGCCGTTGCGACGTCAGCGTAGCTCGGCTGGTTCGCCAATCCTTGCCGGACCTGGGCCGTGAGAGCCGACAATTCGGCGCTCTGCCGCTCTATCTGCGCCCGCATTTCGCGACAGAAGGCCTCGTGATTTGGCGGCTCCTCCTCCCTCTGGGCTGGAAGCTTCGCCACCAGGTGCGGGTCTGCCGGTCTCACCGTTGCCGGCGAGGAGTGGGAGGACGGTGTCTTCGTTGCCGCGCAGCGAGAGACACCAGGGAGCCCCCGGCCGGGGCGTCTCCTCTGGCCGCCATGCGGAGGTCCCGGGTAGATGGCCAAGCGGGTTCCCTCAAACGGATTGGTGCTCGGGTGCTGGAAACGCGGGGAGGCGGCGCAAACTGACTGGGATGAAAAGCCGGGCAAAGAGATTCAAAATCAAAGTCGTCGGAGTCGTACTCAGGCAGCCGGTCATACATACTCCGAAAAGTCAGAGTCCAGAAGAATATGAGGAGCCGGACGGGTCGTGTTCGGGACATATTCATACCTCACTGGCGGAGCGTAAGACACGGAAGCGGAGGACGTCAGGGAGCCTACCCGGATTGGACTGGCTTGGACCTCCGGCAGACAGTCTACCTTGCGTCGGTCCCAGCGACGCCGGGTCTTTCCTGCTGTGTCCTGTTGTGTCCAGTTCGTTCTGTCACGTCCCATCGGAACGAGGGTAGGACCCAAATGCAGGACTCGGACGATGCCAGTTCAAGGAGAAGCGTTTATTATATGCCGAGGTCGGGGATCGAGCAGGCAGTCCAGTGCAGCAGCGGTAGTTGGGACGTCGGGCGAAGAGAGCAGGTGAGCGGGCAGGCAGGAGTCGCTACATGGGAGAACAATCAACGCAGGCAGAAGTATCAAAGGAGTCAGGCTTACAAGGTTGGTCGGAGAACGGGCGAAGGTCGGTACACACAGGTTCGATCAGGGATACCGGAGTACACGAACGGGACGTGAAGATCAACGAACTGGCGCCGGCCAGTTGTCATCGCCGTCATATAAATCCACAGCATAATCAGGCTGCATGAGGCGCAGGTGTGCACCTCCCAATCAGAGCAACCGCGGACACCCGCCCAGCCCAGGCTGGAGCACCAGGATCATGACAGATACCAAGAATAAACAATGGAAACTCCAATGTTGAGTGCCTTAATGCTTGTTGAATTTCACTGGAGTTCGTTTCATGTGTTTTTGACTCTGTGTGTGTGTTTTGTGTGGGAAGAAAATGGGAATATTTCCTGCAAGTTAACTGTGATGTGTAGATGTAGAGTGAAGACGGTGGTACTTTTGTCCAGAGTTTTGTTTTCACAATACAGTAGTGCTTCATTTACTAGTTTTATTTCAGTAAGTGAGTGCATCTGCCTCGTATTTCAAATCTCAGCTCCGGCCTACCAGTACGGCATGTGTATTTTTCCTTGCCTTCTGCCCACATTCCATAACGATAAACGTTGTGGTTATAGAAGACCCTAAATTGTCCATAGGGGTGAATGCGGTGTGAATGGTTGTTTGTATTGCTGGGGACCAATCCAGGACATACCCTACCTCTGGCAACAAGTCCAGGGTGGATCCCATCTCTTGTCCAAAGTCATCTAAGATAAGGTCCAGCTGACCAGTAGCTAATGAGGACAAGTGCTACAAAAAAAAAAAAAAGGATGAATTGATGTTTGTTAGGTTTCGACTTCCTGTTTTCGTTTTCTCTCTTCAGCTTGACTCTCAGGTGGAGCTCATATTAACCAACCGAGCCTCCAGATGAATTTCTTTTACCATGAGCACAGTGGCCCCTAATTTGAGGGTTGCTTTCCATCATTTTTTTTAATTACATTTGATTATCTTCATCAGGCTTGCAAGATAACCTGGATGGGAATGCCCAGAATATACTTTATCAAGCTATTCTAGTTGGTCTTTTACACCTGGGAGTTCTATGGAATGCGTAAATAAGCTTTTCTCTGATTGGATCACTCTTCTTCCCCAATTTCAATATAAAAATCATCCAAGCTCTGATTGCTTGGGGTGGCCAAGCATTCCTCAATGCGTTGCATCCTTTGATGTTTTACTATCATTGCAACGTACAATTGCCCAAGCGTTGGATCGTTGGCCCACAAACGGAAAGAGGACATGAGTGAACATTAAAAGAGAAGGGGAGAGTTTGAGGTGAGCCTCATCACCTACTCCACGTCATGGGAATTGAACCTGCCGCAACTAGAAATATAGTTGAGTGTTGTTGTAAAACACAACATATGTACACTATGTACTCCTACACCAGGGTTGTCAAACTCATTTTTGCCGCGGGCCACATTGTACTTACGGTTTCCCTCAAAGGGCCGTTATGGCTGTGAATCAATAGAAATCTTTCACCGCCTCATCATATTTACACATGAAATTTATGAACTAGTTTTGGAATAAAAAATCAAAGGTAGTGGGTTTTTCTAACGATTGTTGTTTGGAACACAAAATTGCTTGTAATATCTCAATGTTATCATTTATGATATGACAATTTGAAATTTTGGTACAGATTCGAAAAAAAAATCATGGAAGTTGATACACATGATTTGTGGGCCGGAACTGGCCCCCGGGCTAGTTTGACACTTGTGTCCAAGACTGTATCTCTACGGCTGAGACTCTCTTGCTTATTTCATGTCGTTTAGTTTAGTTCAATGGATGTGAACCCCCCACCAAGATGAGGATATTAATTGTTAAACCTTTCTCACAACATTGGCAATTTGAATGCACCTGTTTCGCAAACCTTATTCCTCTTATTACCTTTCGGATTCAATTGAGAGACTGCATGGATGTTAGTCATTTTGACCTATGTTTTACATGAAACTAGAAAAATATATATTTTAACTGTACGGAAGGGACCATTAGGAGCATAAAGGTCGCAGATGAGCTGGAGCCAAACCCATCTGATTTAAGGCCAGAGTAAGGTACACCTTGGAGTGGTCACCAGCCAATTACACGGCACATAGAAACATAAGCAAACAAATGCTGATGGACAATCTAGTTTTCAATGAACCTTACGTGTATGTTTTGGGAATGTGCAAAGAAGATGGAGTAGTTGAAGAAAACATGCAAACTGATGTTTGAACCTTTGACCTTTTACCTAAGTGGCAGATTTGCTATCCACTGCGCTGCCTGTGTTGTACTGTTGTAGCCTGATGAACAGTACTTTTGATCTTAAACACAAAAGCGTGTTTGTCACACTGTGACGCCTTCCTCTCGCTCTGTGTGTGTGTGTGTGTGTGTGTGCAAGCGACAAATTATTTCCGCGTCAGTGCTGCAAGTTCTGCTCAGTCAGTCAGACTGTCATCACTGCTCTGCTGCACCACTGATCTCTACAGCATCTCAACATCAACCCCACCCCCCACCCCAACCCCCTGTATATGTGTGTGTCTGCATTGAATTTCTGTCTCCATCCTTTTGGAGCGACTCCCGACACACTGCAGCAGCAGAATCACATCAGCACATTTGGAGCTCCATGTGCCACTGTACAAACGAGCCACAACAGATGTGTTTGATGAGTGTGCATGCATGTGTGTGCGAGAGCGTGTGAACGAATGCTCGGCTGTGCTAACCCAGGAGATTAGGAGGGCGCGGTGCAGGGACGGCAGAGGTTTAACAGAAACTTAAGCAGGACACAAGAACAAGAGCGTGATAAGAGAAAGCGTTTTCACTTGGGTAATGTGGCTGTTAATTAAGATTTAAGGCGTTTTTTACTGCCATGGAATGTGGTAACAGGCATGATGTGTACTTTAAACTCCGGTTTGAGCCCATCACAGCAGCAAACATGCCATTAGTGACACACCAGAGCAGTGGAAGCTTTCTAGGACAGAAAAAGGAACTGAAATTCTTTCTACCATACTGTAATAGAGTGCGTGTTATTAATTTCATTTATGCTTGAATTTACATTCGAAGGATACATGTGAAAATTCTCATGAATTCAAATTTGGCTGTGCTGTTTTTTGTTTTTCTTCTGTTTTCCGAACATCTGGAAAAGTTATACAACGGTGTTGTTGTCTGGGTGGACATGGCATCGGATTAACAAACCTAATCAATCCAAACGCACTGTGATCAGTAAGGGATTTTCTCATCTTATCCATATGAGCAGCCATCACATATATGCACCCTGCGGAATTTGCTGACGTCACAGACAAAAATGCCCCCCCCCCCCCCCGACCCCCATCCAATTTGTGCACTGTGTTTCGGCTTTGTGCAATATTGCGACTGTGCACACGATCAATATCGCCGCTCTGTTGGCACCACCCAGCCAATTGGCCGCCACCAGTAGTTCAGTGGCTGTGCGCAGTTATTGATTTATGAATATTAGTGGAAATAATAATTCTTGCTGCGGCCAAAAAGCCTTTTTAAGTGAGTACATAGCAGGGAAGGCATAATCGCCCCCATAATGAGATGATCACTATAGTCAAATTCTATTTAACTCTTGTATGACCTCATTTTTTTCGCATTAATGTGGACCTTGCAGTAATAATGTCAATTCTGCACTCGTGTGTGTGTGTGTGTGTGTGTGATTGGGCTTGTTTGGTTTTGCACACATGGCGGTGTGTAAGTTCTCTTGCTCCCATGTCTAACGGGAAGCCCTGTTGAAATATTCATAGTGTCACATTAAGTTTGCAATATTTGCACTGGAAAACAAGCAGGATCGGACTTTGTTTTAGGAGGAGCCACTTAGCATTTTAGATATCTTAAACCCAGCATTCAAACTGCGATTTTGCAAGCCGTAACGCAAGGCTTCTCCGCATGAAACTTTAGCTCATTTAGCTTTGAAACGATTTGTGTGCAATTAGTAAATATATGATTCCATAAAGGATGAAACCATGAACACAACACATACATTTGATGTTTCTGTGAAGATACTTTCCGTTCTTCCAAAGCCAAAAAAATTTGCCCAAATATCTACAGTGGTGCGGCATTTTGTCACAGTTCTGAGGTCCTGGGTTCAATCCCAGCCCCACCTGTTTGAAGTTTGTATGTTCTCCCCGTCCCTGCATGGACACTCCAGTTCGCTCCCACATCCTAAAAACATGCACCATTAATTGGACACTCTAAATTGCCCTTAGGTGTGATTGTGAGTGCAGATGTTTGTCTCGATGTGCCCTGCAATTGGCTGGTAACCAGTTCAGGGTGTACCCCGCCTCCTGCCCGTTGACATCCAGGATAGGCTCCAGCACTCCCATGACCCTCGTGAGGATAAGTGATAAGCGATAAGTAAAAGGATGGATGGATGGATATCTACAGGCGTGAAGTTCTTTCTCCACTTGTATGACAACTAGGAATGCTCAAAAGCATGATGAAGTCTTAACCCTTGGCGAGTCGTCTTCAGTGATCCTCCCACTTCCCCATACGCAGGTGTAAAAAGTGTAAAATAAAGACTCTGGCCAAAAAAAATTGATTAAAATAACACTGCCGTGAATGGAGGATTAACGGACTTTCCCCTGCTTCAAGTTCAAAGTGACGGGAAATTTGATTTTTCTGACAGAAGACAGCTATGTCTACAAACCCCTACAATTTAATGCAAAATGGGGGAATAATGTGGCCACAGTAATGATTTAATCTTTTAGAAAAATCATTTTAGTTAAAAAAAAACTTTTTTTTCCTTCAAAATCATAGTTGGCTGTTATTAAACGTTTTGTTTGCAATAGTTTGAGACTTTAGTGGAGTATTTCTATTTCCATGATTGCATTTTTAATGCTTTTATTGAATAAGGAAAGTAGTTTCCAACTTTGAACAAATCTTTCCCTCCGAGTTGTCTCATGACATCATCTTTTCACCAGAACGTCCAGAAACGTCAATATAGTGGATATATTGCTCAAATTAGAAGGCCACTTCTTGATTCATAGAGGATGAGGAACAGAAGTGTGCTATTAAATTGTAATTTAGAAGTTGAGAAGATTGCATGGTGACGTGGCTCTGCACCTTTGTCCAGGGCCTAACAAAAATGACTTCTACCTTGGTCATCCTTCAAACTACCACCTTGAAACAACATCACGCTGGAGCCCTGCTCGGAAGACTTTCAAGTATCCTGATATTAGTTTGCGCATCAGCCACATGATGAGCACTGAGATGCAGGGAACGTGTAATGCTCCATCATTGTTTAAGTGGACTGCTTCCTCCTTTCTGTCTCACAGTGCTATTATTGCCTCGAGCTTCTGGGAGTATAGCACGTTAGTCATATGGCTCTGTCATGCTGATTTCCCCCACGAATATGTGCTCACAACAAGACTCCTATAGGCAACCACATGCCATAAATAAAATTAATGCCCCCAATCCCCTCCCCACACACACTGACAGGTCTCGTATTCCTGATGTTGTATTAGCCAAGGGAAGGGCCAATAAATGGGCAGCGTCTGTCAGCAATACATTTGGAGGAGATGGCGATAACAGGAAGAATGACAGCGATATGCAGACTGCCAGGGGAGCCTAAAAGAACACACAGGCTGGCTCGGATGTTGCAAAAGGATGGAAAAGAGTGCAGGGAACAGAATGTTAAAAAAAGAGGGAAGTAGGGTGGGGAGTTGCGTGATGTAGCAAGAATAGAGTCCTCATTGATCCCGAGACAGAGGCTATCATCCGCTTGGCTGCACAAGGCTCAGTGCTGCAGGGCCCCAACCAACGATGAAGGGACAGTCAGATGATGGGGAAGGAAGTACATATGAATATGCGCAGTGACATTGGGAACAATGATGGCAAGCACAAGGAGGCTTGAAAATAGTGTCGCGACCATCTCTATTGACACAGTCATTGCTTTAAATATGTGCCAAAATTTAATATATCCATCACAAATTATGGCATCTCTAAAACAGTATGCCAGCCATATTTGTGGAACATTACAATACAGCCATTTTCAGAGCCAAACAATCGTTTAAGCAGCATGTAATAGCATGTCAAACTTAAATTGTTCTTCATTGTTGTTCACTCTTTTTTTCTGTTAGGAGTCTCATTTCTTGAGAATTTTCATTGCCCCCCCCCATGAGATTTTTACTTAACGTGAAGCACTGTAATGAGTAGAAATGTTTTTTTTTTCGTTTTTTTTTTTTTTTAGCTAATTTGCCTTCCTTTTTTAAAAGTACATGTAATTGTACAAGCCTATGCAAATAATACACCATAAAATCCAGATCCAAACTGTTTTGGAAATGCACTGACAGATGGTGGGCAAAAATCTGAGCAGTAGAAGCTTGGAGAACAGGAAATCATGGATGATGGTGTTAAATGCAAAGGTGAAGTCCACCAACAGGATCTTCACATAGGTCCTCACGCCACCGAGGTGTTCTAGGAAGATGTGCAGTCCCATGTAGACTTTTTCATCTGCAGACCTGTTTGCGTTGTGGACAAATTGCAGGGGCTCCATCAGGGGATCTGTGACGCTCTTGAAGTGGTCCAGGATAAGGCATTCAAATGACTTCAGGACCACAGATATTGAGATTGCAAGGTTCTTGGGAACTGGGACGATGATGGAGTAGTGGAAAGAGGATGGTACGTCACACAGTTCCAGAAATCTATTGAAGATCACTGAAGACTCAAGCGAGCCGGTCCGCAGACATTATGACGCAAGATGGGGACACATGGTCTGGGCCTGCAACTTTTCTGATCTTTTGTTGTTTGAAGATGCATTTAACATACTGGTCGTGCATGGTCAACGCTGAACAGGGAGTCAGGGTTGTGATGGTGGTCGATGGTGCAGCTGTGTAGGTGTGGGATGTGAAAGTGTCCCTTTCAAATTTGAAGTTGAAGGTGATCAAGCTGTCAGCTAGTCCTTTATTGTTCTCTACTTCGGGGGATAACCGATAATAAATGGCTGCAGCTAATGTTTAAAAGAGTATGTTGGACATATTTGTGTGGTGTGATACTGCAGCCATTTGGTTTTTACAATGCCTTTCAGCAATATCGTTTGTTCATTAAAAATGACTTTAAGACATGTGGCTGGTTACACACAAAAAAAATCAGCCTTTAAAAAAAAGTTCAACAATCACTAAAAATAAAACACTTACCCTGTGATCCAAACTGAAAGGGTTTTGAACTGTAGCATTTCCATCATAAGATCTAACAGCACAGTCCTATTTGTGAAACATTAGGACGATCATTCTTAACTGCACAATACTAAGTAGAATTTTTATTGTCTCTATGTTGATTTCTTTGTCTCATTTGTTGTGAGACGTTAGAGGCGTAGTTTACAAAGGAAAATATGTGTCTTGATGGAGTTAATATAAAAATCCTTCATGCAACAATACAGCAGGAAGCCTACCTGTGAGAGATAATGTAACTGAAAAATAGCCTAGTTATAAATAGTACTTAGCTTTTGATATATATTTTTTACTATTTCCTTGTTAAAACATGTTGCTATTATCTCAGTGTGGGATTCCATTAAGAAGTCATTATATCATCCCAAGGGGTGTGAATCAGTCATTGCAAGAGTTGTTTGTCTTCCTGCCATGCCGTTAAAAGCCTCTGATTCCAGGTTTGGATTGAAATTCTGTTAACAGTAGGGAGGGCTACTTATATTCAGGGGAAAGTGTGAAGTCATCATGACAGGGAGAAGACAAGAGGGAGTTGTGTTTTCAGTGAAACATTGGGACTGCTTTATTGTGTATGCTTTTTGAGTGTGCAATTTAATGGAAAGCGACACAATTGGCACATGCCCTTACTTCACTTAACTGCTGTAGGTGCTGTCATTGCAGGAAGCCTGGGGGCCGACACAGAGGAGCGCTTGGTGGAGCATCTCCTGAATCCCGCCCACTACAACAAACTAATCCGTCCTGCTACCAACGGCTCTGAGCTGGTGACTGTGCAGCTGATGGTGTCGCTGGCCCAACTCATCAGTGTGGTGAGTATGCGCCACAAACACCACATATGACATCTCACACTCAGGGATAAACAACTCAAGAGTTATTCAAGTCCAAGTTGATTTACCATTGGTGCCACTGAGTACAGTTATTGTAAATAAATATAAATAAAGGTTGAAAATGTCCCAAAGTTTAATTTTATCCAAACTTTCCGTGCCGATATGCTTCGTCATGGTGACATTGTTGGCATACATTAGTCATCACGGGTAAGTTGCTTTCATGAGCCATGAGGAATTAGTGTGCATCCTGATTCCAAATTCTGCTGCCAAAGGTGAAGGACTTGACAAAAATAAATTACTGCACTAAAAATCAAGAGAATTGTGTTTTGTGTTCCTCAGAGTTAACACTCCGGCCATGCTGCTCTCTCTCTCTCTCTCTCTCTCTCTCTCTCCTCTCCTCTCTCTCTCCTCTCTCTCTCTCTCTCTCTCTCTCTCTCTCTCTCTCTCTCTCTCTCTCTCTCTCTCTCTCTCTCTCTCTCTCCTCTCCTCTCTCTCTCTCTCTCTCTCTGTGTGTGTGTGTGTGCTGGGCTCTAACCACAATAGACAATATACTGTATCCATCATGACATAGCCACCTTGTCAATGCCCTAACTTCAACATGGCCTCTGCGTCCGTTGCTTTGTCTTCGTTTCACTCCCCACTCTAGAAACTGTTCTTGTTCGGTTCGACTGCTCAGCTCACTCAATAAAAAATACCCCCCAAAAAAAAACCACTGCAGAAGCTCAAAAACGCCACTGTGAGACAGTAAAACTGTTCGACCATAAAAGGGATACAGATCCTCCATTCTACTTGACTTACCAGCTGAACAGAAAAAAAAAGGAAAACTGGAATGTCAAATTTGTTTTCAGTGTAGGCAACATCGGAATTAGGGTTGCCTTTAGGGTGCAGCTTCTAATGGTGAAATTAATCACTGCTAGATGTGCGAGCATACATCACAGTTTGTACATATTTGTACCTTGTGTATCAGTTCACAGTTCTGTTCACATTTTGTACAGTAAGTGGACAAAAGGGAAAAACATTGCTTACAGGATCTTTTGTGTGAGCAGGAAAACAATATGATTCAAATCAAACAATAACTTGAGAGGTATTTTCTTTTTGAGGAACGTGCATCAGGAATTCTTGTCTTTTTGGGAGGAAATGAATGATGCTGCCAATTGCAACACGAGCACAATCAGAATTATTATGATGTTTGCTAGCCAGAAGCTGAGCTGGATAGTGAGCCAGTTGCAGTTTTTGTCCTTTAATGAATACTGTATATTCTGTGTGGGAACCCAAATAGTCACCTCATTATATGACATAGTAGACCCTGATTTGGTGATCATCATTTTTATGGGTCACTTTGAATAGACATCATCAAGCAGTTATGGCAAGCTTTTGCTGGCCACATAAAATGGAGGACTGAATCTTGCCCATGGGCCTTCAGCTTAGTGCCTGTGCTATTAAGTTTCAACTGAGGTTGTACAATTTGGACTTCCCCCAAATGTTGGAGCACTTAAATGAGTCAAAAGATCCCAGAGTACCCAGAGAGAAGTTCTTTTTGATTGTACGTTAGCTTTTTTTTAGCTGACACTTCTCCCAAAAGATGGGCCAACTGCACTAATTGGTTAGAAGATTGTGAGAAAACGAACTTAAGAAAATGAAGTATGCAGAATTGACATACAGTACAGTAGTGTTTTGTGACAAGTAAGAATCTATAGTATATTTAAAAAAAAAACAAGTGTGACTTGTAATTACATCGCTGTCATTATAGTTGATGGGATTTGAACAGATTTGATCGATTAGATGATTCCACGCGTTACGGTGAAGTTGGAAGACATTATTTTTTCCCAATTATGTTGAGGTTCCTACAAAATGGTCTGTAATGTGTAAAATGAGTCCATCTAGAAATCATTAATGCACTGACGCCGACTGCTGCTATACGGCTCTTAAATTGATTTTCCTGACTGTAACGAGTGATTTGTGGTCAGCTCTTATAGTGAGAGCTGAAAATGAGGCGGTCTAATGATGTAAATCCCAGGAAATGTGAAGTCGAAGTGCTAATTAGCTGGGTGAAAATCCTTATCGTTTCCTTCCACTTTGATTGAATTCGGAGCAGTATGTGAAATCCTTGCAACTAATATGAAATTGTACTGATTTAATAAAACCAAATATATAATATTCTCATGTATTTAGGATTCTTTTTTCCCCCTGTGTATTTTACCAGAGAGAATTAAAGTCAGTATGATTGTGAGTGCAACTAATTGTACCCTGCGATTGGCTGGAAACCAGTTCAGGGTGTACCCTGCCTCCTGCCCGTTGACAGTTGGGTTAGGCTCCAGCACTCCTGCGACCGTTGTGTGGATAAGCAACTAAGAAAATGGATGGATGGATCTAACGTTTCTACTATGCTCTACCCAAATTGTTCATACGAAATAGCGCTACAATTCTGTGTCACTCATCTGTCTTGTACACCTGGTTCCACTTGTAGCAGAATTGGGCCATTCTCAAGTGCTGCCAAAATGGCTCCTTCAAACCCAAAACAGCAGATTTTTTGTTCAACTACGGTCATTGGTCCTTGAGTCAGTTGTGTGTGTTCTGTTTTGATAGACCGGTTCATGTCCACCCCAAAGCATCTCACTCGGTGAAACTGGTGTCATGGCTAAATACGTACATTCACCAAGATGTACGCTCTTTCAAGAACTGTGACTTTGGTGGCATTGTGGGGCAACCGTGATAGTTGATTAAAAAAAAAAAAAAAGATAAACAGGTATTGCTGGAGGGCCTTTTATCAGTTTGTGTTTACTGCCCCTTAAAAACTTTTCATCGGGTGCCTGACAATTTTGGTGAGCTTTTGGGCTATGTTAAGGGCTCTAAAAAGGAGTTACATTAGCCCAAAAAAATACGCATTGACTCCAAATACTGTTTTCAGTTCGTTTTAAAATGTGGTTGGTTTGTTTTTTTTACAAGTATCTCCTGTTGTCTTTCTTCTGCAGCATGAACGAGAGCAGGTGATGACCACCAATGTCTGGCTGACACAGGTGAGCCTTCACTCACTCACACTCATCCTAATGAGGTGAATGTGGACGGGCCTTTTCCTTATGTGGATATGTTCAAGTACCGCTCCATGACCCACATTGCAATAAAGTACCATTGTAGGCCCAAGTGTTTTAGTCCTAAAAAGTATATTTCATAGAATTGGAATCCATTTTAACACTAGGCACAGTTTGAACATTGGCATTCCAGTTGAATACAGGAAAATAAAAGCGGCTTTTAAATAATGTTGCCATTAAAATGTTGCATATAAAAATTAAAATGGTCCAAAAATAAATCTTAAAAAACAAAATTAAATACATTTTTTTAAGTTCTGTTAAATATAACTTAAATGTACTTATGCAATGATTCTTTGATGTGCTTCTAAAAGGACCCTGTGTCCCACTTCGAGAATCACTGGTCTTTATTTTAATCCTGTACTGAACAGTAGGCTACATCATAGACTAGTAGGTAAATATGGTATACATTTAAATGCAGATACTTGGGTAGAAAAAAAATCCGTCTTTATTATTAAATATAAAGAAATATTTACACAGTCTCTGTGAATGCCTTTCAGGGTAGACAAAATTAAACGTAGCATTTCACTTTCACAAATTCCACTTCCGCTGTGAGCGCTATGACGCAGTGGGTGACGAGTTTACTTTGTATCATTTTTTGTGTGTGATTCAGCAAGTTGAAGTGGTGACTCATGTGACAACGACTGAGCTGTCTACCATCGAATTTAGGTTCTAACATGTAAAGAGAGTTGTGTCAAAAAGTATTAACATTTCGCATGGGCACTCACATTTGAAAAATGTACGGGTATGGTCAGTCATGCCCGCAGATGTAAAGTTATGGGTGTGGTCCACTAGTCATGCCCACAGATATAAAGTTACACGTGTGGTTAACTAGACATGCCCACAGAAACAAAGTTGCGGGTGTGTGTTCTGTTTGTAATTATAATTTAAGAGCGGAGAGGGGTGGTGTCAGGTAAACTAGGAAGCAGAAGTAGGCTGAGAAGCAGCTCGTTGTTAAAGACCATGTGCTTCCATGTTAAAAAAAAAAAAAAGGCTGGCTGTGGTTCACTGGGCTGGATCGGTTTTCATTTGCGCTGAGAGTGTGCGAAAAATGCGCAATTGCGCAGTGGCGCAGCTTAGAGGGAACAATGGTCAAGACTACACAAAATAAGCGACGTCTTTCAATATCTATGTATTTCTACTCGTAACAAATTTTACGCGTGTGATTTTTCATGCTCGACTGTGCAGATTTGTGAGTGTGATGGCACGCGGCCGCATACGCGCCCGTCAAATTATAGTGCCTGCATACAGTATATACTGTACACTCTCACCTCTGTCAGAAAAGTCTTCATCAAACAATATATATATATTTGTGGTTGAATAGCTCTGAAATAATTCATCAATATGTTCAATATTGTGTTAGTAGAACTACCAATAACCTGCTCAATTAATTTCCCTCTGACTGTGTCAATCTAAACTGAGCAATGTTATCATTCTTAAAGTGAATTTTATATTCTTCTTGATTTAAAATGTATTTTTTTTTAAAGAGAGACTTTACTTTGGGTTGTCAGTGTCAGTCTGTTTTATGAATTTGCTTCTGACAGCAAAGCATATGAGCAAATTAGAGCAATGTGTTCCACATGCTCATGAATATGGATGAACAAATGAAGAGCAATGAGCGACATGTCATTATGACATAATTCAGGATTGGGTTATTTACAGATTGATGCACAATAATGTCTGAGCGAGGGCAAAGATTTACGACAAGTAAGCGAGCGTAGAATGGCCATGAGTGCGCTGTGGATCGAAACGTGGGGGACCAAGGCCGCCTGTCACAAGCCAAGACAAATCGTGACGCATCACAGGTGCAGCATGGGAGTGTGAAACCCGCAGCTCCTGCACCATATACTAACCAACAACAACACTTTTTTGGGTGGGGTGGGTGTGGGGGGGGGATTCCAAAACAGTAATGTCAGCAGCTTTCAGGAAACCGTGTTAGATTGAAGAGGAATTACTATTAATGACACACAGGATATGATTGAAGGCCAACAAAATCTGGTCTACTCCGATTTAACGATTACTGAACAGATTAAAAAAACTGACTGCATGGGAGTCCTTCATAAAATTAACGAGAGTTTCATTTGACAAACATGAAGCTATTTTATTATAAGTACCAAATTAATGATTAAGTGCATTCACTCCACTCCAATTAATTTTAATTCAATTGCCGTTGCACAACGATGTTGGTTAAGAAAAGTGGTTGTTAATTAAAAAAAAAAAAAAAAAGTCCTCCTGCACAGTATACTTGAGGGCTCAAAATGTTGTTTCCAAATAAGAACGAGCTTTTGCCATTGCAGTGATTTGGTATATGTGTGGGTGTTAATCACCAGCTATGCGGGTGTGGGTCGCCCACAGTAATTTGTATGCCATCGACCATTTGACTTTGGACTGAGTCATGCCTCGGGATTTTAATTGACCCAAAACATGGAAAACAAGTTCAAAACTAGTCTTTCTACACAATGTGACATGTAGGACATTTGTGTAAAAACAACACTTCAGTCGCAACTTAATCAAACAGATTGCCGTGTGGCAGTGTGGGCACAACCATCCCTTTGGAAAAGTAGATGAGAGGACAGTGTGTTCATCACGGTGACCACTCCCTGACGATTTAAAGACAGCGAGGCAAACCCTTTTCTCCCACCTCTCGAGATGTCCTCACAATAACGATGTGTGACATTATGTGTTGTGTTTTAAACCGGCCTTCAGGAGTGGCAGGACTATCGCCTGACTTGGGTCCCCGAGGAGTTTGACGGCATGATGAAGGTCAGGTTGCCCTCCAAACACATCTGGCTGCCTGATGTGGTGCTCTATAACAAGTGAGTTTTAAAAGATATACGAATAAGTAAAAACTGATGCATGCATGCTCACACAGCGCATGCCAAATGGGTGGGTGGGGGGTGCATTCGTGTATGGTAACCTTCCATGCACCTTAACTGCTTTCAAAGCACTTTGCCCCATTTGACCGTTTGCACATACACTAGTGTACATACTGCATGCCAGTGGGAGGAGTGCTGGCGTTTGGGGGCATGCTGGGGTCTACTAGATGTGGTGCCAGCCTACTCATCTGGAGCGATGAGTAGCTCCGGCACATGCATGAAAACACTTTGACAGCACCTGTGCACACTAGAACAGTCGCTTTACAATAGATTCCATTTGTCCGCCATCATAAAACCTTTATATACTGAATTCATGTACTGCTCTATATTCTTAATTGTCATCTATCTATAGCACTTGTGATCATTAGTCCAATAGGTGACTTTGCGCAGTAGGCGGGGTCGATTCGGGACTGTTCGCCATCCAATAGTAGGGTACAACTAGATAACGATCCACACCTATTGACAATTTAGGGTCCTCGGTTAACCATACATGCGTGTGATGCCAACAGGGGCAGTCCTCGTCCTGCAGTGCGAGACCCCACTTTGGCACCCCTCCCAAGACACACAAACTGTTAATACCAATGAGAAACATCACAACGGACCAAATTTTTATTTAAAATATATTTAATTAGTTAAAGTATGATTATGAACCAATTAGTATTCAGCAACAGAAAGTAATTATTCAATTGACGGTAAACAAGCTAAAGTTTTGCATTGCACAAATTAATAAAATCTAAGAACTTGTTTGCATCAGTTATATTCCCAATACAATAACTTTCTTTCAAGACAAGAATTGGAACATAAATGTGTCTCCCAGGATCATCAATATTTTTTCCCCAATCCCCATTAATGCTCACAATTTTAAAATTGCATCTTCTCTGTTGAATGCAGTGATTTCTTAGCTCTGGGCGGAACAAAATGATGATTCATAAGTGACTACAACACACATACAACAACTACGATTAAACAATGTCAACAATGATAATGTCAATGTCAACAACAATATAACAAATAATTAGCTACAACTACTTATAAAGGTTGCTATGATTCAGTCATTAGTGATGTATCAATTTACAACCACAATTCTAATGAAGTTGGGACGTTGTGTTAGACAATAACGGAACACAATGATTTTCAAATCATGTACGACCTATATTTAATTGAATTTATTACAAAGACAAGATATTTAAGGTTCAAACTGATCAACTTTATTGGGTTTCAGGAAATAATCATTAACTTGGAATTTTTTTGAACCATCTGGACTGTCATGGATGCAATGTTTAAAAGCCAACATGTGTGATGGTATGGGCCTGTGTTAATCCCAATGGCGTGGGTCAATAACATCTGCGTGAAGGCACCATTAATGGTGAACGTTACTGTACATACACATTTTGAAAAAACATATGCTGCAATCCAAGCGATATCTTTTTCATGGATGCCCCTGCTTATTTCACCAAGACAATGCCAAACACTACATCCCAACTTCATTGGAATTGGGCTTGTATATTCCTATGATCCCACTGAATTGATCTGTCCTTGACTCGTTAGCCTTCATCAGTTTAACCTATTTTAAGAGGTCATCAATCGATTGTATTGATATTGAGAAATAATGCAATGGCTTTATGCGCAGCAGACTTTAGATTGAATGCACGTCTATTTTTTTTTTATCCCTTGTAATGATAAAGACGCAAAGTGTTACTCAAAATAAGATTTCCTACCTGTGAAGTTGCTGGGGATCATGGAAATATTGAACAGTGTCATTTGTGATCTAGAGCTATGGAGCCGGCCAGTCTGAAGCAGACTGCGTTCCCCATGATGAGAATGCACAATGAAGGAAATGTTATGCGATCGGCTTCCCACTGAGCAGAGTGCGAAACTTGTTGAAGAGATTGAGAAAGGTCTCACGAAGTTAAAATCAGAAGTATGGATGCATTTTGGTTTTGCAGTGATAAAAAAATTACTAAGGAGAAAACGTGCACAACACAGTAACTGTTGGCTGACTGCTGTGCCGCCACATGCACAGGTTGTGGAATAATATATAAAAAGCAATACGTAGCAAGGCCTAATATTTCAACCAGGTTTTCCTCATGATAGGATGATTGAGAGCAAGAGTGGTGAACACACTTAATGAGCCACGGTACAAAATTCCATCACGGACGTACTGTAGGTACTTCAGCAAAAGATGAAAGAGAGCATCAAGCAGGTGTGCTGTAGAGTAATACACTAAATACCACCTCAATAAATAGTGCACGCTCATGACCAACATTCAAATACAGTGGGTAGTATGCAAAAAGGAGGTTTTATGGTGAAAGTATTTAACATCTATCATTTCATTATCCTATTTATTTTTGCAACCCACTGTTAAATCGTGCAGTTTAAACATTAGCACAACTTGAATAGGAAAATAAAAACAACTACTTGATGATTTAATTAAAATGTACTTGACATCATCATCTTGTGTTGCCTGCCCTTCCTGCATGGCATGTTGTAACGGGCATCTTGCCAGGAACGGGTGTGGAATTCCTAATAAATTGTCGCCCACCCAAGATGCTCACCATTCCCGCGTGATTGTAGTATTGTACTCATTATGTGTTTTACCACCCTTTAACGTGATGGCCTTAAAATATGTCTGCACTGTGACTTTGGCAGTATCTATCCATCTTTCTCAATGCCAGAAATGAGGAGAGTCAACTGGCAAAGGTTTCTTCCAATTGTGATGGAAAACAAATTAAAAAAGATTTGATTTTTTCCTTGAGGTGGTTCGCTCGGGCACTAGAGTGAGTAGATCAGAATTCCAAGAGGAAAGAAACAAATATGCGAAATGTTAATAGGCTTAACTCTGTAGGATTTCAATATAAGAACGAGTCACTTTTACATTTGTAGTAGGTTTTTGCTGCCCCCAGGTGACCCAAGATCAGCTATTGCAGATTCCTCTCCCACAACTGAAAATTCTTAGCAACCTTTTCCCCCCTTTTTAAGTTATTGATGAAGAAGAAAGGTAATTAAATTAAATAGTAATTACAGAAATGAATAAAAATCATGTGAGCACGGTGACAGACTCTCTGGCATTAGTTCTGGTGTGGCTCGCCTTCTCTGACCTGACCCTACTGACCCTCCCAAAAATTAGCCTGCTAATCCTCCACTCCAGGCTGTTCTAAACCAATTTCTAACTGTGAGAATAATCCCACTCAGCAGCAGGTTTTAAAAATTAATTAGCTCGCATTTCAGTATTTTTGTTCAATAACTTTCTAGACCCCCGTGTTTCAAAAACCAGACAGAGCTAAATATTAATAAATCTGCCTTACAATATATTTTTAGAAAAAAATAATAATGTGATACTCCGAAGTGACAACTGATGCTGTTCCACAGCAGGCCTCTATTTGGGTGTAATGTGCAGTGCAAAATGTCGGTACCTGCCAAAGAAACAAAGACCTACCTACCTTAAAGCTCTACTGGCATGTAAAGCATGATTTTTCGTGTGTTTTTAATGAAAAAAGCCAGCCGGAATGGACGCATAAGTTTTTTCACCACACGTCATGATGTTATCATATATGGATTTTTGTATCTCCCGCCATTAAAATCCTTTTGAGGCATTCGTTTGTAGAAGAAGCACGAAGTGACATTTTTAACAGACACACGCACTGGCAGCTTCGTGTGTTTATACCAGTTTTACCGGTGGGAAAGTAGCTGTTTTTCCCTGCGTTTTAGCCAAAGTGCCATCTCGTTGTATTGCTGGGTATTGCTCGAACACTCTGGAGGATGGATTCACTCTTCACGTTTTAAAAAATGGATTGCACAGGTGCAAAAGACGAGAGCTCCGTGGGTTCCAAATGACAGGTAGGTGTGTATAGAGCTATAAAAAAAAATAGTTGGGGGGGGGGGAACGTAATCCTCTCAGAAATAACAAAAGATCCACCTCATAATAAATTAATAAAGTACGTAGGGCTGCTAAATGTGTCGAGGTCGCTCACAGCCACAGTGTTGTTCGTCATCGCTTGTCGCCACGGCGTTGTTTGTCGCTCGCGGACGCAGCGTTGTCATTCACCGCTACCACGGAGGTGGATTGGGCGGGTTGGTTACGTGCTGGAGGAGAAAGGAGCTCTCCCTCATATCGGCCAGTTACATACTGTCGGGGAGTCTGTTGTTAGAAGTGATCCACATATCATCTGAATATGGCTCGAAACGATAGGGTAATATTGCCCCGGTCATTTCACTCGATTGTGAGATGTTCTCTTCCGTGTTAGAAGGGGCGTCGGAAAAATCTGAAAATCTCTGTTGTTCGTCTCCCATAGCAGGTGGCACAGCGTCTTCTCATTGGCGACTGTCCCAGTGTGACAGCAGGCAGTATGACGACCACTCGGATCCCGAGTGAGACTTCCGCAACTTTGCGCACGAATGACAAGCTCTCCTCTCATTTTTATTTTCATGTAGACATTGAAGTGAATCATATTATATGTAATTTTCATAACAATATCCATTTTAAAATGTGTACAGGCATGTCGGTTGAGCTTTAAAGTGCATCCAGCCATTGGCATGACCAGTCCATTTGAGGTGTCGCCATTTCAATTCGCTTGCAAATTACAGCCTACCACCAACCATGTTGTCGGCTACTACATAAGATAGTTAATATTACATACTTTATATGCTGAACTTTAACACCCCCATTATTTCTTTTCGAATCTGTCCAAATGCGTGTTAGTAAGGAGAGTAATCATCCACCTCGCAGGTGTGGCATATCAACATGCTGATTACACATCAGAATTATTGCCAGTTGTGCTTTAGGCTACCTGTGTTGGAACTTAAATGTTGAGTTTAGATTTTTGTGCACTATGTTTACTCTCTAACGGTCTTTCGTGATCAAGTTACACATTTTAATACTGAGGCATCCACCTTGGCATATAATGAGGCTTTTTTTGGTAAATAATACTGTACAATCTTGAGCATATAGGGCCCCTTTGCTCTTTGGCATAATGCCCCTTATAGCTGGCTAAAGTTCAGCCTTGTTAAAACACAACTACCATTTTAGGTAATAAAGCAAGAATTAAGTCTCCATAATTTGCATTATCATTGTTGAAATTATATTGTGCAATTCCCCCTTTTTAGCACCATCATATTTTAAAAGATTTCTTAGAATATAAAGATAAATTATTTCTTGAAGCATGCTGATATAGTGGTGAGCACATCTGCCTCGCAGTTGCGAGGTTAGGGATTCAAATCTCAGCTCCGACCTTCCTTCATTGAGTTTGCATGTCCTCCTCAAGTTTGCCCGAGTTTTCTCCAGGTGCCTGGGAAAATGTATGATTGGTTAATGGAAGGCTACATAGTGTGAATGAATGGAGTTATTTCGTAATCAGGTTAAATATAAGTCTTGAAGTAATTGCCGGCTATTTAAAACAGCAAATCAAATTGGAATAATGAATTCAAAATGTCCTAGTTCTTAATTTAGTTTCTATGTTTTAGCACACGAAAAAAAAACCCCTCCGTAACAAAAGAGGGTGACAACAATAGACACAGTTCTCAATATGATACATTGCAGTTCCAACCTACTGAAAAACGCAACCACAAAATTGAACCTGTCACGGTTTGTAAAAGAGAAGAAGGCAAGGCGAAGATGTGGAGGACACAAGTGCAGGGAGTAAAGGAGGTGAGACAGGAGTGCAGGACTCTCCGTGACAGAACCTATTGTTAAATAAATACATTTTGACATTATTTTAAAATAACCATTACTTATGTTTCAGCAACTTTTATGCGTTGTAGAATTGTGCCGGTGTTCATTTATTGAGAGTAGGTCTATTTGGTAGGTTGTGAAACTTTGTTTTACTGCATCTGTGTGTACATTGCTACTGTATATTTCATGGTCTGCAAAATCTAGCTGGCTGAACTGATTTTGCATAATGATTTTGCATAATGAGATTTGTCACGTTGCGATGTTTTGTATGCTCAAGGGGGAAACAATGTCTCCTATCACTCTTTTTAGTTTACATTATAAATGTTTCAGGAGAAGCTTTAAGATGAACAAGTGGTTAGGACGGCATCCTCAGTTTTGAGATTGTGTGTGAATCACGGGTCTGGCTGACCTGTTTGGTCATTTTTATTTTTACTTTATTCATGTTTTTTTTTTAATTATTATTATTTTGGAGGACCTAAGTTTGCATTGGTTTAGTACACTGAAGACTTGAAATTGTCCATAGGTGTGAACGTGAGTGCTCATGGTTGTTCGTAAATGTGTGCCCTCACACTGGCTGGCAATCAACCCAGGGTTTATCCCGCCCCTTGTTCAAAGTCGATTGAGTTCGGCTTCAGCTAAAAGAGGATAAGCACTGTAGAAAATGGATGGATGTTTCAGGGGCAAAGAAACATGCTGCTTATTTCTCCAATATCTTTTCCTCTCTTTCAGTGCCGATGGCGTGTATGAGGTGTCTTTCTACTCCAACGCGGTGGTTTCTTACGACGGGAGCATTTTCTGGTTACCGCCAGCTATCTACAAGTCAGCCTGCAAGATCGAAGTCAAACATTTTCCCTTTGATCAGCAGAACTGCACGCTGCGCTTCCGTTCATGGACCTATGACCGCACCGAGATCGACCTGGTGCTTAGGGCCGACGTCGCCAGCATGGATGACTTCACGCCAAGCGGCGAGTGGGACATCATTGCACTGCCAGGTCGGCGGAACGAGAATCCAGCGGACCCGGCCTACGTGGATATCACATATGACTTCATAATCCGCCGCAAGCCTCTTTTCTACACCATCAACCTCATCATCCCGTGCGTGCTCATCACTTCACTGGCCATCCTGGTTTTCTACTTGCCGTCTGATTGCGGCGAGAAGATGACGCTCTGCATCTCCGTGCTCTTGGCACTCACTGTCTTCCTGCTGCTGATCTCTAAGATCGTGCCGCCTACGTCCTTGGATGTCCCCCTCGTGGGCAAGTACCTGATGTTCACCATGGTTCTCGTCACTTTTTCCATCGTCACCAGCGTGTGCGTGCTGAATGTGCATCACCGCTCGCCCACCACGCACACCATGCCCCCGTGGGTCAAGGTGGTCTTCCTCAACAAGCTGCCCGCCTTGCTGTTCATGCGCCAGCCCAGGAATAGCTGCGAGAGGCAGCGGCTACGTCAGAGACGGAGAGCCCAGGAGCAGAAAGAGGGTGGGCGCAGCGGGGAGGCGGGGGCCCTGATGGTGGGGCTCGGCTTGGGTAGCGGCGGTGGTGCAGAGACAGTAGGGGGTACTTCAACAGGAGTATTCGCCAAGGAGGACGGCGACCCTTGTACCTGCTATGTGAACCGAGCGTCTGTCAAACAGTTTGGAGGTGATCTGGGAAGCACGGGAGGAGGCTCCATGGACAGTCTAAATAGGGCGAGAGAAAACCGGGAGGGGGGCTCAGGGAACCGAGCAAAGCAGGCAGCAGGGGGTCAGGCTCTGACTCAGGCCATCCTGGCTCAAGCCTGTCCAGGCTTTGAAGATGCTGTGGAAGGAGTGCGCTTCATCGCCAACCACATGAAGAGTGAGGACGATGACCAGAGTGTGAGTATCATCTTTCTGTGTCTATTTACAGCCTGCACTTTAAAGGCCTGAGAGGGATAGTGATACTTGAAAATAGCAAGTAAGGTTACAGTATCCACTCACTTGTTGCAACATTCCGGAGAGCTGCATTGATGATGTGGTGAGATCTAATCCCAGAGCTGGAGCAAGGTTTTTACAATGACACTCTGGAAAGATCTCCACTGTGGCTGAGCGTCCATCTAAATCATTCAGTTGAGGAATTGAGACATGCCAGGTGAAACTGTTCCACTCCATTTCTGTTGTAAAAAGAAAGTGGCTAAAAAGGTAATTCAGATGAAGTAAATTGGTGTTCAAGCAGTTAGTGAAAGGGCAATTGTTACCAGCAGCTTCTCAAATATCGCTGGATGCATCAGAATCAGAATCCTCTTTACTTGCCCTCACACAAAAGGATTTTTTTAAGTCACTCCAGTTGGACAATTGACAGCTATTTTGAGAAAAAATACTTTTGAGACATAGAAAGATAAAAACAAACTACAGAGAATCACTTCAACTCCGGCAATTTAATGGCAAAAGTATGCCTCCTGAAGTCCATGATGATCTGTACAGTCTTGGCCGCGTTCACCTCCACGTTGTGTCGGACTCACTGAAGCCGTTCCACTTCCTGTCGATACAGAGTCTTTGATGAAGCCGATGACTATGGCGTTGTCTGCAAACATCAGGGGGCTTGTGTTGAAAGATTTGTGTGAATTTCCTACTGAAACATGAAACCCTAACCCTGCAGCTGACATCCTGATGTCTGAATGATCAGGAAAAAAAAATGAAATGAGTGATGTCATGAAGAAAAAATATTTTTTTTAATGTGAAGTTGCTCAATCAAGTGGAGGTGGGCAAGAAAATCCTCTTTGGCACACTTTTCCCCAGGGTAACAACAAGCAAAAGAGGAGTGTATGGGACAGCATGTGAAAAAAGAGCTCACAAACTGAACTAAAAAAGAAGTGGTTGGCCATTAAGAGGGATGTGAAGCGGAGGACAGCTGCCGACTGCCAAAGTTTGGCCAAAACAGGCGGAAGAACCTGTGTGGAGGCTCTCACCCGGTTCGACTATGGGAGACACTGGTCTCACGTGTGGCTGACTCTGATAACCCCACAAGAAGAAGCACATCAGAAAATCAAAGAGTACATTAAAAATATGTTTAATCTATTTGATTAACTGGCGGCACGGTGGATCAGCTGGTAAAATGTTGGCCTCATAGTTCTGAGGTCCAGGGTTCAATCCCGGACCCGCCTGTGTGGAGTTTGCATGTTCTCCATGGGCCTGTGTGTTTTCTCTCCGGGCACTCCGGTTTCCTCCCACATCCCAAAAACATCCAATATGAATTGGACACTCTAAATTGCCCCTCGGTGTGATTGAGAGTGCTGCTGTTTGTCTCTATGTGCCCTGTGATTGGCTGGCAACGAGTTCAGGGTGTACCCCGCCTCGTGCCCGTTGATGGCTGTGATAGGCTCCCCTTTTGAGGATAAGCGGCTAAGAAATGGATGGATGGATGTTTGACTACTTGATTTATGACTTTAATATACAGAAAAGGACGCGCACACTGAAAAAAAGTCCTTTGAATTTACTCAATTTGAACATGTACATTGGTTGCAGATGCTTAAAATGTGTTAAAATGGCTTTTTTTGGGGGAAAGGTAAATATCATCTCAACACATTTTAAGGTTGTGCAAATGATGTACATGTTTAAATTGAGTAAATCCAAGGGACTCTTTTTCACTGCATGTGCTTGAGTCAGAAGAAGCAAAGCAATAGGCGGCATAATTGATCACCTTAATCAATTAACAGGTGTCCTCAGAAATACCAGTGATTCGATAAATAAGTACACTGATTAACTAATTAATTCTGAGTCCTTGCCTCTATTACATTGTTGAAATCCAATGTTGCCGAGGATTAAGGCAGATTTATTAAAACAGTCTCCCAGCATCACCTCCAAGTGTCGCCAAAGCACCAAGAGCTGCAGAAATGTGCGCCAGCCATGAAGTTGGCGTGAGGCACCGCCCATTTCCATGGTCATTTCACTCTTGATACATCTGTACTTTGGCATGGAAAAAAACTTGTGTCAAGTTTTTGTTTGTACGTACCTTTTGTACATGACATCCCAGAGGTTTGATGGTTGGGTGCATTGTGGTTCAGTTGTCCGTGTAAAGAAAAGAGGGGGGACACAACCATGGTTGCACCCCAGTGCTGATTGTGCCAGTGAACGAGGTGGTGTCCCCCAGCCTCACTTGCTGTGTTCTTCCCATCAGGAAACTGTAAATCCACTGGCAGAGGGCAGAAGAGACCCTGAGCTGAAGGAGAGGAGAACAGTGATGGTTGTGTTAAACGCAGAGCTGAACTGCACCAACAGGATCTGTCCCTGCCCCATCGAGGTGTTCCAGGAGAAATCGGAGTCCCATGTCGACCGTGTCGCCCACAGACCTGTTTGGTTGGTTGGCAAACTGCAGGGGGTCCATCAGGGAACCTGGGACGCTCTTAAGGTGGTCCAGCATGAGCAATACAAAGGACTTCATGACCACATATGTCAGGGTGACGGGCCTGTAATATTTTAGACTCTAGAGTGCAGATTTCTTGGGGACTAGGTTGATGGTGGAGCATTTGAAACAGGATGGGACTTCACAGAGTTCTAGACATCTATTGAACGTCACTTTCAAGACTGGAGCGAGCTTGTCTGCACAGACTTTAAGGCAGGATTCCAACAGAAGGTCTGGGCCCACCAGTTTGTTGATTTTTCGCAGTTCTAATATATCCTGTTCACAAATGGTTAATGAATTCAGAGGTGCCACGGTGGTCGGTGGTGCAGCTGGGTGGGTGTTGGGTGTGAAAGTGTCCTTTTTAAATCTGCACGAGAAGGTCTTCAAGTCATCGGCTTGTCCTTTATAGTTGTCGGCTCGCGATGATGGTTGCGTGTAATTGTTAACGATTTTAATCCTCACCAGACTGACTTAGAAAAGTTAGCAGTAAACAGTTTTTGCATAATTTATCTTTTGGTCTTAAGTTCTTTTGTCAGCTAATTTCTGGTGTGATTGTGCAGGCCTCTGTTCCCACTTTAACAGGCATCCTCTTCAGCCTGGTGGAGTTGCTGACGTTTGGCAGTGAGCCGTGTTTTGTTGTTATTGAACATGCGGAATGTCTTCGCTGATACACGCACAACTTCACAGAAACGGATAGATGTGACACTGTCCTAATATTCATTCAGGTTGCCAGTTGAAGTTTCAAAGAAACTCAAATGTTAGCGATTGTCTAGTGACAGTCTGTGCAGTCTAAACAACCTTGAAGTTCTCGCTTTACGTCATTGGGCTTTTTTTTCACTGTTTTCACCATAGGCTTCCCACATTCAAGTTTTTGCCTTGATTTTGGTATTAAATGAATAAGCAGTGATCAGACGAAACCAGAGGAACACGGAGGATAAGGTGTAATTTAGCATTGTATAGCAGTGGTCTAGAATCTTTTTTTCCCTGGTGGGACAGCAAATATGTTGCCTGGATTTAAGGAGTTTGTGGTTCAGTTTAGCTTCGATAAAGTCCCTGAGAGTAATGAGCAGTGGATCTGGGTGTTTTTTCTCTAAGTTTGTTAACTTGTTCATCCGCCAGGATGAAGGGCAAAGTTTATAAAACAGTGGTGAGGCCGGTCATGATGTACGGATTAGAGACGGTGACTCTGAAGAAACAGCAGGAAGCAGAACTGAAGGTGGCAGAAATGAAGATGCTGAGGTTCTCGCTTGGTGTGAACAGGTTGGATAGGATTAAAAGTGAGCTCATTAGAGGGACAGCCAAAGTTGGATGTTTTGGAGACAAGGTTAGAAAGAGCAGACTTCGATGGTTTGGACATGTTCAGAGGCGAGAGAGAATGTTGGTAGAAGGGTGCTGAGGATGGAGCTGCCAGGCAAAAGAACGAGAGAAAGACCAAAGAAAAGGTTGATGGATGTTGTGAGGGAGGACATGAGAACAGTGGGTGTTAGAGAGGAAGATGCACGAGATAGGCCTAGATGGAAAAAGATCACACGCTGTGGCGAGCCCTAACGGGACAAGCGGGAAGAAAAAGAAGACGTTTACTTGTACAGCGAGCGTTAGCACTGCAGAATTCATATTAGCCTTGGGAGGAATGTAGACACCGGCGACAATGAAAGAGGCAAACTAGCGAGAATGCCTTCCAGTTCAAAAACAGCAACTCCAAGTGTGTGTTGAGCTCTGAGATGTCACTTCACCATTATTCATTGTTATACACGCGCTATCCGCCACACTTTGTTTTGTCAGAACAGCCCGCCCGGATAAGTTGGAAGCCAGGAAGCATTACAACACCATCTGGGACACATTCATATAGCCACGTCTCTGTGAAGCACAGGGCACGGGAACATCTGAAACCTTTACCCGTATTTGTTAGATGCTGAAGCGCGTACATTTTGTTGGGTAGTTGGGTTGGGAGAGGGTAGATGTGAGGAGTAAGGCCATTTTAGCACCATTCAAAATTCTCTTTTACGTAGCTTCTCCCTGTGGCATTCCCGCCATATGGTATAGGTCACAGCCACTCCACCTCCGAGAAAAAAAATTGAGAAATTTGGTGAAAGAAAGTCCAGAACACTTTTTCAAGTCTTCCCTTGTGTAAGCAAGTCGTGTAATGTCTCCAAAGATGAACGAAAACACAAAAACACAAAAACATAGAGAGCTCATTACCAAGGCAACCACTTGGTTAGTTATCCATTTTTAGGTAAAAATTTCCAAAGGAAGTTTGAATACCATCTTGAAACAAAATGTTCTTTTCTCATCATGGAAATCTACAGTATGTGCAGCTTCATCCACACTCTATTCTTTTCTTCTTGCCAATTTCCTCTCTTTGTACAAAGAAATCAGGCTCCAGTGACGAGCGCACTCAGAATTTCCCTTGTTCCCATGTTGTTTGTGGTTCAGTAAAAAAATACAGGTGGTACTTCAGATTTTGTATTTGTCCTCCATTTCTCTCCCCAAAGACTCCAGGACGTCATGTGATGTAGTATGCTATATTCTTGACACTGATTGGTAGCCTCAACACAGTGTCATACAAATTTGTGGCTGGAGTTGAAATATTTTAAATTGACTAATTTGAATTAATCAACTTTTTACGTAATTAAGTCATGTGAATATTTCCATTCACATCCAGTGTAAACAAACAATTTAGTAATACTCAGTGAGCCATGAAGGGGTCTGACAACTTTGGGTGGACAAACAAACGTGTCTATTCGTGATTACATCTGACGCTTGTTGACATTGCAAACTTGCTGAAAGTCTGAATGTCAAAGTTATTATGAAAAACAACTCAAATCCCATTCCACTAATCCAAGTATGAATCTTTGTAGCACATATGAAGCACTACGTTATTGTGCAAGCAGACAGATACAGAACAATTGCCCAATCAAAGTCAACCTTAAAGCGCAGTGTCATGGCCCGAGCACCCACGTGCAAGAACTAATGGAAAGGTGACATTAACAAGACCTTTACCTCGAGGCTTCTTTGAGACAACAATGCCGAATGCCTGTGCCTCAGTCTGTCATCCTTGCGGTTGCCATGCCAACACCTGTCCTCCCGCTCTCTTCTACCTGCTTGGTCGGTCTTCATCATTGTGGGGGGTGTCACACTGTCTCTCCCTGCCCTCCATCAGTCTCTGTGCTCCCACGTTCTTCCCTTCATCCTTGACTCCTGCCGAGACCTCATCAGCGCCGTGCGGAGGAAAGTGTCCCAGCTTGCATTAACCCCTCACCTCCATTAACCCGACGCGTGCTTCGTGTTGCACGGATTGTAATGAAAAGAAAATGACAGGGCTGGGAGAGCCAACTTTCGCTTACCCATCGAGACGCTTTCGCGCAGAGATCCTGCAAACTTGGTGCACCGGAGACGCAATAGAAGAGAATTTAGCCGCGTGTGCCTTCCGTAAGCCCCGTTCACATTATCTGTCACGGATGACTTTTTCTTGTCTCCCTGTTCTCTGTGAACAACCCTGAAAATTCACAGCTTCCGAGGTAGCATCAAAATCTTATCCGACCTCAAAATTGTTTCATTCATTCATAGGCTGAGTGGTCTTGGTACTAGTGGTGATTCTGATCCAACCACCAAAGACTTCATCCTCCAGTTCTGTGCTGTTTATAGAAAATGGGAAGAAAAATCCCGACTTTTACAGATAGTTTGAAAGAGGGCTTCTAATACTACCTCAAAGAACTACCATCTTCCGTCCTACTTTCAAAAGCACAACATTTCCAGGTCCCCTCATTCCAGGAAAATCTACTAAAACCTTCTTCGCCCTCTGTCCACAGGTGAGCGAGGACTGGAAGTATGTCGCCATGGTGATCGACCGCCTCTTCCTGTGGATCTTCGTGTTCGTGTGCGTGTTCGGCACCATGGGTATGTTTCTGCAACCACTCTTCCAGAATTACACAGCCAAGACTATCCACATGCCGGGCTGACCAGCCGCACGTCGCCATCGCGCTGACAGGACAGCGCCTCGCCGCCCCCCAGCAGGTGGCACGGGGTCTAAATGGATCTGTGGGACAGGAAGTGAAGAGCAATCTTGCCCCCTTCATAGAAATGTTTTTCTCAACTTTTTTTTCTTATATGAGGAAGGTAAACCACTCTTACCTCTTAGCGGATTGACCCTCCCTAATCACCATCAGTTCCCGCCACCTCACCGCGACCGCTTCCTCAGCTCGTGACCCCGCCCGCCTACATAGGCCGCTATCAGGTCAGCATGGGAAATGAGGTTCCAAGCATATCACAATTATTCTGCATATTTTAGTTGTCCCACCATGAAGTGACACCGTATCAGTGCAACTGTTAAGATGAACTCATTTGACAGGTCTGCCAACTGTTAGGGTCAAAAGAATGTAGAGGAAGAGACAAACGTGATTACGTTGACTGAGATGTGAGGGGAAACTTAAAAAAAGAGAATTACACCTCATTATTCCTGGAAACGGAGCTTCCAGGAATTATAATTAGAGGAATCTGAAGGAGGAAACAGAGCTTTTATGTGTTACCTTGTCATTCACATTAAGTTGAAATCTGTAACAATGTCAGTCCCTTTCTTTCCTTGACCCTTTACCTTACTTTCCTTTTTTTTTCCTTGCGTGTTTTCTTCTTTTTCTATTCCCTTATACTACTTCCTTTTCTATTCCTTGCCTCTATTCCTTGGTTTCCATTCCTTTCCTTCCGCTTTTCCTCACCATTTGTTCATTCATTTCATGCCACTTATCCTCATTAGTGTTGGAGGCGTGGTGGATGCTACCCCGAGAGAAGAGATACAACCTGAACTAGTCACAACCCAATCGCAGAGCTCATTTAATCTTTTCTGTTATTTCATTTTCTTGCCCCTCATCTTTGCCTCGCTCACCTTTCCCGCCATTTTTTTCCTCCATTTCCTTCTCATGCCACTTTCTTTTCCTTGCCTCCATTTTCCTCACCTAGCCTTTTCCTTTCTGCCACTTGATCTTTCCCTCATCGTTTCTTTCTCATCTTTGCCTGACTTTCCTTTCCTCGCTTCCTTTCCTTCACTCCTTTTCCTGTCCTTTATTTCCTTTTCTTCCAGTTTCCGTGTTTCTTTTCTTTTTTTTGCCATCCTTCTTTTCCTCAACTCTGTTTTCTTCGTGTTCTTCCTTACCCTGACACACCTCTTCTCCTTGTTCTGCATTTATTGCCTGTTTCTCATCTTTCCTCACGTCTCGTCCTTACTTCCCCTTCCTCTACGCTCCTCCCCTTCCTTTCCTTCCTCCTCTCCCTTGCCCTCCCCATGTCTATGTACCGTTAAGTGTGATCATATTCCATTGCACGACAACATCTACCAGACAGTACAATGCCATATGCTCCCCCCTACCCAATTCTTCTATGACTCATCTTTAACATCCTCTTTCCAAAGCTATCCCATCTGATTGGATTTTCAAACCCAAAAGAGAAACATTTCATCTCGGGATTGCCCGTTACTCTTAGAGATGCACACGGCTCGCACGTCCTGCAGCAGACGAACGAAAGGCTGTTTTGTTTTGTTTTTTCCGGGCACATGCCGTAGGGGAGTGCAACTGAATGAATTTTTCAATAAACAAGAGAGAAGTGACAAGAGGATCAACTCTGGGGAATGAGTCACAGCAGCCTAAAAGATTCACCAACAAGAACCAGGAAAGAGAGCGAAGGACACTGAATTATATACATTACATATCTGAAGTATAACGGTGTGACGTCGGCCTCTCGCAAGAGCACAAGTCAGCTTTTCACGCAGGGTTTATATCGCGGATGTTGGGGGTAAAAGTCACTCAATCAAATTAAGATGTGAGTTTGACACTCACACGGACTGCGGAGGATCGGACAATTTCAAGACGATCCCTGGAGCCCCGGAGAAGTCTCGCTTTGACCTGTCCACATGCTTTCCTTTTCTTCTCACTGATGCTGCCAAGATGAACCTCTCCTTCCTATGAACCCTAACCCTTTCACCTTCCTAGATCCTGCATACCACCCACTCCAACAATGGCAGTCCAATAAAGGTTGTAGGTGCAGATTATCTAAACAATGCATGTCTGTGGTGTGTTTTTACGCTTCATGCGACACAGGTTCCACATGCGTGCTGTATATATATTGGGGGTCGGGCCCCATCTAACCCCCAAATGGTCAGGTCTACGTGCGTCAGGGAGCAGCACAAGCTTCAGCGAACTGCATAAGCCTGTAATGATACAGTATCCCGCTTGAAAAGTGATATCAGTGGAAACTTTTGCCGACCTTATGATTGAAACTTGATTGTTCTGATTTATGCACCCTGGGTCATAAACAACCGGAAAGTGCCCTGTAGGACATATTTGGGGGAGAGTGCAAAACTGCCTTTCCACATTTTCTAATGAGTCCTCCCTGGCTCTTTGTTATTATTTTCACATCCAAAAAAACCAAAAACAAAACCCTGCTGTTTTCACAGGGTAGTAGTGTTCAGTCTGTACTGCTACTGTACACTATATGCTCGGGGTTTTCCCCTCATTCCCCATTAATCCTCTGCCACAGGATGGAAAGAAAGAAAGGAGCATTTCCTGGCTTTCTAATATTGAGGCTGCTTTTGCTTCCTTTTTCATACTTTGTCACACACACCCACAGAATAAATTTTCCACTGCCAGGATTTGAAACAATCGTGGGTGTATGCCACAGTCAAGGTCTCATGGAAGTCCTCAGGACTTTTTAACCATTTTGCCCACAGGTTTTGACACAACCAAAGTTTATATATATTTGCTACTCTAAAGTTTGGACACACTATCACACATAACTAAATGAGGACCGCAGTCCCCTAGTTTTAGGGCCACACACTGCCATCTGGCGGTCATTCAATGTCAACAGATGATAACGAAGGCAGGATGGTTTGAGCAAAGCTCATGTTTATTCGTTTTCGGATGTAACCATAAATTTGAAGGGACATTGCAGACTGAAGGACAACACGTGTCACTCAAATCGCTCGCACGCATGTACAGTACGTCACATGTCGTGTGTATGTATGTGTGTGTTTTCTTCCCTGAGAAGAAAGTGCACACGGACGCCGTTCACTTCTCCTTCGCCGGCTTTTGGTTGAACTCCAGGAAAAATTTGTTGCAGGCCACAGTGAGAGCGCCCACCAGGAAGATGAACTCGGTGAAATCCACCTCTCCGTCCCCGTTGGAGTCCAGCTCGCCCATGACCTTATCCACCGCTTCCTTATCCTGGGGGTTCTACATATACAATAAATCCACATTTTAGGGCTTGCCGAAGGCAGCATGTAGCAATGCGATGCTAACCTATCTGCAAGACTTTGAACGTAGAACTGAACGTCCCAATGGCCCACAATGTCACTACTTTATGGGAGTAAAACATCATTTGCTAAATGTTCCTACATGCAGTTCAGTGATATAATTTCATTCGCCATACAGGAGAAGAAAATGCATACCAGTAATTTAATTTTTTTTTTTTTTTTTTTTTTAGTTTTTGTTGAGAGGTTACTCATTTATTCAATGGATTAGTCAATAGGATAATCGATTCTAAAAACGTCTGATAGCGACAGCCCTAACACATTTTTGCTTTGTTTTCAAACCTCCTCCATTTTAACGGCGCAAACAGCCGTAATTCAAAATTCCTCCGCCTTGTTGTGGCTCTTCTTTGACGCCGCATTGTGCCGTAAACAAACTGGGCAGCGCTGAGCCTTATTTGATATACCGTAGACGCGGCGTAATAGAAAAAGAAGAAAAAGGAAAACGAAAAGGAAGATCATGAAGAAAGGCAAAAAGGAGCAAAAGAAAAAGGAGTGACGGAGAAGGTACACGACTAAATTCCAGCAATATTTGTTGTTCCTGTAGAGCAGAGAGAAAAAATGGCTTTGAATTGTATGTTTGTCTATGTTGGATGCTCTCTTTCGACGTGTTTTTTAACATGCGAATAATCAGTTTAATACACTTAAAAGACTATTCTGAAAAATGCACACGATCACCATAGTTCCGATTTTCAGGTCTCAGGTGGGCCTGGAGATAAACGGGGGTTCAGTGTTCACTCTTTACCCCGAGGTAGTTTCCCAGTTCGGTGGTGAGCATCTCTTTGAGTTCGGCTTTGCTCAGCGTGTATTTGTCTCCCTCGTTGCCGGAATACTTGTGGAAGGTCTGGATCATGAGCTGCATGGCGTTCTCCAAGGTGGAGGCGTTCTCGGAGTTGGGCAATGACATGATGCTGCAGAAAGAAGACACACGAGACAGTTGACGCACGACCGGTCATAGAAAGCAGAATGCGGGTAGTTCACGTTCAAGCGACATTCAAGAAGCGAGGAGGAAACCCCGAAAGCGCTCTGATGTCAACTTTGCTCGATTTCCTCATCGCCAGTGTTTCCTCCCTTGATAGGATTTCGCTACACATCATCTGATACCACATTCTGGACCTCTGGCAGGCGGGCCGGACACGGGAGCCGGCTGATAAGGGCTTAAACCCAAAGCTGCACCCAACCCCCCCCTCCCAAAAAAAAAAAAAAAAAAACATTAAGTGGGATGAAGCATGGAATGTCAGAGCTTTTGTTTGCCATGCAATATGAAAACGATAAAGGAAAAAAATATTTATTCATCCAACTCTCGTAATATAGGAAAAACCTCTGTGGAATGAGCACAAGGTTATCCATTGACACAAGAACAGATAATTGTGAACCTTGCGACCTTTCTTACCGATACATGTAAAGATTTTCCGGTTTCAAACCGCTGTAGTGTACTCAATACCAGATTTATGTATTTATTTATTTAGTCTCAAGTAGGCTAGTAGAGTGTCGGCCTCACAGTTCTGAGGACCGGGGTTCAAATCCCGGCCCCGCCTACGTGGGTTTTCTCTGGGCATTCAGGTTTCCTCCCTCATCCCAAAAAACATGCATTGATTCTTCTTCATTAATTGGACAATCTAAATTGCCCCTAGGTGGGATTGTGAGTGCGACATGTTGTCTGGGGAGCTCTCATAGAAATTATGAATTTGATCTGATTTTTTAAAAATGACCTCTACTTAATTTGTGAATGAGCTCAAAGAATGTGTGGCATACTTCAAAAAATATGCATTTTTCAAATGTTCATCACTGATGTTAGAATGATTTAAAATGGTTGAAAATTTGTGTTGAAATTTCTCCATTTATTTGGGATTTTTTTTCATGGAAATTGTGGACTTCTTTAAAAAGTATGTTTTTTGGGTGGGGTGGAACATTTTGAAAATTCAATTAATGAATTAATTGACGAATGTCAATTTGAAGTCATTTTTCAAAAATTCTCTATTAATTAAAATGGCAAATAAAAATAAATGTTTCAAATGTAACATATTGAAATAAATGTTTTCAATTTGTTGAAGAGTTTTGAATTCGGGGTGCTTCCTGAAATGTCTTTGTTTATTTGGAAACAATCTCCAGGACAATTTGGAATTCTTTATCTTTATCTATTAAGAGAGGAATGTTTGTGCAATGTTGAACATTTTGTAATTAAAATATTTTGAACTAGTCAAGAAATCACCCATTTGAAGTGATTTTTTCTAAAATTCTCCAATTAAGGGGGAATATTTCAACAAAGTGTAAAATATTGAATACAAAATCGTTATGTTAGGACAGCTGAAAGGTTGAACTGGTTGAGATTGTGATTTGATGTCTATAGTTATAATTTTTCAATTGTTATTTGTAAAAGACAAAACGGGAATGTTTGGAACATTGGATGTTTGCAACCCTATTGAATAAGTTGAGAAATTGTGATTTTTTTCCCCATTATTGATCCATTAATTTGAACATTTCAGCAAAGAAAATGTGTGGTTTTTTTTAAAGTAGCAATACTGAATATTCTGGTTTTGTTGATTTGAATTAGTTAAGAAATTCTGAATTTGAGGTTGTTGTTTTTTTGTTTGTTTTTTTAAAGTTTCTTCAATCTAGTAGAGATTTTCTCAAGGAATATTTCTTTTTCTCCAAAAAGTACTAATGCTTGTAGTGCTGAACATGTTGAAGTATGAATGATTTCAGTTAGTTTAGAAATAATGATATTTGTGATCAAATGGTCTTTTTTTCTTCTACTTTTGAATGGTTTCCTTGTAGGAATTGAAATGAAAAGTGTGAAGAGTTTGAAAAATAGTCCTCAGTATGTCCTGAAATAAGTTGAATATTTTGACGTTGTCATGGTTTGAAATGATTGAAGGTAGAAACGTGTTTAAAAAAAAAAAGGAAAAAAGCAAATAAGACAAATATTGGTGGTAGATAACATTTCTGAATGCTTTACACAACAATAGAAAGCCATTAAAAGTATCTTATAAGGTTCCTATACTGACAATCATTCACGCTAGATCAGTGATTTATAATATCAGAAATGTACGTAAAAGAAAATAAAAAATCATCCTGTCAACAAAGTGAACATCATCCTTACCTGACTGGAGGGCGAGGACTGGCCGGAGGTTCAGGTGCACAAAAGCCAGAAGAGGAAAAAGCGCCCGATGTGCAGGACAAAAAGGAGCCCGTCCGTCTTAAATGCAGGCTTCACTCCACCCATCCTCCTTCCACCTATCACTCCTCTATTCTTCCTCCTCCTCCTCTGTCTCCTTTGTTCTCACACCTGCTACCTGTCAATTGGACACACTGAAGATGGTTACCCAAATGTCAAACTAAGAGACTGTGTGAATGGCATTTTAAGAGACAAATGTTAAATTTTTTTGAGCACACTGTTCAGTCCCGACGGTCTGTTTGATCCAATTTCCATTTTATTGAGGTTCCATTATAAACAAAACTCATATGCCGGATTATTGGCAATATAAACAAGACTTTTTTAATGTGCAATGCACTGGATCTGCAAAATATGAATCGTGACGTAGCACTGGATTGCTGTATTTCAAACGAATGTAAAGCATTCAACAATTTCTGCATCTTAATTCCACTCCTGAATTCATTGTGTCAGTTCTAGTGTGTGCAGTTTGGCCACCAGGGGACAATATAATAAATACATAATACATATTTTGCAGAGGATAACGAAGTGAGGTTTGTTATGTTGCCTAACTACATTTGTTATAGTATGTTTTGTTCAAATATCAATTACTGGAAGTATTATAAATCAGCAACATTGATACTTGTCTCATTAGCCTGCCTATGGCGTTTTGCACTGTGTGTTAAGATTAGCCTACTCGAGCAGACTTTGATGGGACTGTGGATTGAATTTAAAATAATACATTTTCGTTTTAAAGTTTACTTTTACAGTAAACCGTAAATGAGAGTGGCAATAAACAGTCGTGGCTTGGTCTTTTTTTTTTTTTATTTTATTTTTTAAATCAGAGCCAGATTTAATACCCAAGTATGTAATGACACACAAGGAATTTATCTCTGGCAGTCAGTGCCGCCCTGGTACACCATTCATGTTGAGTACTGAGAAGAAGAGCAAACAAACTCACACGAACAAAGAACAATAGACATTCAATTAATAGGAACTATTCCTTATAAGAGTCACAATTGTGTAAGATGCAGTCTTTTTCATTTACAGCAGTGAAGAGTGCGTCAACACCCCACATTATGTTAAGCTTGTACACAATGCCCTTACCCATTCACGGTTCAGTTATAGACCAGTGCAATGAGAATTGTGCAAAGGGAGCAGTTTAAATTGATGAGTCATGTGATAGTCTACGGTATATATTACTAAAACTAACTGGAGCAGCAGGATGTGAGGGTGTGTCCCAACAATGGCGCAAGGCAGAAAATAGTACATTCACTGATCAAGAATTTAATGACTAAATTGTAAGAGGGAATAAACTGTTTGAATGCCTACTACTTTTGACTTTCATTGAGCTGTAGCGCTTTCCCGATGGAAGAAGCTGCAAGAGCTGTGGCCAGGATGTGCAGGGTCCGAAAGGATTCTGCCTGCTCTTGTCCTCGTTCTAGTGGCTTGCAAGTCTTCAAGGGTAGGTAGGGTGGTGCTGACAATCCATTCAGTATATTTAATTGTCTGTTTCAGTCAGAGTTTGTCCTGTAAGCCCCAAATCAGAGTGTAATAGAGGTACACAGTACTGATTGGATAACCGCTGTGTGGAACTGTTTTATCACTTCTTGTGACAGGCCGTGCTTCCTCAGAAGCCACAAGAAGTACATCCTTTGCTGGGCGTTTTTTGAGGATGGAGTTGATGTTCCTCCCCACTTTAGGTCCTCTGAAAATATATTTCCCAAGAACTTGAAGGTCTCGACGGTTGACACAAAACAGTTGAACAGCGTCAGGGGTAACTGTGGTGAGGGATGCCTCCGGAAGTCCACAATCATCTCTACAGTCTTTAGTGTGTTCAATGCCAGGTTGTGTTGACCACACTAAAAGCTCCAGTCTTGCCACTTCCTGTCGATACACAGACTCATCGCTGCCTTTGATGAGGCCAATGACTGTGGTGTCATCATGCTGATAGTACGCGTGGATGAGGTGGTGTCCCCCAGCTTCACCTGTTGTGTCCTGCTTGTGAGGAAGTTCTAGATCCACTTGGAGATGGCAGGGGAGACGCTGAACTGGAGAAGTTTGGAGGAGAGGAGTTCAGGAATGATAGTGTTAAGCGCAGAGCTGAAGTCATCAAAGAGGATTCTCGCAAAGATTCCCTCACTGCTGAGATGTTTAAGGATGAAGTACAGACCCATGTTGACGGCACCATCCGCAGACCTGTTAGCTCGATAGGCAAACTGCAGTGGGTCCAGTTGGGGACCTGTGACGCTCTTGAGGTGGTCCAGCGCAAGGCGTTCAAAGGACTTCATGACCACAGATGTCAAGGCAACAGGCCTGTAGTCATTGAGACCTGAGACTGCTGCTTTTTTGGGACCATTATGATGGTGGAATGTTTGTAACAGGTCGATACCTCTACAGTCTAGTCCTAGAGACCTGTCGAAATCTGCGTATCTCTTTTCTTTTAGTGAAATTCATCACCACTATCTATCGTTTGCAACTCTGATCTGTGCACACAAATCAAGGCACACGCAAAATAAGACAGGAGATGGCTCCCATCTTAAAAAAGCTCACAAGTTGAGTACCTTGTAAATCAAGGTAACACTGTAACCACATCATGATTCTGTGTGCTCTGAAAGAAATAGACACTTGTTTTGAACATTTGCTCTGCACTGCATGCTTAAAAGTGCCATCAGTAGGTGTCAAGTCTTTCCAGGGAAGAAGTTAGCTCAGTGTGTGTGTGTGTGTAAGTATAGTGTTACAGATCAAAGGGTGGCGCACAATGCGACACATCTCCTGTGTGTTAGGATCTAGTTCCAGTACTTGATATTCACCAGGGAAGCCACACACACAGCTAATTTTAGCAGAATGTTAGGGGAACCACTCCAAACGTGAATACTGTAGACACAAATGATGGCATACAACGACAATGTGATGTCAGTATAAAGCTTTAATTGCATTCTGGACATGAAGTTCTTGAATGTTTTGTTGAGATCAACATGGAGGGAGCATTGAATAAAAGATGGACGTTAGCGGGTTAGGACAATGGTTGATACAAAAGGTTGGTTAATGTGTGGGGTGGAATAAAAAGAAGCACAAAAGAACGTTGCCCCAAATTTGTCTCCATCTATGACGCTGCGTTGGATGGGTGCTTGCTCTCGCTGACCGCTTTGGCAATGTAGCCAATCAGAGTGAGGTATTCCTGAAAGCTGACTTTCCCATCCTTGTTCTCGTCCAGGCCATTCTGCATGTCCTTGACGGCCGCCGAGCTGTTTGTGTTCTGCGATACATTATCACAAAAACATAAGACGTGTTTGAGGTGGATAAAAAAAAACAAACTTACAAATCGCGATCAGCAAGATCAAAAAGATCCTTGAATACAAAAAAAAATAATTACATGTGCACACTCCAAACATATTCCAAAACATTTAAAGTAAATTGAAAATCAACAATCAAAGAAACTTTTTATACTTTCAAGACCCCACAAAATTTTCCTAAACACCCTGCAAAGACGGGCTAAAACCGCACCGTGTCGCCACTGCATCGGGGGTTGACTTAGAAAGTCTCTCAGAACCGCATCCAGCCCGCGTGAGGACTGGGCCTTCACGCTGGTCTTGGCGCTTTAGAGACCCTCATTGTTGCAGCGTGGAGAAGGTCTACAAGGAACCAAGAGGCTATATTCTTGCTACCAGAAACTATAAGCAGATACATTTTTGCGATTCAAACACAATTATGTGTCGGAATAAGAAAGTTGCTTGCTGGACTAAGTAGGATCCATTTTTTTCCAGGTGGAGTACTTGCACTTGACTGACAATCGAGGGGGCACTGCTTTCAGTGAAAACGCCCACAGCATCTGAGAGCAGAGGGGGACAGCTTTATTCTCAAGATTTTGAAGCCCCTTTTTATATATTTATTTTTTGAGTCATTCAAATTTGGAAGGTTGTTGACAACACTTCTCATGAGTGTGTCAAATTTGGAAGACAATTTACTTTCATTTAACAGGGACTTTAGAACGAGTTATGTTTAATATTGAGAGGGACTCAATGAAAAATGTAACAATTAATTTGAGGCTTTGTCATTAATTTGTCCAATACAATTTTTGACAATGAATAATGCTTCTTCTTTCAATAATGTTTTCAATTCCAATAGATTTTGGATAATTAATAATGATACAGCGGAACATCGGTTCAGAAAAGCCAACTTAATAAGGAAAATTAAATTAAAAGTTTATTTTCTATCATCCAATCAAAGGAAAGGGGGCTGTCTTAGCCAAATATGGAAAAGTGGGTACAAAACTGGGTCAAACAAGAGTATCTGACGGGAGGCGATTGAAAGGTGTTTTTGAAATGAAATTGAAACTTTAATACCGAGTCAATGTTAGAAAGTCGCTCTATGGAGGTGTAAACAGCTGATATACGGAACGTGTATGAAAAGGACTTTTATCCCATTATTAACCGTTGCTGCTAGAGCTCAGGACAGACTCTGGCAGCTACTCAAGCGCTTAAGTTCGCGTTACCTGGACTTCCATATTTTCCTTTCATTGCAGGAACGAGTGGAGGCAGACTGTGGTTGTACTTTTTTCCATGAATCCACTTCCACAATAGTAACCGTTTCAAGTTTTACTTCATGGGTTATCCACAGTCAAAATGTCAGATCTTTGAGTGGTGAGGATCTTTACCTCCATGACACCGCTAAGGTGCTTCTTTACCATCTTCTGGAAACACTTCCCATCCATGCTCTCCTTGCCTCTGGTAGAACTAAGAAATGTAGTCACCAGCGTTTGGATGGCTGACTCCATGTCTACAGACAAACAGCAAAGATCACATACATATTATACAGTTTTTGTCAAATTTGTGCACAAAAACAAGATGCGAATTAAATGGCAATGAATTGTTAACAACGTGATCTGGTGAAAGTAAATATGACGCACATGTTGCTGAACACTAACATTAGCCAGGCTGTTGAACTAATATTAAAGACCGCTAAAGTAGGAGAGCAGAGATATTTCATCATGAACACAAGCCTGTTTCATCATCAAAAGTGATTTTCAAGACATTACTGCCCACATGACGCAACAACCAAGCCCCACCGACCTGTCGCGCACAATGCGGGCTTCAGCAAAAACTTTCGTTTTCATGAGTGGCTGACAGGTGGCCACGATTTTGCTGCCATGAGAAACCTTAATCGCAGGTGACATGGCGTTGCAGATTTAAATGCCATGTCGTACCACATGAGCTTTCGCAACAAATGTGACGTGACAGGGTACGATGCTCCATCAACCAGGCTGCCACAGAGCTGTACCAATACAGCAAATATGGTTCGGTGGACCGCTACTTTCCACAGGGGAACCGGCTGTCATCGAGCATGGCAGTGTGCACACACAGCGGCTTCTCTCTGTCCCGACCAAATGCTGTTTTTGTGTCCTTCGTTTATTTATTTTATTGTCGCAATGTTTTAGTCTGTCTTTGTCATATCGAGAAGTCTCAAGGTGGAGATACAGTCATAGCTTTTTGTTCAACAAAGGCACAACTACTTGCTCTAACAACTTCTTTTATCATCTGCCCACCTGATCGCCGAACCCCACACGTACATCTGCACACAGACACACACACAAAATCACCTCACGCTGCCATCTAATTTGTACGTCGTTATGTCCTTGGTACTGTGAAAATGTTGCAAATCTCCTAATCTTTGATGTTTGTACATACAAATTGAACTTTTTTCATTACATACAGTATGATGTAGTGTTATTTAGCTTCTTTATACAGCCTTTTGTACCACTGTGGGCCACTGAGTACCATCATTTCAATCCTCTGTATGTTTTAGACATATTCTAGAAGTGACAATAAAAGTAGCTTGTATCTTGTATCGGGCCGGAATACAAACAGCAAAAATCTGCTTATTACAATAACCCCCACTGTAATTCCAAAGGGCTATAATTTTTTTTAACCCACCAAATTGTTGAATAAATTGGGATAGACCACCAATTATTGATTCCCATAGAAGACAGGGGATGATATCTTGAAGAATTGAAAAAAAAAAAAAAAAAAAAAACCCATTCATGGACAGGGTGGCAATTTTTTGCCTTATTGAGATAAAGTCTCCTAAAAGGCCACAATCAAGGTAATAACACTTCTTTTTAGTTTATGGTTAAGTTATATGATACCTGTACTAATTTATAATCTCATCCGAAAATGGGATGCTGCCCGCGAGAGGGTACTTGGGTTTTCTTAGTAGATGGTCCCAAAAAACAGAATCAGAATCATATTAAAACACTTGAATATTTTGATATACTGAAGGATATAATGCGTGAAAATCATGTCCCAAAAACGGGACGCTGCCCACGAATGGGTTAGAAAAAAATTGCAAATATGTGAATACGCAGGTGCCCAACCTCAAGTATATGGAAATAACTTTATATATTAATGTGTTTGATTTACTAAAAAAATTAACTATGCTCATAATTTCAAATAAACCCAAGGTTTAAAAAGTGAAGGGTGGAGAGTCTCTGTCGCTGAAATGGACAGCCGTGGTCACTGCATCCAGCAATCATTACTGACAATACCCAAATCATCTAGGGAAATCTGCTTCTTCTCTGACAATCGCACCCCAAGAAAATCACATGGGATCGGTATGATTCATGTAAATGACCCATTTAGAGTTCAAAACACTGAATTTCACCCTAAATTGACTGTTTTGCTAGTACGACCAATCCAGACCACTAAAAGAGTTGAATTTACAGACAGACAATACTTCTATTATTACAAGCCCATTTTATCATCCAACTGAATTTGAAGATTCTCAAAGCGCATTCCTACATATAATTTAGCTATTTTATAGGGAGTGTTGTAATCCAATGAAAATTTATATATTTTTATATACTAAATAAAGTCCCAAGTTTAGGTGGGATGATTTTTGTTTCCAAAACACCTCTGAACAGTAACAGTGTCAATGCTAACTATGACGTGTTCAGGCTGGTCCACAAAGATTACAGACCAGTGAAGGAGGCTTTTCAGGGTTTCTGTCATAATGAAAGTGATACTGTTGTTGTTAATACAAATATGCTGGTTTATTACCCAGAGGATTTTTAAACAGTCCAATGTCTACAGTACATTAAATCAATTGTTTAGTAAGATGAGCAGGAGGAAGAGGAGAGGGGAACACAACGGGGGCAGTGATCTTTGACAGAGGACATCTGATCCCCGAGATCCCTTCGGGCGCCTCGGATTACCTCCTACTGTTGGCCTGCTCCAACAATGCTGCCGTTCACTTACTGTAGCTATAAACTTGAATGCTCCAGTACTTTCATATAAAGGTCAGCCGAGCAGCAAATCATATTTTATATATATAAGCAAGACGGTGCTCTGACGAGAAGTGTGGTGGGATTTTTTATTTATTTATTTTTTTGGTGTCTAAACACCTGGAAGAACGTGCGAGTTATTATGTTTTTATAACCTGTGTCGTTATTAGTGGTCCCAGCACCAACAATTAAAGCCTATAGCGACCCTATCAAACTTACTAGGGAATGAACACCATATCACGTGCTTTTTAGTCAACTGGTGTACGGAGTTCCTGAGCCAGCACATCAAAAGAAGGGTGGGCTGGCCCCGTGCACCCGCAAGGGGGAGCCAAGCAAGCAAGACCGTCCAGTGGGGATCATTTCACATGCCGGACTACAGCCACCCATGCCCAATTGACCCCTCCGTGGATATTGCGCAATCCGCGTCACAGACCAATCTGAGGCCAGAGATCTGCATAGACCAAAGCCTGTTTTTGCTCCCGCCATTTTCTCTGACAACATTGAATGGTCCAGTATAGGTTTAGTTAGCGTTTTTGGGTTATTTAACAAAAAATATGGTTAAGCGGTGTAGTCACGGACTTTGTAATAGTGACGACAGGTATCCTGAAAGGCTAGTAGGTGGAGTTCGATTCGTACCCTTTCCAAAACCGAAGACCTAGTACGAAAAATGCCTTCGATGGATCAAACTTTGTGGAAGACCGCATCATCAACTGAATCCATCTAATATCAACCGGAACACATATGTTTGCACGAAGGTATGCCCTATATTTGATTTTCAATACATGTCTTGTATAAATGAATTTGAAGTTCCTCGCTAGCATAACACTGCTGCGTGTGAACGATTGACACACTTATTCTTTGTTGAGCGATATTTAGCGATGATGGGACTGCACAAACGTATTGATTTCTTGCTGGTTCGCGGCCAGAAGCTTAACCAGACGACTGTTTGCACGAAGATATGCCCTAAATTTGATTTTTAATACACGTCTCGTATAAATGAATGAGACGTTCTCCGCTAGCATAACACTGCTACGTGTGAACGATTGACACACTTATTCTTTGTTGAGCGATATTTAGCGATGATCGGACTGCACAAACGTGTCGCTTTCTTGCAGGCTCGCGGCCGAAGCTTAACCAGACTGTGTTTGCACGAAGATATGCCCTAAATTTTTAATACACGTCTCGTATAAATGAATGAGACGTTCTCCGCTAGCATAACATTGCTATGTGTGAATGATTGAATGAAATCAGAAGCATGGCGTCTCTCTCAGTTCAGAATGTATTGTATTTAGAATCTATAATATATCGTTGATTTGAATGAAATCAGAAGCATGGCGTATGTCTCAGTTTACAATGTATTGTATTGTATTTGCCATTTTTATTGTTTGTCTTACGTCAGCGCACGTGGCGTGACGTCACTTCAGGAGGCGTGGTTAAGTGCCCTCTACGGAGGGGTCAATTCCCCCACCCTTTGTTCAAAATAGGGGGGGGGGGGAGAGTCTTGGTCTTTGGTTGAGACCTCAAGCAAACCATTGGTTTTGCCAATTCTATCTAAATATTGGTGGTAATATTTTGGTGAAAAAAAAAGCTAAATGAGACAATGAGATTACTTGTCTAATGTAAAATGTGCTTAGATGATCTCTTTCTCGTGTTTTTCACTTTCTTATAAATCCTTTTTTTTTGTTCTGCAGTGCATATAAACAACCATTCACACGGGCAAACTCCTTTGAGAGTCAAACTTCTCAACTGCTAACCACGTTTCCATTTCTAGTAAGGAGTGAGAGATACTGTAATTGTTCTTTGATCCAATTGTGTTATTTTATTATGTAATTTCTTGTTAGGCAGTAAATATTTTCTTCCAGTACGATGCAAGATGTTATGTAATACAAGATGCGGAATGCTATTAAAACATTTGGAGCAGAGCTGCTGAATATCGTTTAATCACTAGAAAAAGTATGCGGGTCGGTTGGGTATGGAGGTGGGGCTCGATGGTGAGCACGTGGAAGGCGGGCCTGCACCCTTGGGGCCCAGTTGAGCAAAGCCCAAAAAAACCCCAATGTAGGAGTCTTTTCCCATGGGCCCATAGAGGTCGGTTGCAAAGTGAGCTGAGCATCTCACGAAGGCGGGGACCTCAGTGCTCAGATCCTCGGCTACAGTAGCAAGCTAAAGAGAGGTGGAACGTCACCTCTCTAGTAGGGAAAGATCCTGAGCTGGTGTGTGATTTTGAGAATCCCAACTGGAAAGAGTAAGCCTCGCCTTAACACAGCTTGGGCTCTGTGACCAGTCTTCTGAAGAGGGGCTGGACTCTCTTTTTCTCTTAAGTCGCTCACAGTGAGAGGTGGCTGGCAGGTGTGGGCAGACTGATTCCCCCACATCAGTGCCGGTATGATGGGGTGTAACCCAGTGGCTGGGAGGGTAGGCTCCCTCTTCCTTTGGGTGGGGGGGACAGGTTCTGACTATTGTTATGCCTATGTGCTAAATAATTCAGAATACCCACCCAGTCTTTAAAGGGAGTGCTGGAGAGGACCACTACTGGGAACTCAATGGTTATTCTGTGGGATATCAACACTCACGTGGTCAAGGACAGTGAGACCTGGAAGAGCGTGATTGGGAGGAATGGCTTTCCAACCAAAACCCTAGCAGTGTTCCGTTATTGGACTTCAGTGTTCGCCGGCGATTGTCAATCAGGAACACTTTGTTTTGACACAAGTGTGTCTACAAGCACTCGGCACCAGGCCACCCGACAAATCAACTTTCTGGTGGTATCATTGGACTTTGAGCCACACGTCGTAGACACTCGGGTGGAGAGGGGCAGAGACGACACCTGATCACAACATGATGAAAATTAGCTCTAATGGTGTTAGAAGATGCCGGTTTGACTTGGCAGACCCAGATGTGTTGTGAGGGGCCGTTGAGAACGTCTAGCAGAGTCCCCTCTCAGAAGGACAGCTTGTAGCAAAGCAGTGCACACCACTTTGATCCCACTGCTTCAATACTATTTTAGGCAGAAAGTTTTTGTTTGGGACGATCCTGAAATGATTTTTCCATGATTATGAGCGGCGTAAGGTGGCATCGTCATGTGACACAAGGACGCATACCAAGTTCAACTGTTTACTAAAATTATGAATTTCTGACTGTGCTTGTGTCGGTGAGTGACTACAGCAAGTTCAGAATTTACACAAGTATTAATTTAGGCTACCACGAGTGACTATTAGATTGACTAGCACATTGCCTATGAATGAATATGGTTGAATGCTTGGTAGGAGTCAGAGGAGCCGGATGGACAGAACGGCAGCCATACTTCTGTCAGACTGCCTTGGGCCAACTGTAAACTGACTATGGAGTGAATGAATAATGCATGAAATTATAAACAGTTTTTGTGTATCTAGAAAAGCTTTATTATTTTAGCATTATATAGTATAGTATGAATAGTAGACCATCCCATCCGCCACATTCAAAAGTGAAAACTATTTGAAGCCATCTGTTTGAAGGCAGCTGCCATATACTGCATGCAACATGGAGCCGCTCATGTGGAGCTAATCATCATTATCTCTGCAGTGCGGTTGAGGTCTCGCTGCAGGATTTCAACAGAAGAAAAGATGACTGACTGACTAGGAAAAGACACTCGGGAAACATTCTGGCCAATGACGACGACTGCCTGCATGGAGCCATCTTATTATTGTTGTTTTTGTTGCATAGGAACTGCCAATACACTTCCCATGTGACACTGATGTCAGAGTACAATGCTTACATTGAGCACAAACACACGGGTCCACACCCACAAAGACACACACACACACAACACACACACACACACACACACACACACACACACACACACACACACACACACACACACACACACACACACAAAGAAGTAACAATTGGGACATTGGTTGCATTAACCTAATTACTGACACAAATCAGGATTGTGTTTCACGGAGGCCCGACAACACAAACATACAAAAGACACCTTTTCCAAGCCTCTGTCATCAGCTTGCTGTTCATCATTATTTTTTAATTACTGTATTTTAACAGTGTGCTATAATCATCCCAACACCTTTGGAACAACAGCACAGCAGCGGGCATACTGTTGAGTGCATGCGTGTGCGCGCGTAGGCCATACATGAGCACCACAGACAGGCCGCCGCCTATTAGCAAGCACTGTAGGTGTAACGAGATAAACATGAAATAAAGGAGGAGGCCCGTACCAGGACCGAGCCATTCCGAATTGTGAGGAAAAGGGAAGTAGTGTGCTAGTGAACTTTAATCGGAGCACGAGGTTGCCAGCTTGTGTGCACATTAGCACGTGGTTTGCCCTCAAGCATGACTCACAGCACTTGAGCAAGGCCTACCTTATATTGTGCTTTGACTGTCACTATTTTACGCAACAAAACATACTTGCATAGCAGTAACAGGAGGGGAGGGGGTCAGAGGGGGAGAATCACAAAAACAGTAGAGGTGACAGTTAATTAGCTTGCCAGCGTGAACCACTTGACAACTTGCCACCAGTGTGGCTCACTGTTGGACAGTAAGCTGCCAGATATTTGTTTAGAGGCAAGGCATTTTATTGCTGTAATGTTTTACGCTACATCAATAGTTAACTAAGTTCATTGCTTAATAAAAGAGATAGGCTTAGATGGAAAAAGATGACACGCTGTAGCGACCCCATAACGGAACAATCCGAAAGAAAAAGAAGAAGAAGAATATAATTAGGCAGGTCCACATGTAACCACGAGGTGGAAGTCAAGCACCTGCCAGTGCAACGAAAATTAGCCAGCTTCTAAAATGATCCCACATCCCACCGGCTTTAATGTCCGAGATCATCAAACATGTAAATATCACACAATGATAACCCAAGTAAACATAAAATGTATTTTTTAGCTGGTGATTTTATTTATTAAGGGGGGGAAAACTATTCAATGCGACCTAACCTTTGTGAAAAAGAAATTCCCCTCTAAATCTTACAACTGGTTGTGTCATCCCCAGCAGAAGATATTAATTAGTAAAACTGTCTTTAGAATGTGTTTGGGAAGCATATTTTAGCATATATAATATCACACAAGGGCATTTTAAAACTGCATCAATAATTTGTGGATTTTTAGGATTTGCCGAGGGAAGAGGGGTAGAAGAACATAAGCCTAGCAAATAATAATGGTATACTGTAGTATGCTGTGTGTTTAAATGTTTACATTTTTTTGGGTGTTTGGGTTTCTGGCCCTTCGAAAAACATTTAAGTGCTTTAAGTGCAACAAAAATATACCTAGGGTGTATTTAAAGGGGATATTTCTTTTTCACAAATTTCACTTATTGCTGTGGTGAACTGGAATTTAAGAGAGTTGAAGTCACGATCAAATATTATTGCAACTCCTTTTTTTAACAGTTTCTCTATGCAACAGAGTACTGTATAGTTATATTTCCCCCTTGTATGTGGTGATGCAGTGTTTGTTCACCAATCATCATTATTTTGAGGAATTTAAATGCCGCGAGTTCAATGCTAATTTCCGTTAGCTGGTGTGTAGCAATTTTTGTGAACAAAAACGAAGAAACAAAACTAAGGCTGTGACGGTGAAGATAACTGGATTATGCAAAATATGTATTTCTTTTGATTTGCGGGTTTAGTTTTACAGTGAACATCAACTGGGGTTTCAGTAAATGACTTAATGCAAGCAACACTCACATTTAGTCCTTGCTACAATGTTCGGACGTAACTAAGCCTTGTTGGGATCCCCCCAGGCGCATGGTATGAACTTATTGTATAATAGGTAAAATCATGGATTTTAGATTCAGTCCCATCGAATGCTCTTTTTTTTTTTTTTTTTTTTTTTTTTTTGGGGTGGTATGACCAATTTCCAATCGCCAAGATCGGATTGGGACACCCCAAGTAGTGAAGTCCGGAGCTTGTTTTCTTGTATCACGTGACCAAGGATTCTTGTGCCACGGTGCAGGCTAAGTCATTGGGCCTCTTTTATAATCTTGAAACATCATAAACCAACTACGCCTGAACACGTCATGGTTAGCATTGACACTAATGTTACTGTTCAGAGGTGTTTTGGAAACAAAAATCATCCCACCTAAACTTGGGTCTTTATTTAGTATATAAAAAAATATTTATTTTCATTGGATTACAACACTCCCTATAAAATAGCTAAATTATACGTAGGAATGCGCTTTTAGAATCTTCAAATTCCGTTGGATGATAAAATGGGCTTGTAATAATAGAAGTATTGTCTGTCTGTAAAGGATCAACTATTTTAGTGGTCTGGATTGGTCGTACTAGCAAAACAGTCAATTTAGGGTGAAATTCAGTGTTTTGAACTCTAAATGGGTCATTTACATGAATCATACCGATCCCATGTGATTTTCTTGGGGTGCGATTGTCAGAGAAGAAGCAGATTTCCCTAGTTGATTTGGGTATTGTCAGTAATGATTGCTGGATTCATTGACCACGGCTGTCCATTTACACGACAGAGACTCTCCACCCTTCACTTTTTTAGCCTTGGGTTTATTTGAAATTATGAGCATAGTTGAGTTTTTTGGTAAAACAAACATATTAATATATAAAGTGATTTCCATATACTTGAGGTTGGGCACCTGTGTATTCACATTTGCAATTTTTTTCCAACCCATTCGTGGGCAGCGTCCCATTTTTGGGACATGATTTTCACGCATTATATCCTTCAGTATATCAAAATATTTAAGTGTCTTAATCTGATTCTGGTTTTTGGGACCATCTACTAAGAAAACCCAGGTACCCTCTCGCAGCCAGCGTCCTATTTTTGGAATGAGATTATAATTTAGTAAAGTTATCATATAATTTAACCATAAGCTAAGAAGAAGTGTTATTTCCTTGATTTTGGCCTGTTAGGAGACTTATCTCAATAAGGCAAAAAATTGCCACCCTGTCCATGAATGGGTTAATTTTTTTTTCCATTTGTTCCGTTTCATGTGTTTTATTAATTTGTTAGTGAAGTTATTTTCACATTGGTATGCCAGTTCGGGGCATGATAAGTTGACTTCCGAAAATGCCTCATACAAGTAATAAATGTGTGAAGATGGTTGGAGGTTGCCTGTGATGAAAGATTTCTATTTCCATTATTTCCAATTGGAAACAAAAACCGGAGGATCAAAGGGTCTGACCAGCATTTTGGAACAAATTGTGTTAAACATGTCCCACTGTACTTTACTGCTATTTTTTTGTGCAGTCAGCACTTTTTTTGTCGCCATTTGTGACATTTTGGCACCAGTTGTCAAAAAGTTAAAATAAATATTAAGAAAAAAAAAAGAAAAGAAATTTATATCTCTGCCCGAGCCCATTTGGATGTTTTAACACAATTATTGGTTATGTTACATTGTTTTAGTGTTGCGAGTGAGTGTGAGGAGACAAAATGGACGAAAAGCGAGCACACGTGCGGTGGACGTGACAAAGTGCGTCTGGCAGCTTGTGGAGTCACTGTTGCACGTAGAAAGAAAACAAGTAGAAACTGGTTCGGGAGAAAAGCAGGTTAGGATCACCCAAAGGCAAACTACTAACTTCGTGTGGCGTTGTACACAAAGACCAGTACTAAAAGGTTGTAGTGTGGTAAATTTTACGAGCAGTCAGTTTAAGCATTGAGGGCACTCAAGCCGTTTGTTCGTCAACATGCAAGCAATGTTCAATAGATTCGTGGAAGGAGAACATTCATTTTGAAACATTTTGCATACTTATTTTAAATACTTGCTATAATCTTGAAGTATGTAGTTTATTTAAAACCTATGACAAAAATCAATGTGTATGAAGTTTGTCTGATTAAAAAAAAAGTCACTTCAGTAAGCACAACAGATTCACCGCCATTAAAAGAGATGTACAGACAAGTCCAAATTGTGCTTTTTCTTATTAATAATGCTGCATTTTTTCTAATGACTATTGGTACCAAAGTTAAAAAAACAACTACAAGTTGTAATATTGTGGTAAACGTAATGAAAAGAGTCCAAGAATAAAGTCATTATTGTACACTATGTAAACTATTGTCAGTACAGTGGTGCATTGAGATACAAGTTTAATGAACTCTAACTTAAAAAAAAACAAAAAAAAAAAAACATCTCAAATCATCCTTCCCCAGTGAAATGAATGGAAATGCCAATAATTGGTTCCAGAAATCAAAACACACTGCAAACTGGACTTGGAGTCGTTGTTTTGAAACTGTAAGACGTTCTACCCACCACACGAGTTTGCCTCGTTCATACTCGCAGGTGTCTACATTCCTCCCCAGGCAAGTATGGACGGCCCAATGCTAAGACTAGCCGAATAAATAAAGTTGAAAAGAAATCACCCAAATTTACCCCTCAGTATTCCTGGAAATTTAAACTAAGCTAAACTCAACCACAAAGTCCTTAAATACAAGCTGTACATTGACTGTCCTACAGGGACAACTGCATTCTTGACTGCTACACCCTGCTAAATGACACCCTTCCTATCAATTGTACGATGGGAAATATTCTTGTACTGTCGTACTATTTGCTGATGCAGTTGTTCACAAAGTTGGGAACCTTGCCTCATCCTTGCTTGCGAAAAAGTGAGCCTTTAAAGGGATGCTCCTTTTGTACCCATTTGCGGCACTCACCTGTGGAATACTCTGCTGTTTTTTGAGTATTCCTCAACAGTTTTTTTGTTTCCAGTGTCCCAGCTTTATTTTTTTTATTTTATTTTATTTTTTTTAGGAAGTGTTGCAGGTATTAAATTCAAGCAACAAAGCTAACATTCATCCGTTTAAACATATATCTTCTTTTTGTAGTGTATTCATTTGAATATAGAATACATTGTAAATATTTTGCAAAGCAGTCTATTTGACACAATGTGCCAATTTCAGGTTCAACGTGTTTGTATTATTTTAATAATGTGTTGGGGCGTTTTGTAGTTCTGGTTTGTTGGCGTTTGGAGCTCAATATTAATCATGTGTGTCTGTGAAAACAACGTCAATTCAATGTGATTATTGATCATAAAGAATTATAGGCAAAGTGACTCCAAGTGCATTTGAATATTGGACAATAGCATATATAGTAAATGTATTATCCTCCCCTTGAGTGAACTGCACCCTGCTGTCATGTGTTAGCATGAAAAGGGTGTGACTGGAACACTTCCTGTTACATTTCAGTCCCAAAATAATTCAAGTCAAGAGAAGCATGTTGCAAAATCTGACTTCCATCACACGAGTCACAAGAGCCGAAAGTGCGTAACGAAGACGTGAGGGGTTTTGGGGTGTGGTGGGGGTGGGGGTGCCCCGCTGTAGCCCAAACTACTGGCGACAATTTGCACAATGAGCAGAGGCAGGAGTGACACTGGGGCTCATGAATAAGTCACAGTGACACGGCTTGGGTTTCCCTTGACGTGCAAAGGGGACAGGGCTTCATTTACCACCGGGGTGAGGGCAACCTGATCCGCCGAGACGCCTTGGTGAGCGGGACAAGAAGAAAAAAACCGCAATGCAACATTCACGAGATTGTGTCCAAATAAGATACAATTCAAACACGGACAACAACAGATCACTGGTGTGGAGGCAGAGAAAGAGAAGGGAGAGAATAATAAAGCCGCACTCACCGTTAACTTTGAGGAGGGAGGGAAGAAAAGAAAATAAGTGCGGCAGCTCCTTCTTTTTCCTCTGCGCTAGATGAGGCGGCAACACATTTCTTTTCCGTGATTTAACTTCTCGCTGGAGCGGCCAACTTTTTTTTTTTTTTTCTTCCCCCACTGTCACAGGGCGTGTGCATGCGCGGGGGAGAAGGAATGTGGACGGGGGCGCCTGGCCTGCCGCTCGCCTTGCTTGGCCAACCCTTGACGATCGCACTCATCTCGTGCAATTACAACACGTTTGTGCGTTATTTCTTGTGAAACTTTTTTTTTTACCCGTTTTTCAAACGTTTTTTGTTTTGTTTAGTTTTTATTTTTACATGCAGGAGGGTGCGTGTGTGTAACTTTCTCACAGATGCAACCACGCCCTGAAACTTGGCTCGCTTATGCAAAGAAAGGGAAGATGGTTGCTGACTGGAGACTAAAGCTTTTGAACAAAAAACACAACTGTGCACCACATAATTTCATTTAAACTTGCTCGAAAGGACACTGAACGCTTCATGGTGCGTTTTGTCCTTCTCTCACACAAAAACAAGAACCATTGTAAGTGGGAGAGTGATTGGAACAGCAAGGGCCAGCTTCTGCTGCCTGAATGACGTCACAGGATTAGTTTCTTATCGCCTCCCCCCCCGCCCAAACGCACACGCACACACACACACACACACACGCCAGCTACTATATTGCTGACCAATCAGCTGCCAGCATTACTCAAAGTTGAGCTCTCCATCACTGCTTTTGTCCAATAGGCAGGAGCAAATTTGGGCTAAATGAATGTGTCACCTTGAACAGTTCATCGAGACTTCACTGCGAGCCGATGTGATTGAGGCTGTATTTGTACCTCTATCCCTCTCTGGTGGACATTTTGCTGAACTGTATCAAAAAAAAAAGAAGAAAGAAACAGCATGGAATTTTCCACACTTGGAAGCACTTCAGTCTGCCTCAAAGGCAGGAGTTACTATTTTTTTTTTTTTTTTTTTTACAAACGAAACACTGAAAATATCGAGTGAAGCCATCATCAAAATGCGGGAAGTATAAAGTAATTTGATTAAGACACACAGACGGGATTAAGAATGAGTTTGTTGGACGTATAATTAACTTGTCAGGACACACCCCTTCCAAGAATACAAGGGGTCAGATGACTGTAAACACAGGCTCGTTGTTGTGAGTCACCAGTTTAACTTTGTGTAATTGCTGCTGTATCTTTCTACATCTGCACGTACTTGCTAGTAGATGACTAAACATAACGTTGAGAGTCTTGTTTTGGAGGAGACGTATTCTGAACAGTTCCCAGCCGTCTGAGTACATGGTCTGTGGCTTTGCTTAAAATACCCCACAGGATTAAGAATGACAGCAAATTGATTTCCTTTTAACGGTTGAAATCAGTTAGCTCGGCTACTTTAAGGTGTGACAGCACAAATACATCTTTGCATTACTATGAACACTGAGGGTGGAGCTGTCTTTTTTTTTTTTTAATTAACACAGAAGTAGAATATTAGTTTTGAAGAAAATTTTGAATATGAAGAGCACTCAAGGCCCATAAACAGCATCCATTCATTTAATTTTATTTTATTCACACTTAATCACCAAGCCCCCGAATTACAAGTGTAATTTATGGTGGCTGATGCTGATCCACAATGTGGCGCATGCAACTATAGTTACTTTCACCTGTAGTTGTCTGGGTTGGAGAAGCTAACCATAGCATCAGCCATGCATCCATTTTCTGAGCTGCTTATCCTTCACAAGGGTCCCAGCTATCTTCGGACAGGTGGCGTGGTACACCCTGAACTGGTTGCCAATCAATTGCTTGGCACATACTAACAAACAACCACACACACTCACAATCACACATAAGGGCAATTTAGTTTCCATTGGGATGTGGGAGAAAACCGGAGGACCTGGAGAAAAATCGCAAGGGATCCCAAGTTAGCCAGGAGATACGGTCCTGGGTCATCCTTGGGGTCTCCTCTTGGTGGGAGATCCCTGGAGGCATCCTATTTAGATGCCCGAGTGACCTAGTATAGCTCCTTTCAATGTTGAAGAGCAGCAGCTCGACCTTGAAGCCCTCTCAGATGACAGAGCTGCTGACCCTGTCGCTAAAGGAGAGCCCGGGCACCCTGCTGAATAAACTCATTTCGGCCATTTGCATCTGGGATCTTGTTCTTTCGGTCATGGCCCACAGCTCGTTATCATAGATGAAGGTAGTAACGTAGATCGACCAGTTCATTGAGAGCTTCGCCTTAGCTCCTTCTTTAACACAACAAACTGATACAAATTCCTTGTCACTGAAGACGTGGCACCGATCAACTTTTCCCCGATGTCCATGCAATGTTGCAAAGACGTGTCAACCAGGAAAGCCTGACAACATCCAGAGCCTTTAGGAAATCTGGGCGAATCTCATTCACCCCTGGGGCCTTGCACCAAGGACCTTTTTAGCCATCTCAGTGACCTCAACCCAAAGATAAAAAGATGGTCCACTCGGAATCAATGTCCCTCACCTCCCCTGGAATGTTCCGCCAGAGGTGGGAGTTGAAACTCCTTCCGACAGAAGATTCTGCTAGACGTTCCCAGCAGACCCTCCCAATATGTTTGAGCCTGCGAGGTTGGACTGACATCATCCTCGGCATCTCTCACCATGGGCAACTGGGAGAGATTCCAACCAACTCTGGTACCAGAGCCCAGGCTGTGTGTTGAGGCTAGTTCAGTAATATCCAGTTGGAACTTCTCAACCTCATACACCAGCTCGCTCTCCTTCCCTGCCAGAGAGGTGGCGTTCCACGTCCCAAGAGTTAGCTTCTGTAGCTAGGTATCGGACCACCATGGTCCCCACCTCCAGCCACTTGCCCAGCTCACATTGCAACCGCCCCCTACAGACCCTCCCATGGGAAAGGAGACCCACGTTACCCATTCAGGCTGTGCCTGGCAAAGCCCCATGGGTGCAGGCCTGGTCACCAGGAGCTTGCCTTTGAGCCCCACGTCTAGAGGGCGGGCCTGATGACCTGCGTCTGAGCAAGGTGAAACACTTTCTTGTATTTTCAATCTTAATATTTCTTTGGAGGTGCTTTGTCTGGTTCCTGGGTCAGTGGAAGAGAAATAAATGAGAAAATCTGGATATCAGTAAAGCGTGGCCTCATTGTTGCGACAAACCCCTCCACCACGATAAGATGACAACACAGGAAGGGACAACAGACATGGCATCTGTAAAGCTGAATGTTGATGGTGGAGTTCAAAGAAAGCACGGAAAAGCCCATTCTCGTACTAATTCTGCCAAACACTTCATCGCAGAGCTACAGCAAAATTGAAAGAAAACAACAATAAACGCCTTCAAAATAACAGATGCCCGGTATTCTCTGCAGTTAAGTGCACCAACAGCCACTAAATGGGGCAAAAGAATAAATTAAGCAAAGCCTGTTTGCAGACACAATTTGAACCAAAAACTGATGACCATGGAGTTCACTAATTACTTGTATTGATTACATTGAAGGACGGAGACACACACACACACACACACACACACACACACACACACACACACACACACACACACACACAATCCTGGTCTTGGTCCTTCATTTATATCTTTTTCCAGCATAACTGTGACACAATCACTTTGATAGCACACTTAAAATGAGTCCAGAGCATCCATGGATGGATATAATGACTCAGTCCAGACATAAATCACTCATTAATTGAACAGTATGCACTGAAAGTGGAGAAATTGTACCATTGCACAAATGGTTTAATGGTCTTACCAAGCTGGGCGGGATTAGTTGCAAATCGCCTCATTCTCACCTTTCTTCTTTGGGGCGTGAAAAAGACAGGTGAAGTGCTCCAGAGTGCGAAAAGAAAGTCATAAAACAGGTACAATTACACCACCCGCATCGCTGAAAACTTTTCTGAACGAGACACTTGGGCTCAGCGACTGACAGGCCTTATTAGTTCAGCTAAAGCCCTGACAGGAGGTGCATTTGGGAGACGGGTATAGCGCTAACAAGCTCTGTGGCTTCATCATCCAAAACCTACTTTGCAGAAGTTTTCAGGTCCCCTACATCCTCTACATACTGAGTTATCGGTGAGGAAGGAGAGTGCAGTTGCACATATTTGCATTTATACACTATCAGAATAGCTAGTAGGATGTCAAAAGAACTCTTCGGCTCTCTATGTCAAATGATTACAAAAGCATGGTGTTTACTAATGCCATGTTTTTGTGATGGGGAAAAAAATGAAAGCAAGATCAATCATTTCCAAGCCGTCATCTTTTATATGTACAGTTTGACAACATCGGAATAGTGCTGAAGTGTAGGTGTGACAGAAGAGTTTAAGGTGGAGGTTGCATCAGGGGTCATCTCTGAGCCCCTTCCTGTTTGCAGGGGTGATGCATCAGCTGACAGATGACGTGAGACTGGAATCCCCGTGGACCACGTTCGCAAACGACACTGTGATTTTAAGTTAAACCAGGGAGCAAGGGGGGAAGAAAGGGGGAATTTAGAAAGGTGGAGGCGTGTACTGGAAAGAAGAGGAATGAAGATTAACCAACGTAAGGCAGAATGCATGTCCATGAATGAGGGGCCAAGGAGGGAGGGGGGGGGTTGAGTGAGGCTGCAGGGCGAAGGGATAGTGAGGGTGGAGGACATTAAATACTTTAGGTCAACAGTTCTCCCTAGGAGTGGTCAGGTTAAATAGGATTAGAAATGAGCTCATCAGAGGGGCAGCCAAAGGTTAGATGATTTGGAGACTAAGTTAGAGAGAGCAGACTTGGATGGTTTCGACAGATTCACAAGAGAGAGAGTGAATATAATTTTAGAAGGCTGATGAGGATGGTGCTGCCAGGCAAGAGAGCGAGAGGAAGACCAAGAGGGGAGGATGCAGCTAAACTCACATGGAAAAGAATGATGTGCAAGACAGGCCAAAAGTTAAAACAGGAATGTGACATTTCACCTGTAAACCAACCATTTTCCTACTCAACTTTAATGGAAAAACAATGGGGTCACCTACAAAGGAATAGAACAGACTGTGGAAGAGGAAGTCAAAATTTGTTATCCAAATGCATATTTGAATGGATTCTTACAGGATACTTTACAAACAGAAAACTAGAATTATATTGTAATGTATGTAATTCCGCCAAGCAATGTGTTCAACAAACATGGCCTCCAGAGGTGCTCAGAAAACATTGGCTGCATTGTTTAGGTAAGTGATTTTTAAAGTGTGATATATATATATATATATATATATATATATATATATATATATATATATACTCGTGGTGTACCATAGCATGGTATATCGTACTGCTTTGGCCTACTATGTTACTGGTAGTGGGTATAGAAGGTATCCCCCCCCCCCAGATGATACTTGTAAAATGCTTGAGAACCACATGTTTTGGGCATTGAGGTTATTACTGCTTTTTCAACAAAGATGAAAAACTCTATATTTGTAATCCCAAAGTCTCAAATTTGAGTTGGAACTAACACGTGTTGAAAGTTGTTTTGAACAGGGGGGCACCACAGCCAAAGACATATAGGCAAGCTCTGATGGGACTTCAAAAATACCTACACTGGTCCAATATTGTTGCTTCTGACTCATCAGATGTCAATTAAATTGATCAGGAGCAAAAAATTTAAATTCACATTTCCTTAAAATCACCGTAGTTCACTGGTTTGATTCGTCAATCTATTTTCTGGGCCGCTTATCCTTACAAAGATCGAGAGAGCCTTGGAACCCATCCCAGCTATCATCAGGTAGGAGGCAGGGTACACCCTGGAGCGGTCATCAGCCGATTGCACGGCACAAATAACCAGATAACGCTCACATTCCCATCCATGAGCAGTTCAGAGACTTCTTAAATGAATGATTTTGGAATGTGGGAGGAAGCTGGAGTATCCTGAGAAAGTGCAAGAAGAACTAAACACAGGAAAGCCCGAGCCTGGTTTCGAATCAAAACTGCAAGGCCGATGTCAGGCAACTGTGACTGTTGGCAAAGTCTTGTGTGTGCACAGAAAAGGCCCTGAGACTGCCGGATGCCCACATTTTATTAACCTGTTGCCATGGTAACAAAGGTGTCAAGTATGAAAATTTCAACCAAAAAAGCTCTGAATGCTGCCACACATCATGTGACGCCACATTAGTAAATCATCAGTCAACCAAATAATACAGTGTCACCTTAAAAATGAAACAAAGGAAGCATTTTAGTGGACAGAAGTTGTACGTGCCTGAAAAGCTACAAATAAACTTACAACAATATTTTCTCTGCCTTCCTATGTAACACCAAACTCGAAAAATAAGTTACTCATAAGTGTTTAATGCAATTATGTACAAATATTTAAACAGAAAGATAAACAGGCTTCTTATCTAATAACAATAACAAGACATTCACTATAATGGCTCCAGACATGTCACCATGGGAAGTGAACTCAAGCGGCATTGTGCCATTAATAAGACTGAGCAGTGTGAAGGCTGCAGCCACAGGAAAAATATGGACACACTGGATGACTAAATTCAACTTTATAAGATGTCGGACCACTCGCAAGAATTATGAGCCAATCAAAGCGCTCTCAATCACCTATAAAATAAAATATATAATCACCGAGGATTTTTCCCATATCCGGAAGTGGTCAAAAGTATAAAAATGGAGTGGAATTGTGCTACCTAGTGCAATAACTCCCAATCACCGTAGTGCCCCGGAAATTATCCAAATTCCCTCATTTGAACATTTTGTAATTATTAAGTAATGTATTCATTCATTTATCTGTGCCATGGACATAAAGTGACAGGGAAAACAATTAAATTATCTTCTACAGAACGTACTCTTGACCTGTAAACTGTTGCCCTTTACATCACGGCAAACAGGTTTTGTGTTCAACTTAATCCAAGATTTCAAACCAATTCCAATTGTGAGTAAATTGAGACAAAGTCATTATTTCAAATTACTGCATCTACTGTTTGTGACATTTTTGGAGATGTTGAGCCATGGGATTTTTTTTCTTCCTTTACTGTACAATACGTGTCTTGCTCAAAACCTGGAAATGACTGCGCTAATGGATGAGGAAGTCGGTAAATTAAACATTGAATACCCTACAAGACACCTTCCGATAACTAATGTCAGCAACTATAAGAAGATCTAAATTTTAGCGTCAAAGTGAAATAAATTAATAGTTTGAGTTTTTCCTATTACCGAACAAAATGGAAGGTGTTCTACAAAATGTGATCTGTGTCGCAGTGGATCAAATGAATGACTGTATAAATAGTGGGATATTGTGCGCGCTGTAGATGTAAAACCAAAGTGACGTTGGACAAAATAAGTTTACTGCCATCCAGTGTTCCCTTTTTACAGTGGATTCCGGCCCCTCCTCCTTCAAGCGCTGGCTCGTGGGCTCTCTTTCTTCCACTCTCCTTTGTGTTGCTCGCCACCGCTTCCCGTCGCTAAAAACCTCTGCAGCGCTTCCCTCTTGAACATCTCCATCTCATCCTCAAGCTCGCTGTCTTCCTCGCCGTCCCCTTCCACCAAGTCTTCCAGAATATCAGACACATCCTTGACAAACTTGCGGAAGTTGACTCGGTCGTGCATGAACATGCCGTCCTGGAAGAACTCTGCGGCAAGTTTACGGAGCTCTTCCCTCTTGGAGGAGTCGACGCCAGCCTCCTCGGCCTTGGTGAGGTAAGCTTGGAGGATGGACTCGAACTGAGGAAAGGAAACCGGGTGAAGCCCCTCGGCCTGGGCGCAGGCCTCCTGGGAGTGGCAGTGCTGAGGTTGCTTGGGCTTCCTGTGGAGGCGCTTCCTCTGCTGGGTCCAGTAGTCAGTTGCGTCCGCGGAGGACTGTTCTTGGGCGGGTGGTGTCTTCACCTTGGCCCACATGTTGACTTCGTGATGGTGGCCAGTGAATTTAGGCTTATGCAAGTTGAATTGATCTCCTTTCAATTCTCCACTGTCCTTTTTCCCTTTCAGTCCATCTCCATTCTTCCTCCAGTCTTTATCCCCTTTCCCACTATGACTCCACTGCTTCCTGTCATCCTTGTCTCGAGCTTGTTTTTTGGCATCCTCCACGGATTTCCTCACCCCTCCTCTTCCTTCTCCGTTGTTGCCACTCTTCCAGTTCTTCTCTGCTGGCTCCCATTTGTCTTTCCCATGCTCCTGAAACTCCCCTTTCCCTTTCTTCTTCCACATGTCCTTCACCTTGTGTGCCTCACCATCTTTTCTCAACTCCTTCTTCTCCTCATACTTTCCTCTCCGTTGCTTGTCATGCTTGTCCTTCTTCCACTCTTTCCTTTCTGTGTTCTGGGCCCACTCCTTTTTCCCATCTTGGTCCTTCCACATTTTCTCCTCGTCCCCTCTGCTATCCTTCTTCAACTTTTTCCTTTCTGTCTTCTCAGCCCACTCCTTTTTCCCATCTTGCTCCTTCCACATTTTCTCCTCGTCCCCTCTGCTGTCCTTCTTCCGGTCTTTTCCTTGCCTTTCCTTCACCTTGTCTGACTTTCCGTGGTGTCGTTTCCCACTTTCAGCGTCGTTTTGCGCTGTTCTACTTCCATCTTTGCGCTCCTTCCTCTCACCTTCCTTCCATTCAGACTTGTTGCCTTCATTCCACTCTTTCTTCTCTCCCGTGTCATGCTTATGCTTCTTCTCAAGTTTGGCGTCTTGTTTTACATCTGCTGAGTGACCACTTGAGGGCACTGCAGAGGAAGAAGAGTATCAGAAAAGAATAATTGCTGTCAAATCTTTCATCTTGTCATCTCTCCTTTCCCACCGTCCCTCCATACCAGTCAACTTGGTGACTGTAGATCTCAAAGTTTCTAGCTCAGTCTGAAGTGTCGGCAGTGTCTCCAGCTCCCTCCTCAGCCTCTCGTTCTCTTTCTGAAGGACAGGAAGAGATGCCACCTCGGACTTCAACCTACTATTTTCCTCCTGCCATTGCAACTGCTCCATTTTGCCCTCTGCTGCCTGATTCTCTGCCGCTTTCAGCTCTTCCTCCTGTGCCTGGATGAGACAAAAATCAGCATGTCACAAATGTGGTGATGGAATTGTCAGATGTCTGATATGTTATGAAGAAAGGTTTTTTTTTTACCCCACTTGATGTTGCTGATGCTAAATTTAACCAATGTACGAACTCAAATTCCAGTGAAGTTGGAAAGTTGCATAAAATGAAAATAAAAAAAGAACAAAATGACTTTCAAATAATTTCAGCATATATTCAATGGAATAGACTTGAATGACAAGATAATGTCAAAGTGATAACTTTTGTTTTTTTTCCCGCAAATATTCTCTCGTTTCAAATTTGATCCTTGTATCACGTTTCAAATGAGGTGCGACAAGCGGCAACAAAAGAAATGCACAAAAACATCAGTTTGGAAATTCCACAGGTGAACAAGTTAACTGGAAACAGGTGACGTGATTGAATATATAACCAGCAAGGGTGGGGCAAGATTCACCACTTTGTGAACAACTGGCTGAGCAAATAGTGTAGTTTCTGAACATACAACTATAGGGAATTTATGAATTTCATCATCTACAGTCAATAATATCATCACAAATTCTGAGAATTTGGAGAAACCTCTGCATCGCATCAAAATCCAGCACATCAATGTCTAAAAGGAAATTGTCACTTCGGAACACTTCGGAAAACCACTTTCACTTAACACAGTTAGTCACTACATCTACAAATGCAACTTAAAACCACTATGCAACATGAAAGCTACACAACTAGACCCGAAAATTCTCTTGGGTTTTCTGAGCCCAAGCTCATCTGAAATGGACTGATGCAAAGTGGAAAAGTGTGATGTGTTCTGACAAGTCCATATTTAAAATTGTTTTTGGAACTCATGGACATTGTGTGGTCCAGGCCAAAGGGGAAAAGGACCATCTGGATTGTTATCAGGCCAAAGTTCAAAAGCCAGCATCGGAGACGGAATACGGGTGTGTTAATGCCCGTGGCATGGGTAAATGCTGAAAGGTACATAGCGTGCAGGTTTTGGAGCAACATATACTCAACGAAACAACATATTTTTCCAGGGATGACCTTGGTTATTTCATGAAGACAATGCCAAGCCACATTCTGCATGCATTACAACAGCAGCGGTTCATAGTAAGAGTGTTCTACTGGACTGGCCTTACAGCAACAGAGACCCCAGACTGTTGAGCGACTGAAGTTGTATAATCAACAAGGCTCTGCACTAATTTTTGCACTAGTAGCACAAGAGCAACGGAATTTTTCGGCTGGTCACACCAGCACATGATTTGGTTGACCATGCTGTACCATAGTTCAATATTAAGTAAAGATTGTCCCGATCAATGATAAATTACTTGAATCAAGAAGTTTTTCCGCAACAAACAGTAGGAGACAAAATAGGGCAATTAGAAGTTACAGCAAAACAATAAAACAAAGGCCTTACTGATCATTTGTTTGTATTGAGGAGCCAGCAGCCAGCTCTTAAAGTGAGGGCTCCAAACTCTTTTCCACGAGGAAAACCACTTAATTTGAGCAGTACAATAACCTTATGATTGACATACATTTAAAAATAAATCACATAAATGTACTACCACCATATAAACGTATCATTTATGGTTACACAGACTAATTTGGATTTTTTTTCTAGCAAAACCAAATGTATATACTGTATGTAAAAGCATACTACCAAACGGAACATGAATTAAACATCAGTTTATTTTCCTAAACAATCGTTTTTAGATGGATAAAGCGATTAGATAGCTGTTACACTCCATTCTCAATGGTATTATTTTTGAGCTTTTGCTATATCTTGTTTTTTTTGTATTAGTTTAGTTAATATTTAAAGGGTTGATCATTAATCTGACCATGCATTAGAGTCATTATTTACCAATACAGACGTGTTGGCCCTTCTTATGTAGAGAAATGGCGGTTTTTAGCTGACAACACAAGTGAGATGGGACATCACAGTTACCGGTCCAATCTCACTATTGAAAATCGAAACCATGTAATTTTCAGGCTGAAACCTTTTTTTTTTTTTTTTTTTTTTTTAAACTGAGCTATTTTCAAGCAGCAGTCTGTGTGTCTACTCTGCAGCCACAGAGTTCTGTAGAGGGCAGCACATTTGTCAGCCAAATTTGTGTTTAAAGTTAGCAGGAACCTTTGCTTTCATCCACAAATCGTCAACAAAAGAGTGACATGGAAACATTTTGCTCAAGTGGGCAAGCCGAAAGATACATCAAATTAAACTATAGTAGCTCTGCAAAACTGTACAGAACTCATGGCATCATCAGAGTTCAAAGAGCAACAGTTTGGCTAATATCACACATTTAATGAGTGTAAATTAGGAAAAGCAAACAACAGCCCAAGTCAATTGTACGGCGCAGTTAAGACAGACAGTCACATAAAATGTGCACTTCAGTTGCAGCTTCCTCATGGACGTTAAAATGTTTCACAAGGTAACTACATAACTTATGGCTTTAAGCCTCGTTATTGACATAAGTAGCTGTTACCAGCTATTATTGGAGATAAACTGGAATTCTAAGCTTTTAGAGTCACTACATGAGTGACAAAAACTGCCACTTCCTCAGTAGTGGAGCAGTTGGGAACTTGTGAATTTACCGCTTTGACAGCTAAAAATGAAAATCATGCTAACATTAAGATGCCCTGCTGTAGGGCTTCATCTCTGGAAAGGACAGAATTACACTCGACAATCCCCACTTTGCTGCAGCAGCTCTTTTTTTTTTGTCACCCTCAGTCTCTTATCAAATAAAATACCGTAAGTCATCGCCATTGTTTCGTTTGGTCACCGGAAGTGCATTAAATCGGACACGGTTTATTTGGACTATGGAAGTATTGCTTTGGAAAACCGACCAGTCCATCTACAGTAAACATACCCTTGATATGTTGTGCAGGTAAATGTGGTTCACGTTTCTTGGCAATATAAGGTATTCACAAGAAATCAGAATGCAGTGACACACTACTAGTGGAAATGCTTTCCCCTTATGCCATTAAAGTGAGCTACTGCTTTCACGGTAACAGTTAAACTAAGAACTTGGGCTTTGGAAATGGAGAGTGATCAAGAGCTGCTGTTGACATAAGGATATGGTAACTAGTTCTTGAGAGTTACTAGTCTGCAACCTGATTACTGTCCAGGTGCCCTTGTGGAAACAGTCACACAGATGAGACACACCTGAAGTTGAGCTTGCAACACGGAAATTTGTTGGTTTCCTTTTTCTAGTTTGGCCTGAAGCTCTGAGTTCTCAGCATCTACTGGGGGTGGAAGAGCCTCTGGATGAAGCCACTCCTATGGCAAATAAAATCACACAGTCCTTCATGTATATATTTAATCAGTTCTAAGAATAGGAAAAGTGGGGTAGGGCATGTACTGTTTAATGAATAAAAATTGAATGAGAGCAAAAGACGACGGAATACAGACATGAACAAATTGGGAATAGACTGACCTGTTTTCCTGTTTCTTCTGAATCTCTCAACTCCCTTGTACTGTAGTTGCTCTCTGAAAGACATTGCATATGATTAACTTCAATATGGTAAACTTTCCATATGAATTATTGAATTCATATGGAAGGGTAACAATGTGAACAGAAAATAGTGAAGTATCTGTTTAGTGGCCATTGCAGTGTAATGTGGAGCTTATTTGACTCCCATTGTTAGATTCAATAAGTCATATTATGTATTTGGAAGATTTTTAATATAGCTCTTGTTGGATCTGCGTGGTCTGGAAACAAGCAAAGACCAACACACAACCTACCTTCATCCAGGTCCATGAAGGCCCCTGCAAGAATATCACATTTAATTTAGCATCATTTGTCATCATTTATTTAGCTCATTACCTCCCAAAGTGTTAAATCCCTACCTGAGAATAAGATGGTCCCAAGTCCGACTAGAATGACAGCACCCAGGATGCACTTGTTTAAAGAGAACATGTTGTCATGCTCTCTCTGCCTTGGCAGCTGGAATAGTTCTTCCTCTCCTTCCTCTTCCTCTTCTATCCTCCCAATTCGCTCCAAAGAGGCCAGGAGGCGCTTTCTCTCGGACTCTGTGTCCTCGGCCCGCCCTTCATTCAACCCTGGCTTCTCCGAAGTGTCTGGAGGGAAGTGAAATATTCTTTACATTTTCAGAGATCTTAATGTCCTTCCGGGCCTTGAAAAACACACACAAAAAAAATGAATATGGAGGCATAAAACATGATCACTCTGTGTCCAAAGACATACAAAGACACAGCATTAGGGGCCTTTTCCTGACCAACCAGGAACTTTGCGTTCCTGATACCAAAATGTTCCTGTGGCGTGACTTTGCTTGCTGCCGAGTCCGACTTCGGCCCAGCAACATCAACGCAGCGAGTACAGTTTGTGTAGACTGCTCCCTGTCCATGATGTGTCGCTAGCTGAGCAGGAAAACTTAAAGATCGGTATTTGGAAGTTTTGCTTTTCAATATACACTACAGCATTTTAATCCTATTATTTCTAGCCTTGCATAACACCATTTCCAGTAATGGATGAGAGGTTGAATTCTAAATGTGCATTTGGAAGTTAATTTGATAATAATATGGAATACGTAAAAACTGCTACTAATTTCCAGATTTATTTTACACAAATTAATTACATTTTGATGCCGGTCTTGATAAAGGTGCTGTCTCATTTTTGGCCACTACCAAGTTGTGACATGTATGCTAATTCTCCAACTTCGCTCTCGACTGGATGAGGGAAAAAAAAAAAAGAGCTCCCAACCGATACAAATCCACTTTCAGAACAATTTCTCCAAATTTGTCTGAATTTTTAATTTGCTGAAATAAAAACATGTCAAAGCTCGTCTACAGTTTGCTGAACAATATTTGGATAGGACAGTTAAATACTGGGAGATTACAGTCTGATCTGATGAGAGCAAAATTCAACCGTTTGGATACCAACATACATAACTCGTTTAGAGGCGAAGTGGCAGTGCATATCACCGTAAAAACAAAACACCATACCAATAGTTTGGAGGTGGGAACATGATGATGTGGGGCTGCTTGTCAGCAAATGGCACTGGTAAACTTCACATTATTCAAGGAAGGATGAATGGGGAAAAGTACTGAGAGATTCTTGAGAAAATTCTGCTGCCAACTAAGAGGATGAGGAAAATGAGGTGGACATTTCAGCAGAATAATGATTCAAAAGATACTGCCCAAGAAATACTAATTTGGTCTCAAAGGAAAAACAATAAATCTGCCAGCCAATCACCTCAATCAAATCCAATCGAAAATCGATGGAAAGGACAGAAACTCAAGGTCCATAAAAGAAGCCCACGGAACCTTCAAGATTTGAAGATTCCTTGTGCGGAGCATTAGGCCAAAATCACACCAGAGCTATGCATGCGACTAGTTTCTCCATACAAGAGGCTTCTTGAAGCAATCATTGAAAACATAGGCCTTTCTACAAAGTACAAATCAACATCACCTGGTGCGTTCAATACTTTTTCCTTGTGTCATTTCATATTACTTTCAAACCCAAACCCTAACCCTAACCTTCTTAACCTATTTGATCTACTTTCTTTATATGTAAGGATTACTTGGTAGTTTCCAACATCCGGTGAAATTTTCAAGTCCATAGCACCTTTGGAAGTATATCAAGTGAGAAAAACTTGTTAAAGCCCAAGTGTCATCCCTATAAAAGTTCTAAAATAAATATTGTAATGAAAAATACATATAACATTACATTACACTTCAATGTCGATACGAAAAAATAAATGTGAGCGGAGAGCATGTCATCCATGCGCAAAGTTGCAGAAGTGTCATTCAATGATATCCAAGTGGTCGCCATATTGGCTGCATCCTCCGTCCGTGACGTCACCCGGACATTCACCAATGAAAACACGGGGTGCACCTTAACTATGGGAGACAAACGCGCCGCTTCTAACACGGAAACTTTTTACGAAAAGGAGAACACCACACAACCGGGTGAAGTTACCGGGGCAATATTACACTATTGTTTCGAGCCCTCGGGGCAATATTACACTATGGTTTCGAGTCATATTCAGATGATATGCGATCACGCCCAAACCGCATCCCCGTCCGATCCACTTCCGCGGCGGAGATGAGGCATCGCGGCTCATCGCAGCCGGCCGGTGTGGCTCATTTTCGGCGCCGAGGTGGCTTATGACGGAGCCGAGCCGTGCTGCTTAAGGGGGTTGTTCGACGCCGCCGCAGTATGCGATGAACAACACAGTCGAGCCCGGGCGCTTTACTGCGAGCACGCGGCTGAGTGAGGCATTCTTGGTTGGGTTCTTCAGAGCCGCCGCCGTCTGCAAGCCTGAAGCGCAGCCTTCGCTGGCGAAGTGACGCAGCAGCACGACGCCGTCCGACGCGCTCATCAACATATTTTGTACGCGGATCTTTTGTTACGTTATGAGAGACCGATTAAGTGGTTCGCCCCAAACTCTTATTGTTTTTAGTAGCTGCATACATACCTACCTGTTATTTGGAACCCACGAAGCTCTCGTCCTCTGCACCCGTGCGATCCATTTTTCATGACGAACTGGGTCTCTTGCAAACTTATGGGTAAATCCATCCTCCAGAGTGTTCAAGCAATGTCCAGCAATGCAACGAGCCACCATTTTGGCTAACACGAAGGAACGACGAGCTACCTTCTCGGAGGTAAAACTAATGGAAACAAGCGAGTCCACATGGGGGCGCGTCTGTCCTTTACGTCACTTCCTGCTTCTTCTCAGAAACAAATCCCTTGAGAGGATTTTCATGGCGGGAGTTACAAAAAGCTGTATACGTCAAAATCATGTTTTGTGGTGAAAAAACGCACGGCCCCATATTGGCTGCTGTTTTTTCATTAATAACATCCTAAAAATCATCCATTTCATGACAGTAACCCTTTAAGTACTTATTTCAGCTGCTGCATACTGATAGAGAAAACGTTTGAATTGTATCAAACTCATATTTTACTTGACATAATAGACACCCACCTCTACCGTAGGCTCAGTAAATATTCAATGCCTCTGGTGTGGTTGGTCATACCTATGTGTTTGGAGAGCAGGTCTGACTCCTCCCCTTCCTGTTTTAGGTCTTCCTCCCATGTTCTGTCATGCCTCTCATCTTGCTGTGTGAGATCCACACCTCCCAGAGTTTCTGTGCTCAGCAGCGAGCCTGGGGCCTCATCAGAAGGGGTCATGTGGCTTAAGGATTCGGAGAAGGCATCTTGGTTAGGGCTGTCAAGCGCAGCCTCTGATTGGATGTCGGTGGAAGGAATGAGGGCATCTGTGACAGATGGGGGCACGGCCGGTGGACGATCTGTGCTGGAGTCTTCACTTGGGTCTGTTTTTTGCTCTTCTGCTACCTGAGTCAAATGAAAAGGGTCATCCAAATTCCTGAGTGTGAACATTTACAGCACTTTTCCAAATTAGCCTCAAACTAAAAAAAATTCACGTTTGTTTTCTAACCTCAAATTAAAGTTTTGTCTTTACACCTTTACAAAGTCAGGAGTTAGTCAAGGAAACTGAGTGACGTACTTCCTTTTGCTATAGTTTGACAGTTAAACCACATTGTGCTGCGCTTTACACACACAAATCTGCTAAACGAGAATTTAATTAGAGTAATAATAGTGGACAGCCCAATTTGAAAAGTTAGCTGAAATGTAACTGTATGGAATCCATCAACGCTAACAAATAAATAAAGCCCATTAGTTAGTTATGTTAAGCTACATAAATGATTCCTTTTTTATTATATTACAAAATCACTGGAACGTTTCACATATGTATACACATCGCATAGTGTTAAGTGCTTTGAATGACTCTGAGCTCATAAGCTCTATGAGCTAACAAGTTAGGGAAGTAAGGCGCTAAATAGCTTATTCCACCGCGACGATATCGTTTTAAACATCAGCGGTTTATTCCGAAATCTGTGTTAGTCCCCAATTAACACAGACATCAAAGTTAACTGTTCATGTTCATTAGCCGACGAGCTAATGAGCTAGCGATCTAAACAGCTCACTTCCATACGGCGCAATCATTTAAAAGAAATCCGGGCCTCTCTTAGGTTGTTGTGTGTGTTAGTCCCGAATTTACACAAACACGTGATAGGTAACTGTCTATAACCAGAGTGGAACGCCTTATTAAGCCAGTAGTTGATGACAACAAACGTTAACATATATTGGATTGACATTTGAAGGCCTCATCTTCAGCGGACAAACCACACAGTAGCTGTGTTTAAATGGAGACTTTCTTTGTCATTCCGATTGAAATCATTACAGCTGAAGACCTCTGGTCAACTGTTTACATGTGACATGATGTAATGCAATCGGTTGTATAGAGCAGTGATTCCCAAACAGTGTGCCGGGGTACATGAGTGTGCCGTGAGCGCTCTTCAGGTGTGCCGTGGGAAATTATCCAATTTCATGTAATTGCTAAAAAAATATTTTATTCCAAGAAATAATGTATCTTTATTCATCTATTTATGCCAGTGAGGCACAATGACAGACAGAACAAAAAAACCCTCTTCTATTAGATGGCAGGGAGTACATACAGTAATTAATTGATCCATTTTTGGTGACATTTACTTTTGTAGGTGTGCCATGGGATTTTTCGATTGTAAAATATGTGCCTCGGCTCTGTAAAGGTTGGAAATCACTGGTATAGAGTACCTGATGACCACTATATTTAATCACATCTTTTGTGTGACATGTGCACCTCGTCGTGATTATCACGTCATTTATGGAAGGCTGTCATCTATTAACCACAGTAGTTGGGATTGTTTTTAAACTGTATATTTAATTTTTAAAAAATTTATAAAAACAACAGATAAGGAGCTAAAAATAAGATCTGTCAAATGAGCTCCATCGGGAGCCACCATATTTAAGATGTGTGTAAATAATGTCACCATGCATTTATGTCAAGATGAAGCATGACAAAAATTTACTTCTGATCACTTTGGCCAAAGGAGTATTCTAGCCTTGTGAAACCAAATGAAATTCCATTCGGATTCTGCCTGTTTATGCTGATTGAGGTGTTCCTATGTATCATTTTTTCTGCAGCTCCAGTAGCCAGACTTGCAGAAAAACAATGCCCGAATAAAAAATATACATATTTTTTTCCAATTTTCTCAAGTATAATGCATCCTGAAATATAATGCGCACCCCCAAAGTTGACCTTAAAAAAAAAAAAAAAAAAAAAAAACAGGACAATCCTTCCACCAATGTACAATGCGCACCACCAATTTGCTGCTGCTCATATGCTCAAAATATTGGGAATTATTTGCATTTATATTTTGTAAGGTTTGTACTTGTATTGTTTTTCAAAAAACTGTCTGTGCAACAATCATTAATAATAATCATTGTGCACGCATCGATGTAGCCGTAATATAATCTTGGGACAGGCCACAGGAAACGCTTGTCCTGGTCGCTGTAATTGTCCGAACAGAATCCCTCTACCAACTAAAATAAATGCTCAATGATGGCATAACATCTTATTAATACTGTTGATAACACATATTACCGCCTTATTTAACACTGTTTGACTCAAACATTTTTTGCATTAAATATTTGTGGATAAAACGTTTGTGCATAGTGCAGTTTATCCTCTACATTACGCATCCTTGGCCAAGACTTCAAAAGCAACATCTGGCTCATCTCCAATCTGAAGAATATCCATCGTAGCTACCTTTGGTGACTTAGTCCAGTTCTGGTGCCTCATGAATTCATGAACAGTGATCCTATTTTGCTCCCACAGAATGTCATCCTCTGCAACATCCAATCCCAAGAGTTTTGGTTCCGCAGTGCATCCTCTCGCCCACCTGACGCCGTGAGCTCAAACTACGTGGAAACAAGGGTAATGGGCACATTTAAAAAAAAAAAAAGCAACCATTTCAATTGTGTGGGCTCTCCCGTTTTTTTTTATGTGCCCATGACGCTCGTATTAAGTAGTTTGAGCTCACATTGTTTTTATACCCACCTGAAGCCAATGAGGCAAGCTATGGCTGTTTCGGACTGGGGCGCGACTTCCAGGTTGGCGGCATCATCGGCACGATTAATGACACATATCTTTTAAAAGCAGCTGCACAACTAGCTGATGTAGTTGACACTTTTTCTCTTGGTTTAACTTATAACAAACTCACGGGCATGTTTGGTGGAGTAGCAACAAACATGCTACGCTAACGATCGTAAAATGCAAGCTCCACGAGGAGTTCATAGAGTTCAGGTTGGGGCCGCACATTACTGTAATAAATAAAAATGAGACATAAGACATCGAATATCATATCGAAATGAATATGTATACCTTTTTTTAACCACTCTATGTACCCGTATACAACTATACAATGTGTATTTTTTATTTTTCATCCATACCTAAAAATAACTATTAACTTTTTGAAAATATTTTGGGAAAAATTTGCACATTATTTTCAAGAAATTACAGTAAGTAATGACTTGAGTCATCCAACGCTTCTGATACAATGGGAACACTTGTCTCGGGAACAAGCACCGCAAAAAGAATCCCTCTTCCTCTAGACAGTCATTGCTACACGCTGACTCTTTAACAACAATTTCATACTGTACAGTAATATGGGTCCATATTGCCTCCAAATAAAGTGCTTCAATGTAACAGACAAGTGGCTATATTGGAAAACCCCTTCGCCCTCATTACTCCACTTTATTTATTTTTAACCACACACTGATTTACGTTTGGGGGCTAGAACGGATTAACTGCCTACCCATTCATCTCAATTGAAAAAAAATACCTTGTTTTACGAATGTTTACCTAGGGTTACAAACGGGATCACAGAATGATTTAATTTCATAACCTGAGCTTCTGCTGTGTTTGAAAAATTATACAATTGTTTTACCTGATGGTCCTTCACCGGGAGACATGAAGATTCTAAACTTTCTGTAGGCTGGTCACCAACTGGGTCTTCATTATTAGAAAAAACAAAACAAAACACAAAAGCATGTGAAACTCAAGTCCTCCACGGCTATAATTTAAATATGACGACAATGAAAATGTGTCTTTTCAGGAAGCGACAGAACATCATTATGTCAGTATGCAAAAAATGATTAAGAGGAAAAAAGAAAAACCTTGCTCACGATGCTTTGTCTGTTCCTCCAGAGGCCTCACAGTTTCAGCAGCAGTCTCCTGATATGAAATACACATAAAAAGTCTTATATACACACATATTGAACTGAATGTATCTAATCTGACAATACAGTCTTTTAATTGGAACTGATTTTCACAGAGGAGGGAGAGAAGACAAAATAGGACAAAAATTAGTGCATAATCAAACGACCTAATATAAAGCATAACTGGGTCAAGTCGTTTTTCCCTATTCACTAAAACCTACAATGTAAACTGTATGGAAGGTCCTCAAAGCACCTTTGTGCTGATATTATACAGTTTTTTAATCTGAATTCCGTTAGAAATGAAACATTTTTATTTTTCGATTATCGGCAAAAAATGATCGTACATTGATGGATTCGCTAGAAAAAGACGGAAACGAAGTGGAAAGAGCCGAGTAGGAATGTGACGTCATAGCTGGTTTCAACAATGGCGAGGTTTGGAATACATTGTATGAACGACGATGAATTTTCCGATATTTCGAGCGATGAACACTATTCTGAAGGGTCCCACGAAGACGATGAAGAATACGAGCTTTATAAAGGCTTTAAAAGTTATCAATTTGAGCCAGCACGCACGTTCGAATCCAGACGAAATAGGTGGCCATTGAAGAAAGTGCCGAGCACGCAGGGAGGAGGATATGCCTCGTCTTAGAAACAAAGACTGGTCAGCATTTGTGAACTTCTTGTTAGGTTTAGTTAGTCATAAACTGATAAATAGTAAAGGCTTCGATATCCCGAATGTATATACGAAGTTTTCGGTCTTGTTTTAAAATTATGCAAACGCTGTGTATTTAGTAAATAGGTACGTGACCACCCAGCCATTCATGGTACAACGTGATGGCTCTGCCTGTACTTGTATGAGAAACTATCTGCAGGACGATGTGTTTACCTGTAGTGACGTCTGAGGTAAGCCACACGTGTTTTTCAGACACGGGAAACTAGGTCAAACTTCGCAGACTTTAATACATAAACACTTGTTTTTTGGTAAAAACATCGAAAAGATTATGCATTTTATGGTAGAGTTGAACATATATTTTCGTCTAAATAAGATAATTTGCGTTAGAAATTAGACATTCCATACACTTTAATGGAGGTTGTGCACTGCAGTGACTTGACAGTACCTCAGGACTGACGATGGTCCAGCTGCTGTTAGCACTGTTGATGCCAGACATGGCCCTACCTCTTTGAGGCTGTGCTTGTCTCCTGCAAAACAAACACACAAACAAACAAACAAACAAACAAACACACACACACACACACACACACACAAGTGTTGGATACAAAGTGAAACCTGCAAGCTTGGGATAGGTGAGGTTAGAGCAAACTCAAGGCCCAGGTGCCATATATGGCCTATCACATCTGATGTGGCCTACGAGACCAAATCCAGTGTGTCAATTTCCACAACTCCTGCTAAAATTTGTACCAAAACTTTGAATTTCTCTATAAAAAAAAAAAATCTATGTAATGGAAAAGATCATTTGTTTCTCTAATTCCACTCAAAAAGCAACATTTTCATAGATTATAGATTCAGAGCCAACAGTTTAAACTATTTCAAGTAGTTCTTTGCTTATTTTTATATGACTTGGGGTTTCAGCTCATAAAACCCAAAAAATCAAGAGTTCAAAAAGTGCTAATGCTGTGAAGGAATCAGATGAAATTGTTATAAATGTTTTCAACTGAGTGTCCCATTCTAATCATCTACAAAACTCAAAGCACCTTCACAGGTTTCCCCAGCTATCATTAAATTGCTGCAGTTTGGTTCAACTGTCTCTGTTGGGTCTGATACGGGGAAGACTCCAGACTTGACAATTGGCCAGAAGAGCATCATTGATTCCCTCCATCGAATATGTAAGAAACAAAAGTTCATAGCTTGGGAGGCCGGCTGTTCACAGAGTGGAGTGTCCAAGCATTTCAATGGAAAGTGTAGTGGAAGGACAACATGTGGCAGGAGAAGATGCACTAGCAAGAGATGAACGTGGATTCAGCGTATTATCAAACAGACAAGATTCAAGAATCCAGCAGAGATGTAGAAAAAGTGTAATTGGCTGAGTGGAGTCACAGTTTAAAAAAAAAAAAACACTAAATTCGGACACATCCAGGAGATGGGTTACAACTGTCGGGTTTCTCAGGTCAAACTGCTTGCCACCGTGAGCCAACATGGGAAGCATCTCAAATGGGACAAAGAGAAGAAGGACTTGACTGGTCGTCAGTGGTCCAAGGTCCTCTTTCCCAACGAAAGTAAAGTCTGCCTTTCATTCGAGAATCAAGCAATATCCAGTGCAGGTGTTGACAAACTCTGCATCTAATGTTTTCTATTCAATGTCCTCGCTCCTGTCCAACATTAGCTTAAAAGTGCTGCATTTACATCTTCTATTAATACACACACAACATTTGAATACTTTCCTCAAGGTCTCTCTGTCAACAACAAAGAGCAAATGTAATGTGCTGTCACCAGTTTGCAGTACGTGTGCGTGCACAGGAAGTGTGTTTCCAAGGGGTCATTTAGTTTCGCCATTAGTAGTTTGTGTGTGTTGTGGGAGTTCAGTCACCCAGGCGAAATGTTTGGGCTGAGGGTTTGGTAGCTAAGGCTGGCCCAAGCTGTGAAGACAGTAGAATGGGCTAAATCAGCATTTCAACACTACTTGGGTCTTCATTGATGTCAACAAAACCAAGTTGTAACGATATCCAGCGGGAACATTCAAGGCCTGAACAATTTATTCTAGGATGTCATCTATTTAGTTTTCAAAACAATTTAGACAACAATACAGTATAAATTAAATTCAGTCTGCAAAATTGCATTTTTACTGTATCGGCGATGTTTATGTAACTAAGTATGGTTTACAATCTTAACTGTGGTGAAAGTGCAAGAATAAATGAAAGAGTTGACATTATAACCCTATCGTAATAGCATAACTCGCTAAGTAACTTTTGAATGTTTTAAGGAAACGGAAAAAAAAATAATAATTCAAGAAACTAAGAGTCCAGTTAGCGCAATTCAACCTTTGTGGATTAACACGAGCTGGATGACTGATAATCAACATACACAAAGATTAATTTTGTGAGCAGTAAAAAATAATTATTATTAACTATTCTGGTGGTCTTCATGTCAAGGTGTTTAATATAATAAATAGTCAAACCTACTGGGAGATAACTCTTGGAAAAAGCTGACCACTGAAATACCTCTTTGGGGACCTGACTCAGATAGACAAATGACATTTGAAAGCAACTGGTAGCCCAAAATGGTTTATAGCTGCCCGCCAGTCTCCAGGGGGTAGCTAAAATTGGGGATATTTGACAGAACGTTTTCCAATTAAAGGAATAATAGAAATGCTGAGATCATGTGAATGTGATAGACTAGCCATTGCTTAAAGCCCCCCCTTGTAGGAGACAAGACACCATTAGAAAAGTAAGAAGTTCCGATCAAGTAGTTGTAACTTATGATGAAAGAACACCAGATACCATTAAAAACTATATAGATATATTATACTGCACGAATTACCAATACCACAAAACAACAATAAAAGCGCTGAGACACGATTATAACAACAACTGTAGAAAAGGCTGTAAAATTAGATGTTGGGACACAATTAGAATTTGTGCCATTTTATAGATAAAGTGGTCCAAGCCCATCATGACCAAGAGGTGGGTTTAGGATAACGTGGGCAAGTCCCAAACTGAAGTTAAACGCATGTTTTACTTTGACCAACATTTTTCGTTGTTCTGGCAAATTGCTCTGTTTGTCCAAGGCCATGAATAAACATTCAGTGTTCAGCTCTAGCGCTTATCTGTTGGTTAACTGAGTACTGTACTTCTTAAAACTTTGTAAACTGCATCCAAATCCAACTCCGTTGATTGACCACCAACTACGAGGAGAAGAAGCTTGAGGTTAGAAGAGGGCAGACGAAGGCCTGGGCCCGCACCTGCCCCGGCTGTGCCACCCAACCAAGGCAGCGACAATTTGTGACACAATACTCTGTTTTGGACACGTAAAATAGAAACAATTTTTACAAGGATACACAAACATGCAAAATTTGGTCAATTTTCCATGATGCTAATGCCCTGGAAAGGTGACTAATATGTTGGAAGAATAAAAACGATCCAAGAGGGCCTCCGCACCACCGAATAACTGGACTTCAAGAAATAACATAAATCCAAAATAGCTCATAGTATGTAAGAATAAACTTGAATTAACTGAAATGCCCCACGATAGGACAAAGAATATAAATATCAAATGTACAGTGAATATAAAAAGTCTACGCACCCCGATTCAAATCCCAAATTTTGTGATATAAAAATAAGACCAAGATAAACTTGTTCCATTATTAAGAGATAACTTGTGCAACTCCATTTGAAAAAAAAAAAAGTCAAAGGGAAAGAAAAATCACAATCATAAGCCACATTCTGCCAGGCCTCACACTTTTCCTTCCCAAGCTCTGCAATGTAGGTCTCTTCTCCCAAGAGACTCTAGCCTGGGGTCCGAAGAGCATCGCGGAGCCTATAGTGGGACGGCTTACAAAGACAATCCGCTAAATATAGCTGCCAGGAGATTGACTGGAGACAGGAGAGAAGGACAGCGAGCAGCACAGAGGAAGACAGCTGGATTAGTCCAAAAAATTTTACCAGCTGTGAGCTTTCAACTGCTTTTGGTTTATGTTACATAGGAAGCCTTGAATTGGGATGGTACCATGGTTTAACAAGCATAGTTAAAAGCATCTTGTGTTCCAAAGACAACTGTGGGCTGTGAGTAAGAAAATACTACCAAAAAAGGCCAGGACAAAGACACTGCACCAGTTTGAGAACAACAACGTGTGCCTGACAGCTTCTCAAAACTATGTCCATTCAATTAATTTGTCTGTAAAACAATATTCTAACTGCAGAGAATAAGTTCTGAATAAGTTAACATTAAAGTGTCATCAAACATAAACTTTAAAAAAACACCTATTCAAAAGAGACTGCTCTGCCCTACTCACTGGAGCTAAGACTGTCATGTACATCAAACACGAACAAGTGCATTATTTTGCCAGGACAGTGAAACCCTGAACTGTTTTCATTGGTCTTTCCGTCAAAAAAACAAAAACAAAAAAACAGTTTTCAGTTAATTTTATGAATATCACAAGTTTCCTGCTGTGAAATCTCACGAGATTTGCCAAAGTCCCGCGTGGTGACACTTGAAGCTTGAGAAGCATTGCAGTGGGATATGAGTGAAATGAGCATCACCCACATACCAGAAGTAAACACTGGAGGCTACTTTTTGGACAAGAGCCGTCAACGTCGACGTTGAGACAAATAAAACTCACATTTACACTTTTCACGAATGAATCGAACACGCGTACAACTGAGTAAATGTGTTGAAGAAACAAAACGCAACCGTATGTGAAGCAAACAAATGGGACGTTACGAGCCGCGCCAGAAGTTAAGTTTGAGTTCATTGAATCAACAACCTGCTTCATACCTTCCTTCACTTTCAGTCGACTTTATCCAGGCAGCTTTACGCGCAGTTAGTTCCGAGGCGGTCGTCCTCCTTCCTCGCTTTGCTTTTCATCCGAGTTGAGAAGCAACGGTCAGGTCAGACGTGCAGTCAGAACCAACACGAGCCGCGTAGGCCCTCCGTCCAATCGCAGCCAAGATTTCATCAAATCCCGCCTCCCACGTCTGGCGAAGACCAATCGCCGCGCGTCCTCTACTCTACTTTGTTCGGGGAACTTTCCTGGTTGATTGACGTCTGACAGGTGACGTTGGCGAGACAGTAAATGCAGTTTGCTCTTGTGTTTAAAACGCTGACATTTCAGTATTTACCTGAGGTTTCTTGCTAAACCTGAACAAGTTACACACAGAATGGGCTTCACAATAGCCTGGAAAAAATTAGCTTCAAAATGAAGGCACACTTTCTGGTTGTTGGAAAACAATAATGCAAGCATAAAAATAAAATGCTTCTGTTGATGAAGTGATTTATTATGACAGTACAGTGTGGCCTTACACAGCCACAATCATGAGCGCCACATCAGCAACGTTGGAAACGTGTCCAGGCAAAACCAAGAACCGCATCCTAGAGACAAAGAGAAACAGGAAGATGTTTACAGTTAATGGCTTTACTTCACAAGTTGGGAAACAAAAATACTGAATTGACCGAAAAACTAAAACAAATACAGAAAGATGAACTTCAAATCAACACAATTTTATTTTAAACAAATATGACAAGATGACAAGAGGATAAATGAATAAGTTTATAAAAAAAATCAACAATGAAACAAAATTGGAATTCAGTGCTAATTTATATGATTTATATATCTTTACAAATATTTTACTTATTAAATTATAAAAAAAAATACTTGTGTAATATGAATGAATCTGTTCCTTTAGCCTTAAAATACATCTATCCAGCCATCCATTTTCTGAGCCGCTTATCCTCACAAGGAGCAAGGGAGTGCTGGAGCCTATCCCAGCTATCTTCGAGCAGGAGGCAGAGTACACCATGAACCCGTTGCCATCCAATCACAAGGCACATAGATGCGGACAACAGTAGCACTCACAATCACACCGATGATGGGGCTGCGTCAGGAAGGGCATCCAGCGTAAAAACTGTGCCAAACAAATATGTGTGTTCATTTGAGATGTCACGGTGTGGCGACCCCAAACGGGACAAGCCGAAAGAAACTTACTTACTTGTTTAAGTTTATGATTATTTGAATTACATTTTTGTACATATTACTTAAATGTGTTACTTGTCTTTTTATGACTATTATTACTTACAAGTATTGAAATTAGTGCTAATTAATTTTATTTTATATATTTTTATTAGGACAAATGTATAATATGGTTGTTAGCAACAGGTGTATTTTATAATAATAATAATATCTCAACGAATACAGCATTTTTTTAAAATAAAATATACCATTTTATTCCTTAAATTGAAAAAACAAAAAATAATGCAAACAATAATTATTAAATTTTTTATAAATACAAAAACCACTCACATTATTACCATGTTTTTTTTTACAATTTAGTTTTACTGACAATATTACTATATTAAAAACTGAAATTAGAATGTTTAACATTGCTGTATATATTTAAGATCCATTCAGTTGTTCAGTGATTGGAGTTACAATGGGAGCTTGTCGTACTTGCCTTTATTTTTCCAGCATCCCTCGTCCAAATCTTTGATTAAAAGGCAAAACACAAAATCACTCCGGTTCCACTCCATCAACACGTTTCTAGTCCAGGATCTCCTTGATGCACCAGCAGCACAGCAGGAAGTAGAGGCACTCCTTTAGCGACTGCACAAACCCGTAGGCCACGTTCCCACCGAGGAGGTTCTTGCCGCGGCCCAGACCCACGGCCACGTCTCGCAGCTGCTGTCCCAGCGAGGAGGATGAGGATGAAGAGGCGGGCATGGCCTGAGGAAGAGGCCGCTGAGGATGCATGGCTCCAGAGAGGAACGGGATGAAATGGGAGGCGAGCTCTGACAGATGGGGCAGGATTGGACTCATGCAAGTGCTAGCGGGCTTCCTTCCCGGTCCTCGACAACTTCGTCTTTCTCGACTCTTCTTCTTGTTTATCATACACACTGCACGTCGTTCCACGTCGTCTCTCCTTGTCCACTGACATCCACCCTGAATCGGCAACCTGCTGTTAAGTGACGCTCACAAAGAGGAGCGTTCCAGTCCTTTGTTGAGGACACTGTGACAGCCTATTGAGGCTGCATTCTAGCAGCTTGGGCTTTGTCTCTTCATTTTGGCTGCAGTTCCACTAGATCCTCTCTGGATCCATCCATTTTCCATGATGCTTGTTCCCATTAAGGTCATGGGTGAGCTGGAAACGGTCTCAGCTGATTTAGTAGGGTGACACAGAGGTGGGCGGAACCAGTGTTCAACTGTAATTCATTCAGAATGCTGCGGCTCGTGTTTTGACCAGTACAAAGAGGTCAGAGCATATAACTCCAATTCCAAAGTCTTTACACTGGCTCCCAGTCAGCTTTAGAATAGTTTTTTAATGTTCTGCTACTGGTCTATAAATCACTAAATAGTTTTAGTCCTGGCGGCACAGTGGATCAGCTGGTAAAGCGTTGGATTCACAGTCCTGAGGTCCTGGGTTCAATCCCAGACCCGCCTGTGTGGAGTTTGCATGTTCTCCCTGTGCCTGCATGGGTTTCCTCCCACATCCCAAAAACATACAACATTAATTGGACACTCTTAAATTGCCCCGAGGTGTGATTGTGAGTGCGACTGTTGACTGTCTCCATGTGCCCTGCAATTGGTTGGCAACCAGTTCAGGGTGTACCCCGCCTCCTGCCCGTTGACAGCTGGGATAAGCTCTAGGACTCCTTGCAACCCTTGTGAGGAGAAACGGCTAAGAAAATGGATGGTTTAGGTCCTCTATACATAAAAAATTCTTATGGAATATAAATCCAATAGGATTGGTGTTTGACCAGATTGACAGGTCAAATAGTGGAACAGAGAGTCCACACAAAACATCAATCCAGCCATCCATTTTCTTAGCCGCTTATCCTCATGAGGGTTGAGGGGAGTGCTGGAGCCTATCCCAGCTGTCAATGGGCAGGAGGCAGGGTAGACCCTAAACAGGTTGCCAGCCAATCGCAGGGCAAATTGAGACAAACAGCTGCACTCACAATCACACCTCGTGGCAAATTAGAGTGTCCAATTAATGTTGCTTGAATTTCAATGAATTTAAATCATTGTAAACTATTTTTGATATTGATGAACACATTGTAATCACATTAATTTGTCAATTTAATAAAAAAATTACATTATGGAGAACCAGAATAATAAAAAAAAGTCAAAATTATGACAGAATGGCTCACTCCAGTTTACCATGCAGATGTTTACTTTGTTTTCATACAGACATTTAAAGTTTCATTTGAAACCTGTTTTGAATAATAATTTTTCTTTTAGTTAAAAATTGATCAGTGAGGGATGCTTACACAAGAATTTATTTCTCAAGATATTTCATGTGACAGCAGTCAAAATAACCACACAGTACCATTTTAAAATACTTACACTTTAGCTTTCAAAAATACATGTAAGTGAATGACAAAAGTGTGTTTTTAATCTGCTCTTAGTTACATGTTGCCTTTCCAGATATTCAAAAGCGCCAACAAGACAAATGAATGTGTATGCATTTATTCATATATATATATATATATGCAATCTAGACTTCCAATTACAGGTGTAAACACATTTTCCCTTAAAACAAGTATTAAAACAGAAACACAAACATCAAATCACCTGTGCACATATTTTTTTTAAAGGAACCTTTGGCTTTTTTTTTCTCAAGACAAATCATCAAGTCACAAGTTACCACCACCAACATACACAGAGAAAAAAAAAAACATTTTTAAATCCATCAATTTATTTGTAATCATGCGACGAAGGCAGCTGCAATGAACACAAGACTACTTGACGAATGGTGTGGCTGTACAATGGCAGCCTGGACCTAAAGCTGAGTGTGTGTGTGTGTGTGTGTGTGTCCAGGCAGGTATAATTTGAGCTACCATGTGACCAAAAGATCCCTTCTCATATGCCAATATGTTCTACCCCTCCATCTAAGAACCAAAACTCCCTGCAAACTACTTATCAAGTTCACACTATAGTCAATGCTATTTACAGATGCTCAGGAACCCCCCCCCCCCAAACCATAGGTGACAAGTATCTGTGACTCTACAAACACGATGCGTGCCTCAGAGGCGATTGCCATCACTGAATCATCCTGTTTACGCGTGGCTTTTTTTTTTGCAGTCTGTTGTAATAACTGAGAGGATTTGTAAAATAAGTACAAAAGGTGACTGGACTCACGTAACTGCATTGAAGAAAAAAGGCACAAAGCAATTGCAAAATTAGAAAATGAACTGGTGACAATAACTGCACATCCAGCGAGGAGTGACATTTGGCTTTCTGGTTCCTTCCTTTAAAAAAAAAGAAACATACAAAAAAGTACAGATCCGGTCCATGAAACGCACAGCAAAAATGTATCATTTCCTTTCCATTCTTCTCTACGAGGTGTCATAGATTGTCAATGCAGGCATACAGTGGAACCTCCAATGTCCTAAAAGTACAGTTCAAGTGACAGTTTTCAGAAAAACTAGGTCCCAAAAAGCAGCATCAAAAACAGTGATTCCAAACCACTGTACCTGAGATCACCAGCTGTGCAAGAGAATTTAACAATTTAACTTCATTGGTCCCAAAATTATTAATCTTTATTCACCTATCTATTCCAGCGATATAGAGTTGGGGGGGGAGACTATTAAATACTATTTCATCAGACGTACAATTTACCTGTGCATAAATGTGGGGGCATTCATAGAAGAGATTAACAGCAAAACAGGCCCAAATTTAAAAATAAGCAAATTTTGGAGTAAACTCAGATGAACTCATCAGTATTTCAGTACTGGCAGTTATCCTTTTTGTGACATCATTGTTTAGTGATTGGGATTTTTTTTTCTTCTGATGAAAAATATGTCCATTGCCTCATTAAGACATTAACATCAGAGGTTGCTTTTGTTTCAATGCCATAACAGAAGGGACAAAAGAGGAAAAATGTATAAATAGGATATAGCTGCTCAGTAAAATGAAATACATCAATCTCTTCATTTTCTATGGAATTTATCTACATTTGGGTAAGGGAAAATACAAATAATCTGGATGCTTTTGATCCTTAAGTAACCCTAAAATGCAAATTTTGGGGGAGATGTGGGCGTGAGAACCTGCTAATTCCACATGTGAAGACCAGAGGAGAGATTTGAACCCAAAACCTATAAACTGCTGCTCAGAACCAATTGACTAAGCAGATGTTAACATAAAAGCACTGTAAATGGCCACAGGGTGACAGTATTATCGGTCCTGCTTCCTTTCAATTACGGGGCACAGTGGTTTTACTTGTTGTACAATGGAACAAATTATTTCCATTCTTTTCAATTTATGTAATTCATGCTGTTGGAGGTTTCACTGTATAATAGTAAGTAGTCACTGAAAAGCATCACCATTAGATAATGTGCTGGTGGGTGACATCATTGCACAATTTCCCCACTGGTGATGGAATCAAGAGCACTACAGAACACTATATCAAGCAAGTCTTTTGTTTCTACAGTATATGCACTGCATTCTTGCTAATTAGACTCACGGTGCACATCCTCTGCTGTTCTTTGGCATGGTGGGTGCGTGTACTCACTATGTCATCACAAAAACAAACAAACATAAAAGTATGTGTATATATGTATAAACAGCAACATTGCAGTCCCAGTTTTACATACATGCTTTCCATCGCCTTCACCACATGTTCGGTCCTTAAAGAAGGGAGTGTTCGGTGTCTCCAAGATGACTCTTGAAGGGAAGAGTTTATTCAAAACAAGAAAGAAAAAAAACGAAAAAAAAAAACCTTTTCCTCCCTGGCAACACATTCAAGGAGGGAAATCACAATGAAAGCATGCAAGCTCATATTCTGTTCATGCAAATTTCCAGATTGCATTTTCGTGGCGTTATTAAAGATTAAGACTCCCCCCCCCCCCCCCATGGTGGTTTTCTTTTTAAATTGCATTTGTTTTTCTTGGACTTTCCTCCTTGCTTCACAGTAGGCTGTGGAGACAACGCAGCAGTGCTTCAAGGTCGCTTGCCTGATAGATGGGATGGCAGTTCACAGTTTGCTTTGCAACAGCAGCATGTCAGAAACTTTGCACACTTTTTTTCCTTTTGGCTTTTTTGTGTGTATTTCTGTGGTTGCATTTGGTGGAGGAGTTTTATATATATATATATATATATTTTTTAGGATCTGCGCTCCACCGGCTGTTGCAGACACACTTCACTTCCCGCAGACACAATGGGGAGTCTGTTGTCCATGTGGTAGCTGATCAGGTGACTCACGCTCTCAAACCGATGGTCTTTTGTACGAACCTGTGAACACAAAAAGTTTTGAAACTTAATCAAGTTATATTGATTTTCATGTATTTAATGGGTATCTTCTGGCTGGAAATGACAAGAAAGTAGCACAATACATTAAGAACGTGTATTAAAGAAAATGTCAATTCTTTTCTTGGTTCACCTGCCTTGATCTAATAATCTGAAGTGATTTCTTAATCAGTAGGGTTTCATATTATGTCAATCTACCTTTTACATTTATAACAGCTTTAACTCTTCTGGAAAGGAGGTCAACGAGGTTTAGGAGTGCGTGTATGGGAATTTTTGACCATTTTTCCAAAAGTGGATTTGTGATGTTACGCACTGATGTGGAGCGAAAAGGCCTGGTTCTCCACTTTATCCCCATGGTGTTCTCTCATGTTCAAGTGAGGACTCCGTGCAGGCCAGCAAAGTTCATTCATACCAGACTCAGTCATCCATGTCTTGATGGACCTTGCTTTGTGCACTGGTGCAGTTATGTGGGAAGAACAAGAGGCCATCTGGAAACTTTTCCCACAAAGTTACGAACAATGAATTGTCCAAAAGCTTTTGGTATGCTAAATCCTTCAGAGTTCCTTTGACTGGAACTAAGGGGTCAATATTAGTATTAATCTCAAAAACACACAAGGAATTTGTCTCCAGTCAATGCACTCAATTTGACAGTAGATACATTTGAGACCTAAACATTTGAAAACACAATGGAGAGTCATTAAGCCTCAAGCAACTTAATGGCAAGAGAGAAGAAGCTGTAGGGTAGGTATGGGGATAGCGACTATTTTTCCGGCAGTCCTGATTGTCCATTCCAGTCAGAGCTTGTCCTTTATGGTAGCAGCACCAAACCAGACTGTGATCAATAAACACATAACTGATTCCATGACTGCTGTGTAGAACCCTTGTGGTAGCCTGTGAAGCTGGAGGAGGTGCACCCTCTGCTAGGGCTACTTAAGGATAGGGTTGATGTTGGTCTCCCACTTAAGGTTGAGAGAGAAAGCTATTCCCAGGAACTTGAAGGTCTCGATGGTTGACATGGGGCAGTTGGACAGCCTCCTGAAGTCCACGATCATCTTTACAGTCTTCAGCATCTTCAGCTCCTGGTTGTGTCAGCCATCTTGCGTTCATGAATAATTAACACAGCAGTCAGAGGTACCATGCTGGTTGGTTATATGGCTGGTTGGATATGGGTGTCCTTTTCAAATCTGCAGTAGTAGGTGTTGAAGTCATCAGCTAGTCCTCTTTTGTTCTCTGCTTGGGTGGATGGATCCTTGTTGTTAGTTTGTGATTTTAATCCTCAGCAAATTGACTTAAGGTGTCGGTATACTCCCGTGCTAGCGAAGTCAACAGTGCCCGCACTGAATCACGTGACTAATGCTTTCAACACTTTCGGTCGAATTACAGTAGAGACTGAGAGCCAGGCTTTCTCTTCCAACATCAGTATATGGCCTTACAAATGTACTTCTGGAAGAATGGTCAAAAATTCTCATATACACATTCCTAAAGGTTGTGGACAGCCTTCCCAGAGGAGTTTAAGATGTTTATAGCGGCAAAGGGTGGACCGATGTCATAATTAACCTCATGGACTAGGAATGGGATTTCACTTAAAGATCTTTTTATTTTTCTGAAGAACTATTTGAACACAACACTTTTTATGTCCTCTTATTTTGAAACACAGCCCTACTTTTATTTAATAAAATATATAACATTACACAATTGTGTTCTAATGTTTGATTCAGAATTTGTAAGATGTGCACAATTCTTACATCATCATATGTCAGTGAAATTGGAGAAGAAGAAGAAGAAAAAAAATACTATCGATTTTCATGAACGTTTTTGGGACAATATATTCTAAAGAAATTGCTAGGATGGCAGGCCGAAACAGAAAATATGTACAAACAACATATTGTATAAACAGTATAGAAGAGTGTAACAACTGAACCAGGGAATGATATACTTAAAGCTCCAAAGCCTAAGCTGTGAAAAGTTGATGTCCTCATGTCTGTACAAATTATAGCAAAAACACACGTGTGTAATGATTTTTGGGACACCTTGTACAAGTCATTTTGCATTTGTATAGCTTTCTGCGGGTCCTTTTTTTTGTGATGAAAAGAGGAAATTGTTTAAGAAGAACCACAGAACCTTATGTGGGAACAGCATATATAAACCGAGGCTCCCCCTGTATTTGGAAAGGTTGAGAACACATTTGGACATGGAACTGTATGCAACATCCCCACATCTTCCTCGCTTGTCTCATCAGCACTCACCACTCCCTCCGGGTCGACGAGGAGCAGGTGTTTCGGCTGACCGCCCTGTTGTCCCGTGAGCACGTACTGCCCCGGCGTGGTTCCGGACTCTCGCACTAGAAAGTCTCCGTCACGGCTCAGCAGCCTCTCCGCCTCCCTGCGACTTAAGCTGCCGTGGAACCAGGTCTCGCATTGGAGCTGCTCCACCAGAGGGGGCGCTGCAGTAATGGAGCCCCCAAGGGCATCATCAAATGGCTCTTTAAATAAAAGGATTTATACTTGTATTAGGGCAAGATGAATTGACTCCTTGTGGCATGAGTAACAATCTGTGAAGATTTATTTTACATGTGCAAAACCTGAGATCATAAATGGTGTCTTTTGCGTAAAACAATGTCATGCTACTTAGAATACACTAAGCGATCAAACACTGTTTTATACTCTTTCTACAGGCCAACAAACCATACGTTTTCTACGTGCCAAAACTAAATTAAATAAAAGTAGAATAGAATGGAAAAGGAAAAAAATGAATAAAATGGAATATGATTAAAACATATTACAAATTGATTTTTTTTCAATAATAAGTCATAAAATGATCATTAAATAGCCTCACTGTAATTTAAGATTATGCTGTTAAAAGTATTTAATGAACAATTTAGTGCAAATTATTAATTCATTCAGATTCTAACTAGAGAATTTATTGCCAATTTAATTCTGACATGAAAATCCATGACGGTAGCTGCAATTTCTGAAGAAATGAGTATGATGCTGACAGTATCATTAACCTTGGAGAACCCATGGGGTCACATATGAACAAGTGTAATTAAGGGCCCACTATATAAACACAGTGCACTACAGTTACTCATTTTACCCATAAACCCCAACGTCTCACATTTGTCTGCATTAAATGCAATGTTTTTGGGTAGTTAAGGCCCACTGGGTCATATTTGATCCATTATATAAACCGGAGGTAAATTAGTAAATTTTTCCAAATGTGATGTTTTTGTGCTCCTTTGTTGCTTATTGGGCGGCATGATGGCTCAGCTGGAAACCCTGGGCCTCTGAGTTTTGAGGTCCCGGGTTCGATCCGGGACCCGCCTGTGTTTGCATGTTCTCCACGTTCTTGCGTGGGTTTCCTCCAGCCACTCTGGTTTCCTCCCACATCCCAAAAGTATGCAAGATTATTTGGACACTCTAAATTGCCCCTATGTGTGTTTGTGAGTGGGCCTGTTTGTCTTGATGTGTCCTGCAACTGGCTGGCAACGAGTTCAGGGTGTACTCCGCCTCCTGCCCGTTGACAGCTGGGATAGTCTCCAGCACTCCCCACAACCCTTGTGAGCATAAGCAGCTAAGAAAATTGATGGATGGATGATTCCTATTGATTAATTTAGTTTGTACATAAAATTTTAAAAGAGGATTTAGATGTCTTGGGTTCTCTAGGGTTAATATGCAATGGAACAATGTGTGTGGGCCATATGAATATATAAGTTAGAACCTTATTTATTTATTAGTTTGTAATATTAACAGTAATTAAATTGTTATTCACCTGGACAACAGTTAAAATTGTTATTTAAAAACAAATACAGTTAAAGGTTATGATGGCGACAGTTTGAAACTGGAGAAATTATTAATCAGAGAAAGAGACGTGTCCTGGAATCGATAGTGTTCCACTGTATTATTTAAAGATAAGGCATTCCTGTTTCCCCATTGGGGAGATGTCCAAACGTTTGGCTCAATACAGTTATTTGCAAGTAATTTGCTCTAGAACATGTAGTCACCACAGATAAAAAATGTTTTTCATTTTGAGAGGAATCACCTAAGTGCCGTGGTTAAACTCAAAGGAACTCACTCATGTCAAAAGCATCTCTGTGAGCATTTCCATTGGCGGCAACTGGTGGGCGGGGTTTATCCACATTGACGTAAGAGGGATCATCAAACAGCTCTCGCCCTCCTTCCTTGCCACCTACTAAAAGCAGGAACATGTCATGTTACCAAAATGTACTTTTTAACAAGTCATGCTGTCTGTGAATCATAACCTTGGGTGCATCCCATCTGCTGCCTCGAGGGCAAACTGAGCTCACCTGGCAGAGGCGGCAGGGGCTGCTTGTGAATGTCATTCTGACCCGGCTGTCCATAAGGCTACAAAAACACACACACAACACAGGCAGGCACACATGTAGGCACACACATCAGATTGATTTTAGAGTTATTTATACAAATGTAAAAGTGTTCTGCACGTGCAGAACGTTTTGCCTTTGGCCAGTTAAAAGGATTAAACAGTCAACTGTGATATGTTGATATTAAAACAGAGCCTCTGTTACGCTTTGCTGCAATTGATTTTGTGCTCTTATCGCTGAAACGCAGAACCACCAGCATCTGTGTTTCATGCAGAAGCAGTGCAGGCATACATAAGTCTTCTATGTCTCACCAGTGTGGCTCCAGGACGTGGTCTCATGTCAACTAGACCACCAGGGGGAGGCTGTTTACCAGGGAAGTTGTTATAGTAAGGGACGTCAGGCAAGAGGGCCGCCTCATCGTCCTCCTCCTCCCATGCAGAGCCATCAAAGGGAGCCATTCTGAAATAGGAAGTGGTGGACACATGAGATGGTATACAAACTGTAGTCAATACAATGAATGCAGGTGTGCACGAGTACCTGTCATGAGGGGTGACAAGTTTGGGCGGGTTCTTTAAGTACTGCTTGAAGCGCAATTCAAAGGCCTGACCGATGGTGCTGATGACTTCCTGGGCTAAACCCTCAGAACATTCGAGAATATGACACGCTGCAAGAGAGGAGGAGACTGATGATGAGCATGTATTCAATTGAGAGGGATACTGCTCAGACAAGCAACCTTGTGGGGTTACGGGCTACATTTACTTTGCATCCTGTACTGTAATTCCTCAAACACTGTCAACCACTATCATGGAAATCATGGCACAGACAGTGTTATAGGGTGGCCACTCTACAGTGCTGTGTGCCTTTATATTAGGGTAACCTTTGTCAAGCCTGCCCAAGTTCTTGCCATTTGCTCAGTATGTTTAATTTTAAAGACATTTGTTGACTAGGTCTGCTGGAAATGACAACTGGCAAAACCCTTCTTTTTAAAATTAAAAATCCCAAATGAATAATTTTCTTCTTAATGCATAATGCGTCTCTCCCTTTTCCATACCGCCTGATCGTCACTATAGTCCAAGGTGTGATGGAGCCTATCCCAGTAGACTCTGGGCAAGAGGAGGGGCACACCCTGAACTGATTGCCAGACAATTGCAGACCACATAGAAACAACCATTCGCACTCAAATTCACAGCTATGGTAGATGTGCTCACCAGTCATCCACCATCCCACCTTAATGTGCAATACTTTCAATATTTTACTGATTAGAATGCTGTACTTTATCAGATTGAAAGATTGAGTGACCTCAGGTTCACTCAAGATTTATGAATTTAATAAAGAAAATGAAAATTGAGAATGAACAGTTTGTTTTAAACACTTTCTGACCTCCTTTCCCTTACCATAAGGTAGATTGCTTTATGAACATAAGCAATCAAAAAAATTGCTAAATTACAAAATGAAATATGTGTCAGGATTCCTTGGAATAGCATTTAGTTTATTGAAGGACAAATTTTGCAGCGGTTGCTGCACCCACAAACTACTGAAACACAAAGTAGGAATTGTCAAAAACCTAAAGAACAGAGAATACAACGCAGAAGGAGAAGACGTGCATCAGTGAAGCACTAATTACTTGTGAACCTTTGCCATACACAAAAGTAAATCACCTTGATTTGTACATAAAAGTTAAAGTTTCCTAAATACAGGGATTCCTCAGGTTAAAACGGTCTGGACTTAAAACGTTTCGACCTTACAATGCCCATCCCCCGGGCACCATTTTGTCTAGCTAAAGTGCATTGTGCTTCTGCGTGTTTGTGCGCTGTGGGTATTTTCGCCTTCCTTTTTAGGCATTATGGCTCCAAAGAAGAAAGCTGTGTCTTTTAGCAATGCTTCTGCGGCCAAAAGAAGATAGTCTTTCAATATTCATTTTTTCTACTCGTAACAAATTTTACGCGTGTGATTTTTTCGCTCGACTGTGCAGATTTGCGAGCGCAATGGTGCTCGTCAAATCACAGTGACTGAGTACAGCATCTTATCTTTTTATTTCCATTTATTTCTGTATACAAAATATTTTGACATAAATTCTGACTTTAATGGTGAAATCCGACTTGTAACAAAAATCGAGTTACATTACCAGCATAGGACTGAAACTCGTTATGGATTGAGGACAAGATTCCTTCGCAATAGCTAAGCACAGCCTCCCCTACTTCTCCATTCACCTCACAGTAGTAATGGGAAGCACAGCAACTTATTTGTTTATTTCAATGTATTTTTTTTTTAAACAAATTATTTTGACGTAAATTCCGGCTTTAATGGTAAAATCTGACTTACAACAAAATTCAAGTTACATTACCAGCATAGGAACGTAACTCGTTCGCAACCAGAGGACTGCCTGCAAATGTCTCAAAAACATTTTTAAAAATAAATTCAAAGGTATTGTTCTTAAAAGTGATATACAACTTAAATATACTTAAATGTACATTACTGGAAATGTTTAACACACTGTAATCTTCTGTAGTTTGAACATTTTATTCAGTGTTTCGCTTACTAGTAAAGGGAGCGCATGTACCAATATTGTTATTTTAACCACACATTGTGTATCTATGGTGTAGAGGAATTGTGTATGGGGCACATACAGCGGGCACACTACCAAACACAAATCCTCACCTCCCACTATGTTGACAACTTCACAGAAAAATCAAGTATGCGCTGCTTATCAGAAGCCAACACAAACAAAATTCACAATGTTGCCTTACCGTTGTTTGGACATTGAGTATTATCTAAATCTCAATCATCAATTCCGTCTGCTCAATCACATTACAATTGGCCAAAATTCAGAACGACTAGCTCATAGACATTTTTCCCATAAAGCAGCTCACACAAGATTACTTTAGTCATGTGATTTCACACTTAATGAGTCCACAGGGGCTCCACAGATCTATTTGTAAACAAGCAATTAAAGTCAATTTCTCCTAATGTCCCCCTTAATGACAAAAATGAACCCGTATTGTACAGTCAAGATTTAAAATGACAGAATGACAATGCTGTTCCTTTTGCTCACCTCTCTGGTTGACTGGGTCTTTGGCCACATACGCTACATACTCAGCCGTGTCCTGAGAGAGAAAGGGTGAGATGATTAGGCGGGGGGAGAGATCAATATGGGAAGAATAAGAAGTAGAGTGCATTTTTGTGAAGACGAAGAAAGCCCAAACTGCAGCTGTTTCTAGTCCTACCAGGAGTTAGGAAAAACGTAGCAGAAAGCCAGAGAGATAAGCAGGAGTAATAATAAGATCAAGCTAGGAAGAGGAGACCGGAGAGGCGGCAGGGGCATGAGGGGTAGTCATTGGAATAGAAGATGACAGAAAGAAGCAGGAACAACGGATATGTTTGGAGGAAGCTGGAAAAAGGCCAGAGAGAGATCGTGCTAGAGCAAGAGAGATGAGAGATCAGTGAAGGGGCTCGGGTGACTCACTGGGTCTCCTCCAGAGGCAAAGGAGATGGACTGCATGTGATGACTGGCGATTATCTGTGGAGGGAAAAAAGGGAAGAGGAGGCAGAGGAGGGACATGAAGGACATGAGGGACAGGAGATGAGACCATGTGGATGAGGAGACAAATGTGCAGTCATTACTGGCAGAAGGAGTGCTCTGTTTTTCCGTCACGTGCATTTCACGGACTCCAGCAGAGATATAAAAGCTAAGGTCAACACGTATGGGACATCTTTTGAACTATTTGCAACAAAAGTTGAGGACGAATCAATAACAGCCTTACCACTTAACAATCCTGTCTAGTCTCACTGTTTGGCCAGAGGCTATTTCTGTGAATGTTTAGTGTACGTTAAAACGTACATGCTCGGCTATGTCTACTATCATTGGAAAACAGGAAAATATAACAATGGTTTCAAAATAGTTGGACAATGTCCATGGTAATTCATGGAAGTAGTCATTTACGGGAATAAACTGCAGGATAGTCTACTAAAGTCTAAAAAAATTCTTGGAGTACAAGGTTAAAACAACCACATTTAATAAACATTTCGTGGCATTGCACACCCCAGCTTCTCTCTCTCTCTCTCTCTCTCTCACACACACACACACACACACACACACACACACACACACACATTCACTACCTGCACTGCTTATGGGGCAATAACCCCTGCATGCTTTTATAATGTTATGTACTATACTGTATTGTCTTGTTTTACAACTTCATATGTATTATTACAAACTAACCAGTGATGCCGAAGAGGGAAAGCTTAATGATATCTTAGCTCTTAAAATTACAAGATGGGAAATTATTTGGCTATGAACAAAACAATTTAATATCAGTTCCAGGAAGAAAATATGTTACCAAGTTGATGCTAAACTTTATAAAAAAAAAAAAAAAAGCATATGTCAATGGAAGCAGAATGTTTAATGACTGGCATGAAAATGACCAGCAAATGGTACATTTTAAATATGTTGAGAGGTACTCTCTCCAGCGCATCTTGGGTCGTCACCGGGGCCTCCTCCCAGTGGGACGTGCCTTGGACAGCTCACCAGGGCGGTGTCCAAGCAGCATCCTAAGCAGATGCCCCAGCCACCTCATCTGGGAACAGCAGTTTGATTCTGAGCCACTCCGGGATGACAAAGCTTCTCACCCTCTCTCTAAGGGAAAGCCCGGACACCTTTGGCAGGAAACTCATTTCAGGTGCTTGCATCCAAAATATTGTTCTTGACCCACAGATCGTGACAATAGGTGAGGGTAGGAACATAGACCAACCGGTAAATTGAGAGTTTTATCTTTTGGCTCAGTTCAGTCTTTACTACGACAGACCGATAGAGTCCGTATCACTGCACATACTGTATTTATCTGCCTGTTGATCTCCTGCTCCATTTTCCTCTCACTTGTGCACAACTGAAATTTGAGCTGAAAATGTTAAATGTTGCCACTGTGGAACAATTTGTCTGTCATCTCTAATGTTACGCAAACTTATCTAATCCCGGTCACTCACTGGATGGAGGCTGGAGTAAAACGCACTGTGTGTTAACTGGTAATATACCTGGATATTTGGGATTTACAGACTTCAATATGATTTTTTTTTTTTAAATATGGGATTACTGAAGTGTGTATAAGCATGGTCACTGCCAAACAGAGACTCTTTCCCACCTGTTTGCAGTCGGATGCCAGCAGGTTGAGGCTGCTGGTGGAAATGGTGAGGCTGATTGTCATGCCAGCAAACTGCAGGTTGCTCTTGCCCAGAATAGACGTGAGGCAGCGTGAAGACGGCTAAGAAGCCAAGTAAGCAGAAACAAACACAAAGTTGTTTAGAGAACAGGGCACCTTTTTTAAACTGAAAGCTACTTGTTGGATACTGATGACTGCAAAGGGCTCCCAGTTTAATAGCCAATTCTGTAACAAGACATTTTCCTAAATTAACTTTAATTGTGGCATTATTAATTAATTAAATCTATGTAAAGTTTGAACACGTTAGATGATTTCTCACAATGCTTTCTGTTTGATTTTTCTCAATAATTATCAACTGTCTAACAAGATAGAATAAATAATATGTACCACCTTATTTCTATCAATTGCCAAAAGTGTTTGCATTTACAAATAATCTATTGAACATTCCTAGGGAATCCTAATGGCCCATAACTGGTGAGCTATTTATAGAACAGGCCTGCAAGCAATTCCTGTGATCCTTGAGTTTGGCCTGGTGTCAGCGAGTACCATGTTGGTGACCCCTGTTTAGAGGTAAAGAAAAACAGGAAAAAAAAATAACAGGAGTTAGCTAAATGTTTCAGCCTGCATGCGTAGGAACCTGTAGGTGCATGTGTGAAAATGCTTGTGATTGGGGTGGGGATGTGAGAGAACAGCTGCAATTGTGAAAGTAATCCTTTCTGCTCAGCAAAGCCAACTGTGGCCCTTGAGAAGCAGACTGGGCGATCCACAAAGCCCAGGCCAAGAACATCTCAAACAATCACTCACTCACGTGCACGGTCACATACACATACATGCAAACACACTCTAAAAGACCAGTGCTATTGTGCCAATCTGTTCCTGAAAAGAATTTTGGGACAGGACTCACATGCGATTACAATAGTTAAAGCGACCATTTAGGTTAACAAAATCATATAATTATGTCTGCTATGTTCTGCTCCAGGCATGGCATTCCTTGGTCAAACAGTGTTATGGCACAGTCCCACTGAATATAGCCAACCACCTGTTTGTTTTTAGTTTTACAAGAATACCAAGCACAGACTGGTTGTTGCAGCTAATCTCTAGTCCTCACGACACTAGCTGTATACAGTTAAATGCCCCAAAACAGTGTATTATAGTAGTAGTATTACATCAAAAATCAAACAAAACAAAACAAACAAAAAAAAAAACAATCACGCAAGACATCAAAAAATCCAGCAAGACAGTGAGTTTTTTATGAGTGACTAACTGTTGAAACATCACATAGATCATTTTATACTTGAGACCATGTGAATCCCAGGATTTAAATTTCATGGAAACAATCAGTCTGAGCCCTGGCGCAATGAGTCCCTGCAATTTATGATTACAGAATACAGATAAAGTAATCCTCTGCTACATAGCAATTGTTGCGTCACCCAGACCTGCTATGTGGCAGGTTTTCATTACAGTTGTTATTCTTTTTACTGTTTGTACAATATTTTTGTGATTTCGTTTGCTCTTGCGCTCTCTCAATATATTATATGTTTAGGCCTGCCACAATAGCAAAGTTTTAGAACAATATATTCATCCATCCATCCATCCATCCGCTTATCCTCACAAGAGGCATGGCAGTGCTGGAGACAATCCCAGCAGTCATCGGGCAGGAGTCTGGGTACACCCTGAACTGGTTGCCAGCCAATCGCAGGGCTCATCGAGACAGACACACTCATGATCACACCTTGGGGGAGTTTAGAGTCTTCAATTAATGCACGTTTTTTTTTTTTGGGATGTGGGGGGGGAACCAAAGTGCGCGGAGAAAACCCACGCAGGCACGGGGAGAACATGTAAACTCCAGACAGGCGGGGCTGAGAAGCTGTTCCACATTAACGGCATAGTCTGCATTAAGCACTGTCATTCTAGACAAAAAAATGACTAAAATGATTGCCTGTTTCACTTTATTTTTCACTATTACCAACTTCAAAGGCTAAATTTCAAATGCATCCTCTGGGAAAATTTTTACTGGCCATTCCTGAATTTTAAGTTTGTTCATTTTATTCTGTGACATAATCCTTAACATTGCTTTGTTACTTAATACATTTAACATTAACATCAATATACTAATTAGATAACTGTAGGTACATTTCCTATTTAAAACAAGATGTAATACTGGATCAACTCTTGTCACTGATGTTACATGTGCTTCGTGGTTCTGCTGGGATCACAACCAGGAGTACAAGCTCCAGTAACAAAGCGAAAACACAAAAAAACCAGTGTAAAAAATACGACACAGGCCGATTTATCTGATGGGCAAAAATACTGCTTAAACGTATACTTGGAGAGAGGAGACTATTTCCTTGATCTCCTTCACCAAAACCCTTCTCTGTTTGGGTTTATAATGAGTATTCATTTTAATGCTATTCCTCTCTGACCACATTTGTCACATTTTTTACCCAATTGATTCAAACTTTGCCAGTTACAGATCATCAGATGTTAGTATACTGACCATAAAAAAAGTGTATGTACTCTTATGGTTCTATTACACTGTCCTTTACAAAGTTTAAAAAACGAGCCACAAATTGGATGGTTTTCATAATTATGGAGAGACAGTCTGCAGTCTGCAGCGCTAACATTATATTAGCAGACCAACATGTAGCTCAGCGATTTGCGCCATGGGAACTTCATGTTTTATTTCTCGAGTCTCGCGACATGGCATCATACTCGGCAGAGGGAAAGGTCTGCGATTCAATGAACAGGTGCTTGTCTTGGATTTCACTATGAAATGCTGCCACACTTTTGCCATTTGTCTTTTTTCTCTCTCTTATCTAAATTCTGCACAGCATTTTGCAACTGCTTTCTTCCGTGTCATCGATCAAATGTTTCACTTCTGAGCCCACTCATTGATGAATTTAGCAAGCATCACATATGCCACTCCCTGCTTCCATCTTTGTGACAGTCTATTCACTAAACTTAACGCGCAGTTTTGTTTTTCAGTGATTTTTTTAGTGCAAGTGCAAAATGCTAATTTTGACCTGAAAACTTTGATACGAGACTACTTATTTACTAATTTAAACCTGTCCTGTTCAATTGCATGATCATGCATAATGGCGAATCTGTATTCTTATTGTGCTGGAACAGCAGTCGATCGGCCAATCGAAAGCATCGTGTCATATCACACGAGCTGTTATAACAAACATTAAATTTCCTGATAGGAAGCAACCTTTAGCCATCTGCTCCGAAAGCTTACCAATACAGTAAAACAGTGAATTCTAAATTGGCACTGGCATCAACCCCCTGGTTTACAATTTTCAGCGCCATCCCCTGTTAAAGTTAAAAGGGTACAGTGTTTGACTTTATTTGGATCTTAATTAGGTCTATAACACTTTTTTAGTGTCAGTTGATAACCAATACACTTTTGGAGTATGTGGATTAACTTGGAAGATGCATTGTCTTCAACTTCAGAGGTTCCACTGTTCAACCTCTGACTCCATTTCTAATCTCTCTCTTGTGGCGAAGAAATGTGACTGGTATCACCTCCAATACACTGCTATCTGCAAGAGCGTACAATCTAACTAAATCCAGACGCATGTGTGATGCAACTGAACAGCCAACTAACCACAGAGCGAACAATAAAACAAAATCCAACTCTTATCCAGAAAACCCTTTACCACTGCTGCCCACTTAAGCAGCATAAATAAATGATGTCCCATATGGGTGTGGGTACGAAGCTAGTGTGCATGCTGTGTACCTTTCTCCTTCGCTGGGCTCCTTTGGCTCCAGGCACGGCCTCGCACACCACCGATATGGCCTCCCTGAAAGATTTACAACAGGCAAGCATGGTGTAGCATGTCATTAGTACTGACACCTTCCTGGACTATTGTTTTGTTGTGTGGATCAAGTGATAGAATGTATTATTGCTGATGGGCTGTCCTCGCCCAGTGCCACAGACACAAACACTGTGACGGAAACGAGAGGGAAGCCACTGGAATCCCACAACATTCTAATTTGGCGGCAGGAATGAAGCAGCACACATACGGACACAAACCATGCAAATACAAAGTCAGACTCAGAGAAAAAGGACACAACCAGGCAAACACAAAAATGTTTATGGCCATATTTTAACCATACAACACGACACATGAGAAATGGAGGACTGAAAATAGCAAACAGTGTGTGACCTCACCTGGTGACCTGAGTTCTGGTGTTGAAGTCTAGCGCTCGCATGGATTGTAGAACCTCCACACAACCCATGTACTGCACAGGAAACAGGAAGCAAACGCCATGACATGAGCAACAGAGGAAAGAAGCAACCTTTTCCTGTTGTTTAAACTATTGAAATGCAATTAAATATGCACATCATCGATTGTTAACAGTTGTGCTGATGTATTGAATTGATTGGAGATTAATCTTTACGCACTTCAACTACTTTGCTGGCTAAAGAAGACGCTGACATTTACAGAAAGTTGAACAACAGACCTCTGCTATGATACAAGCCTTTCAACACTATAATTATTCTGCATGAGACAAAAAACAAAAAAAAGAAACGGGTTTGTAGCATTCCGACTGTTCCTTCTCTTCCAAAATAATTGTTCATTTTACGCAGTCCAGCAAGAAAATGCAACGAAATACCCATCGCCACGGTGAAAGCCTGTGCACAGACAACTTTAAGAAAAAATATGCCTTGAATTCATTTGCTTCTATTATTACAGATTGGTTGCTACTAGCTACCCATCAACCACATATTACAGTTGATACCATATTATTTTAGTACTTGTACATTTAGTTTCTTTTTCAGTCATTGCTAACCATTGTACCAGGGCACATTAACCAATTCCACCTTAATTGGTCCAAAAACGATTTACATACTACAGATAACGTATTTTTGTTCACATATGAACGCCAGTGATAGACAAACCATAGGTCTTACATTAGATGGCAGAAGGTAGAATTAATCTGTGCATCCATCTGTTGCCATTCGTCCAACTGATTAACAAATTTGTTAGTAAACTAAAACGCGATTGTTATTATTTCAGTGGATATACTGTACTTTTGATTGGTGCTCAGCTGTGAGATTTTTCTAATACAAAAATACTGTATGTGCTTTGGTCAATAAAGATCAATAAATCAGTAAAGCCCAATAAAGATTGGAAACATTGCTCTATCCACTGCTTTTAGCTATTACGCTGCACAGCCATAAGTGTGAATATTTTTTAAATCAGATTGAAAACTTTTTTCATGCTTCTTAGAGTATTTCCACTATTTACTATTTTTTGCACTGTACACTGTTTTGATAGTCCTATTTTCATTTTTGTCATATTTATTTTTCCCTGCTTTAAACTTTTTATTTCTTTGTATTCAAGCGGGTTTAATCATGTAAAACACTACGTGTGTACAAAATGCGTTGTACAAATAAATTTTCTTTGCAATTATCTTGCATTAGATTATGCATGTGAAGCTAATGGAGCGTGTGGTAAGTAGGTATACAGGAGCAATCAAACACTGCTGAATGAGAAGCGGTGTCTGAACTTCTCACTGCTTCTGTATGACACCATAAGGTGAATAGGTATAATCCATATGAAGGTGACAATGATATTCACATACCCGTACAGAGTAGGTGACACCGGTGGTGCTGACCACGTTGTCGGAGTGTAGCCAGCCACGGGTAGGCTTGTTGACAAAGGATCCATGCCGTGTCCACTCATCTCCTCCAAGTTGAGCACCTTCAACCCGTGCCCTCCTGGACGCCCCTCCCAGCCGGTTCATGTCCTGTAGGGGGGGTCGGGGAGGGGGAGAAGGAGCAGTTAAAGGGGGGAATGGATGATGCGAGGGAGGAGATGAGCTGGAGCTGCTCCTGTTTTCCCTGGGAGACTCCCCACGTCGCCGGGGATGCAGCGGCCTGCTAGAGGCCTTGAGTCCAGGGAGAAGAGTGGCGGAGACACCTAAGCGCAAGGAGCCCATCCTTGGGAAGAAGGAGCAGAGGGTGGTGGGGCTGTTCTCTGGTAGCCGGGGAGAGGAGGAGGGCAAGATGGGAGTAAGAGAGGAGGACGACAGGGATGAAGGTAAACCAGGAGAGGGAGTGAGAGGGGTGGCAGGACTGGAAGGAGGGAAGGACGATGGATTGAAGTTTGTTTCATCAGTGGAGCTGAGCGATTCACTCCGAAAGTGGGTGTACTTTGTTTTGGGGACAAGCTCCATAATGGTACTGCTGTATCTTTTTTTTTTTTTTGTTAATGTCCACACAGACTGTAGTGATTTGTATCAAGGTCTCTTTGTTTCCACTTTCAGAGTTTCTCTCCAAAGGACGCGCAGCCGGTCTCCCTCAGAGTCAGAGCAGCATCCATCTGTCCGGTTGTCAGTCCTCCACTCATTAACGGGCTTGCCAAAGTGGACTGCTTTGAAAATGGCTTCATCCACAATGAAAGCAGTGTTAAAAATGTCTTTTTGGAAAAGGGAAGCGCTCCATATGAATGTGATGTATAGATGTAGATAGTTTCGTAGGAGCGTCTCAGTGCGCGTCATGTTGACATCAAACTAAGAGTTCATTGTGTGAGCAGCTCATGGTTTAAAAAAAAAAACAAAAAAAACTCCTGGTCAAGTGAAGAGGCTATCTTTTAAAACAATGGCTGTGAAGATTTTGTCCCAACCTAATGGTCTTTTAATCCAGTAGTCAGTAGCACCAAATAAAATCAACACAAGTGATTGTCTCTCAACACTCTTGCATACATGTGTATGTGTGGGAAATACTGCTCTGAGGAAAGAGTGTATGTGTGTGGGTGCGTATGTGTGAGAGACAGCTCCCTTGCCAGCTCTGTCCAGCTTGAAACGGGTCCATAAAAAACGCTTTTCGGCAGCCAGGAAGGGGGAATTGCATGGGGTTCTGTGCACACTAACAAGGTGACGACACAAACAACTTCAGTTGGTTAATACAACACACACCTGCAACCTCAATTGGCTAAAGGAGAGAAAGCAAGCTTACAAATATATGGCTATGGTCCAACTCCTGGTAGACGCACCCTTGTTAGTAAAGCCCGCTAAAATTTTCTACTCCATCTCTCTCTTCCTCCAAACGATTTGGTGTCCGCCCTGACTGGCCATAGCTAACTCCCTCCCAATGTTGCCTTCCTCCCTCTTTTTCCAGATCACTTCTGGCGCGACCTCCTTCCTTTTCTCGGCACTCCTGTCTCTCCTTTCCTTTTCTCCTCGCCTCTCCTGGAAGTCCTCTCTCTTTCTCCACACAATGTACTCAGCCAGCCTCTGGCTCTCCAGTGCCTCCGCCCTCTCCCGCGCCACCACTTCCTCTCGCCTCTTCCAGATGATCTCCCCCTCACCCCCTCCCGCGGCAGCTTGCCCGTTCTCCAGGCTGTCCTGTTTTACAGTGCCTCTTATTTAGAAAGTGTTAACCACGAGCTTCTCTTGCCTCCCTCGGCTAGAAAGAACGGTGGCTAGAGGCCACACATGCTCACCTAGTTAGACACCAGGAAGAGAGAGAAAAAGGAAAATAAAAAGTGTTAAGATGGTCTAGAGTCAGGTCTTTCCTGACTGAAGCCCCCTCCTGCGGTTGCTTATTCTTTCCCCAGGCTGTCCTGTTTTCCAATGCTGTTTGTTTAGAAAGTGTTAATCACAACCTTTTCTTGTTTCCCTTGAAAGAAGGGATAGCTAGAGGCCAGACATGCTCACCTATGAAGACGCCAGAAAGAGAGAGAGAGAGAAGAAAACAAAAAGTGTAAAGATTGGGCTAGTGTCAGCCCATTTCCTGACAGAAGTTCCTGATATGGGTAAAACAAGCGAGGCTGTTGTGGTTTGAAATTGGTCACCTCAGAGCACCATTGGAAAAGTGTTAAGTATCTGACATACACACTGCAGTAGCACGGTGGTGATGTAACACTAGAGAATGCAGGTCATTGGCTAATGAAGGCCGACGGGTTTGTTGTGATAGTAATGAGACCTGATTTGTAATACACAATTCAACTTTCACTCTGCTGAACCCTTCTATGCATAGCCACACTCACCTTCCTGTCTAGCAAGACACCCATTTGATAGTTCCCTGAGAGAAGAGCAGTGATGTACACCTTATTCATCTTAAGATAAAGCTTTTCAAGCTGTAGACTACAGTACAAATGTAGTGTACCACCTCATATTCTGCATACGCCAACCTTAAAGGTAGACAACAGTCTGTTAACCTGAACAGTTTCCCGCAAGCCAGAGTTCCGAAAAAAAATAAAAAAAAAAAATAAAAAAAAAAAATAAAAAGAAAAAAAAAACGTCAAACAGGCAACACCTCCGCCTCAGCGTGGCTCAGGCACTAGTTGTAGTCACAATCTTTTGACCTTTACTCCCCCCAGGGAGATCAGCACGCACCTTACTTGGATAACACATGCACCTGCAAGGTTTGGCACCAGTATTTATGTGAAGTAAAGACAAAAAAGAAATTTCAAACCACAGCTGAAGTCCCACACACCTACTTACAGTGGCGCAAAACCAACAGTCGCCCACAACCAGTCTAGCACCACAGAGGGGCTTGTCTAGCAAAGCACACTAGTCATCCATCTGGTCATGGATTAGAAGCACCGTGGAGGATTCGCTCATAGTAGAGCAGTGTGAGACGGAAGGTTTTAAAGAAGAATGGCTAGAAAAGTCACCCTGCATCTGCGCCATCAAGGGGTAACCATCAAGGGCACACCAAACAGTCTGATGAGGCCTAAATACAAATGGATTATTCTAAAAGAAAAAAAAAAGAAAAAAAAAGATTACAAAAGATTCAATTTGCGTTCACTTCTTTAAAGTAGAACAACCAAACTATTTAAAGAATGGTGTTAATCCTTGTGCTGCCCAAAGGATGCTTGAGCATACACAGGAAACAGGGTAGGTCAGGTGACTTCAAGAGAGATGACTCACTATACAGTGCAGAAATCCCGAGTCATATACACATGTAAACTAGGTGAAATTACCACAAACACAATGATAATACATTTTTTAAACTAGCACAACAGCATTAAATTGCTGAAAGAGAAGAGTTCATCCTTGCAGAGCCCAATGGATTCTTGAGTATATGCAGCAGACCAGTTAGGTTAAGTGACGTGATTTCAGAGGAAACAACCCTCTCAGTATATATGAGGGGAAATCCTGAGTCATCTGCCCGTGGACAGTAGGATAAACAGGCTCCAAACATTCTAATAATCATTAATTACCCATGTCAATTAATAATTATTATAATGTTTGTAGTAAATGAGTGCGAATGGTAGTTTATGTGTGCTGCAATTACCTGGCGAACAGGTCAAAGTGTGCCCTGTCTCTTGCCCAAAGATATCTGGGATATGCTCTAGCACTGCTCCAACCCTAGTGAGGATGAGCAGCATTGAAAATGAATAGATGGATAGCTGTGTCAAGGCTGGTAAACCATGCACAGTTAAAAAAAAAATGTCCAGAGTGGAATTAGTATGGTAATGTAACTCATCCTACAGCTCCTCTAATCGGCACCTCACTTTGACTGAGGGTGACTTAGGTTCGCCGCAGCTGATTAAGGTGAGATCAGGACAAAGGAAGCGGCAGAGACTCGCCATAGGGCGAACACAGAGTGAGGAGGGGGAGACAGGTGACCTGAAACTACCCTGATTTTCTCAGACTGTTGAGCTCAGCACAGATGAGGACTGTCTAAAGCCTGAAAACAAAAGGCAAGTTCATGTTTTGATAGGATATTCTAAAAACAGTACACAAGCACAAATTCAAATATAATGCATCCTCAACCAAATAAGTGTAAATACAGAATTGAAAGCACCATTTTTGAATAAGTAATTCACGAAAAATTTTACATTTTACCAAGGCTGCAGCTGTAAACCATTGCCTTGACAACAGAAAATTAAAAGATGCTTGTTGAGGACGTTTTTCTAAATCCTAAAAACGGCAGAAAAAGTGTTGGCAGACAAAAAGCTTTTTTGAATCACACGACAACAGCTACATGTAACGTTGAAACCCCCACGTTATTTATTTCATGCAATAGGAGGACCAAATTCCCCCTAAAAGATCAATAGCTCTCAGGAAATTATCAAAGTTGGAGTGGTGTCGCGCCAGCCATCAAAGACAATCAATGTTGATGTGCCAATGCTGGCGGCATGCGACTGGCTCCAACTAGGGCATGTCTGGCATATAAGAACAAAACAAGACAGCAGCTAAAAGAGAACAAAACTAATGTTTAGAAAACTTGCATAAAAACAACCTGAATATTCAAAGTTAAAAATAGCAAAATTAGGATATCATAAAGTCAATATAAAAAAGTCCTATTTAGTGAGTGGAATTAGTCCTTTTTTGTACAAACTTTCTCATTTAGTTTAGGTAACAAACAGCTGACAAGCCATTTCTCTGAAACAGTGGTCAAAAATTGACATGAAATAAGTGTTAGCCGCTTATCTGTCTTCTTCTGCTTCGTCCGTCCACTCGCTGAAAAAAACCTCTGAACCTCTCTTTAACTCGATTAATTCACAAAGTCACTGTCGCCTGCGCATCTCCATCTTTCCTCCTGCCCTCCACAGCATTTGAATGTCCTCTCCTCTTCTTCCTCTCTCCGCTCCTTTCCCTCATTCACTCACTCACTTCGGGCGGATGGTGGAAAGGCAGAGCTGCCAAGGCGGACAATGGCACTACTTCACTGTGCTCCTCTTCTCCCCCTCCACTACCACTCAGTCTGTCCTTCCCCTCCCTCCTGTCTGGGCGGGTGACGCTGCCTCCTATTCTCGCCCTTACCGTCTCAGCATCAGTCTCTCTGTAACACACATACAGCACCCCTCCTTTCCTCTCATCCTGTTTCCTCCCCTTCCCCCCACTTCAGTTTCGCCGTGTACATGTGTATGCACAGCAGGATGCTCCCGCTGCACATTAAGCTCTCCGTGGGGAGATGGAGATGTGGAATAAGTGAGGAAACAAGGGTTGGAGTGGAGGGTGTGACTATCCAATGCTCCTCCTTTACTCATGTTTGGTAACCTGAGAAGCAGAGATTGAAAGAAAAGACAGACAGGATGTAGGCAGTTCAACCTTGCCTAAATAAGGTAGCATCACTGTGGGTTAGCGATATTCTCTGAGGAGTGTAGCAACAGAGATTGCCGTTCAAGCGTGCGAAGGCAGTGATGCAGAAAGCAGAAGTCGTCACCCAGAGATTTACAGGAGTCCTCAAATGACACTACAGGCACTGCAGTACCACTAAACAACCAACGTGGTGTTTGTCTATTGGATATATGAGGTGTGTCAGAAACGTTTCAGGGCTGCTGTCAAAAAAGATACACTTTAAATATAAACAAGTTGGCTCCTTTGATGTGAGACAGAAGAAAAATAAAAAAGTTAGGGTTTCAAAATTACATGCAAAAAGGCTAATTATATTTTTCTGCTTTCATCAAACAGCTGCTTTATTAGATTCATTTATCCTGACTGATTTTCAATCAGTGATGGGGTTGATATGTGCTCTGCAAGTGACTAGTGACCAATTCAGGGTGTAGTCTGCTTTTCGCCCAAAGCTCCAGCACTCCTGCGACCCTTGTGAGGATAAGTGGATTGGAAAATAGATGGAGGGATTTTTGAAACTGATTACCAGTAACTGCACCTCCTTAAACCGGAGGTGCTCAATGCGTTGATTGTGATTGACTGGTCGATCGTGTGACAGGAAAAAAAAAAAAAGAAGACATAAGCCTATCATCCGCTGGATTCTGGTATATTCAATACGTCAATCACGTTGCGATTTACTAACAATCAGTTTGACCAATCCCGGCCTTTTCTGGCATGTATCACTGCACATATGCACATAAAGGCACATACTTTTCCATGTCATGACTTTATTCTCATATCCTGATGAAAAAATACAACAAAAAAAATCTCAAGATTACAACTTTATTTTATAACTATTTTTATCTAATTTTATGGAAGTGATTTATTGTAGGATTTAGTTTTATTTCTTAATAATCTGACTTTGCAAAACTGCCTTTTATTTTATACATTCCAATATTATTTGCAACTTTTGTCTCAAAGTATTATTCAGTATGGCCCTAAATAGTAATTGTCCAGGTGACATTTCTGTTAAATATTTTCCAACGCTTGTGTAAGCCAATCCTTATTACAACTGTGCCTCGTAGTGTTTGTAATTGCGTGTGCCTTACCACATATTCGATTGGCTGCCTGTGAGTCTGTCACGCAAAAAACACCAAAGTGCACATGAGCACAAGACAGACACAAACAGACAAGTCAAAGTGCGTGTGCCGCTGCTGCCCCACATGCGGCTTCTTGCCTCCCAGCATGCATTGCTCCCCGGTGGAGCTGCAGACAGGGCTGCGATGGGAAGCGGATTATGCAGACACAGAGATGTAATATTAAACAGCAGAAGGGCCAACACTGAGAGCGAGAAAGAGACAGAGGC